>NC_133896.1:183289436-183889436 GCF_964199755.1 Larus michahellis | reverse complement strand
TGTTAAAGTTAATACAAATTTATTTCAGAGGGACAGAGAAATGAGAAATACCTCCTGGGTCTTGGAGTCCAAACCACTACAGTTTCTGCAAAGGGAGGTCATTTAGGCCAGAAGGAACCACAAATTAATGCTTAGAGGTGCTATCGCTTAGAGCACAACCCCCAAAAAATCTTCAGATCAGATTCATGTCACTGAGGTTAGCACTACAGTCATCTCAGGTTTCTGACAAAGTCAGCAGAGAGTGATAAACAACTCCAGAGTTTGACTGAATCCACCAAAGATGTGGACTCTTTCTGGAAGTACCTATCTCTTTCCCCTGATCACTGATAGTGCCTTGTCAGTGACATTCCCATCAGTCAGTGACAGTCCTATCTCTGCCCCTGTCTCATGGATGGACCTTAGAACGGAGGAAGGATGGACCCTTGTCTCTAGTCCCATCTCTGGCCCTGTGTCTAGCTGTTAGTGACTAATCACCCTGGATGGACCCTGGACATGACTGCTTACCTTGGTTGTCGGGCACTGTGGATGGCCCCTGTCACTGTCACCAGTGCTGCCCTGCTCAGATCCTATAGTTCCACACCTATCAGTGAGGGCACTGTGCTGCCTGTGCTGGGACCACCATGGGCTATCAGCTCATCCTCCCTTGGAGAGCAGCCCCACTCCTGCTGCTCCCTGAAACATAAGTTCAGTGAGATGAGACTGAACCTTGCCAAAACCCTATTTAAAAAAAAAAAAAATAAAAAATATATTATGAAGAGCAAGTCTTGGTATTTGACTGTGTTTGAAGTTCAGTGGCTTCCACTTGGACATTAGGCCATTGACCGCATCTCTCTGAGTGTGACCATCCAGCCAATTCCTTATCCACTGAGTGGTACATCTGTCAAATCCATGCTATTCCAATTTAGAGACAAGGATGTCATGCGGGACATTGTCAAATGCTTTGCATAAGTCCAGGTAGATGATGTCAGTTTCTCTCCTCTTATCCACCAATGCTGTAACGCTGTCACAGAAGGCCACCAAATTTGTTCAGTCACAATTTGCCTTTAGTGAAGCCATGTTGGCTGGTATCAATCACCTCCTTATTTTCCATATGCCTTAGCGGAGTTTCCAGGAGGATCTGCTCCATGATCTTGCTGGGCACAGAGGTGAGACTGACTGGCCTGTAGTTCCCCAGGTCTTCCTTTTTTCCCTTTTTGAAAATGGGAGTTATATTTCACCTTTTCCAGTCAGTGGGAACTTCATTGCACTGCCACGCCTTCCCAAATATGATGGGTAGTGGTTTAGCAACTTCACCCGCCAGTTCCCACAGGACCCTTGGATGAATCTCATCAGGTCCCATGGATTTGTGCACCTTCAGATTCCTCAGATGGTCTCAGTCCTGGTCTTCTCCTACAGTGAGCGGTTCCTCATTCTCCCAGTCCCTGCCTTTGCCTTCTGCGACTCTACGGTGTGGTTAGAGCACTTGCTGGTGAAGACTGAGGCAAAAAAGTCCTTGAGTACCTCAGCCTTCCCCATCTCCCAGGTAACCAGGCCTCCCGTTTCCTTCTGGAGAGGCACCACGTTTTCCCTAGTCTTCTTTTTATCACTAACATATCTGTAGAAGCTTTTCTTGTTGCCCTTGGTGTGCCTGGCCAGATTTATTTCTGTCTAGGCTTTAGCTTTCCTAAACTGATCTCCAGCTGTTTTCTTCCCCTTTTCTTCCCCTCTTTCTTCCCCGTTTCCGTACCCCTCACCATGCAGTTTCCTATTTCTTGTTTATATTTATTGGTTATCAATGTGGAAACTATTTTTGTGAATGCTTGTGAATTTCAGTATTTTCTCAACAGAAAAAAATATGCAGTTCTATTAACCTAGTTTCCTTTTTATGTAACTAATCATGTTATTAAAGCCTCGAGGATGGTAAAAAAAAAAAAAAAAAGAAAAAAAAGAAGACACTTTTTCAGTTTTAGAATGTATTTGCCCAGAGCTTTTTCTTTTACATTACAGGGTACATTTGAATTAGTGTTTGTAAGCTGTTTTTAATAGAGCTGTTTAAGAGAGTCAGAAAGAGCATGTTAACAATACTACTATATCAAGACTATAAAGCCTGCAAAGTCAGAACGTACGCAAGCAAACTCAGAGAAAGGATGCCTGAATTATTAAAAAGAAGAAAATCAAGAGGGAAAGTTAATTTGTATCATAACCAGGTCACTGTGCTAATCATGATTTCAATCCCATGTAACACTACCTCTTGCTTTATTGGCCTGGTAATTGTTTCTGTTCATGCCATCGATAGAACAATAATGCCTATCCAGAAATGTGATCAGTCTAGAAGTGATACTAACTACTTGCTGTCCACACAATTAAATAATTCAATGTAATTTCAGATACTCTAGTTTCCAGAACGGTTTGGTCAGAGGTAAGACAATATTAACTGCTCTGCAAAATCAGAGGAAGGGAAGGAAATTTTCCACGTCGGAACAATACTAGCCAACAATGCTTTAATTCTCCTCTTCACTTGCCATATCTTTACCAAAAAGCCCCACTGTTCAACTATCAAATATATTATGATTGCTTTAAAAGTAATGGTGGCATTTCTTAATAAAAGCTCTCTGGCTTCTTACACATCCCACAAGTATGCAGCTAATTAGACATGCATACTGTTTGGTCCTGGCATAATTTGCAAGTGTTAACAGAAAAGCTGGAGGCTGCTGAGTGCTAGAATTACACAGTAAAATATAGTAGGGAACATTTATCAAATCTCAAGGTGTGTATTTTATTTTCTGTTAGTGATATGAATGCAATGTTCTTGTCATTGCCATTGTGAAAGTTTTTGATGGGACAAGTAACAACAGCACTTGTATTCATTTTCCTTGCTGTCTATAAATATATGGCATGATTACTGGGAGCACACTGATGCAAATGGTAATGATCTTTCGATTTGAAAAGTACCTTTCTCACCATGCTCTTCGGCACTACAGAAGTAGTTATACAATGCATTAATTATGACTTCACTGTCTCCGTGGTAAGAGACAAGATCACACTTTGTATGTGATGTAACGTCACCTATAATTGCATTGCCTCCCATCTAAATCTAAGGTCTAGTTTCACAAAAAAAGAAATTTTGGAGGTCAGCGATGCCTGCATTCACACTGTGTTTCTAAAATATCTTCTTAAAGACAGAAGAAATTCCATGTTAACACTATTTGATAATTGGTACAATTATTTTAGAATAACACTTTACATTTCTGCAGAGTTGTGCAGGCGAATATTTTACTGCTCTGAAACTTATCAGTGAATGAACCATCTCACTGTCTTTCTGTGTTTCATATTATCATCTTCTTCCCTAAGACGGGGAAGATAAGATACCAGTGATTTATCCAGGACACCACAACAAATTCTATACAGAACTATGATTACAATTAAATCTTTCCTCATCTTCTGCTTTTAATATTAGGCTATGTTTTTATTCTCATTCATTAGAAGGTCTAGCTAGAAACCTAATGTTAAAATTAATTTACATGCATATCATGCCCAGTGTATAATTCAATATCAACTTTAATGTTTTTAATATAATAAAAAATAACCTGAGCCATGCATTGTAAACCAGAGGCAGCAATTATTTCAGCACGCTCTGCTCATGAGCAAAGTATTGCTAGCATCACTGACTTCCCCATGGATTTTTCTTTCACTCTGTTTTTCCTCTTTTTTTTTTTATGTGTGTATGCGTCAAGCTAATAAGAAATCTCTGCACATAATAATCAAAATATCTCTCAGAGATGGTGACCAACAGCCACCAGGAATGTTTCAATAAGGTGATTTTGTCCTCGGAAAATGCCATTTTCCTCAAACTAATCCTTTATGCTGTGATGAAATGTTTAAATTAAATACTTCTGGAAAGGTTTCACAGGTCTTGGATGGAATACCTGGCAAGGAAGAGAGAACAAGTGAGATCTCAGAATAAGAAGTGATCAGGTAGGAAGGGTATTTAACCGGAAAGTAGAAGATCTGGATCAAATTCCTTCTATGAGGGATTTCGTACTTTTATACTTCATGTGCACTATCAATTTAGTGATTCAGAGGCCAGAGTTACAATGCCATGTGTCATGACCACCTAGGAATTTTCCTAAAATTCCAAGCGCTTTAGTGATTTGGAAAAATTATTTCCTACTCAGTTCTCCCTGTAAAGAACAAAGGTAAATTTTCTCACAGGATTAAAAATGACACTAGACCATATTCTGGTGGTTTTAATATGTATTTTAAAACATGGATGAACTTTAAAATTAAATCTGATTAAATTAAACTTCTGCCAAGGAACTGATCATGCGGTGTTTTTTTGCAAATCAAATATTTGTGTCATGGCCTCAAAAAAGAACAAGAAAAAGAAGAAACTCCATTTTATCATGCTGTAAGTCCTAGATGCACTTTAGAATGAAAGACGTATTTTCCTGAAATCCTATGACTTGGGTGAGATATGTTGCTTTTATAAGTTGAAGTATGTTTAACCAAAATAAATTTGTTTTGGTTTCAGGTAGCTGCACTACACTCTATCAATGTAATGAGGTCACAGTTGAACTTAATTAATTTTACATGGATAGACTGTTTCCTTTTTAACTTCTGGTTGTACTAGTGAGTGCAAATAACATTGATGTATGATAGACGCAAACTTTCCAAATGGGCCAAGCAGTAAAGTTCAGTTGTAAATTGATCCTTTAAAGAGCAATTTCATTTTTAATTCTCAGACTAGCACTAAGCTTTACCAAAAAAACACACAAAAAATAAAAAACAAAAACTACCTTGAATAACAACCCTAAGGTAAAACCTGTTAAGGTGAAGAATTTGCCCGAATTTCTGAAAAATTTTAGACCACTGAGTAGAAGATACAGTTCATCCTATATGAGATCAGTGTATTGGAAATGGAAAGCATTGGTAGGTCCTAGTTCAGTACAAGGATGTTAGTTTCATACTGATTTCATTGAAGTCAAGAGGAATTTTGTTGTTCAAGGGCATCGCCTTTGTTTGGGACTTCTCCATCATTGCACTTGCAAAACATTTAACAAGGCAAAATAAAAATAAAATGTGGAAAAAACTAATTTTGAGCGTAGATTTCCAGAAGCTCATTTTCACTTGTGAAAAAAATCTGATTTTCTTTTCCACAGGTTTTAGCAACCAGTGCTATGGAAGGTAAGAATTTTTGCTTTGAGTACAAGAAGACCAATATATTGTTTAATACTCAAATTCATGAAGGGCTGAGAGTTAATTTCCTGAGTCTATTAATTCTGGCTGTATAGGCACTTAGCTTGAACCAAAGGAGTATAATTGAATAGGATTCAAATTAAGATTTTTTTGGCAATTGGAGATATGTGTTCCAGGACTTTGAGACAGCTGAGGGAACTGAGTACAGCTTTTTCATTTCCGGGGAACTGCTTTAACTATCACACTGCCCTTCCCTTGCTTTTCCTCTCAACCTTCTTCAAAAGTTAAGAACCCT
Source organism: Larus michahellis (assembly GCF_964199755.1). NCBI lineage: Eukaryota > Metazoa > Chordata > Aves > Charadriiformes > Laridae > Larus > Larus michahellis. Next base: position 183,883,966 of record NC_133896.1, on the reverse strand, counting down.
TTTAAAACAGATTTATTTCACTGTAAAAAGACAATGACTGCCTTGTGTTGTGTTCATTACACATATGAAACTTAATTTGAGCTTTAACATAGGTGAGGGTGGATAGACTACAATTCACTTCATGATGTTTCTGTTTATATTCAAACATGTGTAGGAAGTTTTGGTACAAATAATTTTGACTAAATTTAGGCAACCTAATGCAGTATTGAAAAAAAACAATCTGAATCATTCTCTTTGACTTACACAACTATTTTTCACCAAAGTCTTGCTTTAGATATGAAAATAAGTGGGCTAATTCTTTCCCTCAGCCCCAAGCTGAGCAGCGCATGCTACTGTAAGATCCTTTAACAGTACAGGAGGAGTGCAAGATGACTCTGAATGTTAATCTAAAAAAAAGAAGCCAGACATATATCTGGGGTATTCATGCTAGAGAAGAACTGAACCTCCGTCTGTAGCTCCTAGAGCAAGTACCCTAGCCATTTTCTTATTACAATAGGAGGTTGTGCTAACTGCAAGTCCACCGCCACACCAGAAAGCAATTCTTCCTGAGTTTATGAAGGTCTTGTTCCTGTTGGTATATAGAGATCAAGTTGAAAATCCCTGTTGTCTCAGGGCCTCCACTGGGAGGTTTGTCTAAGAATTGTCTTCATTTGTGGAGCACAGTGGGGCTTGCAGAAAAGCCAATGTTTATTTTCTGGGCCTTTAGAATTTCTAAACATGTAGAAAAAACGAAGAGGTTTGGGAGCAGGATTCAGTTTCTCTAACTGTAGAGATCTTGATCTGAGTTAGTGGCTCTGAATTCCCTCTAAAGCAAGAAGAAACACAGACAATTTGAAGGAGTGATTTGACTGACCTATTTTAGGCGTCTTTTTCAGCAGGTGAAGTGGACCTTACGTGTCTTTTCATTTTGACTGTATTGGAATTTAGGCTCCTGTATATGTTCACATTGTGAAATAAACTGCTTTTAGGGAGTTCTTGGTTCAGAAAGGAGCTATTTAGTTACCTTTGGAAATGCTGTCAAAACAGTCATTGAACAGCAATGTTGTAACTTGCAAGTTTGGATTTAGAGATGTAAAGGTCAAATTACCATCATGCCCCTCAGGTGAATGAAGTTCCTGTTAGATTTCTGCCTAACTCAGAAGTTCTGAGTAGATGATTTAGAACTAAATTATAGCTAACCAGGACTGTATTTTTCTGTCACCCTAATTCCTGCCCAACTTTTAGATTAATTCATTTCTAATTAGTTTTAAATAGTGGTTAGAGTGAATGCATTAACCGTAAGCCATCTGGCTGTTGTTGGCTTACAGAAGAAAAGTACAGTTAAGGGTAAACTTCAAAAATAAATTTCCTCTAAAACTGACTTTTCCAATATTTACCTCCTCATTGTAAGGCCTTATCTTGCACTTTCATTTTTCTCTGTTGGATGCCTGTGTCTGCTGATTTAGTAATTGAAGAATGTCATTATGCTAACAATACATTGAGATAAAAGATTATTACCAGAGAAAAAAATAAAATTACAAGGAAAATGTGATTTTGAATCCTTTTTGCACTCTTTTCGAGGCTGTAAATTGGCATACTTGGGAAAATTTTCTTTTTTTTGTTACTCCTTTCTTTTTAAAGATGAATATAGTAGTCACGAAAAATCTTAAGACTAACAGGAATAGATATTTTGCCTACCCAAATTGCCTCAGAATTTACATCTGTTCTTTTCCTAAAAAATTGTGTGGTTCTCTGGTGCATTTTTAAATCATTAATAGATAATGACCTTTAGCATATATAAAATGGTAAACACAGAGTTATCTGATACTTTAGCAGCTATGAGTTATGCTACAAATATTGACTTGAATTATGATTGGGTGAAACATTGTGGTTCATTAAGTAAAATGGTTTATTTTTAATCCACTGAAAGGATGTATGAAAACACTGTGGTATAACTCGGATGATATACACAGCTTCTGGATGAAAAGGACACTAATGTCACAGGGCAGAGCTTAAGTAGGATCAGGTTAATTTAGCTATAAATACAAGAAAGAAAAAAAAAAGAAGATGCTTTAAGGAAGAAACCTCACTGTTCTTTTCTTTCTCATAGGAGTAACTAAAAACTGTATTTGTATCTGTAACCTCTGACTTTGGTAAACCAGCATGTCATACTGCTTTTGATTCAAGTTCACTGCAGGAAAGGAAGGATGCACTCATAAAAAGAGATTGCTTCTGACTTTAAGACTAGATAATTTTAGAAGAACAGAAAAACATTTGGTTTTCTTTCTGATATGCTTTACCTGTCCTCTAGTCTACTAGGGAGGAAATATGGACTAAATCCACAGGACAGGACACATAAATCCATAGTTTTCATGTGGGACAACTCATTCCTTAGTCCCTCTGCTCAATACCTAGGAACTAGAACATTGATCTAGGTTTCTACAATGTATTGGAAAACCAGGCTATCATGAGCAGAATCCACCAAATTGTAAAGAAAACATACTGTTCAAATCATCGTTTGTACCATCTGATCAGAACGGTGAGTTTTAAAAAAATTCCTTCCTTGTCCTCTTTTATCCCTGGTTTACAAGAAGGAGTTTCTATTGAAGTATGGCCTGGATGAGCAGACAGTGTGGTAGATTGAAAACTGGCAGAACAGCTGGGCCCTAGGAGGTTGTGATCAGTGGCACAAAGTCTAGCTGGAGGCCAGTAACTAGCAGTGTAACTCAGGGGTCAATACTGGGTCCAGTCCTGTTTAACATCTTTAATGATCTGGATGATGGGGCTGAGTGTACCCTCAGCAAGTTTGCTGATGACACACAGCTCAGAGGAGTGGTTTATATGCCAGAGGGTTGTGGTGCCATCCAGACGGACCTTGACAGGCTGGAGAAATGGGGTGACTGGAACCTCATGAAGTTCAACAGAGGGAAGTGTAAAGTCCTGCTCCTGGGGAGGAACAGCTCCAGGTACCAGTACACGCCAGGCACCACACAGCTGGAAAACAGCTTGGTAGAAAAGGACCTGGGTGTCTTTGTGGACAAGTTGACCGTGAGCCAGCAGTGGCTTTGTCCTTGTGGCAAAGAAGGCTAATGGTATCCTGAGCTGCATTAGGAGGATTGTTGTCAACAGGTCAAGGAAGGTGCTCTTCCTCTCTGTCTGTCACTGGTGAGGCCATACCTGGAGTCCTGCATCCAGTTCTGGGCTCTTCAGTGCAAAAGTGAGATGGAATAACTAGAGATAGTTTAGCAAAGGCCCATGAAGATGCCTAAGGGGCTGGAGCATGTGTCCTATGAAGAAAGGCTGAGAGAGCCAGGACTGTTCAGCCTGGAGAAGAGAAAGATCAGGGGGCTATTTTCTCAATGTACATAAATACCTGGAAGGAAGGTGCAAAAATGATGGAGCCAGGCTCTTTTCAGTGGTGCCCCGGGACAGGATCAGAGGCAATGGGCACAAACTGAAACATAGGAGTTTCTCTTCTCTTTGAATATCAGGAAACACTTTTTTTTTACTGTGAGGATGCCTGAGCACTGGCACAGGTTGCCCAGAGGGGTTGTGGAATCTCCATCCTTGGAGATATTAAAAAACTGCTTGGACATGGTCCTGGGCAACCAGCTCAATGTGGCCTTGCTTGAGAAGGGGTGTTGGGCCAGAAGTCTCTTACAACCTCAGTGATTCTGTGACTCTCGTTCACATTTAGATCCTCAGGCATGTGTACTGCACTGGCCAATCCTTTTTTTTACCAAAGTAAATTGTGTCTACTCCCTTTTATTTTCTTACTCAGTGGCTCTGTAAATTACCTGAGATGTGAGAGAACTGTTCCTGACAAGACCTATTGGTGTCAAAATTGTTTAGATAGCATTCCAGAAGGTATTTTTGGGTAGAACTCTCTAGCAAACTCCCATCAAGCTGTTAACTTTGTATGCAATACCATGGGGTCATTCTTCGACAAATATGAGAGAAGCTTGTTAGAGTCCTTTGGTCAGATCACTCATTTTAAGATCATTGAAGATCAACTTCCGAAGCCCATTTTTTCCAAATACAGTGGAAGGATCCAAGGTGTCAAAAAATTTTGGGCAGTGAAAGAGTTTATGAGGATTTGGGGCATACATTTTGGATTTAGGTAGCTAAACAGGGAGTAAGGGAATGAATGCTTTTAATAGGTCACTCTATCAGCTGAAGAATAATTACTGAGTATACTTCCTCTGGTTAACCACTTCAAAAGGAAATAAGTGCAGAACCAAGCTACAGCCCACCCAACACTGAAAAGGGCGATGGGGCTCAGAAACTATGGTCAGACCCTCAGTGCTTCTGTACTTATTTTTCTCTGCACACATGTGATTATACAGTCTATTACGAAGAGCTCTTACATACAGAACAATAGCTGAAGCACTTCACAGTATCTGCAGACAAACTTGTGGGATTGCTTCCTCCTGCCTCTTCACTGTGTGTGGGATTTACTGATTGCACAGGATATTTTTACTTGATGTGAAGGCTGGTTATTACCGTGGAGGTTATGTAGGCTTTAATTACTCATTTCCCTTTATTCCTCTCTCTTAATCTTATTCTTTTCACTAATGCTTTCATTATTTCTTCCTTTAGAAAAATCACTTAGTATTCCAGTCTGTAATATAGCAACTATAAATGTATTCCTTTATTTATCCATCCACAAAGGAAGAACCTAATTTGATACAAAAATCAGCAGCAAATTAGAAACTTTCACTGTCATCAAACAAAGGAATGGAGACAGACAAACAGAGAAAGAGCCTCATGGTTACTATTATTTCCCAGCAGATAAGACATCTGAACTCTATTTAATATTTAATAGTTTATTCGAAGTACAACAGAAGTAAAAGAGATTAAGAACACCCAGCTACACTAAATAAAGTAATAGTATTAGGGTATTATATGGGTTTAAATAACTTCGTGCAAAGAAGGAATGTGAATACAGGTCTCCCACAGAGAGGGAGAAAAGTAAATAAATAGGATAAATAACAAAGAAAGTGGCAACATCTCTTCCATCAGTACTCCTTTGCTTTTGTGTTGGGATATGCATGTGTCAAAACTCTATATTTAATGCCTCTCTTGTTGTAACAGGACCTGGGAAATCCTTGTTTTTTACATGGGGATGTACCCATCCTGTCCTATCCCTCCCTCCAACACGTTTCTGATAACCAACTTCTTTCAGAATAAGAAAGTACCTATTAAAATTTAAGCATACCTAATGGATACACACAGTTATTTCAGGGAGGGACAGGGCAGGGGGAAAGGGGAGGCACTGACTGGTTGGTTGGTTGATTTAGTTTAGGTTTGGTTAGGCCAAAGTAATAATACAGTGAGCAAACCCAGCCATAATCAGGCTGATCTCTAGAATGGATATCATTTCTTGTATATCACAGAGCAGCCTGATGTCCTTCACAGACCCAAGATAAACCACGATACACACTTCCATTTGAAAATGCTTAACTCCTTACTTCCTTGGGTTCTCACCATGTCTACTAGGAAAATTAAAGTCCCACTGGTGACCTACAACACAAAGTGAAGCAAATTGCCTGTTACAGAGATCAGCCAAGAGGGTGGCACTGACTGAAATGAAAATAATTAAAAGCTGGACTTCTACAATGAGCTTATTAAATTTTAAAAGTAATTGTTATAATGGCTCAATAAAAAACAGACTTGGTTATGTTTGATGTCATTTTAGAATAATGATTTATCTGTGATGGATAATATGAGGTGAGTAGGAGCAGGATTTTATTGTGTAACTGCAGTCACTTATTTAATTTGAAACTCTTGGGGATTATAAAAATATTTCAGAACAGCTAAAGGGATAATGATAAGGCCAGTATATAACCACTAACAGTACTGTTTGTGGGAGGAATGACAGTCTCACAAGAGCAATAGCTGGATTTTGGACCTATCACTTCTGATTTAGTTCAGACCAGGCCAGGTCATAGTTATACAGTACTGCTTAGGTCCCTTTGTTTAATGTCCCCATTTATTGCAGTCATCTGCCCACTAATTACTGAGTATTAGGATCCCACTGGACTTTTTAGTGCTATCAAATGTCCAATTAGATGCAGCTGAGTAGAACTTTATTTTCAATCCATCCTGCCTCAGTTGTCCATGTATACACCAGTTTAACTCGTTTACAGAGCTGAGAAAGGGGAGCCACCTGAATGATGGGCAAGAATCCTTGCTCTGATCCTCCTTTCTCTATATGGGGCCCTCAGTGGCCTCCGTTTTGAATTTCAAAGTGTGGTTTCCCTCAGCTTAACCAACGTTGTAAATGAAACTGCATGGCCACACTGTTCAGGAAAAGTAATGAAACTGCTGTTCAGTAGTAGGAGGCTCAGTGGTACAGGAGACAAGGCTTTCACGGAGACCAGAGTAAGGTTGTACAGCCTAATACTTTAAATGCAGAGTTGAAATGCATGTCTCCAATTTAGGATACCTGTCGTATAGTTTTCATATCCGTCACACATATACATATGTATGCACACCTAAACAGGCATAAACATTAATGCTCACTACGCGTCTATGCTTGTACTTTCTGTCAGCTAATTGCTGCCAGAGGAGAAGCAACAGAAAGAGATTACTTTGCTTAAAAAAATAAATAAACTAAGAACTTCAGTAATGCACAAAATGCATTTGTATTTAGTTTACTTCTCTAGAAGTAGTTCTACATACTGGTTATGGGCAAAGGTTATTTTACTGATTTAAAACAAACCATGTCCTACACTCTTTTTCTGTCTCATCCCAAGGAGTACTCTTGATGAAGATGCCGCTGCTTTATTGTTGATCTCTTTTTTTTGGCCTGATGGAATCTGGTTATATTAATCTGTTTCTCAACAGTAAGTGTACAAATATGCTGATGGAGAACAGTTTATTTTCAATTGTTTGAAAACCCCTCTGTGATGATTTGACCTTGGTTGGCCGCCAGGTGCCCACCAAGAGTCAACCCTGTCTAGTTTTTTTAATCTAAGTATTCAATTATTACACTGATAGATGAATGTTTAGCTAGTAAACACATCAATGAGTGAATGTATGGAAAAAAATGAATTAAGTTTTAAAAATCTAGCCCTGTAGCTGAGACGACCATAGGTTTTATTGCGATAGCTATAGTTCAAAGTTCAGTGTTCAGACACTTTATTAAAAGTGGTCTTGCTTTGTAATTCTTTATAAATATCACTTGTATTTGGTTTCAGCTACATTACCAGATACTTTTAGTTTGTTCATCTAAACACTCCAATAACCTCGGAGAGGGCAGAAGAGGAAAAGAGGTAAATATAAGGTAATATAAAATGAATCTATGTCATATTTCCAACAAGTTTAGCACCAGATCCCTACAGGTAGTCTGCCTTTTGTGCAACATATATTACAAACCCAGTATATTTAATCCACTAGGTCTTTTGTTGATCTCAATTAATTGTGCCTGATGTTGTTTTGGCCTACCTTTCAGAATGACATTCAGGTTTGATCTGGAGACACAAAAGGTCTACTTCAGTGGATCCTTTACTTCTTTATTTTTGCTACAATAAAAACTTTGTTGTGTTTGTAATGTAATTAGTTCATTCCTTTCTTTAAGAAAAATCAAAAAGACCTCCAATTTTTTAAAATAATTATTTTTTTCCAACTTTCAAAATAAATTTGTGACTCTCTTCTGCAGTATCTCCCATTTTTCAATGACTTTTTAAAATATCACACCGAAATTGAACACGATGTTCCATCACTGTTCTGACTAATGCCTTGTACGGAATAATGTTACTTCTCTATTTCTGTTTTTACTTTTCTCTTTACAGAACAACAACAACAAAACCTGGGACTTTATTTCTTTTTTCTTTTTTTTTGTTTCTTTTTTCTTTTTTTTTTTGTTTCTTTTTGACATTATGTCGGAATTCAAGTGGGATTACTTATACATTTGGGTTTTCTTAAAAAACCAAGAAAGTTAAAACTTATATCCACAGAACCTCTCCATAAAAACCTTCATTAAATGATGTTTTCCCACTGAAGACTTTTTGTCCAACATCTGTCATTAAGGGGTATTAACTCCATTAATTTTAGAAATTACTAAAATTGCTTTATTGAAATCACAGCTTTTGAAGTACATAATCTAGTTCAAAGTCAAGTATCTTACATCAGTTTGACTGTTACATCTTGACTTTATAAAACTCGTAATTTAATTAAGGAGTAAATTCAGGTTTGCTGTACAAGATGAGTTTTGCACAGGATCATTTCTACTTTCATTAATTGCTGTGTATTCTTATCCTTTAATTCACTACCATCTTAGTTCCAAATCAGCTTTTTCTGTATTTTGCCTAAGTTTTATGGATTATTTGACTTGTAAATGTTTGGGTCATCCCATTTAGCCTTACTAAATATTGGTATGACATCTGTACTTTTCTAGTTACTCTGCAATTTAAACAAATTAACCACTGGCAAAATTAGGAAAAAATGTTCATCTCTGTTATCTGTTGTTTAGTATTCTATTTAGTATGGGAAATTTATTTTAATACTCATGAAATAAAGAATATTTTTTTCTTTCCCGCTGACTCATTACCAAATGAATGAAAATTAGTCTCCCTACTACAGTTCAGAAGATGTAACATTTTTTTAGGGAGCAGCAGCAGTTCAAACCCCCAGATACAGAGGCTATGTTTGAGGGGTGTATATCAAGTGGATACACATTTTTAAAAAGCCTCGGGAGTACCCTGGAGTGTCTCTGTGGTCTTAGGTGGGAAGAACATCCAGCTTCTCCTCTAGAAGCTTCGTGTACCTGTGCGTTAAAAAGTGTTTTTCAGACTAATGTATTTAACAAATTTGAGTTAAGTTCAAGTTATCAAGTTTGATCTAAAAGTTGAGTATCCAAACTCACTTTTTTAGCAGCTAGATTCTCAAAAAAAATGCATCTCACTCAACACAGGAAATATCTACAATAGTTTTGTTGGTTTGTTTTTATGTCATGGCCTACTGCAGTTTTATTTGTTATCCAACATTAACAATAATGGATTTAATTTTAACAATGGCATCTTTATTCTGTCCTAGTTACATGTCTCACCTCTGCCTATGTTAATTTTCCCATCTGTTAATTTGTTTTCTCCTGGGAGTTTCAGTTCTTAAAAATATGTCAGATGCTTCACTACAGCCCATATTTATCTTTTGATCTTCAGCTATATTTTTCTTTCTTTCTTTCTTTCTTTCTTTCTTTCTTTTCTTTTCTTTCTTTCTTTCTTTCTTTCTTTCTTTCTTTCTTTCTTTCTTTCTTTCTTTCTTTCTTTCTTTCTTTCTTTCTTTCTTTCTTTCTTTCTTTCTTTCTTTCTTTCTTTCTTTCTCTTTCTTTCCTTCTTTCTTTCTTTCTTTTCTTTCTTTCCTTCTTTCCTTCTTTCCTTCTTTCCTTCTTTCTTTCCTTCTTTCTTTCTTTCTTTCTTTCTTTCTTTCTTTCTTTCTTTCTTTCTTTCTTTCGTTCCTTCCTTCCTTCCTTCCTTTCTTTCTTTCCTTCCTTCCTTCCTTCCTTCCTTCTTTCCTCTTTCTTTTTCTTTCTTTCTTTTTCTTTCTTTCTTTCTTTCTTTCTTTCTTTCTTTCTTTCTTTCTTTCTTTCTTTCTTTCTTTCTTTCTTTCTTTCTTTCTTTCTTTCTTTCTTTCTTTCTTTTTCTTTCTTTCTTTCCTTCTTTCCTTCTTTCTTTCCGTCTTTCTTTCCTTCTTTCCCTCTTTCTTTCCTTCTTTCCGTCTTTCTTTCCTTCTTTCCCTCTTTTTTTCTTTCCTTCTTTCTTTCGTTATTTCTTGCCTGCCTTCCTGCCTTCCTTCCTTCCTTCCTTCCTTCCTTCCTTCCTTCCTGTGGGGGGCATATCTGGTTCAATAAAAAATATTAATGGCTGCTTTCAGTGAAATATTGCCTAATGCATATTAGTATTTCTAGGTGATTAGCATTAGTATTTCTAATAGGTGGTTTGAGTTTGACACTTAGAAGATGTGCTCAAAAGGGTCTTTCTTACACTTCCTTTTATTGTCTTTAATACATTTCAGATAGTTCAAATTACTTACCATGCTAGTCTTTTTATTTTTTAGTTCCTTGAAGTTGATGGAAAAGGACCAAAACCCCATAACACTGTGTAAAAGTTTTCAATTTTACAGTAGCTTATTGTCAACCATAATCTGAAAACAGTTTGTAAAAATTGCATGTCTTGTGAAGATAGATTTCACATATCAAATTGTTTTTTTCACCCAGGTCATCTTGTAGAACACTCAATTCAAAAGTACTCTGAATTCAAGTATATTATTTCTAAATAGTCTTTATCTTCAAAGTGAAAGGGCTCATATGATTTTGCCTATGACTTTCTGGTATTTGCTGAAGAGGTAATGATTCCATAAGCTGATGTGCTCTAACTATTTGACTTGTGCAACAGTTCAAAATCTTACCAGGAATCTGTACATTTTTATTAGGATGGAAGGAATTTTTTTTACTCCCTCTTTGCATAATTTTACATACTGTTTTTGTCATTCCCACACAGCATTTCTTATCACGCATATGACTTCCATCGAAGAACTGCATACTCAGCACACTGCAATCTATCACCTGCAGACTCAGAAAGACAGAGTAGGACGGAGACTCCCTTCATTGCCTCTATGTCTGCTATATTTCATTCTTTTCAAGATTTATGGGTTTTCATTTTTACAAACAGCAAGTGACACGGCAAAAAAATGTGTCATTTCTGTCAAATGCAGCTGTCTCCACCACTGCAAAGAAATTCGCTTCCACACTTAACAAAGATTAAAGTAAAAACCAAACACACACAAACCCTTCCATACTCGGAAAAGAAAAGGAAGCTCCCTCAATGCACATTAAGCTTTCATACTTCGCAACACTTTAGGACTGCTTCCCATCCTCTGTAACCGAGGAAGGAAAATACGGTGCCTGGCTCTCTCTTGTTCTAGTACATAGTCTAGACTCACTCTATTTAATTGGAGATATTTAACTGAAGTGCCTTTGCCGGGGTCCTGCTGTAATGTCTTTTTAGAGTGAATTGGGAGCAATGCAGGCACTGTCATGAGCCATCTACATTCTCAATAGGTGGCTTCTAGAGTTGCCTTGACTAGAGAAGCAGTCTTAGGTATGCGTACTCCTAACTTGTTTATCCAGATGCCTGAAGCTTAGGCTGCATGAATCTGAGCTGAGAATGACTTGTGACTTGGTATATATGGATGTTACTAAAACTTAAATCTCTGCCTTCAGTAGTTTTTAATTCAATTAAATTTCAAGCCAAAATTTAAAAGTGTTTTGGAAAAACACTATATACTAGCAAAGACTATAAAAACCATATTAATAGAAAAAATCTTTGAAAACTTTGTAATGCCCTTATGATGTATTATAGTTGATAATAACAGTCAAAAAAAAGAAGTATTGCTTTTTGAAAATGTAACTTTTCTATTTCAAAAGCTAAAATTGTGTAAAAAAAATCTTGGGGATTTTGTTCCAACATTTTGTAAGTGATCAAAATGTTGTTGATTAAGCTATTTGTCTAATGCATTCTGTCAAATAAAATTACTGTTGAATAAATGTTGAAAGATTAATTTTTGATATCAAAGGTAATAGAAGACGTCATTTACAATCAATAAAAATATTTAACATAAATATGTTTTAACATAAATATGTTTAACATAACAATCAATAAATATATTTAACATTTAACCCTTTAACTTTTCATTTTTGATGTCTTCGGAGCAGCTGTAATGAGGAAAGACAATGTTGGGTAGTTTGTTTTTTGCATATTAGACTATAGTTTAAAATGAGCATTTGAACACTTTTAAATAGGATTTACATTGAGAGATGAGGCTATTCACCTCCTGAAAGGAGTGCAGCGAAGACTCTGAGGATGTGTCCGAAGTACATAGAGCTGAAGATACTGAGTTGTTTTCATTATACCTGAGCATAGTGAAAAGCATCCTTGAGGAGCTTAATACATCAGTTACATTATGTTGAACTTTCAAGATGGAATTATACTCCAAAACACTCCTTTTCCCTACATGCTTGCTTCCTTTACTGCTTAGTCAGCTATTCACATATCTACCATTTAGGTGCATAACCTTGTATGTGATGTTTCTGAAAATTAAAATAAAATTCAAAGAAAAGTCAGTTAAAGATGAGCATTCTGGTGTTTTCAGATGAGCTAAACTTAGCTTGGTAAACAGAAATAAAGAAAAGAGAAAAGCAAGACAACTGTGTGGCGTTTGCTTTTCTTTTATGGCTTATAAAGAGAAAAAAAAAAAGACGCCTTCAAAACACACAGATGACTTCTAGATGGATGTGCAAAGCACCCATTTGAAGATAATTCAATAGAAAACATCTACAGGATCTACATTGTGTTAACACAGTGGTATATCAGAACCCTCTTCTTACTACTCTAATGAAATGTTTATTCTGTTTGTAAATATGAAGAGGAAGGTTATCTTATCATTATGCTTTTTAGGAAAGCGAGCACAGAGGCATGTCTGGTATTTGTGTATTGTCACAAAAAAAGATCTCGTTTCATTAACACTGGAAACATGTCACAGTATCAGCTTTTATTTTGGCTGAGAAGATGCAAGTGTTTTTAATAAGATCTTTTTGTCCTGAGTTAGCAAAAATGAATGCACCCAATGTAATAACACTACAGAAAATCACCGTGAAAAGAGGATGCTGTTATCATAATGAAACAGACCCTTTAAAGATATTCTACTCAAAGCCTTTATTTCTCTGTACAACTTTGACTTGCTGACGATGAGAATCAGTTTTTAATGTATTTTGTGTTAGCACTTTGTGTCAGGAAATCCCAATGCTCTGCAACAAGCTCTCATACTTACAGGTTAAGGAAAGGGACGAGATACTGCTGAAGGGGGACTATTAACACTGCTGATAATACACAGTAAAACCAGTAGATCTGGAACAGTTCTTTATATTGTTTCTGACCGCTTCTTTTTGTTTCCCACACGCAATCTTTGTAAAGGGCCCGTTCATTTTGACGGCTCTATTTATTCTTGCTGTCTTCTGCTCTTTCCTACGTGACTCTGTCCTGAAGTAAAACACATCCTGAAAAGCAGTTCTGCTTTGTACTCTGATTGTCAGTCAGACTCTTTATAAATACATTCTTCAGAAAATAGAGCCTGAGGCAGTGGAAGACCAACTTCTACCACACAACTGTCTTGAGACTGCAATTTTAACGGGAACACAGCAGAAATAAAGAGAATAGGACGGAAATTATTCTGAGCTATGAGGAGACAAATACCTCTGGAAAAGATCTATGAGGTAACTGTTTCAAAGTTTCAAGTTCCTTTTTTAAAAAAATAAAAAATAAAAATACCAGAAGGTGCTCATCATGGAGGGAAGAGCACAGAACTGTTTTCCCTAGTTTTCTCCCCTTCAACCCGCACCGACTGCTTAAACAAAAGTTTTGAAAGTGCTTGGAGCACCATTTCCAGGCCAAGTATCTCCAGTTCCTTGTAATTCTCCTCTAGTAGGCATGTATTGTTGTGTCTGGAAGATTTTCACATTTGAGTCTTTGCATTAAATACAACAGCTCAGTTTCCAAAAGAGTGTTGTAGAGTGTCCTTACTAAGAGATGCCTTTAGCAACCCCTCCAAATACACAATTGAGACCACTCTCCGAATGATAACAAAGTTTTCTCACCTCACGAGTGAGTGCTCTGACATCATATAAACCAGAAGTATATCTTCTTTTATTGTGTTCTATAGGAGTGACTTGCATGCAACACTTGGGTAAAAAAGGAGGAGTGAAAATGAAAAAAAAAAAAGATAAAAGGATAAAGCCATGAGAACTTTTGGACAGTGAAATGTAAATGGATGGAGCCTTGCAGCCTACAACAAAGTGTTTGAAAGACAGATTTAAAGTCACGTGAGCTCCAGGTACCTTCACTGACTGCAAGTAGATTCCTCCCCAACACGCTGGCTGTTCTGGTGCTGTCTGAGACACTGGTTTCACTCCGTGCATTATAGTGCTAGCGGGAGTGCCTAGCACTGCGACCTGTAGTTCGCTTCATGGCTTAAATTTCTCTTCTTTGACTGAAACACAAGGTGGAATCTTAGTTACACTGAGTTATCTGTAAACCTAGTGGAGAGAAGTAAACAACTCCAGCGCTTACCAAAGACATGAATTGCCTGCGAAAAAAAAGATTCTTTATCTCTCTGCTCGCAGCAGAGGGCACAGATGGCTCCACTAAATCACCAAAATAAGATGGGATTAATTTAGGCTTCAGAGCTTATCAGTTAGGTATGACAGTCGTTACATTTTACAGTTGTGGGTCTTTTTTCAGCTCTGATGCTAAGGATCAGATGTCTCTGTGTGATCTGTGTTTTATGTTCCCACCATAGTCTGTCAAGCTCTACTCAGTGGAGCTGAGAGGTTGATACACTTGTTGTGTCACCACCAGTGGGATGTGCATGCCTATCCATAGCTTCCTCATTTTAGGTGCTGCTTTGCACTCTTGGCATCTAGCTACTACTCTAGAAAGGGGCAAGTCTTCCTAACAGTCCTGTGTAGAAGTTTGAGATGCTCAAGGGCATTATAGATAACACTTGACATCAATTTTCAGAGCAGCAAAACTTTGCCCTGAATGCCTACTTTAGAGCAAGCTGAAGCACTCTCTAGGTCTATTGACTGTGTTGATGAGCCTCACAGACTATAGTGGAAGCTGAGACTCTGAGCTCACTGGTCAGTATCTGTCTGTAGACATTTCGACATAGTTGTGTAAATATGGAGCTGAATCACATCAAAGACTCGCTGCAACACACGCCAGTGTTTAGTGAGACCCTCCTAAAATATCCAAAGCATCCACACTGGGCTGGCAGGTACGATAGTTCATTGAAGGTAAGGCTGCACTCTCTCAGACTGGCAGCTGGAGGCCAGGTGGGATACCTTAAGGCATCGCAAGTAGCACTAGATGCTGACACACAGGCAGAGGAATCAAGCATCTTTGCTTCTGTTCTGCATAAAGAGGTGAGAGTTCTCATCTCAGTGCCTTAAATACTCTGAAGATGAGTATTTAATGAAAACTGGACGGTGGAAAATAAGACAAAATAGTTAGGACAGAAGACAGAATTTACATTGCTAGGACTGCGAAGAGTAGAGCAACTCATCCCTGAAGGTATTCAAAAGATAGATAGACACAGTGCTTAGAGATATAGTTTAGATTAGTGATGGTTTTTGTCAGAGTTAGGTTGATGTTTGGACTAGATGGTCTGAAAGGTCCCTTCCAACCTAGGCAATTGTATAACATCCGACTTGATGCTTAAAATGCAAATCCCCTGAATTTGAACACAGTTTAAATGATCCCATATAATGTATTTCTGTTAAATAATTACTACTTACCAGGAGCATGAGCTAGCGACATGAAAATCTGCAACTCGAACAGTTAAGCACATATTTGTTTTCACGAGCAGTGGAACGAATGACTGAATGCATCATAAATGATTCAATATTTCTTCATTCAGAATGATGTTTTCTTAGCACCTGTTCAAAGTACTCTCTCATCAGAAATATTTAGGATTTGAAATTTGGCCTCTAAAATTCATTCCCTGATGAAACTGGAATGAAAATATAGCAGAAATCACTGAAATATGCGTATCCAGCATGTTAGAAACAGTATGCAGCCTGTCAATCTGTGCTGATACGAATTAAAGTATTTTTCTCGTCCATAATGTGAAAAACAGAGCTGTTTAACTTTCCATTTGTTTTTGAGCCAAAATCTTTGAATCCCTCCATCTCAGAATGCAGATGGCAGTTTTATCTTCTTATCTGTTGGTTCAGTCTGGTAGAGAGACTGAAAAGGAAACAGCAACACTGCCTGCACAGGTATTTTTACACATGCTTTAACTCATAAAACTGTAAATTGTGACATGTCGCCAATCATTTGAAATTTCTTAACTCTGAGCAACATGTTAGGAACCTGTAAGTTAGAAGCTTTCAAATAGTTTCCTCAGAACATTTCCCACAGTATTAAAATAAAGCATAGAAGTAACTCCTGCAACTCTTATCTGTCTGAGCAACTACTATTCATATAAAAAGTATAGGACCCTACTCTATAGGAGGTGGGTGTGCTGAATATCTTTATTTCTACTTAAAACTTCACTGGACGTTTCCTTTAAAATCAAATTATTTTGGTAAGGAAGATGAATGTGCTTAGCTCCTCAAGCCCCAGCTCTGAGGCAGAGCGGTCTAAATCAAAGTTTTGCATTTCAGCTGGCTAATATTTCATAATGAATTGTTTCGTTTTGTTTTTCCCTGTAAGTTGCATGGGTGAGAAGGAATGTACATAGAAACCAAAGGCTGCGAGAAGGTGGTGACAGGCACAGTACAGGGAAGGTGGCAGCGAGCTTCCTGCACGGCTCTGATAATACACCTGAATCATAAAAAGAAGCACTCTGCATGTTCAGCTGATGATTTCTTTGTGGCAGAGATGCTGTATCTCTCCACTTACACCAAACTGAGAGGTATTTTTGTGATGCAGGCCACTGCTCCCTCAGATTTCACTGCTTTGAACCAGGGGGTGAAATGATAGTCGGGAATTACCCATCCTCTTCATATTTTTGAGTATTTTACTGAAACCTCCCCAAAATAGCAGCTGGGGGCAGAAAATTTACAACAAAATCCCAGTTAGCAATCAGGGGTTTGTCATTGCTTTCAGGGAGGCCAAGTTTTGCTCTAACACTGTACCTCTCATTGTGTGTCCTAATTAAGATAGTGGGAGCTTTTTACATTGTCCTCAGTGGACTCTGGCACAGTTGCATGTTTGATCCTTGGTACTGAAAAATTGGCTTAAAAGGCCACACGATTGTTTTCTGAGTTTTGACAGAACAAAAAGCAACACGCTCTAATTCCCCTTCCACGCTTTCAGATCTCATCCTTTATTGATATTCGGCCAGGTGTTAGGTTAATTTTGCATCAAAACAGCAACTTTAAAGACTTCTTTTAAAAAGAATAAAATGAAACAGAAAGAGAAGACCGAGCTGGTTTTCTATGTCCACTGCCACTGGGCTCACTGCCCATTTCTTGTCTTTTATTTTTTAATTTGTTAATTCTAATGAAAAAGTGTTCGCATGACAAGATTAGGAGTCTTTGGCAATACAAAGCTTAGGACAATCTAATTTTTTATAAAAATGAACAAAGAGCACCCACTCACTCTAAGATTGTTCAATGGATACTGTAAATGAATGGGACATTTATTTTTGTGCCAGCTCAACTACCAGTGTCGACAGGATTTGCATACATTTTGGCAAGTGCACTGCACAAGGTGGTAATAAAATAGGCTTTTTATATTTGAGTCTAATTTACTTTAGTTATACTCATTAAAAATGTGTTTTCACAAGAAAGTGATTTCAGCAAGGGATACTTTGGAAACAGCAACATCACAGAAATGTTTGCTATATAGCCATTATCATTTTTCCACTGAGAAAGAACATTTTTTTTTTTGAGAAGAAATTCCCAGGTTCTATGAAATAAGGGTTCGTTTTGTTTGTTGCTTTTTTTTTTTTTTATCACTGCTAGTCTTAAATTGTAGGCTTAAATGTCATGCTTATTACTTGCTGCTACCAGATGTATGTTTTTTTAAGTAACATAAAATCTGGAATTTTGAAAAAACAACCACCCTCTCTCTGCATATTGTGCCATCTTCAGTGACGTGACCTACCCAAAGGCTACACTCTGGAAAGCAAAAGTGTGCTTTTACTCTATGAAGTGTTATTCAGGGTAAAGTCTTTTTCACAAGTAGTGCTGCTGGTTTGGCTGAAGGTATGATTTCAAGCCAATTCTCTTTAAATGTGTAGAAAATTGTGTGAGCAAAATACTTCGTGAGCAGTACTTTGGTTTCAACAGCCTCATACCATTGTATTTTATCGCACCTTAGGAATGTGCTTGAACTAAAAAAAAATTTAAAAAAAGCAACGAGAAGAGCAGCTTTAAACTTAGTAAGCTTAATCGAACAGGTTCAAGACTATGCATTTGTCAAACCTGAATAAAAACAGATGCCCAGTGTCACATAAAAACACACAGAAGGATCAGTTTTATGGTTTTATCGTATTTCTTGAATTGTGGGTTTGCTCCTGTTTAAATTGTCTTGAGAAGATCTTGGACTGCTAATTCAAATAACAGAAGAGCAATGAAAAGAATCCTGTCTTTCTTTCAGTTACCTTGCCTCCTTACTGAAGAAAAAAAAATGCAGAGGATCCAGCTTCCTCACACAGCAATCCGGAGCATCTGTAATACTGAAGCCATTTCTGAAGAATTAATGTCATTTTTCTTCTGAGATAATAAACAATGTCTCTTTGTGATAAATGCATTTCAGGCACACATAACATTTTCATATCTTAATAATATGAAAATAAATGAAAAAAAGTGATTATCCACAAACCTCTGACAGGCTGAATTAATTTTTCATGAAAAACAGCTATCAAACCGTGCATAAACAGAAAATACTCTAAGCTGAAAAAAAAAAAACAAAAAAAAACAAAAAGAAAGCCAGCTATTTCTTATAGGTAGAATGGCAAAATCTGGGCATTATGTTAATATTCTTACTTAGGCTAAGCAGAATCAGTATCTTGAGAAGCTCCAGCGTTTCAATAGGCTCAAGGTGAAGTAATATGCCAATCACAGAGAGAAAAATCAAAAATTGCCTCAAATTGCATTCTCTACTTTTAAAACAGATACCAGCTGCTGCCCCACTTCCATCAGTAGAAATACTATTGTCTTTGCCAGTAATTTCAAGAAGTACGGCATAAACTCTCACTAATGATTCTGAAGTGTACTAATTTTGGAAAGTATTACGACGTCTCAGACAAGATAGCCAGCACCCAAGCATTTGTGAAATAAGCATTTCTTAGAACTAAAATAATATTTAGCTTTATAATTAAAAGTACAGGAGAGAGAGAGCATAAGTTATTATGAAAATATATAGCTTTAATTTGCAGACATATAAACACTTTTGGTACATTACAGACATATGATGCCAGAAATCAAAATAATCAGTTTTAAGCATAACACTAATTTATCTTGTTCACACAGAGAAATTTGACGTAATCATCATACAAAAGATAGTCCTCAGCTCTTAAAATGAAGTGAAAGTGATACATCACCGATAAACCTGCTGCTTTGTTGCAGAGGATACAGCAAAGAATAAATTATCAAGAAAATATGCCACCAGTCTTACAAGTTAGATTTTGGATCTAATCCAAAACCAAAGCCAATGAAAAGGAGCCAGGAATGGTCGCCAAAAGTCAGAAACAAGATCTTTCACATGAAATACCAATCCAGAAAGGAGCAACAGTCAGAATCAACTAAGTCCTCTAATTCCTTAGAATATGAAGCGAATTTTGTTCTCATCTGGCAGATCAGATTCAGAAGTATCACATGAAAAAATATATTACACAACCAAACTGATGGAGTACTACTGACAGATTGCTCAAAGTACAAAAAATATCACCACTTCTGTGACAACTAAAGATTTAGCCATTCCCTCGCTTCCTTGCATCTGGCATGTTTACGAGGATGAGCATGGGGTTCTGTCACTATTTGCTGCAGGAAATACTAAATAGAATGTTTCCGTAAAAATGACCAGCAGATTGCTGGAGCAAATGATGATGTGGGTGAAATCTGGAGCAAATGAAAGATGGTGTGTCACAGCAGTTCAGATTCTCATTACAATATCTTGCATTCTTGCTCAACAGGAATTGCACTTCTTGTTAATGCCTTTTCTATCCTACTATATAAGCTTTACTTGTGAGGTAATAAACATTCTCTTTTTTCTTTTTTCTTTTATTACTAGTGCATTTTAATGTCTTTATTCTTTTAATTAGGCATACATCGGGACAGACATTTCTTTTTTTCTTTTTTTTTTTTTTTTTTGTGGTTAAACGTCTGTATGCCAACATGTATTTTATATTAAAACCAATGTATTTAAAATATACTCTGTTTATCTCATGGACAGTACCTCGAACAGTTCCCTGCTCAGGAGCATCTGATGCCCTCTTGTGGTTAAAAAGACTTCTAAAACTTGAGTTTAAAGAATCGTCTTACCTTCCCCCTTTTTTATGATCACTGATCTTATTGATTTATGAAAGCTGCAAATGACGTCCATGTTTTTTATAGACAGGGTGCTAGCTGTTAGTTACTAAGGTTTCATAAAAAAGCTGTACACTGAATTTTGAATTTAAAAAACTGTAAACAGCTATTTACAATTATAATATTAAGTTATAAATTAGCAGTCCTTCATTGCAACCTCTGTCAATACAACCCACGGCCAGGCGTTTCAGAGTGGTCCAAGGTTTTTCAGATGTTGGATTTATCCACAAAGAAACATTAAATGTTAGAAATCTCCATCGGTTTCTTCTCCAACATGTGCAGGTTAATTCTTCCATTTAATGGGATTTGTACTTCCAAGTTTTCATCTGCTCTGTGATGCTTTTTCCCTTTTCTTAGACAGATGTAAATGCCCATCCCTGTTACTAAAGCAATTGAGCCCAAGCTTATTATTGACAGAGCTACCAAGGTAGGCATACAGGATGCTGACTCCATTTTTTTATGCGTAGGCTCTATCGATATTTGCGGCTGCTTTTCTTCTATACTGATATCAGGCTCCTTTCTTAATAAACTTTCAATGTAGCTCTCATTGCTAACAGTGTCATTGACGAAAAGGTTCACCATGACGGTGGAATGGAGAGGTTCTGGATAGCCATGATCACTAACTTTTACAAGCAGCCGATAGAGGCCATAGTCATTCTGCATCAGTGACTCTTCCAAGGTGATATTACCAGTTTTAGGGTCAATCCTAAATGACTCTGGTCGAGGGCCTCTTCTTCCTATGATGCTGTAAGCTATGACTGCATTCATGCCAGTGTCCTTATCGACAGCATAGACCTCAGTGATGGGAGAGCCAGGAAGGGTAGAAGGAAGGACCAACAAATAAGACATATTAGATTGAGGAAACAAGACCAAAGGGGGGTTGTCATTTATGTCCAGAAGAAGGATAGTTATTTTTGCTGTAGAAGACAGGGCAGGATCACCACCGTCAACTGCTTCAATCCACAGAACGTAGGAGCTTTGCTGCTCCCTGTCCAGGGAGACTTTAGCTCTCAAAACTCCTTTTCCAGTATCTATGACAAAGATATCACTTCCATTCAGAACTGAAAGGGCAACCCATCCATTTTGCCCTGCATCAGCATCTGTGACACTTATAACTCCAATTTCACCAAAACCTGGAAAGTTTTCTGGCACAAAAAAGCTGAAATCCTTATTGATAAATCTTGGACTATTATCATTTTTATCCAGTACGGTGATGGTGACAGTTGCTATTGATTCTCTTGGAGGGAACCCAGAATCTACTGCTTTGACAGTGTATCTGTATTTCTCTTTTTCTTCTCTGTCCAACTGGGTGGAAACAGTAAGAACTCCTGTGCTTTTATCTAAAGAAAAATAGGAAGGAGCATCAGGCCCTAAAAAATAGGACACTTGCCCTCTTTCTCCACTGTCAGCATCTGTAGCATGCAGCTTGGTCAAGAAAGCATTGGGAACATTGTTCTCCTCAATGGATAATTCTATCAGCTGTTGAGAGAAAATTGGCGAGTTGTCATTGTCATCCAGAACCTGTATTTTGACTATTTTGTTGACATGAAATCCTTCAGAGTTCCACGCAACTACAGAGATTTCATACAGCTGCTGTGTCTCATAGTCCAAAGGCTTTGTGGTCTCTAACAGGTATTCATTATTGTATGGCTTGTATGGTGAAAGTCTGAAAGGCCCATCACCCTCCAAATAGCAATTGACTTTGTATTTTTCATCAGGGTCTTTGATGGTAAAAAATGCTATCGGTGTGTTGATAGGCTCCAGTTCCTTTAAGTACACCACCCCTTCTGCTTCATTAGCTATGAAACGAGGGACAACTTCAGGTGGCCTTGTCATGACTTTGATGATGGTCACTAGCACTGTGATCACGGCAGGGATACAACCAGGACCGTTGCCCAATATGATCAGCCTGTGAAGCCTTGGAGTGTCCCCATCAACTTTAC
Source organism: Larus michahellis (assembly GCF_964199755.1). Lineage (NCBI taxonomy): Eukaryota > Metazoa > Chordata > Aves > Charadriiformes > Laridae > Larus > Larus michahellis. The sequence goes on along the minus strand of NC_133896.1, from coordinate 183,861,949 downwards.
TGGACAGTGTGATGGCTCCTGTGCTTTCATCCAGGTAGAACAAGTCTCTGGATGGCTGGGGGACCTTCTGGCTGTAGGAGTAGGTGATCTGGGCATTGGATCCAAGGTCCATGTCCACTGCGTGTACAGTGGCCAAATGTGTCCCTAGACTGGAATTCCCATAAAGAGTGACGTTGAGCTGCGAGTCACTGAATTGGGGGCAGTTGTCATTGATGTCGCTGATGGCAATAGTAAGGGTGGCACTGCCCACGAGCGGAGGAGTCCCCCCATCCTCAGCAACAATGACTGTGACATACTCCTCCCGTGTCTCCCTGTCCAGAGCCCCCATGACTATCAGGTAGGGAGTCCTCTCCCCGCTCTCATTCTCCTCCACGTCCAGGGTGAAAACACCGTAGTTATCTCGCAGGCGGTAGGTCTGGACACCGTTGGTGCCCACATCAGGGTCAAGGGCTGGGTGCTCGATAGCCAGGCGGGTGTTCACAGGTGCATTCTCAGGCACCGAGAGGCGGATGTGGGGCACAGGGAAGCGGGGCGCATTGTCGTTGACATCCCGGATAGCAATTTTCACCTTCACCAGGCGGAAGTACTCCTGCGGCAGCACCAGCACATCCAGCAGCAGCAGGCATGACTCGGATGAAGGGGAGGAGGAGGAGGAGGAGGAGACAGAAGCTGCTCCCCCAAAGACAGTGACACCACTGCTCTCCACACACAGAGCTTCCCGGTCGATCTCCACATCCGAGGTGTGCAGCTCTCCGGAGCGGTTGTCCAGCTGCACGTACTGTCCCCCCAAGCCACGGGAGGCCAGGGTGAAGGACAGAGGGGGCTGGGGGGCCGCAGGGCGCTGCCCACTAGCCGTCGGCAACCGCAGGTCACGGGCCAGGCTGCCAATGAGCACCCCAGCGGGCAGCCCCTCGTTGAGGCTGTAGAAGAGCTCGGTCGCGCGGCTGTAACTGGCAAAGCAGTTGAAAGGTCCAACGAAGAGCAGGAAGAGGAACAAGTGCTGGGGAGAGAGAGGCACAGGGGTGCGGGGAGGGGGTGGTGTTAGATCAGGAGGGGAGCCAGGAGGCAGCACCCCCTCTCCCGCCCACTGCCTCCCCCACCGCCACCGCGAGCAGGGAGTGCAGCATCTGCGACATGAAGCCATCCTCCCTCTCCCCCCCCATCTCCTGCCCCTCGTACAGCAGCTACTTCCAGGGCATCGCCGTCTGCACCCTCCAGGCAACACCAGCTGCATTCCCTGCAGCAAACACTCACTGCCAGGGATGGCCCAGGGGCACTCTGCCTCCCCACCCCCCCGCCCCGCCACCAGCAGCAGCACTTGCGCCCCGACGTGCCATCTTCCTTCTTCTTCTCCACCACCCCCAACCCCCCCCCCCCGCCCAAGCTCACCCCCCTTCTCACCAGCAGCACCCACCCTCCCACCGGCAGGCCGGGGCATCCCCCTGCACACCCCCAAACATCTCCTTACCCCCTTCAGCTTCCCCAGCAGCGATGTGTAACCCGTCCCTCCCACCCGCTCCGTCCCAAAGCCTGCCCTTCCCGCATGCCCACCGGCCCTGCGATGCAGCGGGGACGCGGCCCGCACCGCGCACCTTGCGCAGGTTCCGACGGCGTCCCCCGCACCCGCCACCGCGCTCCGGGCGCCGCAACCCGCGCGGGTCCCCGCACCACCCCCCCAAGCCCCGGCCACCACGGACCCCCGCCCGCCCCCGCGCAGCCCCGCCGCGGTCCCGGCTGAAAATACCGAGTTGAAGGGAAGGAGCCGCGGGGAGGGTGCGCGAAGGAAGTTGCCCGCCTCGGCGAGCGCGTCCCCAGCCCGCCGCGCAGGGAAACGGGCTCCCCGAAAGTAACTTCGGGCACCGTCTTCGCGGGGGAAGATGGGGAGTGTGTGTGTGTGTGTGTTCCTCCTCCCTTCTCCCCCTTTTTAACCAACCCGTTCCCCTTTTTCGCGGCTCTCTGCTACAACCCGCGTCGGCAGCAGCAACAACAACAACATTAAAAAAAAATAAACTTTTCACGGCTGTTCTGATCTGTGGAGATCGGAGGAAAAAAAAAACAAAACAACCAAAGAACAAATATATATATGCGTATATATATAGTTTGGTTTGTTTGGGTTTTTTTTCCCCCATTTTGCTGCTGCATGCGGAGTCGAGGGGGGAGATGGGGGGGTGACAGGACGCGGCTCCCCCCCTCCCGCCGCCCCAGCCCTCACCTGCAGGCTGCCGCGGGCGCTGGTGCTGCTGCCGCCGCTGCCCGGGGGACCCATGCCCGGCTGCCGCCGCCGCCGCCGGCTGCGCCCCAGCGGCCCGCCCGCTCCGCCGCCCGCCCGGCGCCTCGCCTCCCCGCGGCTGCCCATTCCCCCGCGCCGCCGCCGCCGCCGCCGCCGCCGCGCTGGGCTGGGCTGTGCCCAGGACACTCCTCCTCCGCTCGGGAGGGCTCCGCCGCCGCCGCCGCCGCCGCGGGGAGGGGAGGAGAAGGGGAGAAAAAGGAGCGGGGGGGGGGCTCAGGCGGGAGTCACGGGCACGGCGAGGGGGGCGGCGGGGGGCGCGCCCGCGGAGGCTGCGGCAGCGCCGCGGGCAGGCGGGCGGGGTGCGGGGCGCGGCGGGCGGTCGGCGTCGGAGCGGGGTGGAAGGATGTGTGTGTGTGTGTGTGTCTGTGTGTCTGTGTGTGTGTGGGAAGCGCTAGGACCAGGGGAGGAAGGTTGTCCCGCTGTATTCTGGCACTGGTGAGGCAGCACCTCGGATACTGTGTCCAGTTTTGGGCCCCTCACTACAAGGACGACACTGAGGTGCTGGAGCAGGTCCAGGGAAGGGCAACGAAGCTGGTGAAGGATCTAAAGAACAAGTCTGATGAGGAGCAGCTGAGGGAGCTGGGGTTGTTTAGCCTGGAGAAAAAGAGTCTGAGGGGAGACCTTATTGATCTCTACAACTACCTGAAAGGAGGCTGGAGCGAGGTGGGGGTCAGTCTCTTCTCCCAAGGAACAAGCGATAAGACAAGAGGAAACGGCCTCAAGTTCCAGTAGGGGACGTTTAGATTGGATATTAGGAAAAATGTCTTGACAGAAAGGGTTGTCAAGCATTGGAGCAGGCTGCCCAGGGAGGTGGTTGAATCACCATCTCTGCAGGTATTTAAAAGGCGGGTAGATGTAGCGCTTAGGGACATGGTCGCTACACCACGGTGGTTTCGGTAGTGTTAGGTTAATGGTTGGGTTGGATTCAATGATCTTAAAGGTCCCTTCCAGTCTAGACGATTCTATGATTCTACGATTCTAAGATACTCCTATCTGTAAACTGTAAGAGGGAAAAAAAAATTAAAATTGAAAAAAACCCACATGTTTTGTTTCTTCTGTGGAAAGACGTGGTGGTGTTGCTGTCAGCGGGCAAAGGGAGAATTCAAAGCTGCCATGGTCTGAGGAGCGTTGCCGAGCCCTGATGAGTAGCGAGCGGCTTGTGTCTGCATGAAATGAAAGTACTGCTTTGAGTTTTCAAGTTGGTGGAAGCTGCGCATCCTGCCAAATGAGAGCAGCAACTGCAATTTCCTGCTGGCTAGGAACCCGAAGGTCCCCTGCGGCAGAAAATTATGTGCTCTCATTTTATAGTCACCAATCATTGTTGGCTAGACTATGAGACTGGACTAGACATGAAATTATCAGCGCTCAGGAAACTTCAAATAGCACAAGACCAATTACACATTTCCTTAACATCTCGGACTACCAAAAGGAGAGCTGACCTGCCCTGCGTTCCTTACACTGGCTGTCTTCAAGGTGTCAAACGGAATTTGAGATGTCCATCTTCAGCCGTAATGTGCTCAATGGTCTGGACCCAGGCTATTGCTGACGGTTCAAGTACTGGGTCTCTGGTCGGCAGTTGCATTTGCCAAGCACGGTGGAGTTGCCCCTCACAGAGGTAAAGTTTGTGCAAGAGATTGGACTGTCTAAATCACACGGTCTGAAGACCACCTTGAACATTTCCATGCTCCATGGCAAGCACAGTGTGCAGGCATTTGATCTCAGTTTAGGTACTAAAAAATATATAGGACAGCAAAAATTTTACTTTCAGTCAGGACAAAAAATACTCTTCCCTTTTTGTTCTACAGCTCCTTGAGGCAAACTCCATGACCAATCCAAAATGGAGAAACAGCAACAACAAAAAAGTAATTTGTTTCCAAATCCAAAACCAGACTTATGCCCAAGTCTTTTGGAACACTGCATCTTTCAAAAGCAAGTCATCAGTGAAAAATACAGAACATAGTGTTTAGTAACTCTTGGGATGTTCTTGGGTGTTGTGAGGATGAGGGCAGTGGCACAAGCTGAATAGAATAGAATAGAATAGAATAGAAGAGAATAGAATAGAACAGAACAGAACAGAACAGAACTGAACAGAAATGAAAATTTCCAAGACTGACTTCCTGCAGGGCTGTAAACAAATCATATTAATTCCTTTGTCTCAAATCCTCCAGCCTTGAAATATAAATAGTGCAATACTGTTTCTCTGAATTAGAGCTTTACCCCATTCTTGCTAAAGTCAGTGGCAGTGGAATCAGACTCTGTTTCATTCAGTGTATCTCTGTGAAACATGCTATGTTCATGCATCTATGATGCTAAGATCCATTCCATTCCCAAAATGACATTAGCACCACAATAATCATATGTGACTTAAACAGTAGAGCATTAGGGTACTAACAAAAGGCCCGGCTATATTTATTATTCACTAATCTCCAGGGGTTTGAAACCACTCAGTATGTACTGGCCTTATAAATTGTTTATATCTTTACCATTCAATTCCAGCACAAATAGAACAGGCAATACAGTATATACAGTTCAGAGCAAACATGTATAATTTAATAGAGAAATCAAACTACCCAAGTCCTTTACTAAATTCTCATCCATGTGCTCTGTTCTGCAGATTGCTTAGTGTGAAAGGTGCCCATAAACTCGATCCTGTTTAAGTTAGTTTAGCTGGACACAACAGATGCTTTTAGTTGGCTCACATCTGCTCTAATTTTATTCATTTCAACAGAGAAATATTGACTCATTTGGATTTCAGTCAGATTTTGACAGTGATTTATGTGGAGTTCGAATTTCATAGACCGATTATAAACTTAGTTTTAGTGAATCAGTAGTCTTCTTGCGACTGAATCTGGAGTCCCTATAAAATTTTATCTTTATTTTTTTTTCCCTCACGATGTCTCAGTTTATCTCCCTTTCCTCTTATCCTCTTGAAATTACTGACCTATTACCATTCTTCGTAACCATCACAGCCACTGCATTTCCCTGAGGCCTCTGATAGGGCAGGTGATGCCTCTACTATTTTAGTATTTAGGCTTTCATTACACCTGATGCATTTTATTTTGTTAAACCACACGTGTAACAGCAGAATTAAAAGTTTTCTGGAGCAGCTGGTACCTCTACAATATTTTATTTTGTTAGACGTCAGCCACATCTAGTAAGTCTTAAAGGCTCTTTAAAGACTAAAGTGTCCAATAAATCTCCTGTTTAAGGAGGAGTGCTTCAGCTGTGTATGGGATATGGGATGAGGGCTGGGAGAGAAGAAGCAGTGCAGAAGAGATGAAAAATTGGCACATTCATTCCTGGCATTTTTTGGGGGGAGAGCCCCTTCCAAAGTCCCAGGAAAACCTTAGCTGATTTCATTATATTTCTATATTCAGTTATGTTTTCTGGGAATAAGATGTTAGCAGTTTATAAACCCCATCCCATTTGATCACATTTAGCTAAATGTATATTTCTAACTTGCATTTTCCTATATCAGATCTCATTATCACTGAATACATCCCTATATTGGGACTGCATCCAAGGTTCTAGTTGCAATTAGTGAATAAAAAGGAACAAGTAGGAGCACTTGACTAGGGATTCCTGACTGCCTCAGGTAAGTTACAAAGCACACAACCGAGATCAAGTGACAAACCATACCAGAAGTGTCATAGTTATTTATAAATACATTAAAAGAAGTACATTATTGCTACGGGAAAACAGAGTTTGTATTTGGCTTTATTAGGGTGACCATAGCAGGTATTGGTACTCAATTGAAACGCCTTGGTTTTGTGGGCAGTGTTCCAGTGGCAGATGGAAGTGCTTCCAGATGAATCATTCAGGACCTTCACTTCTGAAAGGGAATCTCAAATATTATTTTTTTTTTTTGGCATTGCTGGCAACCCTGACCAAGTCTTATAAGAGATGGGGATGCGGGTACGTGTTGTCCCCTCATCCTAGCAGAAAGCGGTCCCTGTTACAGCCTGTGGTTCTACTGGGAAAGCTTGTGGTGTGAGATTCCCCATCAGTGACAGTCTACTGATTCAGCTGACAAACTTCCTAATACTTTAGTCAGTGTGACCCTTTAAGCCCTTGCTTTTCAGCGGGGAAGCAGTCAAACTGAGTGAAAGCACTGGTGTTAGTATTGATTCCCAGTCACAGTAAACCAAGGAAGGCACAAGACTCACAGCCTGCCACTTCTCTGAAGAGTTTAAACTGCAAGAGATACAGGGTGAGTAAAGGAGCTCCTTTTAACTGTTAGCGATATGAACTTTTTATCGCTTTGCTGCTCAGTAAGGAAAATGCCTTCCATCCTGAACTTCCTGTGCAGGGTAGTGGATTACAGTGTGAAAGACTCTACGAATATTAGATGGTGACCTTGCCCGCAGAAGTGCCGAGCATCTGGTGCTCGCATTTGTACTGAAAGCTGTGATCATTCCATGTCACTGTAGATCAGACCTAGCACGATCATCCTGCTCTCAGCACAGAGCCGGAGAGGGGCCTTGGCACTGCTTGCCCTTGTGACACTGAAAGAGAGTAAAAAACCCTGTGTCCAGCTTGAATAAAGCAGCGGTGGAGCTGGAAGATGGACGAGACTTTGGAGTTTATATGGCTCAGATCTCCAGCCACGCTTTCAAAGGGCTGGTCCTCACAAGCCTCTTGCAAGGTGCACCTGCAAGGTTCTGCTCAGCAGCCTGTCATGAAGAAACCCCTGCTGCCGTCGTGACAATCTTACAAGAAAATGGCTAACATGTGAAAAGTGGTTTCTAAACTTAAGAAGAAGTACCCCGCGAGACAAAGCGATATATGCTAGGAAGGCTGACAAAGGTGGAGGAGATTTTCCTGTCTGGTTAGCTTAGCGTCTATTGGGGACTCCTGTGTTGAAGTATCACAAATCCAAGGTATTACACACCGGCAGGGAAAAGAAACTCGGAAAAAATATTCCTGCAGTCTCTGAACCAACTGCATTTGATACATTTGACCAACTTCCTCTCGAATTCTTTTGAGGTTTCATAAAAATATGAGTTCTTTTGGTTACGATGTTTTGCGTATGTCTCCATACATTTTGCTCGTGTCTCTTTTTGCCTGGAAAAACGCCAAAATATTTCAGCAGTGAGAAAGATTGCCTTCGATGTATTTCTAGTCTGATCACAACGCTATTTGCAAATGACAAACCAATTTAAAGTTTATTAACTAAGCATAATTTTCTAAAAGTAAATAGGATGGGAGGATTTAACTCAGATTATATTCCAGCACATCTTTTTTTACCAGTGTTTTTTTACAGTGTATTACACAGTGTATTAACATTAGCTTTCACTAACTGCTTGTGTAAGGCTTAAAATAATAATGATACAACTTTTGTTTCGTACAAGCCAAAGCACAAGCTGAGGTGCAGTACTAAAATGATACTGCTAAAAATTATTAATGCTGTAGGTCTTTCATTACTGTGCTTATCACATTAGTTCAGGGACAGCATTCCAGCTTCTGCCAGCTTGCTTTCTACATAATGCCTGCAAGTTATGAGAGTGTCATGAATATGTATATGTTTTTTAATTGACTTCTCAATGACATTAAGCCATGGCTTCTGAGCTGAAGTTACAACCTCTTGATGCCAGAAATCAGATCTGTGAGGAGCACACTGCTCCCAGCAGTGGAGCACAATGCACTGGAGAAGCCCTGTGATGTGCTCAGTAGATATCAGATGTGGAGGCACGTGCCTGTTGGGCTCCATGTGGGCTACCGTGTGTGAGGTAGTTCCTCTAAGCCAACTAGCCACAGCCTGCAATCCCATTTCATTTTCTGAGATGGCAATGGTTAGAGAGTGGATATAGTGCAGTAATACAGACCATTTTTCCTATGACTCCTGCAGCTCTAGTAGTATTCCAGCTTCTCTGCTCTTTGTTCCTCTGGAACAGACCTTTGTCTACATTTAACTTTGTCAGTTGAACTTCCCCACTTTGCTCTGAACTACGTAGAAGATGATGTAGTTTCACCTGAGGTCTTTGGCCACGTAGGATGAACATTTGCTTCCTTGACAATAAATTATTTGGAATTTTCCAGGGACCAGATTCTGTCATCTTCCCTCTGTCTACATTAAAGTAAAAATTCTTAATGAAGTTGTTAGCTCTAAATTCCCTAATACTAACTTATTCCTTGCTCACCAAAATTCTTAAAGAACCCAAAAAGCTTTTTACTGAACTCAGAATAATTACTGTGTGATCTGGGATTTGGGCCAAATTGCTTCTTTTATTAGGACAAGTGAATTGACCAACTCTCAGTGGGATGTAGTACATTTTTATGTCTGTGATGAAATGAAGATAGGGAAACCAAACAACTTAATGCGTAGTCAACTTTTTACATAATGGGAAAACATATTGGCTCTCTGCTTCAGAAATCTTGCTGCTGATAGTGGCTGTATTGTTCGTATTGTCGCTCTGATCACTCAGCTCCCTACTGAGATAAGAGACAATAGTGTTTTCTCCACAGAGGCCCTGGGTTCACTCGGCAGAGCTGAACAAACGGCAGGAGCCAAACCTCCTCTGAGGTTCATCCAAATACAGATTTTCTTGAGTTTGTAAAAGCATTTGGTCACATCAAAATCGCACTGCTGTCTTGTTCAACTTTCATATGTAGTAAAAAGAGAGGATTACTCATTAGAAAGGGTGGGATTTGCTTGCTCTGACTTTGATATCTGAAAATAAGGCATCCAGTCTAGGCTCTTTCTTTCCTTCCTGAGATAAAGACATTTGCAAGGTATGTAACTGAAAGAGATAGGTGTCTAAAACAAGGGAGACAAATTACTCTCTGAATGGATCTGTTTCTCTCCAAACTAAAAACACGGGTCAGAGTGAGTAGCTCAGATACAGATGCTTGAATTTTATTTGTTTAAAGATTATAGAGAGAGTGCTGAAAGTGTAGCCACAATAGCTACACTGCAGATGTGACTTTTAGCCATACTCTTAGAATAATTAGAAATCTACTTCGAGACCACTGTTAAATCCAAAGAGCATCCAAATATTGGATGCTAGCAGCATGCTTCTCACAAATTAGCAATCAAGAAATATTTACAGATGTTACTTCACAATCATTTTAGACAAAAATTCCACCTGATAGGAAAAAAAAATAGCGATCTATCCCTAACAAAGTTTCAGAAAGTCAAAATTCATTGTATAACTTATTTTTTATGAAGTAATATACAATTTAACTCAGAGAAGTGAAGAAAATAACTTCTAGGAAGGTGATGTTTGAAATTTTTACCCACAATAAGACAGTACTTTCACTTGACAAATTTGAGATGTTTTTTAAGCAGCATTGAAAAGTCAAGTTTAGAGTTTGACTTCACTCCTCTTCCCAGTGCTGCACATCTCTAGGGCTCCACATAATAACCATTTAATTCAAGAAATCAGAAACTCAGCAAGCAGTTTAATAAAAGTCAAAAGGCATTTCCTACAGCATAGAATAAAATTATCTAGTATTTTACTTCTTCATATAGTGAATTTCTTCAGGGAAAAAACAATTTTCTTTTTTTTGTTAAAAAATGGAAATGCATAATTCATGGAAAAATGAACAGCCTCTACACAAGGGTAAAACCTTTTTCTCCTTATTCAGGGTAATATTGCATTGTGAATGAAATAGCAATTAATGTAAATTTCTATTTGAAACTTTATTTTAGTAATGTACCATCTAATGTGGCAGTGTTAACAGCATAACCAAGATGTTTGTTAGTGTTTTCCTGTTCCTCAGGGGTATAAAAAACTCAGTTTCAATTGTCTAGCCAATGAACAAGAGCATAGAACTGCTAGCTGGAATAGCTTTTACATGGTATATTGCCCTTCTGGTACATCTCTTCAAAAATTGATATATGCATAAATAGTACCTCTATGTATAGAATACGTATTGTAAGTAAATTGACTGAGAAGATCTTGCAGCAGAGCAAAAAATAACAATCCAAGGAACCCTAAAATAACAGAAACTGAATACAGTCTGATTTGAATTGTGTGCATCATGCTACAAACACAGAAAAAAAATGTCCCTGTTGCATTTTCTGCATATTATTCAAGGTAGTTTTACACATACGGTCATAGACATTAAAATACTCTTCTTGCATGAATCTTTCATTTGATAATAAGTAATTTATTTAAGTTTTAAAAACATTCAGCAATGGGAAGATCAACACAGGGGAAGAGATAGTTACTAAGTGGACTACGGAAAATAAACTTTTCATTTTTCATTTTCTATCCAATATTAACTCAAATCTCATTCTGATCAGTCTGAAACTTTAAGGATTGCCCTTAATGCTTTTTCTGAGTGAAAGTAGAAAGATCAATCTCTGAAAGAAATGGTTGGTACTGTGTTAACTACAAATCTTCTTGATACTGAAACCATTTTGTGGATGTATAAAGATCCTTAAATAGAAATATGTGTGATATGTATGCCATATGTATGTCCAGCATATACGTTACTAATTGTTAGTGAGCACCTTTCCTCCTTAGACTTGGATTGCCGTGCTTGATCTTCTGAAACAGCAGCCTTTGTCTCGCCTTTCAGCTTTACACAACCATTACTAGCTTTTATAAACATAAACACAGTTGTCTCCACATATCACAGCATAATGAATATTGATATTTTTATTGCTTTTTTTCAAAGACATAAAACTATCTTTGATTTTCTGCACAATTGTCTATTGATTTGTATTTAGTTATTTGACATTACATTCATTACCTTCTAGTTTTATGATTATAGTTTTATTGTTATAAAATTCATAACTGGATTAAAAGCTGGACTGGCTGCTGTAGACTGATATTTGTGTGTGTGTGTGTGTGTTTTTTGGAAAATGGAACATTAAAAAAAAATGGAAATGTGCTATTGAGTGTTGCTAGTTCCAGTCCAGGTCAATTCTTACTATGGGTCAATGGAAACAATAATAGTTATTTCAGGTCACTGAACTTTGTAACATAAGTGGCTTTACACTCTTCAGAAGCTGTTTTTAGAATTTATAAAAGGAGTTCAAGTTCATGATTTTTTTTCTTCAGTAATTTGTACCCCTAGCTAGTTTCAAAGTTGAGGTAATAATAATAATAATAATTAAAAAAAACTAAACAGAATGTCATTTGTTTTTTCAGACAGAGAGAAGTGTACAGCATCAAGACTTCCCACCAACCTAGAATGGATGCTTGTTCTCCCGTTACAGTACGTGGGAAGTTCATGCCACAGAGTAGAATTCAAAACAGCTTGATGGTTGATCTGGGAGCCATTGAAAATTATCATGGTCTCTGTGAAGTGCCTAAAGCTCACTCGAGAGAAATATCACACAGTGTTACCCACCAAATATATTTTACATCTGGCCTGGTTTGATTAAAGCTAAGGATTGTCATCACTATCCACTGGACAACACTGAAGGCTCAAAACAGCCTTTGACTCGGCAAAGAGGCCTGGATTTTCCCTAAGGGATCAAGGAAGAGGGAACAACCTTTTTTCAGGACTCAGTTAATGGCAGATAAGCTGCCACTTCATTTTTGTAAAAGGGCTGATGTTAGAGGCTTTGCCAAGGAAGGTACTTTCAGGAGTTCCTTCTGAGCCATTTATTCAAACTGAGAGAATGTGTTTCTTTGGAGGAAGCTAATGAGGATGCCTGAGGAGGAGTGCTTTGGACTGCTGGAACTAAAAAGGTAAATCTGATGTTGCTGGGGCTAATGAATAAAAAGTATAAATGCATGCTCAGTGGTGGGACACGGATTGCATTCTCCCTGGTCCTTTTATATTTACCAATGCAGCTGGAGTTCACTCAGTTCACTTCCTCTGAAGAAGACTGTGGGTATGTGGAAGGTGGAATTGTTCCAGGCTGACTCAAAACAGCTTATGTGCTATTCCACAGACCGCCGTGTATAGAGATGGAAATGTCATATGTTGGGAAACAGGCGGAGAAACTTCCCTCATTAGAAGTAAGAAGAGGCCGACTAGCTTCACGTGCTACACACAACTAAAAGGACTGCCATCTTTGCAAATACCCTGTGCTGTTTTACAAAGTGGCCTGGCTCAGGCTAGGCTTTGAAGAATTCCTGAGAAAGAATGGGTTTTGACATCAGGTGAGCCAAAAATTTTGCTACAATGTTAAAATAACTGATCTGAAAAGAGCCAACTCAGTGTCTTGCTGCAGTGTTGAGTTGGTGGAAGCTGACCAGATTCAGTAATGTCATCCATACAGAGAATTGTCGGTATCAAATACACATTATAAATGGCACAGGAGAGAGAGACAGGCACTGAACAACATCTTTATATTAGTAATTTCTAACTTTGGTACTCCTACTTATATTAAATAAAATACAAACCCTTTAAAACTTTCAGCTTTCCCAAGCTGTTATCTTGTTTTCTGAAGTGATAGCACCTTCCCTTGGCCTCCTGCTGCTTCGGTTAATCTTTGGTGATTTAAATATAACTTCATTGTGTTTGCAAATAGTATTTGTTCAGGACAAAGTTAAAGTAATTCCTTCCCAGGGATAATAGGAAAAACCCAAGAACAAAACAACTTCAGAAAAAGTAAAATATTTTTGATCACAGCATGTGAAGGCAGAAGAGGCAGGGTAGACACTAGAAATAGCCTGACTGAGGGATGTGCCATATTGTCACATGCATAATTCATTTTCCAGATAATGTAAAGCCTCGTATATAACGTTTCTTGAAAATACGTATGAAGATAAGCAACATACTTAGGTAATCCACTCATGTTGTACAGAAGAAGGAGGGGAGAAATCTATTCCTCTTTGCACGGAGGGAAGGAGCTCTGGTGGATAAACTTGTACTACCTGCGTACGCTAGCAAATTAAACTTTTTTGATAACCTTGAGTTATACGTAGGAAAATGTTGTGAATTTCAGAGGAAGATTGTGACTTCTCACAACACTGCTGTGTTTATTTGTATGCATCCAAGATAAAAATGTCTTTGGAGATTACCATTCAAAAATAGTTTGGCTGCATGCGCTTTGCTCTGGCAGCTTAGAGCGGTGAATCTGTCCATCTTAAAACAATATCTCTCGGTTAAAGCAGGCAGAAGTGTGATGGTATCAGGTTTCAGTCATGAATGAGGTAATAGACTTCTGCTTTTTTGTGTGTGTGTCTCCACAGTTCATGTTATTTTGCCTAAAAAAGATTACAGAAATTGATCACATGACTCCTGACCTCAGATTTCACTTGTATAAAAATCTACAAAATATGAATTTGCACTGTTCTATGATTCATTCAGCATATTAAGGTAACAGATAAGATTTAATATCCACAGTATTCTATGTCATTCCTTATCTGAACATGCTTGTATTCTTTTTTTTTTTTTAATTTAATTTATTCTACCTGTTCATCAAAATGAGTAAATTTACTGTCTCAGTTATTGTTGTAAATCATAGCAGGAATTCCAACAGAGAAGTTAATTTTAACTGATGCTACCGACATGCAAAGTAAGAGTTTAGCAATGTTCTCTGGGTACTTGTGAGATGATAAGCTGATGGCTAAGTACAGATGCTTCGACTCACCTAGCATCCTGTCCTGTGTTTGTCTGTTTCTCTGGTTTGACTCTAAAGATGACTTACCCAACTCTTAATGTTTGTAGTGTTGGTATCTGAACATAAACAAGAGCAGATAAATTAGAAGGAAAACCTTTAAATATCAATCAGCGTGTTTTTCTCCACCCTTTCTTTGTGTGAGTTGTGCTGCTTCCCCTAACTCTGCGTATGTTTCTTCCAAGTGGTGGATCCATGGCTGTACCTTGCTATAACGGGATCCTGTTAACTATCCTTACTCTATTCCTGGCTTATCAGGTTACCACACTTACCAGTACCTATGTAGAATAGCTCATTTTAACATGGTCTAAAGTACTGAAATCAAGTTTGCCCATGTGTATCTGAGCTTCGAGAAAACACGAGGAATTTCTCATAATTGCTTTTACAACCTTTGTTTTTTTCTTTTCCCATTTCAGGACATTACTTTTTACTATATCAGCTTCTAAGTTGAAGAAGTTTTTGCATTAATATACTTGGATGCTTCAACTGGATACCTAGGTATTTTTATTTTTACTTTTCTGAAGGTAATCCCTTTTGAGTTACATCTTTTTTTTGATTATTTATAACAAATTTGACACTTTTGTTTTTTTTAGTTTTACTCTCCAGTTCTTTAGGATTGTTTTATCTAGTTATTCTAGTTTTTGTTCTTTTCCTGCCCTGAATAGTTGTATTAATGAATGCTTCCTAAAAGTTATTATTTTTTCATGTCAGAGTCAGTTTAATTAAAGCAGTGGTAAAACATGTTAATATTTATGTATGTTTTGGGGATAAGCAAAATGTCTGTGCTTTTTGTCTATTTTGATTTCATTATTTTGTGAAAGTATTTTTTACCTATGAAATATTTTTATCCCCTTGTTACATGAACTGCTCTTTTTTATCCTTTGGGAATTTTCTCTGTTCATTCACAGCATCAACACGTCAGACTGGAGATATCTACATGCAGATATTCTGAAAATGATGTCTTCCATGGCAGATGGTATTTGCAAAGCCATGTTTAATAGTGAATAGTATAATACATAATTTAGTGGATCACACAGGACCCAAGGTACTTTTAACTGCATCACTGCATAGCAAATGCCAGCGCATAGAATACTTTGGTGACCATCTGAACTATAATTGAGCCAGTTTGACAAAGACCCATGAATTAGAAAAAATGTGAATGCCATGTGTATGTGTGTACAAACTTTTATTGTATTTATACATTTGTGTTTTGGAGAAGGTTTTATTTGATGCAGTGCACAACACCTGCTGCTGTGCTGAGAGTTTTGTATTGGCCTACATTTAACGTTTTTCAATCTCTTTGCTGCTTGCAGAATTCAAGCTTTATCTTGCTATCACAGTGATTTAATAATAATTGCCTTTGGCCTTTTGTCTTTCAGGGCTTGTCTTTATGTATCTTTTCCATTTCAGTGTACTGCAATGTAGGCTATCTCCTGCAGTTCACATTAAATAGCTCTTGAGAACAGGCAATCAAACGCGGCTCCTCCTTTTGCCCTGGAAAACACATGATTTTTAGGCTGAGGACTCTTCTCAGTCAAATGCTGAATTTCAACCAATCTACATGATTTTCCATTTACTTTAAATAGATAATGTATTCTCCTTATTTTATGGTTTTAATGTCTGCTTTTCCTACTCAAAGGAAAATGCAACTTTGACAATATAGGAATGGATCTATAAATGGGACTTAGGCTCGGTGCTGAATGCTATGGTACGCTTTAAAAGATGGGTCTCATGCATTTAGTGACTGAATGGGTTCCACTGCTTGACCTCTGAACTGTCTTGGCATTACTAGGGGACAATAGACTTTTAGATTACCACTTGCATTATCCAGTGAAAAATGCTAGGAAAATATTTAAACTTATCCCTAGTAAAATTTCACATTTAAGTGTCTACATAAAAGGCACCTAATTTTTTACACACTTACAACAAACTTTGCCACTCTTCCTTGGCTTCCTTTCTGCCCTTTTCTTCCAGAATGTGACCAGGGAATAATCCATCTATTTTACAGAATCACAGAATGGTAGGGGTTTGAAGGGACGTCTGGAGATCATCTAGTCCAACCCCTCTGCCAGAGCAGGGTCACCCAGAGCAGGTTGCACAGGAAAGCATCCAGGCAGGTTTTGAATGTCTCCAGAGACAGAGACTCCACCACCTCTCTGGGCAGCCTGTTCCAGTGCTCTGCCACCCTCAAAGTCAAGAAGTTCCTCCTCATGTTTAGGTGGAACTACCTATGCTCAAGTTTGTGCCCATTACCTCTTGTCCTGTCACTAGGCACCACTGAAAGAGCCTGGCCCCATCCTCCTGACACCCACCCTTTAAGTATTTATAAGCGTTGATAATATCAGTTTCAGAATAAGCATTCAATGTCAGTTTCTCCTCTCTCCACATAGTTTAAAAATCTAGTAATGAGATAGAAAAGAAATTTGTGGAAAATGTGTCCTGTTACACCTTTTCACTGGATTCCTGTGTCATGCAACTGAGATAGTGACTTAGAATGTTATTTGAGATGAAGATATTTTCAGTTTCTCCTCTGAAGGCTGACCCTCACTGCACAGCATAATAAAGGAAAGAAAGAAAAAGTGGGGAAAAAAATGGAGAAAAATTATTCTGAAACTGAAAAGTATGAGATAGAAAAGGTAATGAAATAAGCTTCGCATTTGCTCATCTCAGTGCCCAGGCCACAAGATTGTAGATCGTTTTCTGTCTGATTCCATGACCATTTGATTAGACTATAAAAGGCTCAGCCTTACTCTGAATACCTCTTGCCTTCTGGTTATAGCGGTACCCACATTTCTAGCAGCAGGAGGAGAAATTTAATACGTGTGTCCTCCATTCCAGGCAAGGACTTGAATCAGTGATCCTTGGATACAAGGAAGTCTTCCTTCCATCTGTTTTTCATCTCTAGGTACTGATCTTGTAGAGTACCAGACCAGGTGCATTAGCAACAGAGAGTGAGGCTCTTTAGTTCGCAAATCCCAACTGGGCTTAGACGTGAGACTTCAATCGGGGGATGCATGTTGCTTGCTTTGAAGCAGGCTTCCTGGTCCTTGGAGACCTTGTTGTTGTCACAAATTTGACTTGCTCTGCTTCAAAAGGTAAGTAAGCATTGCAGGGAACTGATTAAAGGAGAAGGATGAACGTTCACATTTTGGATACAGGCAGTTAATGTGGCAGCTGAATCATTTTGCAGTCTTAGCCCTTTCTCTAATTTCTTTATCAGAGTCTCCTGCTGTTTTCTGGAGCTACATTTCTTTTCTGTTTTTCCTTGAGGGTGTGGACCACAGTCAACTGAGCTTATCTTTACTTAATGTTTATCTACAGAGTTTCAAAGGCATATGTTTTAATTTTTTCTTGATTTATAAGCCTATCCTCTGGTTTTTCAGAAAGTTGTATCATACCTGAAACAATGTGTATAATTAGATAAATGAAAAATAAAGATAAGGTCTAAAGTACCTGTGAGCTATCAAGAAGTTTGATTCTCTAATGCACATCTACTTTTGCTATATTATATTTTTCAAACCTCACATTAAGGCCACAGATAATTCATGTGCAAAGCAGTGTAAAAATACGTAAAAACTAGTCTGTCGGGCTTTGATTCATGAGTGATTTACATTTTTCTTGGTATGACTGATTCCTTCTTGTTTTGTTCTCTGATGAGTACTTCCTTCATCAAGCTCTCCAAGTTCCTGAATCTTCATTCTCAACAGAAATCTTTCACCTCACATCTTTTTATCTATATTTGTTCTTTTATACTTCCCTCAGAATTCCTTTTTTACTCCCCTTGATTTTCTAAGTGAACATTCACTATATTTAACCCTTTGAGTTGGAAGGAAAAAACCCAACAAAACCATGAAGGCTTGAATTGCTTGTGTACTTAACAACAAAATTGACCACAAATGACAATACTAAGTTAAATGTTTCAAGACAATGAGAGTAATGCACTGACAATAGTGATCATATCTTTTGGGAATGGAAAAAATGCAGTATGCCTTCCCAAACCCACAATGGAGTGGCTATAAGGTGGGGGTCTATTATTTTAGGAGTTTTCCAGAAAGAATCATCTGCAACTGTCTGTGGTTGCGCATGCAGTGAAATTCTTTGCGGTGAGCTCTGGATAACATCTGGACATCACAAACACTACATGGGGATTTTGGACACATTTTCTGCCCCCAGCACTTCCTCTGTGCCGTGTAATCATGAGCAATTTATGTTGCCTCTCAGTAGTTGAGCTTCCTTTGCTGTGCCTTGGAATGATAAACACTTAAAGGGCAAATTGGGCGGGAATCAGTTGCCCTAACCTTAGATCACTCACAATGTCCTCCATCTTCTGCTGCTGCATCCTGTTTCATATCTTCCTCATGGATATCTTGGATAGCCCAGAATGCCTAGGTTTAGGTAGTTGACTACTACTGCTATTGCCTCTTCCACACTTTTGTATTATATCGCCAATGAGAGTGGCAGTAGCTCCCAAGTCAGCTCCCAGACATACTTACGAGTGATACAAGAATTTCTCTATCACCTTGCTGAGGCATGATTATGGCTAGTGGTATGGTTACCCCAGGCTTAGTAAAAAGAAGGAATACAACCTGAGCTGAGCATCCACCATACCATTATAGTATTAGTTATACTAGCACATCCTTATCTATCCTCATGCTTAATGCTAGCTGTATTCTGACCTAGTTGGCTCTGTCTCTTCTGCTTTGATGCCCAGCTCAGTGATCAAGGGAATGTTAGTCTGTATTCAAGTTGACTTTTGCTAGTAGAGTCACGATGAATTCTCCCTTTCCCTGCTCCCTGTAGCCCATCCTTGATGAAGTGATTGCAATACAAGTCGCAATGGTTTACTGAGTAATGAACATTTAAACGATTCAATCGTTTGTGAGAGTGAAAAAGCAGATGTTATCTTGTCATGAAAATGGCATAAATTCTGTGGGCATCAAACTACCTATTTTCTGGTCTTTATCAGCTTAAATAAAATGGCACATTTAGTTTTGTCTCTGACTTCACTGAGAAATGCATACCTTTTACTGCAGACAGTAATGGAGTGAATTTGAAGCACTTCATCACATGTAGCTTCCATCCCAAAATTCATCTGAACACAAGAGAGAAAATCTATTTGAGGTCCACTGCACAGACCTTAAAACCAGTGCAATTTATATGAAAACACAAGTAGCTCCAAGAATCAATAATGATCATCAACATCATCATGTGCAATTCTGTAATCCCTTTTACCTGAGATCTCAAGGAATTTTACAAGTAACTGTAATCAAAGTTCAGCAGCTCCCTGTATAATGGTGTGCATTTTACTACTCCTGTACATTTTTCTTTTTAAATGGTGAGCATTAGTTTGGGAATTTTAAAGCATTTTGATGCCTTAAAAAAAATACAAATAAAGTATTTGTATAGAAAGGATAAAAACCGCCAGTATTTTAAATCTGCAGAGAACGGCTATTTATTGCTCAATAACACAATTTATGACTAGATTGTTAATAATGTTTTCAAAAGTATTCTATTAATATAGGAACACAAGTCCATTTTTAGAAGTGAAAATTAAATTGCTCTTATTCTCTTAGAAATCTCACTAACCAATCAGACACAATTCAAAATACTTGAGTGGCTTCAAAAACAAGGCCCTTTGGAACCTCAGACTAATTACAATTCAATTCAACCTGGGCTTCTAATTACTTAAGTTACTTTTGAAAATTGAATCTCTAAGTCGTTAATGCCCAGATGCTTACAATTATAAAGGCCCTTAACTCCCTCTGAAGTGTCAGTTAAGAGCCCAGATATCTTTCAGGCTCTGATGTTAAGTATTTTTGGCCAATGTCACCTTAGACATACCAGTATATAAGTTGGTGATGGGGCAGTTTTACAATGCATGATTCTGAAAGAGAAATTTTATTCCTTATTGCTGCATGTGTGAATGTGTACTCCACATCAAAATGTATCCCTGAGATATTTTCAAGCAGAAAAGTGAAAGGCACATTCTGCACCATCTTTTTTTTTTTTTTCTTTTCCATTTCTAAAAATATCTAGGCCAGCTTCAGGCCTCTATGTCATGTGGGAAACTGTATTATGTCTTCCAGATTTAGAAAAACGTTAGAAGAGGAGCACTTGTGTATTTAACTGTACATGCGAAGAGTTAACTGGAGCCATCTGTTTCTTCAGGGCAGAGTTGAGTCTTCTTGTGAATCAGCTAGCAGGAATCTCTCTTTCCCTGTCAGCTTTCCTGAAGCAACTTTAATGCAATATCAGGCACGGGAAGGGAGTCCTATTTTATATTTGCATTAGATGTTTTGAAACATTCAAATGCTAATACAGTTGCAGCAATGTTTGGAAGAGGAAAACATGGCAAAGAAAGGAGCAGAGAACACGTGGGATTTGTCTTGGAAGTTGTTTAGAAAAGATGGTTAATTCTGCATGACTTTCAGCATCTTTGTTTTATGAAAAGATGGTTAATTCTGCATGACTTTCAACATCATTGTTCTATGCACCAGTGCAAAGAAATATTTTTTTCCTTTGTTTTTAAATAAGGATATATATTACTGTTGTATTTAAATCACTTCATATGGTACATAATACGGTAGGAACAGGCATGTGCTTTTCACACACACACATATACACACTCGGCTGTTATACATTATGTGATTGTTGATGAAGTAAAAACCTACTCCTGTAACCAGTGGAGTTAATAAAGGCAGAATCAGACAACATTTGCCATGTCTTTTGCAGGGAATTCTAAGCCTAGCTCCCAGCATTCTTGCAGCTCTGCAGTGGTTGATGATGTTTATGTCTAGGCATATACATATTTATATTTTTATACTCATGCAATCAGGATTTTGGTGACTACCTAATGCTGACTCGTATGTATAGTCTTTATTCTTATTAATAATTTTTGTGCTAATAAGAGGTTAATTTCTATGAAAATAGAAGGGATGTATGTTGAGGATTTATTGTTATTTTAAGTTTCCTGAAATAAACAGACTTCTTCCTCCTCACGTGAAAGCTTGTCATAGTCTAAGGAGAAATCTACTTATTTTATTTTTATATAGCAGGCCATTTCTCTCAGTATCCCAGAAATGCATATAAATAAATTGCATATTCTAAGATCAGTGGTAAACAACAATGTTAAGTGAAGGTACTGCCTGAAGACAAGAGGTCTGCAGCTGTCTTCAAAGCTTTTATTGCTCATGTGGACCTTAATCCAAAACTTTAACGTACTGCATGTGACAGAACTGAAGTGATTCACAGCAACAGCAGGAGGTGTTAATGTATATGTGATGTCTCAACGTATTTCAAGAGACAGAAGATAATTGATTCTTAGGCATCTCTGTGACAAAACTGAGCTTATTAGTCATTATAACCTGAGATTTCATTCTTCCAGGCAGGAGAATTCATACAGATTTCATAATGATTTAAAAAAAAATAAAGAAATAAATTGTTCATCCAATTAAGAGATTTCTTTTTTTAGTTATTTGTTAAATATAAACATGTATAAATTTAAATATGTAGCAGTCGACTTCCAGAGTAAAGAATGAATAACTAATGAATGAGACACAAAAGGAAATATTTCTATTGGTTTCACAGGCTTGATTAAGGCAATCCTGAAAAGCCTCCAAAACTCCCTGATCTTGCTTACACCAAAGACAATAAAAGTCAGTGGCAGAGACGTTTTCTTAATGATGACAGTAAACATCCCATCTGTTTTTACACTCATCCAGCAAACCAAATTTAGAGTTTATTTGTGAGGGAGGAGGTGGGGGGAAGAAAAAGGATATGTTTGTTTCTGAACTTATTTAATGTTAAATAAGTTCCTTTTCAAGCATAATTTTGTGTGTTTAATTCCACTTTATTTCTCCTTGAGAGTAGAGAATATATATCGTAGTGTTATCTGAGCATGTAACTGTTTATAAAGACACTTTTGTGATTTTCTTGTATTTGAGTCATTGTTTCCACAGATGAAGAGAATAAGCAACACAAAATGTATTTATTAAAAAAGTATCTAATATAAAATTCTGATCTGAATAGCAGTCATGATTCAGGCTTATCACCTTTTTTTGCCGGTAGGGTAGTGGAAAGAACAAATAAGACTATGGAAAACCAGGGCACGGCTAGGGAACGGGAACAGGAACATACCAGGTCCCATTTCAGTTTGGGACCTTTGTGTGCTAGCAAAGAGATTCCCCAAGAACATGGGACTGGAAGGGACCTAAGGGACTGTTGACTCCAGTCCCCAGATACCCCAGGCATCTACAGTTTATAGACTTTCTCATAAGGAGCTATGCCCCTCACATTAGGCTTTTTTTTTTCCCAAAAATGTTTTCATGATTAATAAATCTTATAATTTTCAGTTTACAGGTATAAGTGACCAGTAGAGGTGCATTTAGTCTTGTGATGTTACTATCTTTCACTTTATGGTTCTTTCTCCTCTTGTTTCTCTTGAGCTGTTTGTATTACACAGAGATATTTCCTCTCAATATTTTCCTTTTTGATAGGCCAAACACATGTTTTTGTTTGTTTGTTTCTTTGCTTTTAAATGAACTGAAATCATCAGTCAGAAGAAATCTGAAGATCCTGTCTGAGAAAGAAATACAGACTACTAGTAGCTTCTCTAGAGAAGCAGTGCAATTGTAGCAGCACTGGCCAAGAGCAGATGCCTGCTGCATGGAGACTTCTTCAAATCTGAAAATGTCAGTAAGAGTGGATGTGGTATGGAAGAGGTTTCACTGAGGCCTAAAAATGTTTTCTCTTATAAAATTCACTTAAATGGACATATGACATTGGGCTGATAACACTTTCTCCATTGTGATATCACTAAATTGAAAAAACAACCCAAATCACCAGTTTGTTTATTTAGTGACAAGAAGGTGTCTAAATATATGGCTGTTATTGTTCTAAAGTAGCATCGGGGTTGACAAAAGAACGTTAGAAATAGTTTATTTTACTTAAGAGATCAATGCCTTCTATAAATGCCTGGAGATAATTTTCAGGTCTGGACTCCTCTTAAGTTCATTACCTAATGTGCATTTACATAGATCTCCAAAAGGACTGCTTGCTCTTTAGCTACAGCTCAATTCCCACAGGCCAAACAGAAAATTACTCTTTACACTTGAGGGACTGCATTTGGATGAGTTGATGGTCTGCCTGAATGTTGCCTTTTAACTTGACTAGGCTGGATGGATAGCTGCAGGCTGGTAAAATGCTCTCATTTCATTCCTGCTGTTGACTCCTCTTCTTTGCATCTCCTTTACCTATTCTGTGCATGATGTTCTGTTTATTCCTGCTTGTGCTTGAGTAGTCTTCCTCTTTCCCATGTTTAATTTAAGGCAAAAAAGCAATAGGTTCAAACATCAAACACTGCTAAGAGGGCATCAGGCAATAGATAATTGTTTTTGGGAAAACCACACCAAGAACATGATTTCAGAAAGGCTACCTTTTGTTAAGATCTTTCCAAACCACTATGTCTAGGATTGAAGGAAGGTTGCTTCTTGCTTCATACGCTGCTGAAGACTTGGTAATCAGATTAAATTATGAACATCGTGCTCTGACAGTGTCAGGGTTTGTGAAAATACTTTGTGGTATGTGGTAGAGGAAAGACTAAAGAAGTCAGATCCTATAATTATGGGGTACAGTTCATGTACAGCTCCTTACACTGTCCACTCTTCACTCTACACAGAAACAGCTCTGAGAGAGAGGGTACAAGTCCTGAGAAACCCACCAGAAATCTCATCACAATATCATAACCAATATCCTTAATTTATGAAAATTTACCCTTTTAAAATCAACCCCCTTTCTTTCAGATGAATTGTTAGCAAATTAAAATAGAAACAATCATGTCCACACAATCCAGTTATAAAATCCACTCTTACTGACATTTTCAGATTTGAAGAAGTCTCCATGCAGCAGGCATCTGCTCTTGGCCAGTGCTGCTACAATTGCACTGCTTCTCTAGAGAAGCTACTAGTAGTCTGTATTTCTTTCTCAGACAGGATCTTCAGATTTCTTCTGACTGATGATTTCCTTGGCGCTAGCTCCTTATTCCCCTGCAAGTTTTAAATTTTTCCTTATGATCTAGTTTGATTATTGTTTACTCTGAAGTAGCCAGTAGATTATTTGATCTTTCTTTTCCATCTTCTTTTTTCTTCCTGGTTCCTTTAATATCTGTTGTGACTATAGAAAATTCATAGAATCATAGAATCTTCATGGTTGGAAAGGACCTTTGAGATCATCGAGTCCAACCATACACACACACACAAAAAACCCAAAACAAAACAAAAAAACCAACAACCTACAATCTCTGCCACTAGAGCATGCCCTGAAGTGCCACATCTAGACGTTTCTTAAACACCTCTAGGGATGGTGACTCAGCCACCTCCCTGGGCAGGCTGTTCCAGTGCCTGACCACTCTTTCAGTAAAGTAATTCTTCCTAATATCTAATCTAAACCTCCCCTGCCGCAACTTCAGACCATTTCCTCTGGTCCTGTCGTTATTCACTTGGGAGAAGAGGCCGACACCCACCTCTCTCCAACCTCCTTTCAGGTAGTTGTAGAAGGCAATGAGGTCTCCCCTCAGCCTCCTCCAAGCTAAACATGCCCAGCTCCCTCAGCCTCTCCTCATATGACCTGGTCTCCAGACCCCTCACCAGCCTGGTAGCTCAATTCAATTGAGTAAGTGCAATCTAAAGACATTTAGGAGGGTTGTCATGGAAGAAACCTTATAAGTTATATGGTCCTGAGCTTTCTTAGAGAATTAATGTAAGACTTGAATTTGACTCAGGGTTCTGTGCAAATGCAGAGAACTGAGTAGAAGATTCCTGTAATTATTTGCAATAGACGGCACTGATGATGAAAAAAGGCATTTCACTCTGTTATGATGAGAAGGGAATGGTGGTTCTGAATCCCATTCATCTAGCATGGAGATCATTAAAGCATGAATCATCAACTGAAATGATGGAACAAAATTTTCTGAATGGCTACAGGTGAAATATTTTTTTGTTCCATTTGATTAGCTACTAGCTGAGAGAAATTTGGGAAAGCTGGCAGGAATGCAAACGTTTTTGATAAAGCCAAGAGTGTTTCTAAGACCTATTTTTGGCAGAAAATGCTTTTTGTAATCAATAGAACTTAATAAATAAATCCATGTCTTTCCTAAGCTGTGCTTTTCTCAAATGCTTTCATTTGTTGCTTTGGGCAGGACAACCATGATGTGCCCTATTACTCCTGCACCAATATATTAACCCTTCCTTGTGCTTTTTTTCTGTTTTTGTTTCATTCTTTCACTGCCTTTTCTTCTTAAGAAAATAATTCACATACACAAAAAAATAGCATAAGGCATATGTACAAATCGAATATTATTAAGGGTCTTGAAAGACTGCTTGTGGAATATGTATATGTCAATGAAAGATGACGATCAATTTTTCTACTGCTGTTAGGAGTGATGTATTGAAAACAGACATTTGATTCACGAGAGCCATGAGGGATCTTGTTGGAGATTAGATTTTCACAGATACATTGAAACTATATTAGATTACATGCAGCCAGTAGGAAATACTGATAATATTTAAAAAATGAATTGAGAGAACACTTGGACTGGTGAAACTGGATAATTACCAGTTGCCACTTATTCTTAAATATCGGCTGAAGTTTAGGAAAGATTTGTGGGTAACAGTTTACGGGCATCTCAAAGCACAAGCACTTTCAGGGTCTCAAAAGGTGCCTTTACTTATTAATTTATTTTCCTTAGGACAATAAGCAATTCATTACATGAAAGTATTAAAAGAACAAAGGAGATTCTGGTTTTGTTAAAGAGAGAATACGTCTTTCAGTGCTGCCACAGCAAGATATTATTTCTAAGATACTGGAATTTTGGTGTCAATCAGGTATTCATTTAACAGCTTTTAACAGCTTGTTATAGTTTTCAGAGAATTGTTCCTGACATGTCTTTGTGGGCTTTTCAAAAAAAAAAAACAAAAAACAAACCTGCAAAACTCATTAGCAGATTACGTGCTTCTGCTGTTCTGGCATATCTAATTACAAAGATGTATATAAACATCCACCTTTTCAAAATAACAGGCTTTTAATTTCAAATTATATATACCAGTTTCCACGTTAGAATTATTGATGAATAAAACCAAATTGTTGTATGTGTGCATAGCCATATTCTACTGCCTGATATTTATTTAGCTAAGCACAGATGTGGGTGCGATACTGACTACGTGAGCACTGCATGTGGAAACAGAGCATTTCCTTGGTCTGTGAAATGTACCCACCTGCAGTCTCTTCCAGCAACTGGAATAAGCTATATTGTTTATTTGACTGATTTTCATCTGTGGTAGTATCTTTGAGAAACACTAGAAAGAAGGGAGTTTGCAGACTTGAAATCCTATGAAGCAGAAGGTAATTTTTGAATAACTAACTGGTTACTTGAAGTAACTGACAGACTACCTTGAAATTTAAAATACTTCATAGGCATCATTACATTCGCATAAATACAAAAAAGATGAAGAGGAATAAAATAGAGCTTGTGTTAATGTTGAACATTTCAGAAACTTTCTGACATCACCCACTGACAGTGAAGAAGATAAAGACACCAGAAAATGACATTTCCTGCCTAAGCTTTAGTGTTATAAATGAAATAGAAATACAGCAAAAAATTATAAATGTCTATAAAGAAAGTAGAATCTCATATACAAACTGTCCCAGCAAGGAAATATTTCAACAGCTAAAGTAGTAAAAATCCAAAGTGTATGTCTAATATTTCTTTAAAACTTAATGATGTCTTTAAATAAAATATAGAAATTATTTAATTAAACTTTTTCATATTCTCAAAGCATAATGATGTCATTTATAAAATGAATAAGCACTTTTGTTTTAAAAACTATAAGAAGTTTATCGTTGTCATGACTGATTACTAGGGAGACAGCTTAGTTAGAAGATACTAGAGTTTGTAGATTAACAGAGCTACATTGCATTACTATTCCAGGATATAAACTCCCTTAAAAGTATGACCTACATGTTTCCCTTACCATTGCAAGAGGATAATTGTCTATATCCTTAATAGTAAATTTATGTCATCACAGTAACTGTGATTCAATTGGTTTACACTTCTTTGAAACTGAAGACAAAGCTAGCATTGAATTAGCTGTCACAATCAAATGTTTGTGAAATGATAAAAGCACATGTTTTTAATTGCAAATAATGAATGCTGATTAGCATAAAGCAAAAAGCTTCACTGTGAAGCTTTACAGACTCATTGAATAGTCACAGTGAGGTCACCACAGTCTCAAAAGAGTGGTCATCTTGTAGCAAGGCTGAAAAATAAACTTGATTATTCTTTGAGATATCCTTTTTTTTTTTTTAAATGGTTTTCTTATAGCCTGCATTAATATCAAAAGAACAAGTCAAACCCAAATATTTCTTGGACTGTATTGTAATGTTAGAAAATAGAAGCTTGATGGGGGACAAATTTAACATGGGCAATTTTTCAGAACTACTTTGCAGTGTGAATATTTAACATCCATGCAATTACTTTCTCTATAAAAAGGCACATTGGAACATTTTAAATTGTCATATTTAATGTTTTCTGTCTTCCCCGTTTGGTTATCAATGAATTAGCTAAGCTCTTCCATTACTGAGACACTTATATTTGGTTTCTTCTGATATAAATTATTTGATGGACTAAACATAGTAGGAACAAATGCATCATTTGCCACAGAAAGGAAAAAAAAAACCCAGAGCTTTATACTGTATCTATAGCATCTGTTCCAGCTGCTTATAAAAAGGTTTTGTATTTTAAGGGTAGAGACGATCAAATGTGAATTAATGTCTCTTTTTTTCTTGCTGCTTCTTTCTCATGTCTGATTATTTTGATTTGATATTTATATGGGCTTTCTTAAGTTGCCTTTACTAAAATCAATGAGAGTTAATAATATGTCTTTATTTGTAATGCAATGGTTAAAGATAAAATCCTATAAGGTTTGGCAGCTGTCTGTAATAGGTGAATCATGAATGCTGAGAAATGCAGTTCCTGCTCTGAGGAGTCAGAGTTTATCTGCAGTGGGTGGAAAGAGTAAGAGTGACCATGACAAAAAACAGAAGGAAGGAATTAACAAGGTAGTGTTAATTAGATCACGCAGTCAGCTAGTTATTGATTCCATGGACTGTCCTCTAAGATAAACTGCAATTAAACAAATTGCAGGAAAGTGAAATGCTTTCCACATGAATGAAAAAGTTATAGTAAAAGTGTTTTTGTATTTACAGAGTGGGGGTTTTGTTGTGGTGTTGTGTTTTTTTTTTCTTTTTTCATTTAGAAAATAATATATTGCTCTTGACACATAGTACCATGTCTTTTTGAGGAGAAATCTGTTACTGACATTTACAAGATCAGTATAAAAAAAAAATCCTAGAACGCTTGTGGTACACTGTACAGCTATGAGAAACAATACTGAAATATTTTTGTGAGAGAAACTTCACCTGTTCTCAAATACATGATTTCTCCAGAAAACCATTATGGTTTACCCAAATGTATTTGTTGTTCAGAATAATGTTAACAATTAACATCAATAACAGCTGGCCATGCTCTTGTTCATAAGCAATCATTTGTAGCTATCTCATGTAAAGAAATATATCTACTTTGATTACTTGGAAATATCATGCAGTATATTTCTTTTACTTGAAGAGTTCAACATAATTCATGGAAAGAAATTTCCAGACTGATGATAAGGCTCACATCCAGTGGACACCTGAATGATTCATTTAAGATGGATTCTTCTGGGTATAGCTTTTGGAAAAATCAGAGTTTACTGCTCCTAGTAGCTGAAGCCAAACTAAAAAAAAAAAAAAAGGAAATAAATAGCTAGCTAGCTAGATAAGACAAATTTGTGTAAAATGGTTTCTCTCTTCACCAGTTCCAATCTGTGCTGTATTACTAGATGTTAAGACCAGAGTCTACCTTACCGAACAGAACTGCCCATTATCATTCTCCTGACTTACCCTCAGCATTTGTCAGGGTCATAAATTTACAAGATAAGAATTCTTACATCCCTTCCTAGTGAGTTTTGTCCAGAGTGTAAAGCCCCAGTACTCTTGAAAACTGGCATAAGGTGTTTCTGAAGGCACAGTGATTTGAAAGGTACTTGAAGATAACATCTAATGGGATTTACAAATAAAACTTTCATTCTTTGTTTAACAGCAAAGAAACAGAAACTTCAATAGAAAAGACCAACAATCTACAAGCCACTGGGAGAAAGAGAAAGTGTTTCAGTTGTAGATCTTTTCCATTAATGCTTATTTTCCTGTGCTATAGGCTTTAAGCATTTCCAGCATTTGCTCTTTGATTTACTGACCATGTTATTGACACTTTTCAAAGGTCTTTTCCACGATGCCTCTTATTTTCAGAATCACAAAGCAATTTCTTTGTGATAATGATATTTATAAACCTCTAAGAGATTTGATATGCACACAGCATATTCATAACCTGTCTGCACATAACTATTGAATTCCGAGCAAAAAAGAAAAAGTTCTCTTGTCTGGTGTAGGAAATGTAATTTTTTTCTTGATCACTTAGACAATGCGTGGGGATTCGTTTTTCCTAAAAACCAAAAATTGTTGCTCAGTTGGGAAGACAGGTGCAAATAATGTGCAAGTATATGTGAACTTAAATAAATAATATGATATATCCACATACATATGCATGGACATGCATGCCTCCAGAGAAGATTAGTTTGGAAGAAATACAAAAGGTAAGTGTTCAAAGAAGTTGTAGTTAACAGCAAAACTGAATGGAAACTCTAACGTGATCATCAGTGCTACTCTTTATTAACGGAAACATTACTTAATTATTTATACATTTATACAGTAATTCTTAAACCAGCTCCAAAAGTCTGAGATTATTTTTTTTTTATGCAGATGAAGAACTTTTCCTAAACAGCCAACATTTTATCAGCTCTGTGCAGACTCACAGATCTTTAGGGAGGCAACTGAGAGGCTGAGAGAGTTGGGGTTGTTCAGCCTGGAGAAGAGAAGGCTCCAGGGTGACCTTATAGCAGCCTTCCAGTACCTGAAGAGAGCCTACAGGAAAGATGGGGAGGGACTGTTTATCTGGGAGTGGAGGGATAGAACAAGGGGTAGCGTTTTTAAACTGAAAGAGGTAGATTTAGACTAGATATTAGGAAGAAATTCTTTACTGTGAGGGTGGGGAGACACTGGAACAGGTTTCCCAGAGAAGCTGTGGATTCCCCATCCCTGGAAGTGTTCAAGGCAGATGGGGCTTTGAGCAACCTTGTCTAGTGGAAGGTGTCCCTGATGATGGCGGGGGGCTTGGAAATAGATGATCTTTAAGGTCCCCTTCATCCCAAACCATTCTATGATTCTGTGATCCTATGAATTACCTGCTCTTTTAAATGTTACAGCTCATATTATGGAGTCATTCTATGGTGACTTTGAGGTGATCTGTCTTGAAAGAGTAAAAGATCACTACGAGTGGGGGTTTCTACTAATCCATTTATATATTCAGGTCTGAGAATTAGAGATCTTCTTTAAATGCGCAGACTATTATGTTACTTGAATGCCTGAGGTCGGGTTGATTGCACCCACTTTAGATGTCTACAATATAAATATCTACTTTTAAGCTAGTTTTCTGTACTCCTTGTATAGTTGGTGGAGAGAAACAAGGATTGTAATGATAGAAACTGTCTAAAGTAGATGTCTACATTAGATCAGGTGAAGCCTATTCCAGATTTCTGGGCATACTTGTTTTCTTTCTCCCCTAAACTTCCTGCCCAGATGTGTGGTAGATGCTTTCAGTTCTCCAGGTTTAGGCAGAGGATCAAGGGCTTCATAGTCAAGTAAACCATCTAAATTTAATATCTTCTCTGTCCATCTCAGAACTGCAGAATGGTTTGGGTTGGAAGAGACCTTAAAGACTATCTAGTTCCAACTCCCCTGCCATGGACAGGGACATGTCCCATAGACCAGGCTGCTCAAAGCCTCATCCAGCCTGGCCTTGAACACCTCCAGGGATGGGGCATTGACAATTTCCCTGGGAAACCTGTTCCACTGCCTCATCACCCTTACAGTAAAGAATTTTTTCCTGATATCCAATCTAAATCTACCCACTTTCAATTTAAGGCCGTTACCCCATGT
Source organism: Larus michahellis (assembly GCF_964199755.1). Classification (NCBI taxonomy): domain Eukaryota; kingdom Metazoa; phylum Chordata; class Aves; order Charadriiformes; family Laridae; genus Larus; species Larus michahellis. Next base: position 183,830,990 of record NC_133896.1, on the reverse strand, counting down.
CCTATCATAACACTCCCTAATAAAGAGTCCCTCCCCATCCTTCCTGTGGGTCCCCTTTAGGTACTGAAAGGCTGCTATAAGGTCTTCTCGGAGCCTTCTCTTCTCCAGGCTGAACAACCCCAACTCTCCCAGCCTGTCTTCATAGGAGAGGTGCTCCAGCTCTCTGATTATCTTCGTGGCCCTCTGCTGGACCCATTCCAACAGGTCCATGTCCTTCTTGTGCTGAGGACTCCAGAGCTGGACGCAGTAATCCAGGTGGGGTCTCACCAGAGCAGAGCAGAGGGGCAGAATCACCTCCCTCGATCTACTGGCCACGCTTCTTTTGATGCAGCCCAGGATGTGGTTGGCTTTCTGGGCTGCAAGTGCACATTGCCTGCTCATGTTGAGCTTCTTGTCAACCAGCATGCCCAAGTCCTTCTCCTCAATGCTGCTCTCAATGCATTCTCTACCCAGCCTGTATTTGTGCTTGGGATTGCCCTGACCCAGGTGCAGGACCTTACACTTGGCCTTGTTGAACTTCATGAGGTTTGCACAGGCCCATCTCTCAACCCTGTCCAGGTCCCTCTGGATGGCATTCCTTCCCTCCAGCATGTTGACTGTGCCACACAGCTTCATGTCATCGGCAAACTTGCTGAGGGTGCACTCAGTCCCACTGTCCATGTCACCAACAAAGATGTTAAACAGCACTCGTCCCAATACTGACCCCTGAGGAATGCCACTCGTCACTGGTTTCCATGTGGACATTGAGCCATTGACTGCAACCCTTTGAGTGCAGCCATCTAGCCAGTTCCTTATCCACCAAGTGGTCCATCCATCAAACCCATGCTTTTCCAATTTAGAGACCAGGATGTCATGCAGGACAGTGTCAAATGCTTTGCATAAGTCCAGGTAGATGACATCAGTTGCTCTCCCCTTATCTACCAATGCTGTAGCAACATCATAGAAGGCCACCCACTTTTTTAGGCATGATTTGCCTTTGGTGAAGCCATTTTGGCTGTCACCAATCACCTCCTTATTTTCCATGTCCCTTAGCATAGTTTCCAGGAGGATCTGCTCCGTGATCTTGCCAGGCACAGAGGTGAAACTGACTGGCCTGTAGTTCCCTGGGTCTTCCTTTTTTCCCTTTTTGAAAATGGGGGTTATGTTTCCCCTTTTCCAATCAGCGGGAACTTCACCAGACTGCCACAACTTTTCAAATATATTGGAAAGTGGCTTGGCGACTTCATCTGCCAGCTCCCTCAGGACCCGTGGATGGATTTCATCCACTCCCATGGACTTAGGCACCTTCAGGTTCCTCATATGGTCCTGAACCTGATTTTCTCCTGCAGTGGGCGGTTCTTCATTCTCATAGACCCTGCCTTTGCATCCTGCAACTTGGGTGGTGTGGTTGGAGCCCTTGCTGGTAAAGCCTGAGGTGAAAAAGTCATTCAGCACCTCAGCCTTCTCTTCTGGGTGACCAGGTCTCCTGTCTCCTTCAAGTGCCTGATCAGTGCCTTCATCAGTGTCTGATCTTTGCCATCACTGGTATTTCTATAGTGAATTATATCAATGCATGTTTCTTCAGGAATTATTCTGTCCATTACTGTCCCGATTACAAAAACAGTTTTAACACAATCAATTACACTACCTCTTGCTTACTGTAAAATGATGAGAAATTTGGACAAATTGTGGAGGGCGTTTGATATAAACCACACACTTTGATGTTGCCTGTAAAAACTGGAGGGTAAAATGGATTCTGAAGGTGTCTTTTCAGCTTTATTGTATTACTAATGTAATGCTATACAGTTAATACATACAGTAATGGATTAAAGCTACTAGGAATTTCTAACCAAATAGAATTTATTCTGCACATTGTTATGTATTGCTGTATATAAGTGACAAAAAAAGCCCACAGTTTCAAAAGGCAAGGAAAAGCAATTAAACATTCAAGAAAAAAATTTACCGTGTCTCCTATTACTATTCAAATGGGAAAAAGGCTTCTCTCTTGGGGAAAGCTAGCTGTTTCTGCCTTTATTCTTTTAAAAATCACTGCTGTAAGTTAGGAAAAGTGTATAACATAAATATATGAACAAGATTGCTATTTATGTCATGTACCTCAAACATTGCCTAGGTATTGGTTAGAAAGTGCTTCTTATTTCAACTGAAAATAAGAATACTAGTATTATAATGGTTCTTGAATCACTGGCATTTACAGCTTACTGTCAAATACTGCCTGCAGTGTAGACAAATGTAAAAAAAATTCTCTTCAGACATGAATATTCAAGCAATAAATAGGTGAAGGTCGTTTGTTTTTCTTTCTGAAGAATATCTTCAGATCAATTAGGGAAAGTACACCACTTCTTTGACTCTTCATGTGTGTTAGACAATGACCAAGGGGTCAAGGAAATCTCAGAAAGCAACAGGATATGGGTAATTTTCTGAACATTTTCTTTCTAAATCTGTTTTCAGTGGAATGTGGTTTTCATTCAGTAATCACTGTAAAAAGGACACATAAGAAATAGGGGTAGTATTTGATTTTATAAGTTTGAATGATTCTCAGTAGCTAATAAAACAAAATATTTTTCTTCCTTGAAAACAGTTTCCCTTTTTGAGTAAAAAAGAATAATAGTCCACCTTTATTTTTCAGCTGCAGTGGAAGACAACAAACTACAGTATGATGCAAGAGATACGTGTTAGGCATTCCTATGATATATTACTATTTTTATCCAGATGTTACAGATTACTGGGGTTCTGCCACTACTGGCTAAGGTTTACCAATCATAATCTGTCATGAGAAGATCAGTACAAGAAACCTTTAAAACTACATTGAAGTTTAACCCTCACATCAGGCCCCATTACGTAGTTAAGTCTGTAAACCTCAGATGTAAGGGCACAATTCACCTTATCTTTTTTTTAGCTTTATTTTTTTCTTTTAATCTATCTAAAAGCAGTTTTCCAATTGAAATAATTGTCTAGAGACATGGAGACAATTAGTGGGGAGAAATAGATGTACCCAGACAGTACTTTATTCTAAGCAACATAGAAAGGCATCATGAAATGGCAGTAGATCTCTATGAAGTGTCTATTTTGATTTCTATTATGCTGCCTCCTCTATTTACTAAGGAGGCAGCATATGGTGATTATCAGATTAGACAAATAATGTCTAGATGTGTAAATTTAGGCAAGACAAATACTACTGTGAGTCACTTCATGTAATTTTAAGATTTTGAGGGGTATCTGTAGCTTTTTACTCAAACATTCAATTTTAATATAGTCAGTTTGGTTCTTGATGTTTGAATCAAAGCACTGGCATTTTCTTACTAGAATTTTATCTCTCTCCCTCCATTGCAGTATCTTAAGGCTTTTTGACACTGCCATTTAATAACTTACATTTCTTTTATTTTAGAAAACAGCTTAAGTAATCTGAAACTGAGGACTTCATTGTACCGTTGGGTGCAAGTGTGATTTATTGTTATTCATTGCGTTTTATTGAACTATGACAGGATTTAACATATGCTAGATGCTTTCCAGCTACCGAAGGAAAACTAAGCCTTTGTTCTGGTCCACGTATTAGACTACATAAGGGAAAACTGCACCATCAGAAAGGATGACATGAGGATTTTATCATTTTTTCACATGAACAATCATTGATAGTTTATTTGAATAGAATTTATGGATGGTGTTATGCTACACATTGTAGAAGAAGGTCTTATAGAGGAATTTGAAATTTGGGTGGAGATATGCTCATGGACCACTTGCCATAGGTGCCATCTCTATAGAAACTTCAGGAAGAATCACAGGAGTAGTTATGGGAAGAGACAAAGAAGAAACCAAGCTCTTGGGCTGGCAAAGGCAGAAGGTCACTGGTGCAGCACACACACGACACTCCCCAGGCTCACAAGCACACGCACATTTGTGGATCCCCCGAGCACTGTCATGGCCCCTCTGCCTGCCTGACCCCCTCTTACCTGCCCCACAGGTCCCCAACTCACCATCGGGTCCACCTGGGTACTCGCTGCACACACACAGCACTCACACACTCATCCCACAGGCACCCCACTCTTGAGGACTGGGGTGACTGGTCACAAGGCTCAGCCAGATAAGTGCACTGATCTGCCCCAGTTTACACATGACCACCCCTTTTATACCCTTCCTTCTTCCTCCACAGCCCCACTCCACTAAATGTTTCTTAATACATTTTATATAGTCCCACAGGCCTGCCCTCAAATATCCCAAATCTCATGTTCCCCTTGTTTCCCCCTTTTTATGAAGCCCAGGTTGTCCCTTTCCAAAGCTGTGCCTTGAAGTTTCATAATGACCTATCTGCTAGTGTCTGGAGACTTTTGGTCTTTGGCATTGTTTCCGCTATCCCGTGTGTATCAGGTCCGTGTCTTTTCTTTATTGCCTCCCTCTTTACTTACTATCCCTCTTGCACTGAAAATGTACAGATAAGGGACAGAGCAGATAAGCTGAATGATGCAGGTGCTCTCACACTCCACATACCGCATAAAGGAGATTATCTAGCTCAGATATAGATGTATAGCTATTTTAGAGATCTGAAGTTAAGATGGGGTGACAGACAAACTTTAAATGCAGGTTCACTTACAAAATGAATTTCAACCATCTGGTTCTCCAGGTCTAGAACTCAGGAGTGGCATCTTGGTGCATCCTGTCACAAAAAATGTGGATGTAAATTTTAGGTAGATCTGAAGTCCTGCATGTAAGCACCATTTTGTCACTTCATGTTGACATGAAACTCAGTGTCAGGGACACACAACCAAAGTATTCCACCACGCTAATCCCTATTACCCTTGCCCAGTGTAATACCCCCAAATGCCAAATTCATTTTCAGGGATTTTCAAGTTTTGTCAGATTTGGTTTTAACTTTGTATGTTTAGTTTTTTGTCCTTTGGTGTTTTCTGCTTACATCTGCATTCAGAGAAGAACCTCTTTGTAAATTAACCTCTCTCTCTTAGGGAAAAAAAAGCAAAAAAAAAGCAGCAACATCTGATTGATAAGGAATGCTCAGTCCATGTCTGTAGACAAATTGTATTTTAAATAAAAAGTGTGTTGGCCAGGAAGTATAAAACTGAATCCTGGTAAGAATTGCATCAGTTGCTTCAGAAACTTTTGCATTTTCATGTAGCATTGGAAAAAAAATGTAAAAACAATAGCAGAATCCAGTGAGTTACTGAATGACAAAATTTGTTACTCACTCTTCCCTTCTCCCTGTGAATCTGACAAGTAGCGACAGAATTGGGTTGCATGACAAGGGGGGACAAGCTAAGGCTCTGTCCTGTGGGGCCTGAACAGGGTGGGCAGAGGCCGGGGCTGGTTCCGGGGTCCATAGATACCCCCCAACATGGTGGGTGATGGACCAGGTCCAAAGCACAACCAAGGGATTCAGTCAAAAGCAGAAGGAGCTGGTGCCACAGTCAAGGCTAGAGACAGGTACACCTACACTGTAGCTCAGGCTAGGTATGGGTGCCCGGGCCTGGGCTTGTATGTGGCTCCTGGGTCCATGGACAGGGGTGGGGAGAGATCCTGGAGAGGCTGGGCAGTGCCACAAAGGCCTGGTAGTGCCCTGACGGAATCTGTGATGACTTTCTGCGGAGTTACTCAGTTTCAACAGTGTGAATGAACAACAGTATGGTCCCCACATAGCAGAAGGTCTGATGAGTAAAGCAGTCTTATGCAGCGGGCAACATATCTTGACTTTCTTCATAACAAGAGAATTAACCTGTTGCAAATTCTTAAACTAAACTCTGCATCCAAAGTGTTTTTTGGGGGTTGGGATTTGGTATGTAGCCTAATTTGTCTACCCTTTTTCTGCGAGTTTTAGAGAAACCTTCTCTTTTCCTACATGTGCTTGGCCCCGGTGGCTTTTCAGCCAAGTGACAACTTCTTGGGCTGTCTATTTTCCCACTACAGTGGACTGGAAGAGATAGGTGCCTCCAAAGAGGTTTCAGGCTGATGACATTAGGCACCAATCATTCTCCATTGCTTGTCAAGGCAGCTTAGGAGATTTTCTTTAGTGAGGCTAGCTTCTAACCTGTGATGATTTGTGACATCTGTGTAGAGCAGTCAGAATCTGTTCCAAATTCTACAACTTCCTTTAGTTTCTTAGAATTGTAAAATAAGGCATAAAGATTATTTGGAAGGCCCTCTGTCTTGTCTGTACAGATTTTTTTTTTTTCTTTGAAAAATCTCTTTGGTTTCCAATAGCTCACCCCTTTTCTCTGTCTTATTCCTGATCTTTCCAAACCAGTCATATTATGTTTCTGTTATATTGCTCCACTCTATGAAAGAACATACTGTTCTTTCTCTACTTTCTCTTCTCTTCAGAAAAATGAGCTGCTAAGACAAGATATTTGTTCATAGCTGTTCCAAAACTGTCTTCATTGAAATCAACGGTAAAACTCCTATGCAAGTTCTGTGGAGCCAGGGTGTCATCTATCATTTCATATGTCATTCAGCTTGACAAATTACACCATTTTATTTCCTACACTGTTTCTTTTCTGTTCAAAATGATTTAAGGACTTTTTAAAATATTTGGAATAAATGAAAGTCCTGGAATACTGTTTTGTCAGTTTTCAGAAATGCTAGGAGGAAAACTGAGTATTAAAACTCAGAATAGGCTGAACATGAAAACATTTTCCCCCTGCAAATGGAAGCAAAAATTTAGTGTAAAGCACGCATTTTAACTACTATTTCCCAAGCAGGATAAACAGTCATGATTAGACTACTCCACTATGGGGAAACAGAAATGCCAGGCTCAAAAAGACAAATCCTTTAGTAAGCTTTTGATAGCACTTATCCCTTGTGTTGGTCAGAGATCACAGAAAAATAACAATTTTGTCACAGTTTTTCAGCGAACCACTGCCCATGAGTACAAGTGCACGGTAGGATGGAATAGCCAGGTCTGTGATGCAAGTCTTTCATGCTGAAGGAAAGATATGCCGGGCAGGTGTACTGAGTGGGGCTTAGCTGCCTACTGGGGTTAAACCATGGCAATCCTTTTTGGTACCCAACACAGGACTCAAAGGGCTCAAGATAGTGACAGTGTTGATTGGAGTGTGCTAGACCAAATTGATAGCTATCATAGCTATTTATCTACTAATTAGCAGGTTCCTGTACTTGCCACAGGGCTTGCTTGCCTTAGTGTATATGAGAGTCTAGTTAATGCTTTTTGTATTTGCTGTTTCGGTATTTTCTCGTTTTATTCTGCTGTGCGTGTGAACATTTTGATAACAGAAATAGACAAGCACCTGGGCTGGAAGATGAACAGGGCATTGTTTCTGTTCCTGTGCTGCTGTACTGGACAGGCTGGAACTCCAGTGTGAACTTGAGTTGAAGTGCCTGTGACCTGTGGACAAGTCCACCTGGGAGCAGGACACCCCGAAGGGTCTTGAGCCATGGATAAGTCCACACCAGAGCAGACACACCCCTGAAAGGATTGTGGCCCAAGAAAGAGTCCACACTGGAGAATATACACCTCGAAGCATCTGTGGCCCTTTATAAGTCTGTGCTGCAGCAGGTACACCCTGAAGCATCAGTGGCTGTGGATAAGATCACGACACAGCAGGTACACCCATGAAGAGACTGTAGCCCTTGGATAAGGCCACTCTGGTGCAAGTACACCCTTAAGACATTGTGGCCTACAGATAAGACCATGCTGGAGCAGGAGTAAGGGGAGGAGTTCATTGCAACGTTAAACCCTGTGGCCTGTCCCAAAGGGATCAGGGACGGAGACTGTAATGGAAATATGGAAATACCTTTAAATTGTTGTAACCCATAATTTGAGTTCCATGTTATAGGAAGTACTATAGCAGGAACTCCTTGCTGCTATTCAGACTAGGGACAAGAGGATGAATTCATTACAATGTTAAACCCAAAGGAACCAGGGGTCGAGATTGTAATGGATATACCTTTAAATTGTTGTAACTCATGATTTGAGTTGCATGTTATGGGAAGTAACCCGTGAACCAATGGAGGATGAGCATCACAGGAAGAAGTACAAATGCAGCGGTGACCCAACCTGAGCTCAAAGGGTGGTGGGTGGTCAATGAGCGCGTATTGGATATCACTTTACCTATTAAGCCATCTTTATCTCAACTCAGAAGTTTTCACACTTTTACCCTTCCGATTCTCTCCTCCATCCCACTGGCAGCAGGAGACTGTGGCTGTGTGGGGCTGAACTGCCTACCAGGATTACACTGCACCAATAGAGAAGAGCTGAACTCTGCTGTACCTGTCCTGCACTGATGAAGAGTCCACAGTGATGCAGTCAAGAACTACCCAAGAGAAGCCAGTTAGATCATTTATGCAGCTGGCCAACACCCAATTTCTGTCATCCGTGGCACTCTGATGTGGGACATAATCTTGCCAACAAATTCCCGAGCAAGTATGTTGGCAGCTAAACAACAAACATTTAGTTTCACTGAATTCCCAGTTTGTAACACTAACTAGTAAAAAAAGAAACATATAGCCAGAGATTCAACTTTTTTCTATGCAACTGCGTTAAACTACTGTTTTTATCATGGTGCTTTGCTGAATTTTTAGCCACTGGTACTCCACAGTACTAACTAATACAATATTAAATAAATATGCAAAGAAAGATGAATTTGTTATAAACTATTTATATATTCTCAACCTTTTAAATCTACTATCAGTACACATTTTATGCACATTCATGCCTTCTAAAAGAGCCCTGAGACAATTTCTGCTCATTTGTAAAGAGATATACTCACTGAGTCAACTGTTGTGACTTCTTTTGAAGTAATGGTAGTGTTTCATTAGCAACTAATTTCTTTAGACCTAGAATTACTCAGAAGATGATTATATAAAAGTCAAAGTCCCTCAAGGAGTTGTTGAAAGGCAGTGGGTTGGCAATTAACCCTCTCACTCCCCAACCCCCTCTTTTATCTTGAAAAGAAAACAATAAGTCTATCCCCTACTTCACTGAATAACTCACTCATGTAGAGATATTGCTGGGACCTCCATGATCCAATAACACAAGTGGTAGCAGTGTAAAACTACATCTATGAGTTGTAAATACCTGTTTCTCTATATCTGTATCCTGCACTCCTTTTATAGTAGTCAGTGGAGAGAAACAGGCACCTACAGAACACTTTTATACAGCTGAATTAAAGAAGTTCAAGGAGAAAGACTGAGTACTTATCAGCTCTAAAATTTTAACTTTTTTTCCGCCTTTGCTTTGAACGTCTTCCTCTAACTCTCTCCTGCACAACTCTGCTGTGTAAGGAATGAACCCTAAGAACTGTTGATATGGGTTGATTGATGTCACTTAGCATCAGTAACCAGCTTTTTATTCCACAGTAAAAACATAACCATAGACTGGAATTTAACTCATCCTACAGCAGATGCCTAAATAGTAGGTAAGAGGGTTCAGTATAAATGTGTCTCTTTCTCCCCTTTTCTCTCCTGTATGGTCATACAAGACCATAGGGTGACATAACACATTCCCAGATATGAAAAAGTCTCATAAGGACTTATAAGCATGCATTTAGGAACAGTTCCTTTTTCCCAAGGTTTCTCCAGTTAAACTTTATTTTGTTTCCTCTTTAGTGTCAAACTTCATTTCCTAAGTAGGTTAATATTAGCATGCTCTTTATGTAGCTGTTTGTATTGAAACATCTTTATTTAGGATGGGAAAAATCTAGACTAAGCAAGATAAAGTTTTTGATGCTATTTTTTTATTTTATTAAAGTTTTCTATCAGACTGGCAAATTTTTGTGAGCAGTGTCCAGCTGTCTTTTGCTATTGTAATAGTATTCATGCTCTTATTTACTAGAGGTTAAGTGTAATTTATAAAATCTTAAAGCCAATGCAAGGAGGGTCTGAGTGAGGTATTAGGCATGTATGCCCACAAGTGCAAGTGTGACGAGGGAAATTAACTACAAAAATTCTCAAGACCTAAGGCCCATTCTTAAATTCAGAAAGTGTGTTCCATTTAGAGTAAAGAATGAGATGAATTGCAATACTTCAGAGATACAACAGAAATATTTGCTGGGAATTCTTACAAATATCTTTCATATCTCTTACACTGTAGATGCTTAATGTTAACTGAAATAAACCCCACCCACTCTCTTCAGCTCCAAAGGAAGCACTATTTTAAATAATCACTCATTGAATACCAGTCTTTAATTCATTCAGAAGTATGCAGCTCAGCTTGCATAGTCTTGTCTGCAAAAGATACTTACGAGGATGTGAATCACTATGTTTTCAGCTGAGTCAACCACCCAAACTAATAAGCCTTTTAAGACATTCTCATGAGCAGGTTTTTAATATCTGAAGACAATGAATAGATGTGTAGCATTTCAGTCAGATGAGCAAAACTGTTGCTCATCATCAATGTTTCCCCCCCGGCAATTAAGAAAACAACCTTGATCATCTGTTCCAGCCATGCTGAGTTTTTTATGAGACCAGAATGGGAAGAACAGTATTGACTAATGAGACTTTAAAATCCTTTCATGCTTTTCTGAACTTGTAAATACCTCAGTCAGCTATGACCCATCATGAATTAAATTAACCTCAGGCCTATCAGATAAATCCTGTCCGGTTTGTTTGTCCCTGAAAGAGCACTCTGTGCTAGACGCTGGGAGCTGTGACAAAGGAGTTTATGATCAGAGGGAAATTTTTACTAATTTTGGGCTGCTTTATGTTAACGGAGTAGCAGAAGCAGAGCCCCAGATGAGACTTATCAGAGCCTCACAATACAGATATTCACATCAGACAGTCTCTTCCCGTGCAAATAACTAGTGCCATTGTCAAGAATATTTCAAACAGATTTCAGGAAATTAACTTCCTTTTATACTCTGCAAAGGTGGTTTCCTTACATGAGTGGTAAAGAGTTAGGCATGTGCTTTTCATAATATACTTATTTTGTGAATTCATTAAGGTTTTCAGGGCTATTAATCTGCCTATGCTCACAGGCAATAAGTTCACTATAAAAAAAAAAAAAAAAGAACAAAAAAACCCCACCAAAAAACCCCAAGAAAAGCAGCTTGTCAAGTTATGCCCCAAATACACTTCTGAGCTACCCATCTGCAGGAGCATCCTCCCTACTGAAGTTAGGAAAAACCTACTTTAATTTGTCTATATAGCTTGAAGGTTAGCAAGAGATAAACCTGACTGATTATAAATAATGGTTCACTAGAAAAGTGTCACAAACATGCCATGGCTACCATAATAAGTCCTCGCCTAATTGCAAACCTGCGATTTAGTGCAGGAAAGAAAAATAGCAAGATAGGATTTATTACATATCATAGCACAAATGGTATGTGTCTGAGAAATCCCCATGAAAAAATGATCCACCAGTCCCCATTAATTGAATGAGGCCAGCTGGGCCAGCTGGTAAGGCATTTGCTATGGATAGATGCAACCTGATTTCAGGTTCTTACTCTGACTAATCTAGAGAAGCAATTTGAAACCTTTGGACATGCACTATTCAGAATAGAGTTCTGCTCAGTTTCTTCCAGGAGAGCTCCTCAATATTGTTTACATAATTAAATAATCACTGAGCCAGAAAGAAATAAAGGGGGGGGGGGGGTTAAAACTTGGTGATTAGCATGTGCAATCAGAGTGTGAGGGAAGTAGAGTAGACTTTCTCTGGGTTCAAATCTGTTTCCAGAGAACAAAACTGAACTGGAGTCTGCTGTGTTCCAGCTCATGTCTATACCATCAGAAAGTTATTACTTCTGCTTTTCATCATGCTTCATCAACCTGAAACTTTTTGACAAAGTATTTCTTAAATAAATTCCTTACTTGTTTGACTCCCAAGCAACCTTAAGCACTCAAATGTATTAAAGTATGCTTTAACTCAGTGCTTGGGATTCTGCCAAGGAGACCGGTGTTCCAAAGATGTGTACTATTTTTATTTATTGCTGTATAATGCATGCTTTATGATTTTGTGCTGCATGCATCGTATCTGGAGCACTTCCCCAGACATTGCAAAAGATTCTTGGGAATATTTATGAATAAATATTCACTGCCAAATGAAAATATGATAGAGGTGGCTCTTGAGTACTAGACCCCTGATCCCCACACCGCCTTATTGCTACCTTAGTCCTTCACTGTCTTGGATCCTTCCAACTAGCTGTTTCCTACAGAGATCATGTAGAGATGGAGCAAGCACTAAGCAGCGTGTCTGTGAGCTTGCCTGTATCATTCAATGGTACGTGCATCAATTGCTGGCTCTCCTTTGTATCCCTCATGCAATGACTGTTATAAAGCAGTCTTCTTTGAAGCAGTCTTCTTTGAAGATGTATATTGGTTAAATTGGCGGAGATTTATGAAAACCACTTAATACTGACAGCAAGAATAGTTATTAAAGATTGGACATAAGGGGCCTAAATCCTAGAGAAAAAGCCAGAAGACTCATCTTTTAATATTTAATCATCTCTATTAGCATATGTTTTCATTGCTTCTCAATGCAGGCTTTGTTTAGAAACTTACTAAGTTCTTTTTAAAGATCTCTTACGTGCTTTAGTACAATAGTTCATTTTTCAGTCGGTCTTTCTACTTTTCTTTTGGGGGGATTCTCTAATTATAGAATCAGTCCTTGAATTTTTGTGATCTTTGTGAGTATGGTGAGGACATTGCTTGAATCAGTTTTAGAGTTCTCTTGATGATATTAAAGAGTTCATTTAAATCACTGGTCAATGTAAGATGGATTTAGCTCTAAGTTTTCAATGATGTCTATTCAGAAGCACTTGCACACCATAGCGTGTCGCCTGTCGGCAAGGTCCCAATCTATCTGAACAAGAATAAAATTATTTCTTAAATTAAAGCACAGCATATATGTAGCTATCAAGCCATATTGTCTTAGAACCCCAAAGAGATGTTACTGAGATCAGGCTACTACTTACCCATCACGAAGAGGTTAGAGAGTTCAGACTATTAGTACTTGTTCTCTATGAAAGATTTAACAGAAGGCAGAGATTGCAAGTAGAAGGCTTATTTTCCTTGGCTCAGAAGCCAAGTGTAGTCATTTTTGCTTGATCTTTCTCTAACATACTTGTAAATGTTTTAATTTGAGTCTGATTATGAGACCGAGAACATCACAGCCCCTACTTCATCCCTGACTTTGGGAAAACCCCCGAGCTCTTTGAAAATATTTAACACGCAAATTTCAAACACACACAAAAGATTTGCCTGAAGAATACATATCAGGGCTCTGTCAGGTTTTTCTATGTCTTTGCACTGCTGCAGTAGTTCCTTTCCTAGATATCTCAGATCTTCCCCTTTGTAAAGATGTTGACAATGTAAAATCAAAATACCTTTTCCTGTGCAACTAGTTTCCTCTTGTTAGGAATGTTATATGAGACACTGGAGATACACATGAAGGTGTACTGCTATAATCTGATAAATTCCATAAAATGGGAACAATCGGGGGGAGAGGGGGGCTTAATTGCTAATGCCAATTAAAATAACACCAAAGCAGCTCTGTTTTGCATCAGAAATGAAACCAGACCAAGAGATAATTGGAATGCAAGGGTGACTTAAATTTGCACAAGCACACAGATGCTCCGCAGAGCTGCTTTAGCAGAGTCATGATGCACTTCAGGAGCTTTCCTAGCTGTTTTTCTGGAGATGAAATACATTGATGGTATTTTTCTAAACTATAATTGCTGCAGCTATCTTCTGAAAATTGCAAACACTTTTTAAAAACTTCTGTTATACAGAGTTTATTTCAGCACTGCATGTGGGTAGTCTATTCAATGGCCTATAGAACATTCAAATACTAAATAGTAGAAAGTGCACTGCTTTTACATGTAGTTTCCCAGACTGAAACCTGGACCTTCAGATGCATTTACATTCACCTCAAAATCTTGGCAACTGAGCTCTGATTTCTCATCAGCTTTTGTTTGCAGCCATAGAAAAAAATCTGAGACAGAAGAGCATTGGGATGACCTGTGTTCTCTAATTTCCCAGATTTTGCCATACAGGAGTGCATTTTCACAGGGGTACAATAGAGTAAAAAATAAAATAATAGAGTAAGGAAATATTTTAAAGCGCTGCATACCCACTAGGATACCAAGGCAGGTTCACTTATTTTGCATCCACACATTTAAGTCAGTCTTATTTTCATCAGAACAGACCATTCTGACACAGAAGACATTTTTGTGGTTTTGGTTTTTAGTTTTTTTGGATGGTGGTTAGAACAGTGGTCTGGGAAGACACAGTTGTACAGGCAAACCTCCTTAGGTTCAATTATGCTTAAAATTCTGAGCAAATTCCCTAATTAGAACATTATTCTGTAGAAGATGGGTACTCCAGCTAGGTTCTGAGCTAGTGTCATATGGTAGGGACACTCTGCATGTACATAGTCAGTTGAGTCCTTTATGGAGTCTAGACCTAGGGATACCCTTTTTTCTGGATCCCAAAAGGGCTTTGGTAAGATGAAAGTGTCTCAACACTCAGCTCAGATAAACTGACAGTGCTTCCAAAGATGTGTGGTATCAGTACTTCATATCCTTAAGGGAAATTGTGCCAATAGCTTTATGAAACTTGAGCATAAAATCAGAATTATTTTCTGGCACAGTGCTATACTTAGGCTTCCAAGCTGAGTTTAAGGTGCATACTAAGCACTTGCCTTCTCTCTCTTGAAACATGGATATTTCTGCACTGTTAAATAAAAAAGGGTCAGAAGGGATTTCAAGGACTAGATGTGAAAAAGTTCAGGGAAGGGCTGCAACCCCATCTCTCACATGTTGTCTTTGGCAATTGGTTCTCAGTTACGTACATTCTGGTGTGAAACCATAAATACGGATTTATCCTTTTAATTTTGTCCATTCAGTATCTGAATCCTGAAATAACACTGTAACAGCAACTACATTGTTACACTAAGATTCTGTTGGCTTGGAGTTTATATAATATGCTGTAAGTTTGTATTGACATTTGTTCACATATTTTGGTGTATTACTAGACTATTTCAACTTCTTCTTGTATGATAAGTAACATTATTTTAACTGTATGCCCAGGAAAATGATTATAGTACAATAAGAAAGTATTTATGCTTCAAGTCATTCTTTCACTGAAAGAAAACATCTTGTTTAATAATCAGACTTTGCATGGTTTGCATGAGTTTCTATCAGCAGTACTTTAGAAGAAGAATTTGCTTTCTTATTCTGTGATTTTATACCTTCAGTAAAAGTTAATCTATAAAGTATAAAATTAATGTTTACTCTAAATATAATGTACTTATTTACAGGTATTCCTGCAAAGTTCATGACCATGACATTCACCATTTTATCTCTTTGAATTGATTATTTATGCTGTAGCTGAAAGAAAAGTAACTTAGTGAGACTATAATACTCTTAGAACTCAAACTATACCAAACATCAATACGTTTTATTTTCACGTGAAACATGTTTACCTTTTGATGCAATCAAATATTCATGATAACATTCTAGCATGTTCCAAAATGATTACCTGAGGTTTTCACTGTTGAAAACTGACAAGTTATCTGAGGACCTAGAGTCTGTGCACTGTTCCATCAGCACTTGCAAATTAATTGAGAAAGGCTAGTTACAAATTTGTGTTTTGCATGTGGAATTTAAGTATGTCAAAAAGCACAATAAAAGAAGATCATGAAACCTTGTATTTGTTATTAAACACTTTATGGTTTTCTGTAAATGGATCAACAATACAGTTCACAGAATGAATCGCAGAATCACAGAATGATAGGGGTTGGAAGGGACCTCAGAAGATCATCTAGTCCAACCCCCTGCCAGAGCAGATTCACATAGAGCAGGCTGCACAGGAACGAGTCCAGCTGGGTTTTGAATGTCTCCAGAGACATTCTCTCCAATCTCTGTCAACTCCAAATCCCTGCCATGGTAGGATTGCAATATATGTATATAAGATTCAAAAGAAACTCTCAGATCAGTCAAGGAATTGCACTTAACTCTCCCCAGGAGCTAAATATCAGGACTTGAATGTATAACAAATACACTGTCAAGGCAATGCCAAAGCAAAGATATGTTTTACATCTGTCCTTGAAAGTTACAACTCTCGTATTCTTTTAGGCCTCTGAATGAAACAATTCAGAATTAATGGTAAAGCAGAAAAATTATCTGCCAATATATGACAGATTTTTTTATGACAATAGTTGAAATCTGTTCCCTAACTCAACTGTTGCAAAAGGAACATTGTGTTAGAGATCACATGTGAGATAAATAACACTCTAAATGGCCTGGACCAGTTTTCACACGAAATTGCACTCAATACTCATCGTGGTATTCAGGACATTATGATTGATTCAGATGTCTATTTACCCCATAGAAATGGTGACAGCTAGGCTCTGCTAGAGAATTAAAATGCCCTTCAATATTCCAATAGATATGTAACTAAAAGGCAGTCTGACTTTAGTAAGAATCCTTGTTACAAGACAGAAAAACTTGACACATTCTGTTTCATTTAAGTTTTTGATGTTATTTCAAGAAACAATGACTATGGTGCATGAACAATATTAAATCACAAAGAAATTTATTCAATGTATTAATTAAAAGAATAAAGAACATTTACAACATTCATGAAAGAAGAGACAGCAGTAGATAAAGACAACCTCTCTTACTGAAAATGTTAACTCAGAGTATATTGAGAAGGAGCCCGAAACTATAAATGAAGGAAAGTGCTGAAGGGTGATGCTTTCAGATAGGTACAATGGTGCAGAAGAAGAGTTATTAATCAGCCTTAATATATTTAGCATTTAAAGCCTTTATGGATGATCTGGAAAGACACTAAATGTCATGCCATGAAAATATCAGATGATGAAAATTTGTGAACTTTATTAAAAATGCCAAAGGAGTGCCCGTGGGAAAAAATTGGAAATAACAAACAATGAAAAAAAAAGAGACCTGAAATTGTTCTTCAGATATTCAGTGTCTGTCTGAAGCTTTTGGATGGACTTGACTGGCAATGGCCTTTGAATGGCACCTTTCACAGCTCTGTTCTGATACAAATTAAAAGAAATGACCATATATTCAGGTAAAATGTGAACCTGTCAGAAGATGCAATTGACACTATCTAAATGGTCTTCCAAAGACTGCATTTTGTCTCTAATGCTCAAGGCATGTTCAATAAACTCTATAGGATGTTCTGAAACCATCTTGTTAGTTATTTTGCTTTGATTAAACATTGTCAAGTAGGACTAATTAGATTGGTACAGAGTCTTTGAAGGTAAGTGGATACAAACAAAAGAAGTGGAAAACGAGTAGGAAGCAATTAAACAAAAATTTATAAAAACTAGCCTTTAACAGCATGTAGGTAAATTGACTTTTGAGGCAACAGAAAGTTGGAAGCTAATTAACAATAATAATTTTTAAAGAACTGTAGTTTCTTCATGAGTTGCTCATCTTTAAAGAATAACAATAATTTAAAATCTAACAGTGCGTAATAATTATAATTAATTGCAACTCTATAACAACATAAGTGGGTTTTAGGGTAAGTAAAAGAGTTATTTCTTAAATGCTTGTGATTGTCTTTCTAACATTCTTGCCACAGAATGTTTTACAATTTGATCTTAATACCTTACTCAGTGCATTGCATGGTTGATCATTTGTTTGAGCTTTCTCTAAAATCAATAGAGTTCCTTAAAAGATGCCAAGATCCAAAAGATGCAGAACTGACTAGAAGGGCAGGCCTTACCTTACAGGTAATTAAACTTACGTGCCAATTTTTTTATTTTATTTTACTTCCATTTAAGTCAACAGCAGCAGTAGAGGACCTCTTGTTATATTTACAGAGTATTTATTTTAGACAAATTAAATTAAAACATTCTTTCCTCTCATTTAAATTAAATCTGGATATTAAAATAATTTCACTGCATACTCTATTCAAATGAATACTAAATCCAGAATTTGGTCTAACAAGGAAATATAGTCGTAATAAACTCAAACACACATGGCAAATAACCAGGCTTCAGATGCTGTTTAAATAACATTTTGTTTATGAATGATAAAGGAACCACATCTGAGATTTCCACTAGTTACCTTCCTCAGATGTTCACCAGATGGACATATGGAATAAGTGTTACTGAAAACCTCTAGCCTGCCAAGAAAACTGAATGAATTAAGACTTGGTTAAGGATCAGCACTTTTAATTAGGTTTGTTTGGTTTTTTTTTGGCAGAGTGAAGCTATTAGGTTTTATATTTACCAGTGTAGCTACGACATACGGTCACTGTTAGTCTGCATACTAAATCTCTCTGTAAAATTTTTGTGGAAAAAAATTAGCTGTATTTACACAGAAAACATATCTGTAAACAACAAAGCTTCTGTCTCTCTAGCTTTTTCTTCTGTCCTTCTGAGATGCCCAAAGGCATCCGTTCATTGAATGGCCCTGAAAATTTCAGCTAAAGGAGGAAGGCTTTGCTTAGGTATCCGATAAAGGTGCAAATGTGCGTGTAGAAATGGTCGACTTGACAGTAAATGGACTACAGTTGGTATCATTATTTCCTTTCATTCTCAGTGACAAACTGCTATTTATTTTTTTCTTGGTGTATATAACCCAGAAATAGGCAAAAGATTTCTATTGTGTTTTTCCCCTATACATGCTCTTGTACTGAACGTTTTATGCCAGCATCAAGTAAGTTTTTAAATGTGTTATGAATCCTTGAAAACCTGATTTATAATGAAAGGTGATACATTTTTACCCATAGCAGCATGCTACCTTGGATCCTTTTAAACCTCTTATGATTAAAACAGCTTTTGAATTATTTTTATTGCATAAAAAAATATCAAAAATTTCTAATCCTTCGGTTATTACCCAACTAAAACAGATTCAAGATCTTGATTTTTCACTGCTTACACCTTATTTTAGCATCTGTTATTATATGAAGCAGATGAGAAATATAATCTTTCCGATCATCTCTTTACAAAGTGTGATAATCCCAAAGCCACAGAATCTGTTCAGCCAGAAAGGATTTTTCATACTCAAGGTTTAATGTAAGCTTGCACCTCAGTCTGCAGCCTGGGAGGGTGCTGCGTACTGCTCTTATATCTGTCTTAAGGCTCGCTGCAGCCAGAGACCGGACTGGTGATGGCGTAAACTGTTGCCTTTCAGCTGAGACAGCTGTATGATTCAGAGAATACCATCCCTTTCTGGCTCACTGCGAAGGCAGAGGTTAGCTCAGTTCACCTGAGATTTAACAAGGCAGTTTAGCTTTCCATGGGAGTGGGAGCGAAGCACTTAGGCAGGCAATGGCAGGCTTGGCTGAGAAGTAGTAATTAACAGATGTGTTTGCATTGATTCTGTGACAAATGAAAAGAGTAGCCTGGGCGCCTCAACTCCTGTCATGAAAGTACTCGCAATCCCTCCATTACCCTGTGCTGTTGACATTGTAATATTTTAGAGGTGTTTTTAGAATAAATTAGCCAGTAGAAATAAAAGTGGCATACCAGTCATGGTTTTCATGGGTGGGTGTAAAATGTTTTGGCTTCAGCTTTTCAGAAGGACTAAATTGCACAAAGGAAGCATGTTCTCACGCCTACTCTGGAATGGCTTGAAGGGATTAAGCTAAACAACTGGAAGTATCATAAACCTGTTCCTTTACATGAGCATTCTCTGTCTTCAGTTCCTTTACCTGTAACCCTTTTCCTTTGCAAAATACTGATTCATAATTGTTCTCTGCACTGCAACACTCTTGTAGCTTTATTAGGTTCACGGGTCTTGTCCCAGGTTTGCTCTGTGGTAAAGATCTGTACAATTTTCCTCCTTTCCTTGTTTCTGCTTTTGTACCACATTGGTTCCTCAGACACTCTGAACAAGGATCAATCTCTACCTCATAACAGAGTACCACAGTTACTTCCATTATGGGAAGTACTTCCATTTGGGTCACAACAACCCCATGCAACGCTACATGCCTGGGGAGGAGTGTCTGAAAAACTGCCTGGCAGAAAAGGACCAGACCTGGGGGTGTTGGTCGACAGCCGTCTGAATATGAGCCAGCAGTGTGCCCAGGTGGCCAAGGAGGCCAACAGCATCCTGACGTGTATCAGGAACAGTGTGGAGAGTAGGACTAGGGAAGTGATCGTGCCTCTGTACTCAGCACTGGTGAGGCCCCACCTCGAGTACTGTGTCCAGTTTTGGGCCCCTCACTACAAGAAAGACATTGAAGTGCTGGAGCGGGTCCAGAGAAAGGCAATGAAGCTTGTGAGGGGTCTGGAGCACAAGCCATGAGAAGTGGCCTGAGGGAGCTGGGATTGTTTAGGCTGGAGAAAAGGAGGCTGAGGGGAGACCTTGACACTCTCTACAACTCTCTCGATGGAGGTTGTAGGGAGGTGGGGATTGATCTCTTCTTCCAAGTAACAGGTGATGGGATAAGAGGAAATGGCCTCCAGTTGTGCCAGGGGAGGTTTAGATTGGATATTAGGAAAATTTTTTACACTGAAAGGGTTATTAAGCATTGCAGCAGGCTGCCCAGGCAAGTGGTTGAGGCACCATCCCTGGAGGTATTTAAGAGACGGGTAGACATAGTGCTTAGAGATGTGGTTTAGTGATGGGTTTTGTCAGTGTTAGGTTGATGGTTGGACTCCATGATATGAAAGGTCTCTTCCAACCTAGGCAATTCTATGATTCTATGGTCCCTATCAAGAACTGATGATTTTCACTGTGTATAATATGAGTGTGCACATACATAGTAAAGATGTTAGTGGCACATGCTGGCACGAGTGCAGAACATGAAAAGAGGATTATCTGAAACAAAAAAAAACTCAGCTACAAAAGGATGTATGTATTTTGCTCATATTTTTGGTTTTGATAACTGAGATTTGTGTCATGGCTTTGTACAGCCCTTAGCAGAGAGCGTTATGGAGTCTGAGAAGCTAATGAAGGTGTTCAAGGGTGCTAAACTTGTATACCTCTCCAAAGCCACAGCAGAGGGATGAGTGCCAAAGAACCTCCTTTTCACAAACCCAGGATATCTTGGAAAGAGGAAAGCTAGCACTTTCTTTTAATTAAAGCTTTGTATTAGAGACATGAAATGAACTTCAGGAGGTCATTGAAAAATGAGTTAATACAGCCAATAGTTTCTAGGCCTCTGTCTCTAAAATTCATTGCAAGTGAGACACCTATGGCTGGTCAGATGAAAACCTCTCTAGACAGCTTGGAATATGTTGATGAGTGTCTCAGTTTAGTTGTCTAAACAAATGCTGGTATTGTCATTTCACATACTGGTGCATTACCAAGATATGTACATGGGATGGTAGGTGGGACATGGGGTGCTTGTGAGACTTGTGCTCTTCTAAGTAGCATCTGAAGGCTATGTGAGAAGGGAGAATTATGAAAGAGAGTGGGCGATACAGACAAGTTAGCTTGTTTCCAATCTTAATCTTTTCATTTTCTGACATTGTATTCTCAATACTACCTCTAACAAAGAAAAAAAAAGAAATGAAGTCAAACAAAAAAGCATCTATGATTTAATCTTTATTGACTGAAGCAGGCAAAAAACAGAGTCTGTCTCCTTGTAATATCATCCTGTGCCTAGGAATATCATTTAGCTTAAGGAGAAGGATGTGTGTAGCAAGAGGCATGAAGAAGAGGAATCTGATGCAGACACAGCAATATGTTGTATGTAAATGTGAGCAAGAAATGAGAGGTGGTTGGAAGAGAGATGGGCAGTTAGCAGTAAGTGGGCCTTCATGAGTGATGTTTGTTGACAGCATGCCCACTGATCTGAACATATATGGTTTTATTTATTTTAAAAAAGCATGCTTGGAATAAGAGTTGCAATAGTAAAGGCATTTTTAATACGTCAGCTTTTTTTTCCCCTCTCTGACTGTATCGTTACCTTGATAAGTTCTCCATCATGAGTAGATTCATTGCCTTCTCTTAGACTTCCATTTGCCAGGGATTTTTAGGGGCAGGTATATTCATAACTGTCTGAGTGGAGCAAATACATAATAGAACTGGTTTAAAAAAGCATGAAGAGTAGCTTTCCATCTAAAGTTACGTAAAGGAGTCTTCATTGTTTATTTTTTATTGACTTATCAAATTAACAGGATTATTTAAATTGCTTATTAGACAAAAACCTTAAACCTTTGAGGCTTTAGGCAATTTTTCCAGGAGCTTGTAAATGTTGCAAAGAAACATTTCAGTTTATTATAGCAGGAACTTTTCCTTGATGTCAAGTCAGCCCCAAAAGTGAAGAATTAGACAGTCATCGATGTATCTGGTTGTATTCCTGTGTTGAGAGGTTTCCTAGAGCTGATTGTGTGAGCATGTGTTGGAATGAAGCTCTATTTTCCCTTTAATCAATATTAAAGAGCCTTTCCATATAAAGAAGTTAATATACATTAATTACACTTCATGACGCTTTTGAAATATCAGTCTGAGAAGTGATATTATACCACGTGCATAGCCCGCCCCCCTCCCAAATCACAATGTTTTTCTCAAGCTACAGAATAGTGAAGTGGCAACACTGGGATATAAACAGAAGATACAACTGTGCATTTCTGTTCTCTAAGACCAATAGGAAAGCCAAATTTGAGGGAAATCTGTGATGTTTACCCAACTGGCACAAGATTTAATAGAAGGAATTTCTCCTTTGAAAAATTTAAGGTATCCTTGCTGCAGATGTTTTCTGGAGAAAGCACTGTGGATAGGAAGCTTAGTTAAGTGTGCAATAGTACGTTTTGTAGAGTCTCAAAAAGCAGAAATAAACACATACATCAATCAGGTACTCTTTTCATGATGCAAACCCTGGAACCTTTTACTGTATAAGCTTATTTCTGCTCTTAACAGGTCCTTGACTTTTAGGATAGTTTAAGGGTTATTTTATCCATAACAACAGAAAGAAACTTTAACACAAGGATGAAGACAGAAGTCTCTTGTGCATGGTAAAGTACGTGCTGTTCCTTTGCAGTACAAGAAACGTAGCATGATCGTGAGTCATGACCGCAGACCTGAGCCATGTGCTGCATAATGCTTGCTTCTTGTTTCCTGCAACTCCCTGGTTAGAAAGTACTTAAGAAAGCAACTCAGACTGGTCCTCCAATTCGACAAATACTTGGTTTTGGATACATAACAGAAAATGTACACTCAGTTTGAAAATGTTAATGGGAAGAAACTACTTAATTAATTACATAATCATCAATAAGTGATTGGTAACTCTCTGTCTCTGCTGCTAATGGTGCTTTTAGTATTCATCTTGCACATAGAGCAGTGCTGGATTAGGTACAGCAGAATGTTTTTAATGGCTTCATCAACTGCAGCGAACAGAATTTTCTGTGTAGAAATTCTGAACCTTCAAAAGTGAGAACTTGAACTACATAAGACATTATTAACTCTCAGAATACTTCAAAAGGAATAAAAGGGAAAAAATCAAGTTAATAAAAAAGCGTTAATTAGAAAATTATTCAGGAACCAAGAATCAAAGCCTGGGCAAACTTCAGCCTAAATAAAGTGTAAAGTGAATTCTGCTTTTCTGGAAATACATTAAAATATTTCCATAACCATTCTAAATTAACAGAAATATAAATAATCACATGGACTAAAAACCATTATCATGTCCTTCATGTATTGCACATGTGAATGCCAAACCAATTTAACATGTGATTGTAAGAAGAGAAAATCATACATAAGGTAACTGAGATGTATTATTTCCATGGGTTATGTTTTTCCATCCATAGAGTGGGTTACACGTTTCTTGCTACTACATAATTATTAATCTTGTGCAATAGAAAGAAGAAGATGGTTTAATTCTGCATTAATTGCTATCTCTCTCTGCCTGAGTCAGAGCCTATGCAACCTATAATATAGAAAGCAATGTTTTGTCTTTTAGCCAATGGAGAGAAATAATAAAACTTAAGGTATATGACTAATCTTATAAAGCAGTATGAGACTGCAAATATTGAAAACAATCCACAGTCAATGCAGTGGTTGAAATGCATATTCTCAGTGAAAGCAAATAAGAAAGGTTGAGAAATCGGAATCTATTTCCAGAAATAATAGCTAGAAAACTCATAATTGATGCAGAAACTCCTTTACATTTTTTTCTGCTCATATCCCTGCTTGTCATCATAGTATTGTCTTCCATTTCAAGACAGACTGTAGAAACTGCAAAAATAATAAGTCCATTTTAAAGTGAGAATGATGTTTCAGAAAGGGTAGAAACCCCCGATCTGATTTCCATGGCTACATGATTTTTCCAGTCGGAGTTAAAACTACAAAGAAGCCCAGGAATATATGTTTCTGTTTGGTGATGCAGCTGAGCCTTTATACTGCACAGAAGTAACACATACACTTTCCTGAATACAAAAATATAGGTGTTTTATGGGAAATTTTTGAGCACTGCTGTGACTTAAAAAGAAAAATGTAAATTATTGCACAGAGATTACAATTCCTCATTTTGTTACTGAAGACTTTGAGGAATGTCTGTAAAAGTCACAAATTGATTCTTCATAAGTTCTAAAGATTTGAATGTGTCTGACTGATCTTACTGATGTTTATTTTGACAAGTACTTTTACACTGAGAAATGACAGCATTAACAACAAAAACGGCCTGTGAATGGCTTGAGAGCAGCCCTTAGGAGAAGGACTTGGGGGTGCTGATGGATAAGAAGCTCAACATGAACTGGCAATGTGCACTTGCAGCCCGGAAAGCCAACCACATCCTGGGCTGCATCAAAAGAAGCGTGGCCAGCAGGTCGAGGGAGGTGATTCTGCCCCTCTACTCTGCTCTGGTGAAACCCCACCTGGAGTACTGCATGCAGCTCTGGAGTCCTCAGCACAGGAAGGACATGGACCTGTTGGAATGGGTCCAGCGGAGGGCCATGAAGATGATCAGAGGCCTGGAGCACCTCTCCTATGGAGGACAGGCTGAGAGAGCTGGTGTTGTTCAGCCTGGAGAAGAGAAGGCTCCGAGGAGACCTTACAGCAGCCTTCCAGTACCTAAAGGGGGCCTATAGGAAGGACGGGGAGGGACTCTATGAGGGAATGTAGTGATAGGACAAGGGGTAACGGTTTCAAACTGAGAGAGGGGAGATTTAGATTAGATATTAGGAAGAAATTTACTGTGAGGGTGGTGAGGCGGTGGAATGGGTTTCCCAGAGAAGCTGTGGATGTCCCTTCCCTGGAGGTGTTCAAGACCAGGCTGGATGGGGCTTTGAGCAGCCTGGTCTAGTGAGAGGTGTCCCTGATGATGGCCAGGGGTTTGGAACTAGATGATCTTTACGGTCCCTTCCAACCCAAACCATTCTTTGGTTCTATAAACAAATTTGAGTGATTCGCATAGCTGTAACATATTGCTGCTTTAATTCATGAAGTACAGAAAGCAGCTACCTATTTCCTCTTACATCAGATTATACTGGCTTTACTGAAAACACATCTTCTGTTGTGTAGTGAAGATAAAAAATACAAACACAATAAAATATTTCCCTTTCAACTTTGATATTCTCCTGTTATGTCAAATGTAAAACCTGCACTTCTCTTTATAACTTATGGATTTGTCTTTTCTTTCTTGTATGCCTGTGCTCATGCAACTGAAAGATGTAAAGTCTTGACAGTCCATAGCCTCACATTCCAAGACTATTATTTAGACGCTGTACTAGGTCTTCAACTGACATGCAGCTGATAAAATACATGAAGCAAGCAAAGCTACAATGATTTACTTTAGAGAAATATTTGAATGTATGTTTTTAAACACTTCCATTAGGTTAATTTAAGCAGGACGGTGACCAGCAACTTGGTTCAATTTCTCATACATAGGCTTACAGTGCTCATACATCCTGTGTCATATTTGCCAGCATCATGTGGATGTGCTGCATAGCTGGGGCATTTCAAGTGACCTTAGTCATTTTTGGGTGGCTGAACTGAGCCCCAACTCTATAAAATTAAGGCATCTATGGACCAATTTGCTGCCATACGGAGGTACCTATCTGGGATGTCTGACAGTATCCTGTCCCGTCCTCTGCTGCTATTCCAGAAGATCATTGAGATCATTGGTCTATCATTGGTCCTGTTCTGTCAGCCACCTGAGGATATCCTAAATGGTGTGTCAGTGTCACTAGACACCTATGTTGACTTAAGTGAATGCTAATCTAATCTACATTAAATATCTTTACTTCCTTTATAGACAGTGCAGAGATAGGTAATTCCAGATGTGTACTCATCCCATCTTAAGATATATAGTAAAGAACAGTGAATTAATTTCAGAATTATTTTTTTTCAATGGAGGGTGTTTAAATGACATAATAAAAACCAGATAAATATTAATTTTTTTGGTGTATGAAATTAGATGGAGTTTCACCTTAAAAGTCTATTCAGTCCCAACAGATCCTCTTGTAAGCTACATCATAGGAAAATTCAGTATTAACTGATAGACCTTACAAGTACCATTTAAGTTAATGGAGAATTGGCATTTCACACCTGCCGAGGATTCCTTCTGTAAAATTATTAAAAATTCCTTTTTTTTTTTTGATCCCTTATAATTTGGTTATAGTCTCTTGGATCATTCTATACAATCGTTTCACTCTTTTCTGTTATGTTTTATACATGTACCCAGTCACTACTGCTCTGTCATTCTCAAAGCAGAGTGTCTGTCTTCTTTTGTCTGAAATACAATATTAAATGCATAATAAAACATACATACACAGATAACACTTGCCAATATGTATAGACGATAGCTAGTGATATACCTTGTTCATATTTTATTTTTTTCTCATCCTTTATGGTTTCCCTGACCCTAAAAGTTCTTTTTTTCTTTTTCTTTGTAGAAGTCTAGAAAAAACTCAGTCTTTTCTAAGTACTCATGGAATAAGAGTACTTAGGTGGCTGCAGGATGATATACATGCAGTTGCTCCATTGCCATATGGATCACAAGTATTCCCCTTCTAGTCTGGGCTGTCAACATTTTCCACCCTGTCTCAGTGCATTGATCCTGCATTAGGTCTTCAATACCCACAAAGATCTGTAGGTGCCACTGCTTTTTTAAATCCTCCACTTTTTATTGAATATCAATTTGCCTGTTTGCATTTCTTTGTGTCAGTTTGTATTTGGGTTTTTTTTTTGTTCCTCAGGTGAATTAGGTGGTTTTACTGCAGATTGAATTCTCTTATCCTCTACAGATTCATGAGGTCTTTACTTAGTTTATTGAAATTAATTTCTTGTTTATTATCATTGGAATTTGTTCAAGTAAAGGCTTCACAGGATCTTAATAACGACTACTATGAGCCAGAGCTATGTTATTAAATATTCTATCATTTAAGTATTAAAAACTATTTGGGTGTTTATCTGCTGCTTAAATCTATGGGAATTTGGTGCCAAAATGCCTTTGCAGATTTTGGCCTGCACTGTGTTGCATTATTTCTCTGTGCTCTTAGTATTTTCACAGTTGAACGATCTAATTGTTTTTATTGCTGTATTGGATATTCTGTTTACACCTGCAATCCGTAATCCCAGTCATTAGCTATGCTATTATAGAAAACCATATATCATTTGGCTGCTGAATACTTTCTTTAAACCAGGTCTTGGTCTAATATTTTATCATTTATTTATGGCTTTTGAAAGTTTGCAGGCAGCTTCATGTAATGGTGTTCTTTCTTACAAAACCAGAAATGTATTCATATGCTAACTGGTCAGTGTCCTAAACCAAAGAAACAACAGCAGCAGCAACAAAAAGTATTTTCTAAAGAACTTTCTGCACAACCGCTAAACATTCCAAGGAAATACCAGCATCTTTCTGTCCCCGATGACCTGCAGTTATTAGAATATTCATAAACTCTAAGTAAGTGTAGTCACCACAGATTCCCCATATAATCAATGAAGGGATGCATAGACAGTGAGATGATGTCAGAGGAGAACAGTCAAAGATCTACGAGAGATCTCTCGTAGAGGGTTTATTTTTGACTTCACCAAAAGTTTAATAATTTCAATGGCAACCAGTGCAGCAGTTGAACATATAATAATAACTAGGATGCTACCCAGAGGCTCCTTAATCAGTCTGACCTTTGTCTCTATTTTTGAGAATCCAGTTGTTAAATATTGTCTCTCTGAACATATACATGAATATGTGTAAAATATGTATGAATATAGAATCATAGAATCATAGAATTGTTGAGGTTGGAAGGGACCTTTAAGATCATCGAGTCCAACCTTTAGCCTACCCTGACAAGAGCCACTTCTAAACCATGTCCCTCAGTGCCCCATCTACTCTTTTTTTAAACACCTCCAGAGATGGTGAATCCACCACCTCCCTGGGCAGCCTATTCCAATGTTTAATAACCCTTTCAGTGAAAAAATGTCTCCTAATATCTAATCTAAACCTCCCCTGACGTAACTTGAACCCGTTTCCCCTCGTCCTATCACTTGTCACCAGGGAGAAGAGGTCAGCCCCCATCTCTCTACAACCTCCTTTCAGGTAGTTGTAGAGGGCGATAAGGTCTCCCCTCAGCCTCCTCTTCTCCAAGCTAAACAACCCCAGCTCCCTCAGTCGTTCCTCATAAGGTTTGTCCTCCAGGCCCCTCACCAGCTTTGTAGCCCTTCTCTGGACACGCTCCAACACCTCAATGTCCCTCTTGTAGCGAGGGGCCCAAAACTGAACGCAGTACTCGAGGTGGGGCCTCACATATACAAAATATATGTAAAATTTCCTGTTTATTGGAACTATCTATACAAATTTCATAATGAGGGACATGTCTGCAGGTTTTCATTTTTTTGTTTGTTTTTTTTTTTTTTTTGCTAGCACCATCAATATTTACCAGTGTCTTATCAAAGAATGGGAGTCAAGGAGAATTTCAAAAAGAGATTAAAAATCTGAGACATATTTAAAATGAGGATGTGAAATTTTTCCTTTTATATAGACTTTATAACATAATGTACCTCCCAAGCCAGTGTCATAGCACTGTCATAGGGCATAGACTTTACCACTGATTATTTGCTATGGGGTCATTTGATATGGCGGCTTTAATCAGATGTGTTTTATTTTCTGTTAAAAAGGAGAACAACACACTATGCATGCTAAACACGGTAAATTCAAAAGATGTTTGGATTTCAAGGTTTAAGAGGAAAACCAGTATTATCAGCTAAACCAATACATTTAATCACAGGTAAATACTTAAAACAATCACAGGTAAATACTTAAAACTATGTTGTTATTATCATCAAAGTATTATAAAAAAGCATTTTCCAAAGATCCTATTCCTTAAAATTTTTCCTAAAAGATTATATTAGTATATGGTTTTCTAGAAAGAAAAAAAATGACAAATATGGAAAACAAGTCTGTACATACATGCACATCAATTAGGCAGATACTGGAAACTTTTAAATATTGCAATATATTTATTACTGAATTAGTTCCATGTGGAAATAAAAATCTTCCTTTTTCTTCCTGTCCTTATGCCCAGTTCCTCTGTTTCTTTCTTCTCTGACTTTAAGAGAACAAAAAAAATATAAATATGCATAAGGTGTGTTCTATGCCCCATCCTCTGCCTCTCATGTGAGTTTTAAGCAGTGGGCAAAGCACCCCTCTAACCTCCTCCAATACACTGGGACAGTGTATTCCTGCAACTACAGGTCCTTGGGGTTTCCTGTACTTGTCCTTGTAAAGAGAGGGGATGACAGAGGAAAGGCAAGCAAAGGAAGGATTGTTGTGCGGTTAGGTGTTAGCATCAAGTTATCTCACTCATTCTCCCAGTGCAAACAGACTGCAACAGTTTCAGGACTTACTGTCACTGCATTTTCTCATAAGGAACATCTTTCTGACCTCTGTGGAAGTCCTAATTTCCTCTAAACTTAGAACTAGAGTTTGCTGAAGCATTTTGCGCTAAAAATACCCAGTGGAAAAATGGGAAATAAAAATTATCTCATAACTATATGTTTGAATAGTATTTTGAGTTCAAAAGAATCAAAGTGAGCAATTAAACAGAGCTTTAGTTTTGAAAACAAGATTTCTGATAACTGAAGAATTTAGAATGAAAACAGTCATTTCAGTATGTCCAAACTCGCTTTGATCAATCGGCGAAATTTTGTTTCAGCATTCCGATTTACAAATTTCTGGAATGCTTCAGTTCCTAAAACAATTGATACATAGACTTGCCTAAAGGTCAAATTGATTTCAAAAACTCCAGGGAAAAGAAAATCCAGCTTTTTACATTAATTTTGAATAACAAAGTTCACTTTCGAGTATTCAATTTCTGTAGGAGAACATGCTATGTGAAGGAAATGAATCGTATTCTGGACATACATAAACATCAGTAGTACCACTTTTAATCAAACTTCCGAGCACTTAAATAGGTCAATGAAGATAACTTTTGGCTGTATCACACACTTAAGTTGTTCCTGAAATAGGTGCTGAAGACTTATATTCATACTGCCCTAGAAGATGCCTCAGTTATGTGTATAACTACCCAAAATGTGGCTTATGATATCTTCAGATACTTTATTCATAAAGAAAAAAGTTGTGGCCACAGATGGGAAAAACAGTTGCGTGATTTCAGTGACATGGAGGCTGAAGCTGTGACCCAAGGGTCAGACAGGAGCTGCTGTTTAAGTGGGATGAACGCATCTAGTAGCACTGGAGAGTTTCCCAAGAGAAAGTTTAGAGAGAAGTTCCACCTTGGGCTTGGGAAAAAACAGAACAATCCACTGAAAAGTACCAGTTCCAACAAAAAATAATTTGTCAAAAACCTACTTGTAAACAGACAACCAGCATTGTGATAATCTGAGCAACATATGATGCCTTAAAAATGAGATGGTAAGATCCCTAGGTAGCATCTGTCTTCAAAATCTTCCACTTCCACCTCTGAGCATGTGAAAAGTGCAAGTGGTATGTTAGACACTGAACATTTCTTACTACAAGCCAAACCCTTGCATTTATCATGCTACTTGATCTTCTTAGTCTGACTGTAGAGAACGGAATAAGCACCGTGACTCAGAGGAATAAATTTTTAACTGTGCTCGATATGTATGTACTTTGAGAAATAGCCATACTATATGGCTAAATTCTGAAATACTGGTATAAACATTCAAAAGTATCAACACCGGAAAAATAAAATCTTGCTACGATACTTCTTCTGTTTATTTTTTTATATACTTTTAATTGAAAATAAGAGGCTTATTCAACTTCTGTACATAGGCAGACTTAGGAACACACATGTAGGAGCGCCTGTATGACTGCATTGTACTAATTCAAAATATGTCTTAGAATAATGACTTTTGCAAGTCTTTTTAAAGGAGAAGACCATTTGGGTCAGCTTTCCCCTGATTTTCTTTGATTGGAGAGAAATACATACCACCATTTCATGTTCTAACAAAAGAAACAACAACAGCTGAACTGTGGCACAGTCACCACATTTTTTCAGCCACTGAGAACTCCAAAAAACCCACAGCGACAAAAATGGTAATAACACGTCTGAGGGTCCAGATCCCAAAGGAAGATTAAGACCAAGCACCATGCAATGTGGAGGTGGCCGCCCAGCTAAAGAGGGCATGGCAGGCTGCCCTACGCTGAATAGTGTGGATGAGAGATATTATATGAGTAAGCCTGGGTCAAGGGATGGCTTCTTGGAGCAGATGCATTTAAGAGTGTAGAAGCAGCCGAAGAGTCTTCACTAATGTTGTTTCCCACAGAACAAGGAGGTTTTTCTTTTCTATGAATGAGCACACTTGCCATTTTGGCATATGTGATGGCCGAATATTGAACATCAGCTCCTTATATAAGATCCTGGAAGAAATTATAGTAACCTGAGGAAGGCAGATCCTGTTGCTCTTGTATATATGCTCTTATTTCAGTACGCCATGTTTCTAAAAGTAGAGCAAAAATTTGCTGGAATCATAAAATATCATCATGATCACTTTTAAAATATCTGGGCTTATTTTTTTCTAGTACCATATTTTGCCTAATTGAAAAAAAAAATAATCTCCATTTTGCAGGGGTTTTCTTCTAATCTTTTCTTTTCTAAAGAGCTCATGAACATGATGAGATACTCCCGGGAATGAATTATGATTATGAACTAATAATGAAATGTCTAGGAGATTGCTGGCATTCTGTCTTCTGGTTTATATCTAATAATCACTAGCATATGCCGCTAGAATACCATAATGCACACCCTGTTGTGCCATTCTGCTTGAACATTAAAAGCAACACAAATATACAACAAAAGGAAAACAAAAGACAATAAACTGTCAACCACCCCCACCTCCCAACCCCAAACCTCAGAAAATGCAATTTTCCAAAACATTAAAAAACCCCAAGAAAATAATTATTCCTTTTCTTCAGAATAATGACCTCCCTTGTGACTCTAAAATGAGAGAAGTGACAAATACTCTTTCTGTTGATTGAAGAGTCTCTAGTGACATGTCTTAGGGAAGTGTTACCAGAGTGCAGGACTGTAGAAAGCAACTTTACTTCATTGATATCCTGTGGATTAGGACAGAAAATTCCCCTCAATGTTTTAAAGGCAGTTTGGGCCATAACACCCAATAACATCTTTCCCAATTATTAGTTAGCATTTATCATTGCTATATATATTTTTCCTCTGCATTTCAACACGCAAAGAGACAGGCACATATGCAAATCTGTTTTCTTACAGATTGCAGAGAAATGGCTGCAATCGTGTATTGGTTTTATTTCTTGAAATTTTAAAAATGTTACTATTATTATTTATGTTTCTCAGGATTCCGGAACAAGTGGTCCAGAGTTGGACACAGAGGTTGAGCTGAGTAAGCAAAAGATTGTCTTCAGTTTCAACTTTTAAGTAGTAAGTTTTAATGAATCACTAACTCTGAAAAATAAGGGAAAGTAATCACTGAGAGAAAGCTGTTCAAAAATCACCTAAAGGACTTAAATAATTCCCTTATATCAACTTCCCCAATTAACTTGATTTGTGTCAGACATTCAGCTGTTATTGGTTTGCTTCTTGACCATGGAATATTTTAAAAATGATTTATGTAAGTAACATAGAGTTAGGCATTGCTTTTTAAAGATTTTTTTTACAGACATTTCTACAGTCCCGTTTCTTACAGTCTTATGTTTTGATTTGGATGATTTCCATTTACTGTGGAAGTTAAGCATTGCATCTGGCACTTTTATCTGGGACTTTGTGTCTATTATCAGCATTTTCACATCATTCACATAATCATTTAACATTGTGTTTTTCTGGCTTTCAAATGGTATTGAAAGTGCTGCATGAAAATTGAGACTTTTCCAACTGTAATAGTTTGACAAATGCTCCATTGCCAAGTTATCTTTCTCATAATTAATGACTTTATGACTATAGGTGAAATAGTTTATCCAGGTCTCTTTTCTCCTACAAGTAAATTATAGGATTAATCTCTCCTAATTTTAAACTTCTTAAAGTTAGATGACTGGTCTATGTCTATCTAGACTCCTTCAAAGTCAGTGAAAACAGGCACCTTCAGAGAGTGAGTCATCCTATTTTGTCATATATACCTATTTTGGGATGGTATGAGTGTCCCTTTAAAGGTGTTTATTCCTCTTTGCTGACTAGGGAGGGGGTTAAAAATATGAGTGAATCTCAATCCAGAATAATTCAACATATAAAATGATGCTCCTGCCCATATGTCTGAGAATTAAAACTGAACCACATTTTGTGTAAGATAAATATCACACTAAATAATGATGTTTTATTAACACATAAAAGTAAACCATGGTTTTTACTAGCTTAATAGCATTAGGAAAAAACAATAGCATATGTGACAGAATAATAATTAATGTACACATTATATAAAAAATTCTATATTTGTCTTGACAGTGCTAGCAGTTTGTACTTTTCAAAAATTATCTACTTCTTTTTCAGTACTAGTGAACTGGAAGATTTTGGTTCAGAACCATTGCATGGCCTATGAGCAAACATATTAAAAAAATGCATACACATACCTACATGTGCACACACAAATTGTTTTCTTAATTAACACACGTTGGGAAGACTAATTCTTAACCTATTTTATACCCAGACCATTGAAAGTAAATGCTTCCAAGTAGGAAATGTTACTTTTAGATGATAATGAAAGGAATTTTCTAATGAATTATGGAATAAAGGCAGTATGCAGTACAAATACAGGAAGGAAAACATCCTTGCATATAAATCATGTAGAAATAGTAGATAATATGTCAAAGCAGTGATATTTTGACTTTTAAGAGCCCAAAAGATATGCCGGACATATGCTGATTTCAGGGAATTGTATAATTGGAATTATGCAGAAGATTTCAAGCAGCAGCAGGATCTGCCTTGTCTGATAGCTGACAAGAAGATTAGTGGAAGCACCTATCAAGAAACAAACTCTACTGGATTCTTAAAAGACAGGTTGTATTAAAAAAAAACCAAACCAAAACAAAAAAACAACCAAAAAAACCCCAACCAAAACCCAACAACAAACAAGCAAAGAACAAATAAGTTCCTTAAGTGGAATGGTTGAACAAGTGTGTATTGAAAGTTGTCAAACATAATAATAGAGAAAATAAATTGATGTATTTTTATTTACAGGAGCAAACAGTACTCCTGGCTTTGGTTTTAATGTCAGCTCATAATACAGTTTAGGATCTAATGCTATTTAGACGTAAAAAGTTGAGATGTATGATACTTGCAAATAAGCACACTTCAGTTACTGTGGAATTGACAACCAAATGAGTTGTTGCCTATCTAAATGCCTCAAGTGAGTATGACTGTAGAAAATTTACAGGAGTTATTTTAAGAATTAAGGACTGTCTCACTGTAGGAGACAGCAAGTGACTCACTGGGCATTAAGAGGAAGGGGAATTTTTAATGAAAAATGAACATATGGGAAATTAAGATTATATAAATAGCTGTATACATATGAGTATGTGTGTGTGCATGTACATTTGAATTTATACAAATTTTAAACCAATTATAATTTTACTTAGACTCAAAAAATTGAAAAAAATCAATCTGCATGGAGAAGAATATATAAAATCTAATTCTTAAAAGTACAAACCCAAGTTTCTTACAGAAAAGTCCTACTCTGTTCATGATACAGACAAGTGTGACCAGATGTTTAGGTGATAACAGCCTTGTTGTCATAAGAAGAGTTTATGAAAGTAGAGTTAGGGACACAAACTTACCACCTCATTTAAACCATCCCTTCTACTATTAACAACACAAGAAGGCCCTTTCCCCTCTTCCTTCCCCACCCCCACGGAAATTAATCATGGAGATATAAATATCTTTCTATATTTCTAAGTATCTATAATTACTGGAAAACTAATTGGTATCTATTGCTTTATTGGGAGTGATGGGGGCAATATTGAACCTCTGTAAGTTAGTGCTTCTAGGGATGCTATTAAACTGGGATACTGGTATGACAAGATGCTCATCTCCCCTTTAGAGTCATGATAAGTATATTCCATAATTTTAAAAGGAGATTGCTAAATTGCCTGTTACCTACAAACCTTAATCTGAACATTTTCATATTCTGAGAGAAATAATTGCTTCCTAGTAGCTTGCTTAATGGTTTTGTTGAAAAGAACCTGGAAATCAGTAACTCAAGTGGACACACAGCAAATTTCCTGTGTGCTTTCCTTAGGACTGGAAATGTAAGACAGGCAGATGAATGAAATCTGTCTGGGGGATATATGGCACATGCGAGATAGGTGAATATTTGAAAGGTTCTACATATCCAAAGGCTTGTCACTAAAACCATTAACCTTGAAGAAGTGTAACTAAAGAAACAAAAATTACTAGAGGACTGCAGTAGGTTTGGGAATTTCTCTGTTGCTCAGTAGCAGGACTGGGTGACTGTCCTTGATTGCCTGTGTTGGGTCTAATTTGACCTGGGCTTTCTGAGGAGACAGATGTTATTTATTTATTTATGTATTTACTTATTTATTTATTTATTTACTTATTTATTTATTTATTCTGTGTCTTTTCTTGTGATGTTTCTATCTGAGAGGATTTTGTGTCAATTTAAAAAAAACACATTTTATTAGTCGAGATACCGAGTGCTCAATTGGTAGCCAGCTTTCTACAGTTATATTTAATAATCAGTCAAGACCACTTAGGGAATGAGAGACTGAATAAATGAAGATTTTGTATGTTATAGAATATTACCTTCTTAGAACAGTGTCTCTCATTTTCACATCAAATTTTGTTGAAGTGAAAAGATATCACATTCAGTATGAGAGTGGCATTCTGAATTTTATCTCACCCTTTGGGAGAGAATTTTATTTCACCCTTTTAGTTAAGTCTGCAGCTTTGACTTTTACATAGGGACATTTTAGAAACATCAAGGGACTTCTGTTGGGTTTAAAACAGCATTTTTTTTTAATATGTATTAAAGTGCTGCTGTAGAATTATAAATCCCTTCCTAAAATATTGACTGCTGTATTTTTATCCTCGGTATATCAGAGAACATTTTTTCTAAGAAACAAAATACTTTAAAATAAATTAGTAAGAATGAAAATAGTGCCATCTGCTTGCTCAGCTTGAAACACATTACTACTTAGCCTAGCCAGTAGTGTACTCATGATTTTACAGTGGCTAATTTATTTTCTATTTGCAATAAATTTGTAGAAAAAGCTTCCACCGTATGTCTTGAATGAGTTACAATTACTGAAGGCAAATGCAGTAAGAAAGACTGAAATAGATTCTGGATGGAAAATGGATTTACGGCAGCAAAAAATACAGAACTCTGGCAAAGCTGTGTGCCAAACTTCTAATAGTTCCTAACTCATACTTTTATTTCATATATAGAATATCTTAAATTGTCACAGCTGTTAATTAAAGATTATTTTTCCAACCTGTTTTAACTCTTCACATGTGAAGGAAGAACTAACAAACACTACCAACGCAATCATAGAATCATAGAATGATTTAGGTTGGAAAAGACCCTTGGGATCATCGAGTCCAACCATCAACTCCACTCTACAAAGTTCTCCCTTACACCATATCCCTTAACACCACATCTAAACGAGTCTTAAACACATTCAGGGATGGTGACTCCACCACCTCCCTGGGCAGCCTATTCCAGCATCTAACCACTCTTTGAAGAATTTTTTCCTAATGTCCAGCCTAAACCTACCCTGTTGCAGCTTGAACCCATTCCCTCTTGTTCTATCGCTAATTACCTGTGAGAAGAGACCAGCACCAACCTCTCTACAATGGCCTTTCAAGTAGTTGTAGAGAGTGATGCAGTCTCCCCTCAGCCTCCTCTTCCTCAAACAAAACAGTCCCAGCTCCTTCAATCGCTCCTCATAAGATTTATTCTCCAGGCCCTTCACCAGCTTTGTTGCCCTCCTCTGCACTCGATCCAGCACCTTGATATCTCTTTTGTATTGAGGTGCCCAGAACTGGACACAATACTCAAGGTGTGTCCTCACCAGTGCTGAGTACAGGGGGACAATCACCTCCCTCCTTCTGCTGGTCACACTATTTCTAATACAAGCCAGGATGCCATTGGCCCTCTTGGCCACCTGGGCACACTGCTGACTCATGTTCAGCTGCTTGTCAATTAGAACCCCCAGGCCCTTTTCTGCCAGGCAGCTCTCCAGCCACACTTCCCCAAGCCTGTAGCGATGCATGGGGTTGTTGTGGCCCAAGTGCAGGACCCGGCACTTGGCCTTGTTGAAACTCATTCCATTAGCATTGGCCCATCAGTCCAATCTATCCAAGTCTCTCTGTAGAGCCTCCCTATCCTCATGTAGATCAACACTCCCGCTTAACATGGTGTCATCTGCAAACTTACTGATGATACACTCTATGTCCTTATCAAGGTCATCAATAAAGACGTTAAACAGAAATGGTCCCAACACTAGCCCTGAGGAACACCACTTGTGACTGGCTGCCAGCTGGATTTAACTCCGTTGACTACCAATGCTTTTGGTTTTTTTGTGTTAAGGTGGTGCTTCAAGAGGGCTGGTAGATAACTCATTGTTGGATTCCATCTGTTACAGTTGGACATCTGCAGGCTGTAATCTCTGGTTGTGACAGGCATTGTTTTTCAAATTGTCATAGCGCCCTGAAGATATTATGTTGGCTTCTTTTGAACAAGAGACCAGCTGCAGAATTCTTCTGTCATTGCACCTCACCATTACACTGCAAGAGAGGACCAAATCAAGGTTAAAAGCCTTGTTGTGGTACCTGGAAAACACACATGCAATAAAAAGTGTACGTTCTCCCCAGAAGTACTCACACTCTGGCCTTTGACAAGGTTGAACAGGTAAGTGAGCCAGGTGGAGTGATTTGGAGAGAGGGAGAGACAAAAGCTGAAGTGAAACAGGAAAGTTTTTAGCATAGTTCTGTGAAGACATTGCCAACAGGTATGGTTTATAGCATGGCAGCAATCCTAGCTCTTAGACTAAATATCTTCCTTGTCTTTAGGGGTGATATGAGAAATAGTATAAGACCATTTCAGAGGAATTCGAGTTGGTGAGTGGTGAAGAGCATTTACACTGTGAAAAGTTGTGAAAAAAACAAGTCGAGTTTAATTTTACAGAAATCCTACTGCTAAAACAAGAGCAGCCCAGAGACTAAAAAGAAGGCAGCCATGCTTTTAAAATGACAGTTTTTAAGTAACAAAACCAAAAGAAAACTGAATGTCTTAAAGCAGCATTTCAACATGTTTAAGGTAAGTTTACTGCTAAGAGGGTAGAGAAATGGCCTAAGGAATTTTGGTATTTAAGACTGATGGGAAAGGTTGAACTGTAAGGAAAGCTGAAGCAACTCTCTAGGGCATGCATCTATGAAAGAGAACCTGAATGTGACCCTTGTTATCACAGCTTTGTATAGACATCAGTGACAGAACCCTTCACTGTGGCCAGAACCTTGAAGTGGATCTGATTATGTCTTTTCCTCTAAGAGTTCACCCTGTGCAGCAAAAGAGCTCTTAAACTGAAATCCTGAGTTTTGTTAGGATGCAGATTAGAACAGTGACCTTCTAACTGAGGAGTTTTGCTCGGTAGACAGAATAAAAGTAAAGGACACTGAAAACAAATCTCACCATGTGTGCACTGTGCCCTTTTCTTCAGTCTTACTCACATCAGCAGCTTTCAGTGCTTCCTGAGCTGCCATAAACTCTCTCATTTGTTTGACACCTGTTCTGTGACATTCATGCTCCTAATGTAATACTGTTCACATCTGTGTATCACATCAAGAACTCATTTTCATGTGTATTCATACATGGTCATCTCCCAAAAGATCGTATTTGTTTAGAAATTTGATTTGTTTTGTTTTTCCTGAGGATTCTTCAAACCAGTTGAAATATGCATTATAGCTGTATGATTAGATACGTTTTTTGCAAATGGAGGAATAGGGAAAACATGTCTCTCTTGGCATAATAATAGACCAATAATGAAAAAAATTATCAAGTTCCCATTTGTTGTTCAAAATTCCAATTACTCAAAGAGAGATACTTGCACTCAGAAGCTTAAAAGCTCTATGGGTCAGAAATATTTGTTATGTGGTGCTGCTTCTATTATGGAAAACATAAATCCAACCATTAAGAATGGTTTATGGTTGTTTAATATCAGAAGTCATAACTAGCTGAGTAATTTCACTCCCACAATTAAGAGTTAGAGTTATTAAAATCCATTGCTGACTTGAGTACCAAGTTGCTGGAAAAAAGTTAGAGAATAAGAGAGGAACAAATTTTCAAAAGTGGGCTGCAGTCCTTAGTAACTTCTGTCTTGGTTGTCTAAACTCAAAAGCATTCTTTTTTCTTTTTTTTTTAATCATTCCTTCTTTATTTTTAAAGTTTAACTTCCCCCCCTACCCCCATCTGTGAAATCTTATGGGAAATGCTTCCATGCTTCGTTATAGTTCTTTATCAGCTGGATGACTGTTGCCTAGAGATGATGGAAGACAATTACTGATCTGAATTAGACACTTTTTTAAAATTTAATTTTCTAGCATTACACAGTACTTTTTGGACTGAAAAGTTCACAGTAAAATGCTGGGATTATTTTTAGGAACTACACCACTATTCCTAATAAGTCAGAGTTGAAAAAACTGTCAGAAAAAAAAGCGAGTCTTTTGCATACAGATGGAAGCGATATTAAGGAGTTTTCGAGAGTTAAGTAGATTTCTGCTTTCCTTTTGTATATTCTTTTCTAAATACATAGAGAAACAACAGTTTCTTAACCTAATGTTAATTTTGGATGTAACGGAATACAGTTTTTACATGTATGTTGTCATGACCATTTTCCAACTGAATTCAGATGAAAGAAATTCCACTTGATGTATGGGGTGGTCCTATCCCAATGTTTTTACTAATATAGTTGACAGACATATTAGGATGAGGCCATGCAGCGTTTCAAGGTTTTGATGTCACATCATTTCAACTGAGATAGTCAGGTCTTTGAAAAGAACTCCTTAATATATTGTATTCTGTTATAACTGATACTAGTTTAACAAGACATTGTTAACCTACTGAGATGAAAAGAAGGCTTACTGTAATGTTTATTAGTCTTTAAAGCTTGTAACTTTAAAGGAACATGCTAGTCCTCTGATAATAGCTGCATTAAAATACAGGTTTTTCCATTGCTTTTCTGCCCTCCAGTAGCAAGCAGGTTGAATTTTACTGTGATACAACATGTATTAACTTTCTACTCATCAATCAAAGGGAGAACATTTCTGTTTTACAGCCTTAGTTATATTTTCATACTTTTCCTGTAGCTTTTTTGTAAAATACTCATTATAAACTCTGACCTATAAAATAATATTACTTTTCTTCATACTCTTGCAATGTTTCTTCATACTATTTTATTTTCAAATTTTATTTGTAGTTTGAAAGAGAAACCTATTCCTATGAATGTGCTTAGAAAAAAAAAGATGTTAAAAAAGTATTTCCGCTTTGTATGCACATGAAACAATGCCAGGATTTGCCCTTGGGGATAATTCAGACAATTTGCATACATACCTACACACATACTTACCTACATATATACACAAATATACCTCATTGGGATAATCTTTTTCAGAAAATCGTAACTTTAAATTCAGTTTATGTTCAACTGTGATTGAAAACAATTGCAGAGGACAAACTGTGTAGAAAAATCTACCTTTTTGGTGATTTTAATAGAAGTCAGTCTTTAATACCTCAGTAGGCTACACGTGTTACCAATGCTACACCTGTAATGCAATGCTTTCCTTGCCCTTTGATATAACTCACACCTCACTTAGTAGTTATGGCCATTTTAAGAATATAATAAAAAACTTTTTTTAAGAATTTTAAGAATATAATAAGTTCATGGTGACAGGGGCCTGAACAGCCTAATCTAAGTCTGCTTTCAGAGAGGACCAAAATGGTCTCCAGAGGTCACCTCCAACCCAAACTTTCGTATGATTCTATACTGCCCTTTAATGAAGTTCAAGCAACAGAAATGCAGCCATACAGTTCATTTCTGCACTAGAAATAATTTTCAAATGACTCTGAGAGTCTTCAGTAAGGACACAGCCCAAAGCTGACAACCCCCCCCATATCTCAGTGTCTTCACATACAGCCGTTTCTTCAAACTCAGACCTGCACAAAGTTTGGCTTAAAACTAATTGGAAAAATCTCCTCCCCACCCAGTCTTGACTATCACTAGCTAGCATTAACATTTGCATTGAAGTTTCTGTGTGATGAAGTATATTCACCAATGAAAAGACTCTCTCTAATTATGAAATATGTATTTCTTTAAGATACTCAGAGTTGGAGATTGCTGTTTTTAGTTTAATAATCTATTTTAATTCTGTCAAAAAGGACACAAGCTTTTTGATTATTATCCAAACTGAACTCAAACTCTTCTTCACTTTCTTTTTCCATCACTAGACCAATTTCAGAAATCAAATTTCACCAGTCAATTATAGTAGATGAAAATCATGATCCGTTAAAGCACCTAGGGTTAGAGTCAGTAAGAATCAGGCATCTAAATGATAATTTAGACAAAACAGAGCTAGCAAGGCTTGTA
Organism: Larus michahellis; assembly: GCF_964199755.1. Taxonomy (NCBI): domain Eukaryota; kingdom Metazoa; phylum Chordata; class Aves; order Charadriiformes; family Laridae; genus Larus; species Larus michahellis. The sequence goes on along the minus strand of NC_133896.1, from coordinate 183,789,128 downwards.
ATCTAAAATAAATAAATACATAAATAAATAAATAAATAAATAAATAAATAAATAAATGAAAATCATTCCTTTACTGCCAGTTGTTTGACATTAACAGCCTCTAGGAGCACTGTGTTCTTAAGGAAACACAGAGAAGTGCCCCAGTCTAAGTATCTCCCAACATCTCTTCCATCTGTTACTGACCTGCACCGAGGAACTGGAGGTTGTTCTGTGTAAGTCCCCATACCTAATTGGAAGATGCAACTGGTAGCACTGGGTATGTAGGGTGAGTGTGGGTCTAAGGCGAGACAAGATGTATTTAATGTTCTTTAAAGATTTTAATCACCAACACATGTTTTTAATAGTGCAATCCTGCCGTTAGGTACCCTGTGTATCTCTGTTCCTCCTCATATAGCTGTGCTACCTTTCCAGGCCCTGCTCCCAGGACTGCTTCTGGATTTGTCCACTTAAACTTAAACTTAAAATTTATAAGTATGTTTTCAAGAGATTCTTGGAAGCCAGGTTTCTCCTCCCAGCCAATGCCCTAGGCACTGGAAGGTATAAACTCAGCCTATTCCTCAAGTTGTTTTCCTTTGTCCCCTTCTGAAGTGGAAACTTCCACAAATAAGTTGATATGTCTGTTTCCAGTTATGGAACCTCTCCATCACTAGCTATTTCCCTTATTACATTCTGTAGAAACTAATGGTAACGGTTTAGACATACTTGCGTATGGAAAAGGCACCATGCCCATTTCAGTGCTATTAGATCATGAAATTCTAGTCATGCAGTTTGTAGCCAAGCCGTTGGAGAATGATTACCTTCAATAAATGTAAGAACGTGACATGACTTTTTGCTATTGTAGAAAATTCTGTCTATTTCTATCCATCTACCTATTTCTATTTCTTGCCTCTTATCATTACTAGGATGGAAAATTAAAATTAAATACTGCTGGGTACGTACAAAGATTCTGAAATGCAGCTGCATTCAATCTCTTGCTGTGCAGAAGATACAAGGGAAAAGACAGAAAAATGCTGCAGAGGCTAGTGACTTGCATGAATTCGTACATAAAATCATCATAGGATCATAGAATCTTCATGGTTGGAAAGGACCTTTGAGATCATTGAGTCCAACCATACACACACACACAAACCGCCCCCCCCCCAATCTCTGCCACTAGAGCATGCCCTGAAGTGCCAAATCCAGATGTTTCTTAAATACCTCTAGGGACCGTGACTCAGCCACCTCCCTGGGCAGGCTGTTCCAGTGCCTGACCACTCTTTCAGGAAGGTAATTCCTCATATCTAATCTACACCTCCCCTGCCGCAACTTCAGACCATTTCCTCTGGTCCTGTCATTATTCACCTGGGAGAAGAGGCCAACCGCCACCTCTCTCCAACCTCCTTTCAGGCAGTTGTAGAAGGCAATGAGGTCTCCCCTCAGCCTCCTCTTCTCCAAGCTAAACATGCCCAGCTCCCTCAGCCTCTCCTCATATGACCTGTTCTCCAGACCCCTCACCAGCTTGGTGGGTCTCCTCTGGACACGCTCCAGCACTTCAATGTCCCTCTTGTACAGAGGGGCCCAGAACTGAACACAGGACTCGAGGTGAGGCCTCACCAGTGCCGAGTACAGAGGCACCATCACTTCCCTGCTCCTGCTGGCCACGCTATTCTTGATACAAGCCAGAATGCTGTTGGCCTTCTTGTCCACCTGGGCACACTGCTGGCTCATGTTAAGCTGGCCATCCACCAGCACCCCCAGGTCCTTTTCTGCTGGGCAGCTTTCCAGCCACTCTTCCCCAAGCCTGTAGTGTTGCTTGGGATTGTTGTGACCCCCTGAGTATCTATGAGGAGTGATACACTTCCAGGACCCCAATTTTAGGAAAAAGAACATCATTAGCTCCCAGTAGGCTGGTCCTTGCAGCCAATCACAGAAAACATTCTTGCTTTCTCTCTGATAGACATCACAGAATACAGAGAATATTTCAGGCAGCACTGATTCACTTGAGAGTTTTACATAAACTTTAACCTAGTTGTGTTTGATGAAGAATGTAAGATCTTTATTTCCTGGCTTCCCCATGTCCTGTCCTGGTTACAAGTATTTTGACATACCGGCGTTTTGCAGAATGGCTGTGCCAGAAGGCTGGGAGGAATATCTGTCACATATACTATTTCCCACGAGCATGTCCTCAGGTAGCCTTTAATAAAATTGTTGTCCACCCTTCTACACAGTGGTGTGACACTAAAAGGTAATTTGTTTTAGGGCATTTCTTTACATCATTACTTACAAAATACATAGGACTCAAGAGAGTAACATTTAAAAATTAATCACATACATACATTATTTTTAACTGACTGACCTGAGGTGCACTAATCACAACACCAGCTCCATTTGCTTTGGAGTTCTACTACCATTTTGATGGATTTCTCAATGCAGATTGCTGCATTTTGTGGCCAAAGCTATTAGATCCTTTTGAGAAAGATGCATATATTGCCAGTATATCTTTAGAGTACAGATAAATAATAAAATACTTCTATAAGAACATAACCATGTCATTTTGGGTACCATCGTAAATATTTTTGAAAGCAAACTATACAGCTCTGGAATTAATAAGAACCCCTTCTCATCAGAAGTAACAAACTCTCTTTTCAGATTAAATTGTATAGTCCACACACAGCACAGTCTAATTACAGATAAATGTAAGTTTCTATATATAGCTAGATTATTTTCTGCCAAGGTTTCTTCTTTTCAAGATTTCACATCAAACCACAAATCAAAATACAAATCCAAGCTATTAATTATTACCTCTGATTCCCGCAGTGCCAATTAATGTCAAGTCACTCACCACTCAATAAAATCAGAGATTATGAGAGAAGTCCTTGGCATTAGTAAGAGCTCAGCAGCCATTATTTGTTTCATATACCCCAAAGTAATCTTGATTAATGCTTAGGGACCCATGTGCTACTGCTCTCAAATTAATGTCGATGTAGTTTTAAAAAGAAAATAAACATGGCTGGCTGTTATCTTATATGAAGATATTCAAAGGGTGTATTTTGTGCTCCTGTTATTAATTAAAACTAATACGTTTTATCATGAAATGATCTTGATGTGTAATATGCACGGGGATGATGCAACATCCTTTAATATTTTGCTTATGACAGAACATAAAAATAAAAAAGTGTGCCATATATGCTTTCAACAATTTATTGCAGATTGAGACATAAAATGACAAGGAAAGAGTAAATTCAAGAACCAGAACATGAGATGGTGAAAACTGGGGACATAAGTTTGATAACGACTGTGAAGTTGTACACTTAGTTAAAGATCAGCTTGTGAGGATCAGTTGTGATCAGTTAAAGAGCAACCGGTGAGGAAGAAACACAGAAGGAGAAGACCCAGGAAAGGAAATTGTATGAGAACTGTAAATGGTAAATTGAGACTCTTTCTCTTTTTAAATGCACCGTACACAGAATGTGTCCTTCCCTTCATAGCTGTTTATCTTAACACATTTTTTACAGCAAATTAAATGATTAAACTTTCAGACATTGACAGCAGAGCAGCTGAGCTGAACCAGTACCTTTAAAATTAAAGACAATTCCTGTATTTGTGTGTTGCCTTACTGGCATGGGCAAGGTAGAAAAGAGAGGGAAGATTAATTTCTTTGTTTAGTTGTGGTGCTGCTAGACCTCATGGATTTGCTGGAGAAAGTCCTGCTTTCCTCCTGGCACTTGTATACACATTTCTTTCACTGGGATTGGATGGTTTCCAGAGAAATTCATTACTAATTGCTGAAAGAATTTCAGGATGTGGCAGAGGTGGTAAGCACTTGGGTTTTTGGAAAGCAGCATGTGCTTGCAGGTTGTGAGTGCAGATATAGCCTAGATCAGATTCACAGCCCTTGATAAACATGTAGCAGTTTTTGAAGTCTCTGGAACGGATTTTCTATCCCCAGGACACAACTAGCGGGATTTCCTGAAGCATGCCAGATACCAAAACGTACACTTAAAGCCGTGTAATTTCTGGAGAAAACCGTAGCACCTAGTTTAGCCTGGCTCCCAGATGCCTGTCCAGTAAAAGATATCTAGTAATAGCTTCTCTCCAGCAATTAACTCCTCTGTTGTATGTGACGAGGAATGTATAGGCCTCCTAATCATGGCTAGCCTGTGATTTGTCTCCTTAGGAACCCCATTTGAATTGTCCTCCCTACTGCTACCACTGGCCCATCTCTGCAGGCCCTGTCTATGGACTGTCCTAGTGCAATGGTGATTAGGTAATGGTCCTCTCATGCTCCTTGCTTGCAAATTGGCTTCCAAGCTCAGCTCACCATTAGACTTTTCACCCCATTTTCCCATTATCTGGCATGTGAGAATCCTGGCCTGCCGATTAAACAGTCATAAATCAGGAAGATTGTGACCAATGTGTTTCTGATCATTGAAGAGATCGAAGGAAGATAAAATCTTACCTGTATTCCTTGAGTTGAATCTGTTGTGCTTTGGGCTGGACTGGCCTCTGAGATGAACGACGTTGTGCTGTTCACTACTAATGAAAAAAATCTCTCTGATCTGGGCTCCATTTTTTTTTTTTAATTCTGCAATTTATAAACTGTATTGCCCCTTCACCGATCGACTTAATTATCTGCAAAACATGTTCTACCTACTCTTGCTTGCAGTTAGGGTCTCCTACGTATAAACTTGATCAAGTCATAGTGAATCTGACTCTGTCTTGATATTTTCAGTTTGCAGTCATTTTGTTTTGCCCTTGGTGAAGCTTTGTGCTAATGTTTAAAGCTAGATATCTTCCATTGTGGTTAATTTCCTTCATCTAAGTTAGCAAAAAATCATGCAAAAATTTTAGTATTTATAAGAACATTGTTTAATATTCATATGCTTGTTAGTCACTGTTTCTAAAGCAGAACATAAAGTCTTATTTTCTCCTCATTTTCCTGTGAATTGCCAAAGCTGTTTTGCTTGCCAAATTACTTTTATTCTTTCCCAGAAATCTTGTAAAATGATACAGAGGACTATAATTCATCTATACTCTTTACTCTCAGTCTAGCTTGTATTATAGTCAGAACAATTTAATCTACTATCTTGTGACAAAAATATTCCAAAAAATGTACTTCTATTACTAAATCTCTTATTTAATCTGTTTTCATATCTCATTGTATTCTGGTTATATCACCTCTGCATTGTGATATCTAGCAGAAATGTCATTATTTTAAGCAAAGGGACAATGTAAAGGAGTGTAAAATACAAGATACAATACAATATAAAAGACTGTTCTTCTACTGTCTACAGACATCTTTTTTTTTTTTTGTAGAAACCTATTTTCCTGTAACATCTGTCTTTGCTCCAGAGAGGAAAAAATTTTAGCACTTAAAATTGGATAAATATAGTACAACTGGGATTTTTAATTTCAAAAGTTTGTTATCATTATTATCGTTACTTTAAACAAAAAATCCCCCACACTGGAAGACAGTTATTTAATGTTTAATTAAGGTGGTTTTTTTTCAAACCAACTTGCTGTATATATTCAGGGCCATGAAGATGATCAAGGGCTGGAGGACCTCTCCTATGAAGACAGGCTGAGAGAGCTGGTGTTGTTCAGCCTGGAGAAGAGAAGGCAGAAGAGAAGGCTGCCTTCTTTTCTTATAGAGCCTTCCTTATAGCAGCCTTCCAGGAGAGCAGCCTACAGGAGAGATGGGGAGGGACTCCATGAGGCAGTGTAGCGATAAGACGAGGGGTAATGGTTTTAAACTGAAAGAGAAGCAATTTAGACTAGATATTAGGAAGAAATTCTTTACTGTGAGGGTGGTGAGGCCCTGGAACAGGTTGCCCAGAGAAATTGTCGCTGCCCCATCCGTGGAAGTGTTCAAGGTCAGGCTGGATGGGGCTCTGAGCAACCTGGTCTAGTGGGAGGTGTCCCTGCCCAGGGCAGGGGGGTTGGAACTAGATGATATTTAAGGTCCCTTCCAACATAAACCATTCTATGATTCTATGATTCTAATTGAGAGGAAACATAAACTATATAAGTAGTTAAAAAAAATAAAAAGGAAAGAAAACAAATGTTTAACTATAAATCTATAGCTGCATGGTCTGAATTTCTAGGAATTTCATGAAGTCCCAATAGTCATTACACTATTTACTACAAGCATATAGGAATCTTAAAATGGCACAGTTGAAAGAAAAAGTTCCACCAGAAGAAAGAGGAATCTCCATTGTGCATGCCTGAGCCATACCTGGCAGGTTTGTTTTGGACTAATGGAAAGAGAAAGCCAGAGCGTGTCCCAGAGCTCTGTACCTGGAAGGATTTTCCATAAGTGAATTTCCCCTTTCTTTAATAGAAGATATTCAGATCTCTTCAAGAGCTAGGCCTTTTTCTCTTCTCCCAGAGCAGAATACTGATGTCAGGAATGCTTTGTCTTAAGTTTTTCCCAAATAAAGTTTTGATTTTTGTTGAAATGCATATTTTGGAAATAAACTTGTATTTTAATGTAAATTTTGTTTTCCATTATATCCTCAATGTTTTAATTTAAGAATATTTCAACATTTAATGTTTTACTTTATTTTGATTTGTACTTTATTTTCATAATTTTAAAATTATTCTATTACATGGATACAGCTGATTGCCTCCAGGAGCAGGTTCGCTTTTTAATTTTGTTTTATTATTTAAGTTCACTTAGGACAGGCTGTTTTGATTTTGTTAAGCAGCAACTTCTCTTAGTGATTTAAAAATAAAATTATAACTAATATTTACATTATGTTATAGCTATGCATATTGGTAACAGTTTTTCTGTTTCTGTATTTAATCACATGCTGTACATATACCAATGGGTAGGTACAAGTAATATGCAATGAAATACCTACATTCCCAAAACCTAGAAGTAAAAGTAATTGCACTAAATTGGTGGAGGAAAATTAGTGGCCTAAATTTGAGAAAATCAATACTCCATTATGAATTTTTCAGACAACTTGTCCCTTAGAAATAACCTGTTATTGAATATGTCACTTTATCTTACTTTGTAGTGTATTTTTTGGCTTCCATGCAGCAATAAGAGTTTTAGGTTGCCTTTCTTTAAATGTTAATGCAATTTTTATACAATTTTAGGGCACTTTTACTGTCTTAAAGATTTGTTGCAGATGCTTCCAGCAGGTGAAATCTGTTGATCCCTGAAGGCAGATATGCATAATCAAGGTGTTTTCATGGATTTCACTTTGTATTTTTCAGGGGTGGATTTGATGTCTAAAGAAAGCATCTTTCTTAATTTGAAATTTCTGGTAAAATAAACACTTATTTACACATCAGTACATCAGTTTTAATCCATGTATTTGTTAACAGAAGCATTTTCCACAGCAGCTGATGTGTTCAGCAAATTATGTGATTACATATTAATTGCAAATAGAGAAGACTAGTGTTGAACAGGTTTTTATAAGCTCAAAAATGTGTTTGTTCTTATTACCTACTTCATATTTTTCATGAAATTTCAACTATATCTGGATATATCAAGATATCAAAATATTTTCTCTCATGAGAATACGGAATACAAATAAGAAAATTTAAGTCAAGATATAGAAAATGTTACTTCTTTACAGAGGACAGGGAATTATCTTGCAATTAATACTCTGTTGGATATATAAACACAGAAACGCATACAGCACAGTGTTTATACCTGCAAGCAGGTATAAACCCTAGCACAGACAAACAGTGTTCAAGACTTTGTAACAACCCTATGAACTAGCAAATGACAGAAAGTTTACCCCAAAACATTCAATGTACTAAATAAAAGAACCAGCCGGGCCCACTAATTGCCAGGAAAGATAAGGAGGAGGGAGCATTTTCTCCAAATTCTCATATCATTGAGTTGCAGGTAAAGAGAGAAATGAGAACAGTGATGATATATACATATACATATATATCATCATATATACATATATCATCACTGTTGTCATATTTTTAATGAGAAGAGACAAACAAAGAAACAATCAGAAAATACCTTTTCCAAAAGTAAACAGAAAATAATTCTTAGGCTTATACTGTAGGAGTAAGAAACACACATTTGTTTATTACATCTACTATAGAGCAGCCTTGACCTACTTAAGTAAAGATCGCATAAAATCAGTGAGCGTAAAACCACATACTGATGTTTAATAGCAATGATGAAACAATAATTTTCTAGCATTTACTACTTGGAAGTTCTTGAAACATGATTTTTAACAGAGCTTAAGGAGAGACAATCAGTATCCTTGGTCTTTCTTTAGTTCTGTGAGGAACAGTTTACCCCATTGGTAGGAGGTCTCGGTTCTCCCCTCGTCAGAAGGCATTTGAAAGCCATTCTCCTGCCCTAATCTCCTTCTGGTGCAGTGGGGGTTGCTGCATGTCCAGGAGTCTTCATAGGTCATGGACCAAATTTGGCTTTCTCCTTTCTATGTTTTTAGTAAGAAAGGTAGTGGGATGAGAAGACAGTCTTTTCAATGAAGCAGTGGCATCCCTGTTTCTCTTTGCTGCTATAGAGATGCAGAAAAGCAGAAGGGAAGAGGACTGATGAGGGAAAACAGTGAGTTTTGGTTCAATATACATAAAGTGACAAAGCTGGTCACAAATTCCCCTTCTAAAGGCTTTTCCACTGAAGAACAATGATTTACCAGATTTGTAACATGCCTCAGTGTAGGTCTTTTTCAACTGACATTGCCCAAACTCTGCCATATTGCTTGCAAGTGTCTCCATCCATCTCCTTACTGTGTCGCTTCGTTCTCTCACTCTAGCTAACTTCCACTGTCATGGAAATGATACAAGATACTTAAAATAGGGTTTATTATAATAGCATCACAGGTATTTATGAAAAACAATTTGCTATAACTTTTTCTTTCCCAAGTAGTTTACAAACATCTTCACTGCAACTGTTAAAAATTACATTAGTTTGTGCCCTGTAATATTTGCACTTTCTGGTCTCCACGTATTTTCTCTATAGTATGAAATAACGAAAAAAACTTGTTTGAGGAAATAAATGAAAACTGAAACTTATGCATTGAAGCAGTCACTTGAAAACTCATGCTATTGCATGTCAATTATGTTCAGTAATAGGCTTAATAGTTAAAAAAATACAAAACCACTTTTTTTAGGTTTTATGCTACGTGCATGAGAGTCTGTAAAACATCAGAGGCAAAACTCCCTGTATATAAGCCAACTAGTTTTTTTGAGAATTCTCCTCAATTAATTTGCATCAATCACAGAGACTGCTGCAGGTACCATAAATAAGTACTTGTGATAAACTTCAGATTAGTATTTTCATGGTTTCTTTTCTAATTTTTAATCCTAGTGTCTGATCTCGTATTTTTCACTGTCTTAACCCTAGAAAAAACACGTTCTGTGTTAGACTTTACAGCTTTAGAGTGATTCAACAATCTTTCAGTGGTCTGAATCACCATAACTGGGGGCTAAAATTCTGATTCTGGGTTACCCTCAGTCCGTGTGTCTCATGGAGTGAGTTAGCTCTGAACGCAAATGTTGTCTGCAACACACAGTGAGACTCAAGGCTGAAGGGACAAACTCTGGCATGGAGTAGGCAAGGTCAGCCCCAGGTTTGTCTTGTGGAATTAAATTACATAGACTTGTTTTGGGACTGGGCTTTTATCTCTGCAGCTGCTCAGCTCAGAGGGACTAGTATCATCCGTCAGTAGCAGAAAGCAGAAGGTTGGCATGTGAGTTTCCTCGCAGTGCCTGGGTACTGCTTGTGAATGCTTTGGCTGGGGATCTGTCACATTTTCTGCTCCTTCTCTCCAATGTCCAACACCAAACATACATCTCCATGGGCAACCTGTCTGGACAGATCATCTGTCGTCTGTTTTACTCATGGCTGGACTTTTTTCTTCTTGTTTTTTCACTCTTTCAGAAACAGATGCTTTTGACTTGAATTGACCTGAGGTACAGTTGCTGTTACGTTACTCCTCTGTTCTTAAATCAAAATTGGACAAACTATAACAGGTGTGAATATGTAAAAAAAAAAAAGTATGGACTTTGGCTTGAAAATCTTGACAATTGTGAGGAGCTAGAAAGAACAGAAGGTAAACCTCTGAGGTGAGGGAGAACAGTCTCTTTAAAAGCTGTAATCGTCCACTATATTTTTTTTATCTGAAGACAATTTTTGCAAGATACTTCATTATTATTTTATATAAATCAATAGGTAAGTCCCCAGACTTTCAATATAAGCTTCTAAAGCTACTTGTATTCATCTGTATTCTTCATTCCAGGGATGTGCATAATGTCATCAAAATTTAAAAGCAAGCAAAAGTATTTTTGGAGGAATATAATTTCTCTGTAGTATGTCAGGGACTTTATCTTTTTAAACTTATGACCGAGAAACTTTAGAAGAAAAAGAGATTTTATCTGCAAATTTAGTTGTAGTTTCTAAGGCTTTTCAAAATCTATTTCCTAACATCCATGGATTACTGTTCTTCAATGACCTTCTCAGACACAGAAATCTTATTGTAACCTTATCTTTCCTTTAATCATATAATTTTTGATCTTAATTCCCCCCATTCTTACTTTTACTTTTCAATCAACCATTTGGCTCATGCAGCCACCTGGGAAGCAGGAATTTATAAGGACAGGTGAAGATGTTTGCTTTTCATAAGGATGAATGCATGACACATGACAAATCATTTAAGATGCCTCATTACTTCTCTTTCACTTTTCCCAACATTCACCCTTCCTAAGGTATATTCTGCTGCTGTCTTCAACCATCTCTATAAAATATCCACTGTGATCTTAAAAACTCTGGCACACTCTGTCAAGCCATCTGGATTTTTTGTATCTTGTCACGTTCAAGCTTCACAAGGGTTAAAGCAGACCATTACTGTGTCATAATGAAATTTTTCCTAAAGTCTAATCTGAAACTCCCCTGACACAAATTTGAGACGTTCCCACCCGTCTCATCACTGGATACCAGAGAGAAGATCTCAGCACCTCCCTCTTCATTTCCCCTTCTCAGGAAGATGTGGAATGAGGTCATCCCTCATTCTCCTTCTCTACAAACTAATTGATTAAAATGTTGAACAGAGCACTGAGCCCTGAGGAACACCACCGGTGACTGGTCGTCAGACAGATGTAGCCCCATTCACTACATCCCTTTGAGCTCTGCCTTTCAGCCAGCTCTTCACCTAGCGCACCATGAACCTGCTCATTTCACAGCTGGACAACTTGTCCAGAGGGATTCTAAGAGGGACAGTATCAAAAGCCCTACTAAAATCCAGAACAACAACATCATCTGCCTTCCTGTCATCCACTAGGCAGGTGACCGTACTGTAAAAGGATATTAAATTAATTCAACAGGACTTTCCCTTCATGAACCTATGTTGACTGTGCCTGATGATTGCATTGTCCTTTAAATGCCTTTTGACAGCACCCAGGATTGTCTTCTCCACAACTTTTCCAGGTACTGACATTAAACTAAGAGGTCTGTCACTTTTTTGGAACATAAATAAACATATGATGTCACAATTGAGTAAGACCTTGATATTACTAGAGTTCATTTTTTATATTTTATGCTTCTTAAATATTATGAGTGAGAAGATTATTATTACCTATTTAATAGCTAATTGTGTTTGGTGACCACATCAGTTTAATTTCTTACATTTTCTTAAATTATAATTTTATAATAATAGATAGTAATAAACATTGGAAACATGCTAAAATAATGATAGTGTAACTGCAGGACGGCTGTGGTTTAATGGGCTTGATGTATTCTGGCCTATGTTCTTCTACTATGCACCAACATTCATCTGTTTCAACTGTATTTAAAACCAAAAAACTATTATAATAAAAAAATCCTGCAAGCTACTGCCCATCAGGCCCAAGCAAGGCTGCAAACGGGGGTCCTGGTGCCTGGCCATGCTGCTCAGCAAGAGCTTGACTTTCTTCAGTGCCGATCTGTGCTGACACAGCACCGTCCCTGCAAGCACTGGGGGCTTTTGCCAGGCCAGTGCCAGGATAACGCAGCATCCCATTCTGACCTCAATGGTTGTGTTGGGTGTGTATGGCATGGGGGAAGGGCACTGGCAGCTTTCCCCAGTACATCCATGGCAGTTTCTTACTGAGGACCCCAGACCTGGGCACAGCACTGAGCAGAGGGGAAGGGTCACAACACTCCAGCTGCTGGCAATGCTTTGCCTAGTGCAGCCCAGGGTACCACTCGCCACCTTTGTGGCAAGGGCACGTTGTCTCCTAGTCAACTTGGTGTCCATCAGGACCCTCAGATCCTTTTGTGCCAAACTGCTTTCCAGCAGCTTTACCAGGCTGGTTTTGGTCACGAGTACTTATGGATGTTTCTCTGGATGCTTTGTGCCTGTAGCGGTGCCATCCACAGTTGGTCCCACTCTCTCTGCAGGTCTCCTTGTGCCATTGTCTTGAGGGCTTGTTTTCTCTGACCAAATCAGTCGTCCAAGTGGAAAAGCTCTCTCTTGTTATGGGACTGGGCAAAAGAGGATGCACCTTGGCAGCAGAGTCCAGAGATGGAGTTTCTGCAAAACTTTTTAACACCAACTTTATTCTTCTGCACATAACACCTGGGTAGAAGGTGGTGACTGGCATTCTTATGGAAAACTAGAGAGGAGTTTTCCTTTGCTGGCTGCAATAGAAACAGCAGCTGCATAGCTGCCTTCCTGAGTGAGCAGCTGTCTGCAGAACCCCAGTGTCTCAAAGATGGGGAAGGGGAAAATCCAAGAAGCAGAGCAGACCAGAATAGTGCAACCCAGGGAGTTCCTGCCCACTTCCCACTCTTCCTGGGATGCTTTAGACAATTGATGGAAAGAACAAACTTTCTGCCTGCTCGAGCTAGACCTGTTGTCTCTTTGCTCTGACTATAGGCAGCAAAGTAAGAAGCAGCTAAAAAATGAAACCCAAGGTGTTATGTGGGCTTGCCCTGACATTTTCTGTAAGGAGAAGAAGGAAAGGAAGGAAGGAAGGAAGGAAGGAAGGAAGGAAGGAAGGAAGGAAGGAAGGAAGGAAGGAAGGAAGGAAGGAAGGAAGGAAGGAAGGAAGGAAGGAAGGAAGGAAGGAAGGAAGGAAAGAAGGAAGGAAGGAAGGAAGGAAGGAGGGAAGGAGGGAAGGAGGGAAGGAGGGAAGAAAGAAAAGAAAAAGAAAGAAAGAAAGAAAGAAAGAAAGAAAGAAAGAAAGAAAGAAAGAAAGAAAGAAAGAAAGAAAGAAAGAAAGAAAGAAAGAAAGAAAAAGAAAGAAAGAAAGAAAGAAAGAAAGAAAGAAAGAAAGAAAGAAAGAAAGAAAGAGAAAGAAAGAAAGAAAGAAAGAAAGAAAGAAAGAAAGAAAGAAAGAAAGAAAGAAAGAAAAAGAAAGAAAGAAAGAAAAAGAAAGAAAGAAAGAAAGAAAGAAAGAAAGAAAGAAAGAAAGAGAAAGAAAGAAAGAAAGAAAGAAAGAGAAAGAGGGAAAGAAGAAAGAGAAAGAAAGAGAGAGCAATACTCTCTGTAAGCCCTGTAGAAATAGGGCAAGGAAAGAGTTTAAAGGATTGCAATGCCTCCTCCTCATTCCACGCAAGTTTGCAAAGATTGTCTTGGACCTGTCTCTGTTTTCTAAAATCCCATGTGTGCAATCATTGGTACCTGCCTTTCTGAGGGAGACAAGAATGTGGAAGAACTTAAAATGAATAATCTTCTAGATACTATTTAGGAAGATGAATATACTTTTGCTAAGTCTGATAATAATTTGATGTAGGTGTATGTAGGAGAATGCATGGTTGAAGTATGACCACAGCTTTTGCAGCTGTGTGATCGAAGTTGAATAGAACGTAATGTAACGGAACGGAACGGAACGGAACGGAACGGAACAGAACAGAATAGAATAGAATAGAATAGAATAGAATAGAATAGAATAGTTTAGTTATAGTTGAAAGGAACCTACAACGATCATCTAGTAGAACTGCCTGACCAGTTCAGCACTGACCAAAAGTTAAAGCATATTGTTAAGGGCATTGTCCAAATGCCTCCTAAACACTGACAGGCATGGGGCATTGACCACCTCTCTAGGAAGCCTGTTGCAGTGTTTGACCACCCTCTTAGTAAAGAAATGCTTCCTGATGTCCAGCCTAAACCTCCCCTGGCACATATTTGAACCATTCCCACACATTCTGTCACTGGATACCAGGGAGAAGAGATCAGCACCTCCCTCTCCACTCCTCAGGAAGTTGTAAAGAACAATAAGGTCATCCCTCATCCTTCTTTTCTCCAAGCTAGACAAATCCAAGTCCTTAGCCATTCCTAATAGGACATGCCTTCCAGCCCCTTCCCCAGCTTTATTTGTTGCGTTCGAGTACCTTCACACCCTTCTTAAATTGCAGGACCTAACTGCACACAGTACTTAAGGTGAATACGCTGAATACAGCAGGCTAATCACCTCTTTTGACCAACTGGTGATACTGTGTTTGATGCATCCCAGGATGTGGTTTGCCCTCTTGGCTGCCAGGGCACACTGCTGACCCTCATTGAGCCTGTTGTTGACTAGCATGCCGAGATCCCTTTCTGCAGGGCTGTTCTCCATCCACTCCTCTCCCAATTTATACTTGTGCCTGGTGTCACTGTCTCCCAGGTGCAGAATCCAGCATTTAGTCTTTTTAAATTTCATGCTATTGAATATTGCCTAATGCTCCAGTATAACATCCTTCTGCAGGGCCTCTCGTCCCTTGAGAAAGTCAATAGAACTTTGATTCAGTTTAGCATCATCATCAATAATATTGTCACTATTATTTTATAATAATTTATAATAAAAGAATGAATTAAATATCATTATTATATAATATTTTAAAAATTGCTTTCTCCTCGTCCTCTTTCTCATCGTCTGTTAATCAGACTGTTCTATCACCAAGAATGACCAGTAATAACGTTTTAGAAAGAATATAAGAACAAGGTAAGTGTTTTGAAATATTTTTGTGTTACACTTTCCTGAACTCTACTGATTGGTGTGTATGAGATAGTGATATGAGTTGCTGAGCTCCATGTGTTTAATAACTCTTGGTACCTCTTCTTCTATTAATGTTCGTAATTGCTTTTGATCTCATATAAAATTTTTCATGCACAATACTTTATTGCAGTGAGTTCCATCACTTAACTGTGCTTTATGTGGAGAAGTCTTTTTCAGATTTATATGTGATAATTTCATCTGCTGCCTCTTGTTTCTTAAATTATAAGACACTGCAAAAAAAAAAAAAATCTCTTTTAACTTTTCCAGGACATTTGTGGTTTGATAGATCTTTATCATATTAAAAATTATTTAACTGTTTCGTAACATGACAAAAATGTAGTGATTTTAATCATTACTTATATGGAAACTCTTCTTTTTTTTGTCATCCTGTTGCCTTTTTCTATAACTTTACAAGGGCTTTTTGTTTTGTTTTTGTTTTTTCTTTTTAATCAGGGAAACACAAATAAACACAAATTCATGTTCCAGGAACACTGTGTGTTCTACAGTGCCACAACATTGTTTTCTGATTAGTTCTCCATTCCTTTCCTAATAAATCCTAATACTCAATTTGCTTGTTTGACTGCTTCTGAACATTAAGATGATTACTCTGTTTTCATAGAATAATGTATTATAACTCTGAGATCTCTTTCCTCTGTAGTACAAGCTAGTTCAGAGTCCTTCACTGTGCATACAAAGTTAGAATTGCTTTTCTTCTTATTTTTTCCCCATGAGTATCACTAACAATAATACTGTTCAGCCTGTGAGTCTAATCACCATAAAATATCATTAAGGCTAATTGAACATTTATATAGATAATCACAGAGCTTACTCTGTTGTATTATAAGAGGAAATAGATAAACTCTCATACTTTTGGACAGACTTGTTTGTAATAAAGCAGTTAAGTTTTGTAGAACTTCCCACACACACCCATCCCCCTCAGTTAGGAATAAAATTCAAGAATTTCTAATTCTTCTGTAAAAAAGGTAAGGAATACTGAAATTTCTGGCTCTGAAACACTTCAGCACCTTGTCACACAGCTACTCAGTTTCATTGTCAACCATTTCTTTGAGTGACTGGATGGAAAACAAGACAGAATTTGAAGTCATCCTCTAAGGAAATGTTCCATTAAAATGCTACATAGTATCCAGAGGGATAAATGTTTACATTTTGACTGATTGCTATATTTTTCTGATTAATTTTATTTGCGGAAGCTAAGAAGTGTTTGCTATAACTTAAATTATTCAGCAGGTGTATGCTACGAAGCATTTGCTGTTTTCTATAGCATGCCTGGTATGGCCCATATCAGAGACGGGGCACCAAACAAGAAAACGTTATATCCATATTGGTGTAAAAATTCCTCTGTTACAATTATACACAATGGTGAAGTCCATTGCCTTTAATGAAAATGAAAAAGGTATGGAAAATGGACTCTGCGGCATGTTTTGAAGACAAGACATCCTTTGCCTTAATGTTTTCTCTTCTCTAAGCTGTTTCACAGTTGAGTACCCTTGACTGAAAATACTTAATCCACTGCTGTCATGAAACACAGAAAAAGTTTCTATTATCTTATAAAGTTAAGCCTGATTATTAAGAACCTATATGAGATATTATCTCAAATTAATTGAACAAATTTAAATTTTAATTGCTATCAGTGATATAGGCATACAGCATACGAAGTACTGGAACAAATACCCTCATTAACTTATCTAGAACTTTGAAAGCAGTGTCTTTCATGAGGAAATGCAGGAGGAGATGCTTATTACCTTTGATGTTGCAGGCAAGATGTTCTAATGTTCGAGGATATGGTGTAAGAAAGAGGTAAGAATGAAATGCAAGCTATTTTTTCGTAGGAAAGCAGAGTGCAGAAAAAAAGAATTGTGCTGCTTTCACAGCACATATTTGTGGGTGGGTTGACCCTGGCTGGATGCCAGGTGCCCACCAAAGCCACTCTGCCACTCACCTTCTCAGCTGGACAGGGGAGAAGAGACATAATGAAAGTCTCATGAGTCAGGATAAGGACAGGGAGATCACTCACCAATTACTATCATGGGCAAAACAGACTCGACTTGGGGAAATCAATTTAATTTATTATCAATCAAAATCAGACTAGGATAATGAGAAATAAAACCAAATCTTACAAAAACCTTCCCCTTACCCCTCCCTTCTTCCTGAACTTAATTTTACTCCCAAATTCTCTAACTCTTTCCCCTAGTGGTGCAGGGGGACAGGGAATGGGGGCTTGTGGTCAGTTCATCACACATTGTCTCTGCTGCTCCTTTATCCTAAGGGAGAGATTCCTCACATTCTTCCACAGCTCCAGAAAGGGGTCCCTCCCACGGGAGAGAGTCCTTCATGAACCTCTACAATGTGAGTCCTTCCCACGGGCTGCAGTTCTTCACGAACTGCTCCAGCCTGGATCCTTTCCACAGGGTGCAGTCCTTCAGGAACAGACTGCTCCAGCGTGGGTTCCCCACAGTGTCACAAGTCCTGCCAGCAAACTTGCTCCAGCATGAGCTCCTCACAAGTTATGCCTCTACCTGGCTATAAGCCTAATAATGTGATCTCCTCAGCAGTTTCATGCCCTTTGAGTCAATTGCCCACAGCACTCTGCTTAATGAGTCTCTCTGACTCAAAGGGGAGCATAATTTAGTTCCATAGTCCAGTTGAGATTCTGGGAAATTTCTGTCTAGTGGTGGCACACTGACTCCTCAGGCTCTGCTTCTATGCTGTTCATGGACCCCTTGACAAAATTGCTCAATCAGAAATCCTATAGCATCTTTGTCTAAGGCAATATGAGATTGCTAACCTAACATAAACACAAATAATAAACCAAAATGGTTAGCTAAGGCATCAAGGCATTTCTCTTTTTACTGCCTTTCTCTTGTCCAGAAAAAAAAAACCCAAAACTTTATTGTTTCTTTAAATCCTCACCGACTTACTTAGATTTCCTTTTTCACTTAAATTCTCTACTGACGCCTTTTCTTGTCCTACTTTGTTATAGGCATGTAACAAGCTTACTCATAAGTCCTTAAATGCCCATGGGAAGATCATACCACCAACTACTAAAATTACTCCAAAATACTGATACTATATGTATCATAAAGGGAAAAAAAAATCAAATACCTTTCATTAACAAAGCTTCACTTGAAGAGCTAGTTCCTGTTTTATATACTGAACTGATCCTTGCAATGTTCCCACTTGTGTGTTGAAAAAAAGAGGAGCTCTCAGCCCACTGGACTATTTTAAAATAGAACTGATTTTTTAAATGTAGCTGTTTTGTTAAGAAATATATATATGAATAAAGTAGATGCCCAAACTATCTCTCCCAAACATTGTGGATTTATCTCGTGACTTATCTGAAGACTGCACTTAGGTAGAGACTGGAAAAAGTATAGCTGTTTAAATAAGCTCTTTCAGAAATAGGAAAAAGTAATTAAAAGAAATTTACCACATCTTTAAGCATGACTTTATCTTACAAAGATGTGGAAAAAAAAAAAACAGTAGTAAACCTGGTTTTCATTTTATGTATGCATTATAAAACTTGAAACAATTAGGAAGAGCTAGAAGAGATAACTGACCTTTTCTAAAACTGAATAGTCACTATATATAGAAATCGGACGAAGAATTTCAGAATGTGCCTGGCTATTTATGTGTACTAATATTCTATATTCTTTTGCTGAATAGAAGAAGAATTCTATATAAAAATTTCTGCCAACTAACAAAAAAAAAATAAGACTGTCTCCAAACTGACTGTATTTCCCTATGTCATTGATATTGCACGCACCACATTGTGATTGTAAGGTCTGTGGCATGGGACTAGTTTCTTGCTATGTATTTTTGAAGTGACAACAATAAACTTTTGTTAGGGATGCTGTGAGACTTTGACTATAATAAAAATAAGTATTTTAAAAATAGTACATATTGAATAAATATGTCTTTTTTAAAAGCTGAGCCAAGTTTACAGGAAACAGGTTAAATTTAACAGACTTGATTGCAAAGTCATAGTGTAACTATGGTGTAAAAGAAAACCACGAAAAGTGTCATATAAGAATATCCAACCTTTCTGATGACAGTATGAGACATAAACTCTCAGTAAATGAGGTAAGCCTATCCTCCATCAGCCAATCCCACTGCATTTCCTTACAGTCCATCAGAATGTTAGGTGTTTCTTGCTAAAATACCTGAGTTCTTCTGAGTAACGCACCTTCAGTCAGCTTCTCTCAATGGTTTTATTTCCCTTTGCACTAATCATATCCAACCACAGTGCCTCAAAGCCATTCTGCCAAGCTGCTTATTCTCTGCGTAAGTCTCAATGACATCATTTGTGTTGGCTTATATCTCCTTCCTGCGTCATCCCCTCAAACAGCTCTGAAGAGGTGAAACACAGCTATGCTCTCGCTTTCAAATCCCTATTCCTTCAGTACTCTGGGAACCACATGACAATATTTTGCTGTATTTCTGGAAGGCACAAGATATAGGAAGACCTATATCAATATTCTCTGGAATTCCCTCTTTCTAAGGTAGTCAGAGTGTAGTGGTCTATAAGCTGCACTCCTTCCCAAATTCCCTCATTAATTAGATAGGATTTTCAGGGAGAGGTCAGAGAGAAAGATGCAGGAGGACGAACCTGGAAAGGAGAGGAATACAAATGTGTTTCATGTTGAAAGGCTGGTGACACACTGCCCTTGTAAACCAACTGCTGGAAATAGCTGCTCTTGCCTTGAAATAAAACCTGATGAACTTTCTATGTCCTTCTCAATCCATGATGAAACAAAACATTTGGACTATTTGAACAATTTACAACCTGAGTGCTGATTTCCCAGAATATGTGTTCTCATGAAAACAGGAAGAGGATAGATTCAGCAACTTTTCCTGTTAGTGGATATTAAAAACAACAAAATTAAAGACTTGAAAGGAGTAGCAAGGGAAATGATATTTTGGTAATGAAAGCATAATTACAATGTTCCTGATAGTGCAAGACAACAAGAAACTAATCTACATAATAATTTTCTAAAATCAATGAAAATTATATTTATTTCTGTGCAAACCATTTATTTTACATTCACATTCTGCTTGTAAGATTTTTTTTTCCTTCAGAATAGGAATAGAAGCACATACTGGGATCCTGTGACCTAATTGTATCTGGGAATATATTCTGCAGTTTTCAGAAAGCGTAATTTAGGCTTCCTTATATCAAATTCAGTCTTATCTGTCTTATCCTTATCTGTTTTTCGTTATTTTCCCATGTATAACTCTAAAAAATGAACACTAAAGATAGTTACATTGGTGCAAATAGCTAAAGAAACCAGAATATTGTTCAAGAAAAATGCTTGCAAATACCGTATTTGTTGATTTCACAAGATGTTATTGTCCCAATTCTTGTTTGCCTATCTGTTTTGGACCTGTAAGCTGGAAAGGATCTTAAAGCTAAGTTTAACCCATCAAAATAAGTGCTGGTCTTGAATACATAAGCTTTTCATAAACCAATAAGGAAGCTCACTTAGCTGAAGAATACATCTAACATAGTTTGCCTAATCCATTTTTATACTCTTATAAAATTGCTGAGACAGGGGACTTCTGTTGTATCTATTAAAATACTGGAGAGCTACACTTTTCTGCGGTGTTATTTATTCTTCAAGTTTGATAAAGAAGACCTGCTATTACAAATGATTAATAGTTGTTTCCCCCAAGAGCAAAATTTTTTCCTGATAGACTGAAAATTAATTTCATCTTCTTGTCAGTCTAATTAGTAATTTGAAATAGAGATTATCCAATTATTTTGAATGCTTCAGTGCAAAACAACAAGGAAAAACTCTGTATATAAATCATTTATTTATATGACATTCTAATTGAAAAAATGCAAATCTTCAGTTGGTATGGATCAGGAACAATTAACAATGTAAAAGGAATTGTAACATTATTTTTTATTCTGTTAATAGCAATATTATTAAATGGTAAATTGCAATTCAACATTACATCTAGAGGTCCACTCAGAAGGAACAGAAATTGAGTCACTAATAAATGTCTTGCTCTTGTTGCTTATTGAATTAAATTGTTATATATGTAATTTATCATCATGGTTAGCTAAGTGGATAAAAAAAGAATATTCTTTTATGGTTAATATCAAAATGAATCTGAGCAACTGATACTCACTTTGATCTTTGTAAGTAACTGTGAAAGTATATCAAAGCTTACCTGGCTTCAGGGAGATCAGGATCATTAAAAGCATGTCCATAACAAAATTAAGTTTCTAGAGGTCTTCTGTTGGAGAAACTTAGGATATTTAAGGCTCTCTATGGAAACTGTGATATTCTTTGTTTGCTTAAAGTGTTTCAAATAGGAAGCTTTTTTAATATAATATTTGCTACTATTTAGGTTAAGTCATCCTTCAGTCATGGATATTCAAATGATATTTAGAGGTTACCGTAAATACATTCTTACTAGTCACTTTTACCAATTCAAAGTTGAGTGACTAACCTTTTATCAAGTGCCATTTTAAGCTGTGTTGGGTGACTAACCTGGATCCCTTGCATGAAAGTACAAGTGTACAAATCATAAATGGGATGATGCCATTCTTTCTCTTGCTGAAAGTAATGATTTTTTATGCCCTGCACTTCCACAGTACCTGTGCAAAGTCAATCCTACATGATGTCAAAAGCTGCAAGGTAAAAAAGGAAAGGTTCTTTTTAATAGTCTCAGAGAAGACATATTTATTTGAATTGTACAGAAGCCATAGCTTTCTCTAAGTTATTTTATTTGCCTAGTCACTGTCTTGAAGAGCAGGATGAACATTTCCTAGATATACTAAAAATGTTAACTAGGAAATGTCATGTAATAAGCTTACAAAATGGGGCCATCAGTTTCAGCATTACAGATTTATTTGGGTTGTTAATATCTTGTAAAAGATAATTACGTTTTGCTTGTCACGTCTTTCTAAAACAACAAAAAAAAGATCCCCTGTAATCAAAAGGAATACATTTTGGTATCTCTTTCTTTTGTCCTTCGTAAAAATTTCCTACAAATACCATAATAACAGTATTAGTAACAATGGGTCCAGTCTTAAAATCCATTTGGACTTTTTACAGAGGGAAGCGCAGAAAGTGATGTTTTTTCCTGAACAAAAGCTGTGTGACACTTGACAGTTAGGTGTTGCAGCATTTGGCCCAGATCTGATAAGTCTATTTGCCATGCAAGAGAACAGATTGCAATGGCAGGCCAGGAACAAATTTCATACTTGGGAGAGCTCTCTTGCACCCAGAAGATTTGCCCTATGAGTGATTTTAATCCATATTGAGTCTTCATTAAAGATGGCTCTAAAATGCTCTGAAAATATTCAGTGTCTCTGCATACTCACCTTCCTATCTGTTTGTATTTCTTACTCACATGGCCCTTATCTCCTGACTTGAAAGTCGTCATTGAAGCGATAAAAGCATCATGAGGACTAACTTTAGCGTGTGAAGTTTTCTAGCTAAGTCCTTTCTCCTCCGTTATCCTGAGGCACTTAGGCTGGTGACAGAAGCAAATCTACAACAGCAGATGGAAAAGATTCAAAGGGCTCAGCCCAGCAAAAAGATCTTTATTCATGGATATTTCTCTGTTGCTTAAGCCAGTCTCTTAACTAGAATGGACTACAAAAGCAATGAGGATAACATAATTTGAGACAGGAAAACAAATGTAAGAACTGGCACTACATATTGCATGCTGATAAGACATACTTCAGCCAAAACTAAATAGTTATAGAAATGGTGAAAGAATTAAACTTAAGGGGGAAAGAAATGGAAAGAACTGCCTCTGACTGAAGCTTTGAGCCCTTCAAGAAGAGGATTATTATTGTCATAAATGCCTGTAGACACGAATAGCACAATTATCCTTCTGTGAACTGATTTGGAAGATTATGTACCTCCTTCCTCATTTTTCTCTTTCAACTTGGCATTGGATTGCAAACTAGCTTGTAAATACTGTGGTAAAACTGTCTCAAAGAGTATAATCACTTCTGGAGCTGACAGGTGAAGTCACTACTTAGTCATGCAGCTGAATTTCACATCAAGATCATCCCAGATTTTTTTATTTAGGGACATGTTGGAATTGAACGTTTGTAAGATATATACACACACACTATATATATATATATACACACACACTATATGTATATATATTAGCCTTAGGCTTTGATTGTCAATCTTTAATTTAAAAAGGAATTTCAGAGTACTAGTAAGCAAGGAGATACCCACCCTCTGCTGTTTTATGTCACTGCTGTGCCAATTAATACTGTTAGAACAGTTAGTACTAAATGGAACACATACTTCTGTACTTGACAATTTCTGTAGTATAACGGAGGTTCAGAAAATGAAAAATACCATGGGTACACCTGTAAAACATCATCTTTTTTATCATATCCTAGGAAAAATCATGAAATACTTTGTAAGAAAATGCCAGCATAACAGAAAGTACTTCAGTTACTGGATGTCAGCAAACATAGGCTTTTTCTGCTGGAGAAAAAATAGATAACCACGCAGCCATGATGTCCTCTGGATTATTTTTTTTTCCTAAAAAATAAAGCCAGTTTCAATAGCTACTTTTGTTAGGAACTGAGCTCAGGGCTCTTTGATAACATCTTTTTCTGCTTTAAAAAGTGTTAGCTTTGCTGCACAAGAATTAACCTCTCTCAAGTCATTTACAAAATGACAGAAGATAATTGCTGTAAAAAAGGCAAATTATTTTGTTTACCAAAATTTATGTAAAGACTCAAAAGAGAAAAATCTGTACTAATAAAAGGTGTCTGTCCATCTCTTTAATTTGCTGTGTTCAAAAAAAGCATTTGCTCATTATAGGTCAAACGGAAATGAATATTACAACATAAAATGAGTGAACATCTCTAATTCTGTCTGTAGAGTAACAAATTGCAAGTAAAATTGGATTGAGGTGTAACTTATGCCATCTACTCTAAAAATCATTAACTAATGGTGTCTAGACTTATTTCCAGTACTTCTATTTAAATTAAGAATACAAGGTACTATGGCATACTGCATTCAGTATTAAAAAAAAAAAAAAATGTTTTGTGGACTTTACGTAAGACCACATATATATAGCAGGCCACAGAATCAAATGTTATGTGTTGAAATTGTATTAAAAATGGACACACTGATATGAACATCCAAATGAATTCTGTAAGAACATTTGAAAGAGGCAAGGTAGAGACAGCCATAAAAGCATAAATAGAACCAGAAAGAATCACAAAGCTTTTTTATAAAAGGTATAGCCATTATTATGGTCAGAAAATCATCCATCTACAGAAAGGTAGCAAGAGACATAGAGATGAGCATTCTTCCATTCTGAGATTCAGGCCATAGCAGTGCTTTCTGGCCCTGGAGTGGTACTTCAAGAGTGCAGTGGACTCGTCCTGATCCTTAATAACAAAGAGGTATTTTACTCCGAGTGGGGTGTATGGCAGCACAGATCCCCTTGATTTCAGCATAGTTCTGCCACTGATCTCACCAGAGAATTTAGAATTGACATAATTTTAAACACGGCAATAGTTTTAGGTTGATGTCTATACCTAATGTATCAATGTGTTGAGTTAAAGCATGTCTTTTAAAGTACCACGATCTAAATTCAGTCTGACGAGGTTAAGTGTCCTTTATGCTACACTGTGTTTATTGCAGCCCTGTATCTCTTGAGGTTTACATCTTATCATTGCTAGTAAAAGGCCACAGACTGGTTTTAACCCCACAAAACCTCAGAACTAGGAATTACCAATTTTTTGTCTGGACTAACAACCTGTAATTTAAATGCAGCATAGAAGAGTACAGGGACAGGAGGATGGCAAAGGCCTTGAAAGCAGAGGCACAGGATGGTACCAGAGACCCAGGGCTACAAACACTACAGTAGCGGTCAATTAGTGGCCACCTCTGGAGTACAACCTTGACAGCTGTGTATAGCTGTTTTTATAAAAAGAAAGAAAATAAAGAATAAGTGTGCAAGATATGGAAAATGTGCCATATAGAGTAGATTTGATATAAAGTGGAATCAAAGACCAATTAAGGTGGTGGTGTTAAAAAACATATGAAAATATCTCAAACAAGCCCAAGAATAAGGAGGAAGACACCTCCTTACTCCTCCTCAACAACAACAGTATATTCCTCCTGGAAAGTGATTTGGACTGATGATTTGTCCAAACACCTCTTGTTTTTTAAAGAAAATGGAAACCGTCAACCTTAGAACCCACTGGAGAACTGTAAGGTTGAACGTAACATCAGTGAAAAGTGGTAGATAGCAGGAACTCTGTGTATAATAATTTTAATTATGATACTGATTGGAATTAACCGTAATAGGTTAATTTGGATTATAAATTTAGCAGTTATTAGCATACTAATAATTATAGCTATTAGAATACAATCGTTATTAGAATACTAATAATTCCTTGTTTAGACTGCTAAAACTTAGACTGGTGTAAAGATCATTTACTGACATAAATTTTTCATTGTGCTTATATTGTATGTTTCTTCAGCATGCACAAAACACACAGGGGATGCTATTACATTATGCATGTTTGCTGAAAGTCAGTCTCAGTTGGACAAAGTTCAGGCACAAACAGAATCATGCTTATGCGGCTACTGATACACAAAACAGTTGTATTTGTCTTTTGCTGGCTTAATTTCCTGTATGGCCATATACTTAAATATTTATATGGTTCCTTTTACATGAAATGTAATTTATTCTCACAGCTATTTATCTTACTTGTCATTGAAACAATCTTTTGAATTCAAGAAGTTTTACTATTACCGCTTCACACGTGGAAAACTGAGATATTTGGAGTATTTCTACATGCTATTTCATCAAAATGCAAACATGTATGATTAGAATCAAGCAGTATCATGTGAAAATACGAGCTGATAACCCAGCTGTAATAGTATGTTACTGCCTGCACCTGTTCTAATTAATGTCATGCTCATATGGCTATAATCTTTCCAGCTACAGAGCTAGCTGCCCTACTGCAAAGCCTATAGACACCCTAAAAGTCTAACAGTCAGAGTCTTAAAGGTAATTAGTCATATAAAAATTCAGATAAATGACTGAAGAGGGTTTTAAAAACAGCCCTCATACATACTTGTCTGCGAGGAGCTGAAGATCACAAAAATGTCTGATTGGTAAAAAGAAGAAATATAATCCTCTTATCCTCAGTTACTTAGAGCTTTAATCACTGAACTGTCCTTCCCTGTTTACATGAAATAATGATCAGGAATACATATTTTCACAGGAAATTAATCCCTCGCACCCAGTTGATATGTATTTCTTTAAACAGTATCTCCAGTAACAGCTCTGCAACCATGCAAAGTTTGGAGCAATGTTATACACTTTAGTCATTGTGCGTAGGAAAGAAAACGAAACAAGGAATCTGCCTTCTACTTGTCCTTCTTTAGTTCTGTTTTTAGTTATGCGTGCAAGCAGATAGCTCTCTAAATACAGGGAACAGATCGGATGATCAAAGAGGCAATTCACACGTAAGCAGTTGTCAAGTTAAAATTCAGATATTCAGATTTTATGTAGGAACCCACTTCCAGAATGAGTTTGAATAAAGGATTTTCTTTTTTTTGTGTGTGTGCATGTGTGTTGTGTTTTTTTTTTTTCCCCTCCTTGATGGACACTATTGTGAAATATAGCTTTGTGTATTGCTTGAGCCCACTTCTGTTAGAATAAAAGGTAATTTAGAACAGAGAGGCTTTTACAGTAGTGTTAACTTCGTTTGAACCTGAAACAGAGTCTGGTATGGCAGTTACAACAGGGCCAAACACTGTAGCTGTAAAAATTTGTTGACTTTGTGGGGTTGAATATCAGCTTTGGTTCTTCATAATTATTTTTGAGATCATTTACGCAACAGATGCAATCCATAGGTGGTAGAATTAGGGTATACTACAGAAGAAGCTTTTAATTTATTCACAAGATCAGTTAATTGTAATGAGATCTTTATGCCACAGATTAGGAAGTGAGCCAGTGCAAGCTGACTCACAGGAAACTATTTCAGAGCGGAGTCTGTTTTAGCATAGTAATAAAGGGGATTGTCATTCTTTGACAAAAAGCATATCCCATGCTTAGACAAATGGTAATGATAGCTGAACGGACAACTAAAACTACATTTTCAGAAAGCAGCTTTTGATCTTAGGGATGGTAGAATATTTTTTGAAAGTAGAAGAGGAACGGGAAAAAACTATGTCTGTATCTGTACTTTATACTTTTTTACGGGACTAGCAATCAGTATATAAGATTACAGAAAAAGAAAAGTTCAGATTTTCTCTTCTCAAAGAAATTGGATTGGAAGAGAAACAGATAGGATAAACAATTTGACAAATTGACATTTATAATCTCAGTGATGTGTCTTCTGGAGAACATGACGGAAATTCTGCGGGATGAAAGCAAAATGCTGAATAGAAGACATGAAAAAGCTTTTAGTTCACTTAAGTGTTATCCACGCTATATTGTTAAGGTAACTTGAAGGCAAGCAAAAAGGGTATCATGACAGCTGGGAAGATGACATGCTATGAATTGTCTACCACAGAAAACTGAACAATCAAACAGGGTCATAATTTGTTGAAACAATAGGATTCTGTGCTCTATGACCTTTTGTATCCCTGTGTTTTGTGTCAAGCACGGTATTGAACAATTTCACAGGTGCTGTTCTGATATGACTGGGTTAACTAAGAATAACCCTGTGGCTGCTTCTGGTCTGAAACAAATAGGTCTCACTTGCAAAATTCAATTCAGTTCCCATTCTGCCATCTGAACTTTGTCACCACAATAAGAGGTTTGATCAAAGAATGCCCAAAGGTGACAGTTAATGATGATTTCTACCTCAGGATCAGAAAAGCTAAATTAAAAATAAAATAATAATAATAAAAAAAAAGGATTGCAGACACAGAGGAGCTGGATTCAGGCAGCTGAATAGACATCAGAAGAATTGCAGCAGTGGAAAATATTATAAATTAAGCAAGTTCTACTATCCATGCTGCTTTTAGCTCATAGATAAACTCAAATTTATCTTGCTTCTACCTTGTTCCACAGTTTTCCTTTAAATGCTTTTCTAAGATACATAGTGAAAAAAAAAACCCTTAGAGAGTCTCATATCAGTTTCATGCAGATGTTTAACAGTAGGAAGGTAAAGATTAAGCTTGTTGGAATTCTGTCAGGTCTGTTGGCATTCTGTTGGTGATAGTTATGGGCATGGATGAAAATTTGCCAAAACAATAAAACAAAATTTAGATACATGTGTAATAAATACTGATTACAGATAAGAAAAGATCTGCAAAGGAACAGATAGTGGCTGATGGGTTATGGGACTAATATAACAGTGATGTGATTGATAAAGTTTAGGTCATTGACTCTCAAAGAAGTTGAAAAAAGGCAGAAAAAAGCATATATACAGAAAGAATAACTTCTTCAATAAAACAGTAGTTCAGCTCCTACAGACAAGAAAGAAACATCTCCAGTTACTATTGGTTTCTGTTAGTTTACTGAAACCATGCCTGCAAGCTAATTAATTACTGACAGTTAGCGGTAATTAACACTGTCTCCCTCTCACTTGAGAGGTAATTAGATTGTTTTTCATAGCTTAAAATATACATGTTTAAGTTTGAGTTTGAATTTAAACATGAGTTGGTAGAGGGGGGAAGATTACTTTCTAGAGTATCATACAGAGACACATGCATCAAAAGTAGACCATATTTCCAATAAGCTGAGAAATGCTGTAATGAATTGCAAACATTCTCTGAACTTTGTAAATTCACTGATTAGGTTACACATAAGCTGAAAAGAATAATGAACCAGTACCTTTTCCAGTTTATACTTGATTAATATGGTCTGTGAAGGGAACACTGCAGGAACTTAATACTAAAGTTGTGTATAAAAAAACTGAATTACAACCTGATGAAATCAGTTCTCTGTTTGCCTTCTTTTTGCCTTTTTTTTTGCCTTTTTTTTTTTTTTCCCTGGTAGAACAGAAGACACCCCCACCCCCCGAATTTTGGCACAGAAACTACCCTTAGTAGAGAGACTGGGATAAATTGAAATTATGTGTTTTGCACTGTTACGTCCAGTAAATTTCGTCTTCATAGGAAAACCAAAGAGTAAAATCATTAGACACCTGCTTCCTCACTGGTATTTTAGAATTGATCATATAGAGATACTATTAAACTCTTATATGGGTTTTGTTTCAGTGAACAGCACAGATTTGGGTTCTTCCCCCTGAGTAATAATAATTTTTCTTTGATTTTATGTCTCCACGGTAACTCTGTTTTTTGAGAATCTCTTTCTCTCTTTCCCTGGGAAAGCCCAGATATGATCACTACCCTGCGAACAATGTAAATAATTAATTTAATATAATTTTTTCAGTCTTTATTAACAGGTAGAAACCTTAGCCCCTCTCACTTAACTGAATACTTGAGCCTAAAGGAGACATAAAATACATTATCTCTACAAGTGTCTACTCAGTCATGTCTTCTGGGCTAATTTCTGTTTTTCCACACAGTAATTAAGACAATAACTCTTCATGCTCAATTTATCAATGTAGTAAAAAACAGTTTCAGCTAATTTCCTGTCTTTGGTAAGCTTTGTTTCTTTTTTCCCCTTCTTTTTTTTTTTTTTTTCCTTTTTGCTTGAATAATTTTTAATTACAATGCAAATACTGTTACAGGAAATTCATTAAAATACTGTGGACCATAGATTTATAGCTAATGTGTCACCCTTACTGTTTTGTGCTTTCAATGTTTTGAAAGACTAAATAAGCTGAGTCTTGATATGCAAGCTAAATTATTTGGATGAAGCTCTTTATTTAATTGCCTATGCAAGCAAAATATTTGGATGAAGCTGTTTGCTTAACTACCTTATATCATATAAAGTTATAAAACAGTAAAGGAATCAATTTGGATTCTAAGTTTTCTGAAGAATTTTGTTTCATATGAGTATTTTAAAAGATACATAGCTGTAATAGAAAATTTCGTGCTTAATACGAGTAAAAACATTTCCCTACATTTAATGAGCAACCAAAAAATCTAGAAAAAAAACAAGGAACATATAGAAAACCCGTATTTTGTTTTCTAGATTTCCATTAATTTGAAAAAATCATGCCAAATTCAACATTTGTTATAGCTCCACATTGAATTAATCCCACTGGTGGTAAAATTATTTTAATGAGTAGATATCAAATTATGTTAAACCTTAATTTGTTTTCTTAATATTTGTTTGTTCACTTTTTAAACTTAAAGTAAGTTTACTTTAAACAGTGGTTTTTCCACACAAAAAAACTCAATCCCAAAATTAAAAAAAAAAACAAACAAACTTAAAAATGAACAGGCAGATCTCAGCCCTGCCACTTCATAACAAATTATTTCACTAAAATTTTAGGGGTTTTTGGGGGGCTTTTTTGTATTAATGAGAAAGTAAATAAATAATGGGCAAATAGACAGTAATTTTATCTCTAAATTACCTAGCAGCAAATTTTAAAACATCTTGACCTTATTTATAGTAAAATATTTCTTTTGACCAATCACTTTCTTGACCCCATTTTATTGACAAATATGTGGCATTTAATAAGTTTTCCTACAATATATCAGCTACATGGTAGAGATTTTGATCAGTGTTCTGCTACAGACATTTAAGATTACAGGTCTGGAACTCAGCTTCTGAGACAATTCCTGAAACAGTCAAGCACAATTCACAAGTTCAATGAACTTATTTTGACTAAACTTATTTATTAAAATGCTTGCGAGACATGAACGAATACATAAGTATAGTCAAGCAAGTTGATTTATAAAGT
Organism: Larus michahellis; assembly: GCF_964199755.1. NCBI lineage: Eukaryota > Metazoa > Chordata > Aves > Charadriiformes > Laridae > Larus > Larus michahellis. The sequence goes on along the minus strand of NC_133896.1, from coordinate 183,758,386 downwards.
CAGATGAATATTCATGGTCAGCATTTTGTACTCTGTGCTCTCAAATCAACCTCCTGGAGCCAAGAGAAGCCAGTGGAACAAGTACATCCGGAAGTGTGCCCAGAGACTCCTACTTTCCTCTCTTGCTTAATCAAGAGGAAGTACAATTGTTTAGTAAAACCTGAATGCTCAGTATCAAAAGAGAGAGACTTCTATTTACCTTCAGACACCTTTTCCCAACATTATTTTTTCTCTTCTCCACAGACCCCGTATTTCAGCCATTTTTCAGAAGATACCACCATGAGTTCACAATGAAATCAGCCAAGACAAACAGGGCTTTGCTTTGGTTTGTTCATTAACTTTTATGTATGTAGCCATCTGCATTCGATATCTGACCTGCATATACTTAGCTGGACTCGTGAATGCATGAGTCCAGTCAGGAATGTGGAATGGTACTCAAAGATAAATAGCAGACTGGGCAGGACATTTAAACTAATCAAAGCAAGGTGTTAAGGGGAATGTGGAAACACAAAAGAATTACGTTTAAGGCTCCAGAGTCTAAGCAGAAAGCAGACACATCTCTCTCACAGGATTCAGACTTACAACCTCTCATGCAGTAAGGAACTAAAGTCAGACCACCAGTCCCTTCATTCCTTGCTAACATCTATTTGTCGTTCTCTCCATCTCCATACTGGTAGACAACCTTCATTTGTAGCATTGTTTTAAACAGAAACATAGAATCACAGATTGGTTTGGGTTGTAAGAGACCTTAAAGATCACCCTGTTCCAACCCCCCTGCCATGGACATGGACACCTCCCACTAGACCAGGTTGCTCAAAGCCCCATCCAGCCTGGTCTTGTTGGTTGTACAGTGTTACAAGACTCTGTAGGATGAAGAAATACAAGTCTGTCTTGTGGGAGGATTCACTAGAGTGAACTATCTGGTGCATTGTGCTAAACTTTTTTCTTTAAGACAAGTTCTCCAAACAGTCAAGAAGCATAATACCAGTTTTTTAGTGTGATGACAAGGTTTCAGTGCACAGATTTATTCACTGACCATCTTTCAGTTTCACCAACAGAAGATCTAACTATATATTTAATGGTTTTAAACTAAAAGAGGGGAGATTTAGATTAGATATTAGGAAGAAATTCTTTACTGTGAGGGTGGTGAGGCACTGGAAGAGGTTGCCCAGGGAAGTTGTGGATGTCCCATCCCTGGAAGCGATCAAGGCCAGACTGGATGGGGCTTTGAGCAACCTGGTCTAGTGGGAGGTGTCCCCTGCCCATGGCAGGCATGTTGGAACTGGATGATCTTTAAGGTTCCTTCTAACCCAAACAAATCTATGATTCTGTGATTCTATATCTCTGGGTAACATTGCCTCCATATGACTTCACTTATATGGCTGTAGTTTCCTCAAAGCCTAGGCAGCATGTTCCATTTTGAAAATAGCACCTCTGGTGGCATTCACTTTGAGATTATATACTGAAATATAGCTGACTCTATGCAAATATCATTATATGAGCTAGTGAATAAGAGCCATTAAAAGGTTTCATTTCTTTTCCTAAATGTAAATGGCTAGTGACATTTGAGATACCCTCTAGTATCACAGATACCATAGATACAGAAAACGAGGAAACTCATGCCCTTCCTAGCAGTTCGTGTGAGCTACTGCATCTCAAATACCATATGCAAAGGCAACTTAAACGAGTCAGTGCCAAACTCCATTGACTATATTGATTAGGTTTTCAATGCCATGAAGGGAGATTATTGAGTTAGTTCATATGTAGCTTACATGTAGGTACCTCAATCTTGTACCAAATCCCATTTGTTATGCTTGTATTGTTTACACTTTCTATATTTTGAGAAAGGGTGTGAACTTAATTTAAAAGCTAAATTTTAACTTAATGTTGCTAAAATGTTGAAAATAAAATAACAAATAATGCCTGTACTATAAAACATTACAAGAAATGAACCACAGGTATGAGCAGTAAATGTCAATCCCCCACTAGTTGAATACAATTGCAATTTCCAAAATAGCGGCTCTGTTTCTAAAATTTCTAAATTATTTCACACTTATAGTGGGTTGACCCTGGTTGGATGCCAGGTGCCCACCAAAGCCACTCTATCACTCACCTCCTCAGCTGGAGTGGGGAGAGAAAATATAATGAAAGGTTCAGGGACTGAGATAAGGACAGGGAGATCACTCACCAAATACTGACATGGGCAAAACAGACTTGACTTGGGAAAACTAGTTTAACTTATTAGTAGTCAAAATCAGAGTAGGATAATGACAAACAAAACCAAATCATAAAAACACCTTCCCCCCACCGCTCCTTTCTTCCCGGGCTTACCTTCACTCCCAAATTCTCTACCACCTCCCCCCGCAGCAGTGCGCAGGGATGGAGTACAGGAGTTGTGGTCAGTTCATCACCAATTGTCTCAGCCGCTGCTATCTCCTCAGGTGGATGACTCCTCACACCCTTCCCCTGCTCCAGCATGGGGTTCCTCCCATGGGAGACAGTCCTTCATGAACCTCTCCAAAGTGAGTCCTTCCCACGGGCTGCAGTTCTTCATGAACTGCTATAGTATTGTCCTTTCCACAGGGTGCAGTCCTTCAGGAACAGACTGGGTCCCCCACAGTGTCACAAGTCCTGCCAGCAAACTTGCTCCAGTGTGGGCTCCACTCTCCATGGGTCCACAGGTCCTGTCAGGAGCCTGCTCCAGCATGGGCTACACACAGCCTCACAGCCTCCTTCAGGCATCCACCTGCTCCAGCATGGGGTCCTCCATGGGCTGCAGGTGGATAGCTGCTCCACTGTTAACCTCCGTAGGCTGCAGGGGAATCTCTGCTCTGGCACTTTGAGCACCTCCTCCCCCTCCTTCTTCGCTGACTGGGGTGTCTGCATAACTGTTTCTCTCACATATTCACTCCTCTCTTCTTTTTTTTCCCCTTCTTAAATATGTTATTACAGAGACGCTACTACCATTGCTGATGGGCTCGAACTTGGCCAGTGGTGGGTCTGTCTTGGAGCTGGTTGGTACTGGCTCTATTGGACACAGTCGAAGCTTCTAGCAGCTTCTTACAAAAGCCACCCCTGTAACACCCCCACTACCAAAACCTTGCCATGCAAACCCACTACAACACTTCTTTGGTGTGCTTAGTGCTATTTATGAATTGGAGGAGCTGTGTTCGCCGCATTTTTAGGATTGGATCAGTAGGCTGGGAAATTGTGTTGCAGAGGAATGTTATTAGGATACTAAGAACTGATTTGGTCTATGACTTTTTAGATGAAAGAACATTCAAATATGACTTAATGTGACTAAAAAATTTCAATGACTAAAAATACATATTTTTCACTTTTATGGAAAATATTTTTGAATCATACCAAATGAAAAAGAAGCAACGGTAGAAAGGTGTGCTTTAAAAGCTTTAAAATTTGTTATGAAAAAAGTGTCAGATCTTCATCTTCTCAAAGCCTGAGGTACAACCGTAGTTTATAATTTATTTGGCAAGGCCAAATGTTAATAAAAAGATCTAAAAAAGTCTATAAAGTCAAAATGATCTGATAAATTCACTAATATAGTCTCTTTAAAAGAAATATGCATTTTAACATTCATATATATTCAGGTCATATGGAATTAATTGCATTGTATTTTTAGTAGCAAGAGAGCTTATTTACATGCAGTTCTATGTTGATAGTTCTTAAGTTGACAGTGTAATCTCTGCCTTTTTTCTTTTTCTTTTTGCTATTTGGTATTTACCTCTGTATGAAATTAGTGTTACTTTTAGAAATAGATACACTTTTTCCAGTCAACATTTTTTCCAGCTCTGGGGCAAGACTCTGAACTGAACTGATGTCAAACAGAGTTGTTCTCATGAAGTCAACCATATCACACAAATAGAGCAGAACAGATATTCACAACAGCATGGTCTCTGTCTCCCTCTCACACGGGCACACTAGAGTACATAAAAATTAGTTTTCATGGAATCATAAAGCTGGGAAGGACCTAAAATAGCTGCTTAGTTCATCTTTCTGCTCAAAAAAAAGTGTCAACAATTTCTACATTATTATTTGTAGGTGTTGTCTAGTTGATTCTTAAACGCTTCCACAGTAGTGCCTCCGAACCTTCCCAGACACATTATTTCAGAGTTTTATTATCTTGCCATTATTTTTTCCAATGACAATGATGACTCAAAGCTATTTACTGTATCCCTACCTGAAAGTCTGCATAACTTCTAGCTAGAGTTCTTTGCTCTCCATACCTATACAGTTATTTCTGCCTAAACTTAATGTATTTCATGTAACGTATTTCTTGTAAACTATAGAATCATGTAAAATTTCAACCCATTTTTCATTCCTTTAGTATTTAAAAAAACCTTTGAATTCAATTCCTGTCCTCTAATGTACTTGCAGTTTATCCCAGCTTGATATCAACTGCAAAACGAATGGTGATATTCATGGTTTAAGGTCATTAAGTCAAATACTGAATAGCAGCTGTCCTGGGACAGAACCATAAAGAGTTTCATTTGATAAATCCTTCAGTTTTGACGGTGAACCGTTAATATTCTCTGACTGTATATTTACAATTAGTTTTGCAATCATCTTATCATGCATGCATTTAAACAATTTTCTTTAGCTTGCATGCGATGCTGACACGCAAAACAATGTAAAAAACTTTACCAAAGCCAAATATACAACTCTAATACATTGCTTCCTTTTTGTCTGTAGGGCCTGTTACATTATAGTAGGAATAATGAAATTGGTTTGACATGATTTGCTCTTGACTAATCTGTGTTGGCTGTTACTTACTGCAGGTCTAAAGTGCACTGACTAAAAGGCTGTACTTGTAAAATCAGAAGAGACCGTGTCACAAGATGACACTGCCCAATGCATCTTGCTATTTCTTTTAGTAAGGCTTACAAAATGTTATCCTTTGTCACCTGGCATTATCCCTTGATTAACTTGATGTCCTCTATTGAACTGATATAAACTAACACAGAATAGTTTTAAATTTCTTGGAAAACTGAATGATCCTCTTTTTAATCTCAGTACTAATTTGAAATGAAACTAGTGGCACTGTTAGCATGACTACGGTGGCAGGATCTGGCATTCGATGAACGTCCAATTTTTAAATTACTTATATACCAGGATGCCAATGACGTAGGTAAGAAAAAAAAGAGAAAAACCCAAACCTTGCTGCTCACAAAAACAGTTCAGTTAACTAAAAGTTTATATGTTCTTTTCCTTTGTTAGGTCATGAACTTAACAATGCCAAACATATTCTTTGTTTCCTGGTTTCCCTGTGTCAATGTGTGGACTAATAACCAAGGGGCTGTTCTTTGTGGGGGAATGCATTAAGCCATTTTTGGCTTCTCATAAATGCATCTGTTCCCTACAAATTGTATATCAACTGGGAAGGAGTTATTTGACCTAAAGCAGAGAAACCTGTGGAATGATATTAAAGGACAGATATACAATATATATACACAAAAACTTACATAAGGTCTGTCAAGTGCAATGACAAAGTGAAGATTCTTTATGTACTTGTATCTGTGTGAGCACAGTGGATAAAGTTCTAAAGCCTCTGCAGGGCTTTATGGATAGGTAATATCCGTATGTAAGACTCTAAGACCATCAAATTTATCATTTGTTGTTATTTATCATCAAGTTGTTATCATTCCTCTTGTAAGTTAAAAATTAAAATAAAGGCTTTGATGGTGCTGCTGGGTTTACCAAAATGGCTGGATACCGAGAATCATGCATTTGGGAAATGAGATACAAGTTTAATTTCTTCTTCTTCCCAATCCTAAACTGTATCTTTTAGGAAAATGCCACAAAAAAAATGTTTGAAGGGAGAAAAGTTGAAATAACAGTTTCAAACTTTATTTAGAGCCTAGAGAACTAGACAGAGAAAAATTTTTGCTGTTCAGTGGATTAGCAATTTATCAGATTACCAGTATTTTGCCTCCATGAAGTGAATCCCCATGCTGCCGCTTGCTAATATTACACCTAAGTCAGTCACCAGTACATAAACCCATCTGAATCTGGCCTTGATCTAGTCTAGAATTTGGCCTCCCGACACAGGCAAGAAGCAAACTTATTCCTTAGAAGGCAGTGTTCCTCTGGCCTGCAAGATCTGTAGATCTGGATGGACAGTTTTCCACCCTTCATAGTCTACACTGGTGCTCAGAAGTCAGCTGTGAAGCGTAAATACTCTTAGGAAGTGAAATAAATGACTCTGAGCTTCTAACTCTTCATGGGACAAAAAAGAGAGAAGTAAACAGCACTACCATCACACCTCGATTTATAAAGAGAAGCATGAGACCTGATCAGTTACTGGAAAAAAGTTATCTATGCATGTTTTCAGGAGAAATGTCAAGGTGGCAGATTCTGAGTGTAAGAAGGTATTTCTCTGTGTGCCTTCGGAAAAGCATTTGAGAGTTCAGTGCATACAAAATTCTTTCCTTAGCTAGGTAGCTGAAGGTTAACTTTATATTTCTACAGTTTTTGGCGGCATATCAGGCTTCTGTTTGCCTTCACTGCATCACTACAGACTGGCTTTTGTCCATACCATGCAAGTCTCAGGGATATTTGATCTATTTGATCATGTGCTTTCTGCATACATAGGCATAGTCCGGCTTTGATGCGATAGCGCTCTCTGCATTCCTGCTGGACACCTGTGGCAAAACCTTGTTCCTGATTTGTCTGGAAGGGTATGAAGTCTATCAGGATTTCACAAGGACTGGGGAGAAAATCCGTTATAACTCATATCCAAAATGTGTTGATTCCATCACAAAAAAAACAAAACCAAACAAACCCAAAGCGTACTTTCAGTGCATCTCTGGGATGCTGTGACACCTGGCTTCTCCAGTGGGTGATTGGTGTCATTAAGTGCCTTCTAAGAAGCATAGACTAAGTCTTTGGTGTGTTGGGATCACCCACTACATAGTGCAGACACATTCTGATTGTGACAGAAGGCAACTCCTTGGTCAGTACTTTCTCCATGAATGGTATGGAAATTTGAAGCATAGCACAAACTTCTGAATATCATTTTAGGTGCCAGAAACTACATTTTAGGTAATACTATACTTAATTATTAATTCTGAAAGATCATGGCATTGGATCACAAAAGTCATATTGTGGTTGCACCCTTGAATTTTATTGACAAATGAAATGAACAAATTTAACTCCATACATTATGCACAAAAATATTAAATAGAAGGAAGATTCTGATCATAAAATCATAGAATTGTTTTGGTTGGAAGAGACCTTTAAGATCATCAAGTCCAACTGTTAACCTAGCACTGCCAAGTCCAACACTAAGCCATGTCCCTCAGCGCCACATCTACATGTCTTTTAAATACTTCCAGGGATGGTGACACAACCACTTCCCAGGGCAGCCCGTTCCAATGTTTGACAGCCCTTTCTGTGAAGACATTTTTCCTAATATCCAATCTAAACTTACCCTGGTGCAACTTGAGGCCATTTCCTCTTGTCCTATTGCCAGTTACTTGGGAGAAGAGACTGACCCCCATCTCTTGATGACCTCCTTTCAGGCAGTTGTAGAGAGCGATAAGGTCTCCCCTCAGCCTCCTTTTTCTCCAGGCTAAACAACCCCAGTTGTCTCAACCCCTTCTCATAAGACTTGTTCTCTAGACCCTTCATGAGCTTTGTTGCCCTTCTCTGAACATGCTCTAGCACCTTGTAGTCTTTCTTGTAGTCTTTCTTGTAGTAAGGGACTCAAAACTGAACACAGTATTCAAGGTGCGGCCTCACCAGTGGGACAATCACTTCCCGAATCCTGCTGGCCACACTATTCCTGATACAGGAACAGGATGCTGTTGACCTTCTTGGCCACCTGGGCATACTGCTGGCTCATATTCAGCCGGCTGTCAAACAATACGCCAGGTCCTTTTCCACTGGGCAGCTTTCCAGCCACTCTTCCCCAAGCTTGTAACACTGCAAGGGGTTGTTGTGACCCAAATGCAGGACCCAGCACTTGGCCTTATTGAAACTCATACCATTGGCCTCAGCCCATCGATCCATCCTGTCCAGATCCACCTGTAGAGCCCTTCTACCCTCAAGGAGATCAACACTCCTGCCTAACTTGTTGTCATCTACAAACTTATTAAAGGTGCACTCGATCCCCTCAGTCAGATTGTTGATAAAGTTATTACAGAGAAGCAGCCCCAATACTGAGCCCTGGGGAACACCACACTGCTGCCAACTGGATTTAAGTCCATTCACCACAACTGTTTGGGCCCGGCTATCCAGCCAGTTTTTTTACCCAGTGAAGCGTGCATCCATCCAAGCCATGAGCAGCCAGTTTCTCCAGGAGAATGTTGTGGGAAATGATGTCAAAAACCATGCTGGTGCTTTTCTCCTTGAATGCTTCAGCTACTAATGATCTTATCTCAATAGAGCTACCTCTGACTTTAATTTTATATTTCTTATCTTTCTGCCCATTTTCTCACAGCTCTCTCTCATAACTTAACTGCCCTCCCTCTTTTATTCGGTGTGTTTATTCCATGGTCAACATGCAAAAATAAACTCTGAAGTAAGCCCAGTATTTCTTTTACAAGAAATGAGCTGTCAATACAGGCAAAAAATACAAAGGCCCAAGCGCATCGTCTACCTTCATGGGGGTTTGGTGTCTTGCAAAGAACCCTGCCTATAGCTTTTATAGCTCTTATCATTTATATGAGTTCTGACTTTCTCTATATTAAGTGATAGACGAGAGGTAAGAATTCACAGAGGAGAGGTATCTGAAAATCTCCAGAATGCACCCTCATATTCCATGCAAGGTTTCACCAGTATAATAGAATCATAGAATCATAGAATTGTTGAGGTTGGAAGGGACCTTTAAGATCATCGAGTCCAACCTTTAGCCTACCCTGACAAGAGCCACTTATAAACCATGTCCCTCAGTGCCCCATCTACCCTTTTTTTAAACACCTCCAGGGATGGTGAATCCACCACCTCCCTGGGCAACCTATTCCAATGTTTAATAACCCTTTCAGTGAAAAAATGTCTCCTAATATCTAATCTAAACCTCCCCTGACGTAACTTGAACCCGTTTCCCCTCGTCCTATCACTTGTCACCAGGGAGAAGAGGTCAGCCCCCATCTCTCTACAACCTCCTTTCAGGTAGTTGTAGAGGGTGATAAGGTCTTCCCTCAGCCTCCTCTTCTCCAGGCTAAACAACCCCAGCTCCCTCAGTCGTTCCTCATAAGGTTTGTCCTCCAGGCCCCTCACCAGCTTTGTAGCCCTTCTCTGGACACGCTCCAACACCTCAATGTCCCTCCTGTAGCGAGGGGCCCAAAACTGAACGCAGTACTCAAGGTGGGGCCTCACCAGTGCCGAGTACAGGGGGATGATCACTTCCCTAGTCCGGCTCACCACACTATTCCTGATACAGGCTAGGATGCTGTTGGCCTTCTTGGCCACCTGGGCACACTGCTGGCTCATATTCAGCCGGCTGTCAACCAACACTCCCAAGTCCTTTTCTGTCGAGCTGCTTTCAAGCCACTCTGCCCCAGTCCTGTAGCGCTGCATGGGGTTGTTGTGACCCAAGTGCAGGACCCGGCATTTGGCCTTGTTGAACCTCATACCATTGGTCTCAGCCCATCGGTCCAGCCTGTCCAGATCCCTCTGCAGAGCCAACCTACCCTCAAGCAGATCAACACGCCCGCCCAGCTTAGTGTCATCTGCGAACTTACTGAGGGTGCATTCGATCCCTTCATCCAGATCATTGATAAAGATATTAAAGAGAACCGGCCCCAGCACCGAACCCTGGGGGACACCACTTGTGACTGGACACCAACTGGATTTAACTCCATTTACCACCACTCTCTGGGCACGGCCATCCAGCCAGTTTTTTACCCAGCGAAGAGTACACCTGTCCAGGCCATGAGCAGCCAGTTTCTCCAGGAGAATGCTGTGGGAAACAGTGTCAAAAGCTTTGCAAAAATCCAAGTAGATAACATCCACAGCTTTTCCCTCATCCACTAAGTGGGTCACCTTATCATAGAAGGTTATTAGGTTTGATAGGCATGACCTGCCCTTCACAAACCCATGCTGACTGGGCCTGATCACCCTGTTCTCCTGCATGTGCCGTGTAAGTGTATAGGGAGGAAGAAATGCTCCCTCCTGGTAGTAGCAGGTGCTTTTTGCTCCCGCATTAGTGTTTACTGTGTTGCTGTGTAGCCTACTTAGGTTAAATCAGCGTTATATCTGCAGGGTCCCTCCTCCCAGGGCACAGGACTATTGTCTTACAGTCTCAGTGGTGCAGCAGAAAACCTCACTTCATGGGTCACTTCATGTGTTTTCAGCACAGTAACCAATGAATGGGACATGGGTTACAAATATTGTAATCCTATCAAAATTCATTGATAATCCTTTGTATGAAATTTTGCTTTTCTGCCTGTTTGATCTAGTTAATCTCAGCTACTCAAACATTCATGGAAAATAAACATGAAAAGGTAAAGAACCTGGCTGATCTGAAATTTGGTCTAGAATCTCAAGAAGCAGTTCCATTTCTGTTTTCTTTACAATTCACTCAGTTTTAGAAAGAAAGCTAATGCTCATGCAACATTTAGCTGCCAGCATTTCTGCTAAACCGGTAGCTTTTAGAACCCCCAGAGAATGCCACAGATGGAGAGAAAACGCTCTTGAGTTTTAAATTTATTTTGCTCACCATACATCAGCACTTCCTTGAAAAGGTAGGTGATATTAACCTTCTTTAGGTCTCCTATTTTTATCTTTCTACTGGGAAAGTAAGTAAAAAACAAACACTCAAAATTTTATCTAGAAAGTAGGTATTAGAAAGGACACCATTCTGCCATAACAGGACAAACCTCTGATACTTTGGCTACTACCGTGCTTGTCCTTATTTTCATTTTCTGATTTCCCTATGCAGTGCTCATGGAGGAAAACATGATAAGGGATTGTTTTTCACAGAACTGTGCTACCTCTCCTCTTTAGAATCAGTTTATAAAGGCGTTTTTTTATAGTGCAGAGAGACTCTGCGAGTGATATATAAACAACTTGAAAAGTAAAAAGCAATTATTTATTAGTTCAGTACACATAAAACATAACTAAGATTTAATGATCTATTAGGCTAAGCATTAGTTTGCTCACCAGTACCATTAAGGCACCCAAAGAGTTTCTGTTGGCCACACATGCATCAGTCAGTAGGTGCAGGGACAGTCTCTACCACTCCTTGAACAGGTCCTCAGTGCTGCCGAGTTGCCAGGTCCCACCAGCTCTGTCATCACTGGTGACACTGGTGGCTTGATCCAAAGCCCCAGTGATTCCTAACTACTCAACTAGCTTTCCTAGTTCTTTGTTTAGTAATCCATGCTGGTGCTTTTCTCCTTGAATGCTTGAGCTACTAATGATCTTGTCTCAATAGAGCTACCTTTGACTGTAATTCTATCTTTCTTATCTTTCTGCCCTCTTTCTCACAGCTCGCTCTCGTAACTTAATGATATTCTGAGAAGCCAAAGGCAAGGTTATGCTGCTGGGACAGATCAGAGCTGGGCCTTGGACCCTTGGAGCACAGGCTGTTGAGCCCAAGTGTAAAGGAGTTTACAGCACTGTTTGCAGCGAAAGAAGGTTAGCATTATAAGTAATTTTTGTTTGCAATGTGAAAAAGTCAACAGGCATGTAAAAGGCAATCAAGATGTAAGCAGTTCAGTTATACATCTTATGAAATGAAAGTAAAACTTTCTTCTGATGAAATTTGTGAACTCCATAAGAACCTATTGAAACAAAGGGTGCTTGAAATTCGAGGGTTTTCATTTGTTATTGTTTCCAGCTTCAAAGTCATAAATTCTGCCAAAATTTTTTGATATGTCACAAGGAATAACATATTTGCAGGTAACACGAACAAATTTCTGATAGAACATTATGTAAAATCATTTAAGAATCATAATAAAAAAGTTAATTTCTCAAAATGATTGCAATTGGTAGCCATATATAAAGATCCTGGCCTTACATTGGTAATATATATATTCAGAAAATGCTCTGTCAGATGATCAGCAGCCTTTTCCTAGTACAACTCGTGGGTGATAGATAACTAGACATATGGCTCATTTGTTTGCCTCACTGATTTTATTGTTCTCACTTTTGCAAATGTTGCATGTTGCATCAAATTATTGTTAATGATCTTCCAGGTAACAGCATACATCCTCCCAGTTCAAGTTACAAACCTCATCTCAACTGCCTCCTTTGAAAAGAAGAATGCTGTAATTCTGAATGATGGGTATAATGCAGTATAATAACTCTTTTCTAGGAAGAATAATGTACAGTACCACCTGTGCTAGTAAAGCCATATTGAGCGAGCTTTGTTATAATAAAAGCGTGCAGCTGCTTCAGACTCCCCTGAAGCTCAGTGTTCTGACCATTACTCTTTATAAATTTTTATACTTTTTTTTCTGAGGGAAGTTAGATCCATGAAAGCGTAGATACAGGTATAGATATAAATATCAAAACTTTTTTTTTTTTCCCTCCATGCAGAGTTTTCATGTTCATTGTGGTCAAATATCTGTCAACCACACCTGTAGCTTTGACAGCACACATCTGATGCAACCCTTTTTATATTCTGGGAACACAAATCAATTCTTAGTTTACCTTTCTTCAGAAGTGAAAGGACTGAAAACTTAAACAGGTGATCAATCAGCTGCACAACTATCATCTGCATCAACTGGAGCAGCTCTAATGAATTTTCTCACACCTTAATCAGGACCCTGCATATGACTTAAAACTTTAGGGGACTTGAAACCAGAGCTCCAGATAGGATTCATCCTGTCTGTCCCTCTCAGAGTTTAGATGTAAACAAACTAAGCTTCACAAGCTATTGCTTCCTCCATCCAGGATAAATAAAGGCACACCTTCTGTGGCAGGGAGAAGAGGAAAGGGCAGCTGGAGCCTGAGAAGAGTCTGTTTAATTGATAAGCTGTAGTTAACTCTTCTGCTATCATGCCTGTGAGGTGGTCATACTGTCTGGTTATCTTTTATTTCTCAGTACATCCATTCCTGTTAGAGCTGATTACCTAAAAGGAATTACTGCAATATGGTGTTGTTGGGGTTTTTTGTTTGTTTGTTGGGTTTTTTTTGTTTTTTGGTTTTGGGGTTTTTTTTGAAAGCAACATTTTAATAGAATTTTAGGTAAATCATTTGAAAGTTCTACCTAAATATACTATTATTAAAAAACATAATAATGCAGTAATAAACACATTTCCACAGTGTTTCATTTGCCTTTACTACCCTTTAAAGCCACCTCCAAATCTTTTCTTCCTTTTTAAATTTTCTTCCTCCTTCATAAACTCTGGCCTCCTCTGGGTCACCATCTCTTACTTTTCCTCGGTTCCTTTACCTATAGCTTCCTCATGTGTTTGGTATTCTTTTGCCTCCCTTTCTTTTATGGTTAGTCATCTATCCCTAAAACAGCTCAATACTTACTTTTTGTTTACATTATTTTTTACTCTTATATGTTTGAGTAGCATAGTTCAGGCAAACACAGAGGCAAGAAAAATGCAACTATGTGTGGTTTGGAAATATACATATATATTTATTTTCTGGACTGGAATGTCAAATGGTTTCAACTTCTTTTACTGTTTACTTTGTAATAGCAATCATCAAAACCTATCAGGGCATTACATGGGCAGTAGGTTTTACTGCTTTGAGATCTTATTTATCATAATATGTACATGCACCTCTGTTACATTATTGAATATGTTATATACTATTAATTTTCTTTAAGACATACTTGCTCGATTTGATTAATTTGAAATAAATTGTACTGTGCTATATACATAACCTTTGCTTCTACTGAGTGGTGAACTTTTGCTAGAATTGCATTTCATTAACCTCTTTGCATAGTATGCCTTTGGCTGTTTTCGTCAGTTACAAATGGTCTGAGTTTCTCTTCCTCTTTTCCAGGCTTCTTGAGCCTAGAATTATTTTTCCATTTTCCACAGCTGTTTTGCCATGATTATTTTGGGCATATACAAATCAAATCAAAACAACCCCCAAAAACTTGCATTACAGAAATGTGTATTACTGTGCAGCATTCATGGACTCTAGCAGAAAGTAAGGTCCTGTAAATGAGATGGCTGTTAATAGCCATTAGTATCTCAGAAAATGCAGGGTAATGTCAGTGGTCAAATTACCTTTCCAGAATAAATCCATGTGGTCATTATATAGCACATTCCCAATTGTTAAAAATGTCTTAAAATTAGATGCCCATCAGTCTTTTAGTATCAAATCATAAACTGCTAATCCTATAATAAAAGATTCATGCTTACTACACCCAAAATAAAATGTTCCAAACTGTAGAATACAGCCCACTACGGTGTCTTGACCCAGGCAAGCAGCTAAGTCCTGCATCACTCACTACCTCCTCCAGACAGACTGATCCCCAGCCAGCCTCTGAGCAACAGCCACCTTGGAAGGCAAATACCATCCCCACACACACCTTTCTTCATCTCCCTTTAATGTGAATTCCTGAGCATGGCATTGTATGCTATAGAGTACAATTTCAGTTTGGGCCAGCTGGGCTGGTTGTGTTCCCACCCAGCTTCTTGCTCACCCTCAGCCTATTTGCTCAGGGGGACAGGGTGGGAAAAGAGAAAGCCTTGGTGCTGTGCAAGCATCGTTCAACATTAGCTAATGCATTGGTGCGTTATCAACAGTTTTAGCCACAAATCCAAAACACAGCACCACAGGGGCTGCTATCGAATAAGTTAACTGTGTCCCAGTCAGACACAGTACATCCATGTTTCTCAAACTTATCTCTAAATTTTGGAATATATTTTAACAGTCAAATGATGCTTACTTAGTACACATCTTACTGCTTACTGTGCTAGTAATTCTCACTAGCTGGTATTCTGTCTTTTTTTGTTTATTTTCTGTCATAAAGCCAAAAACACAAATTGTAGGCTCAGTGAGTTGTGTTACATTTGTGAGAATACTGTCTGTGATTAAGTGAATAATTTTTGGAAGCAAGAATTCATAGAAAATTAAACAAAATGTTGGATTCTTGTTTTAATTACTCATAAAACTTGAAGAAAAAAACAACTGGACAATAGCTTCTGGTTATTATAAAAAATATCCAAATTGGTTTGAATGTTTAGGACAATTCATTTGGATGAAGAATTGAGAACCTCAGTACTGAATTCACTTAAGGACATCTTATATTTATTGTTATGGAGGCAGGCAAAATCTAGTAAACAAAAGCTAGGGCTTTATTCTGCCCTCACGTACAGTGTGGAGTCTGCAGAGAGATCAGTGGGATTATGCTGTGGCTACACTCTGAACTATAGCAACTCTGCTCAGCCTGGCTTTGGAAATGTAAGACATCACATTGGCCTCAATCAGTTTTGCTTTCCAGTTGTTTTTGGTGCAGTTCAGGGGGATTCTCAACCTCTCTCTGCTCATTGTCACTGAAAGAGAGACAGTTGCTCAGGTAGGGGTTATGGGAAGTGATTCTGCCAGCTGTATCGTTAAACCATTACCCTACAGTAAAATCACTGAACGCTGCTGCAGACTTTGTGCATGCCACAAGTTTCCATCATCTCAAAAAGGCAATTTAATGCACTGAGACTAGTGCTTATTATAATCCCAGTGAGAAAGGCACTCAGACTTAGTAAGGTATTGTTTAAAATACCATATATTAGAGGTGACAGGAAAAATAAAAAGATGATAGAATAGGCAATCTCATGTCTCCTCAGACACTGGGAACCCCAGGTTGTGCAGGATCAGATGGACCTCCTAGCAACACAGGTCATGCTGTGCAGATCCCGTCCATGGAGAGATTTGCTGACTTTTTGGCTTTTCGAACTCACACAGGATTCTCTTTATAGAAAACAATTCTGTCTCTGGATGCTACTGTTGAACAAAAGGATGTTCACCTGTAAACTTTCTGCTTCACTTTAAGGTAAAGGCAAGGGCATGTGGGTGGTGTAATTGCCAGTGTCTATAGGGAGCTGCCTCAGAGTCCTCTGTTACAATTACCTGCTTAAGTTTCCCTTGCTTCCAAAGAATATGTGCAGCAAACACAGGCCTGAAAGCCAAGTTACACATGCATCACAGCACAGCAAAACACAGCATGGGCCTGTGCCTATGTGACAGATAAGTTCTGGTTAACAACCAGATGCCCACCCAGCTGCTTGATTCCCTTCTCCTCTGCCTGTCCTCTCTTTTGCCCTTTCTAAACTACTTTTTCCGTGAGGTGCTATCATCTTGGCTGAGGGTCTCGGCCATGTCCTGTGGTGGGTCCATCAGAGCTGGCTGGAAGTGGCTGTGTCCAGCTCAGGGCAGCTCCATCCTCTCCTCACAGAGGCCACCTCTGCAGCCCCTGACTGCCAGCACCTGGCTACAGACACCCCATACACTTACTTTCCAATGCTCAATGATCTTCCATTAGCATCACTACAGAAAATTAGAAAAAAATAATGAAAAAAACAGGACTGGGGCAACAATATCACTCCTGGTTCAAGAAAGCCTTACTTGCAAGTGGCTGAAAGCATATATGGGAGGAGAAACACGATATCTTGTGGACATCTGGTAGCAGCCCCCTGCAGAGGCAGAACGCTGAGCTGCTGCTGTGACACTGTTGCCAGGCTCTTTTCACCGTTGGCTTTCCAACTGTGTGAAAAACTGGAAAATGAAGTGCAGCAACGTTTGAGCCGTGGTTGCTTCTGTTTGCCCAACTTGCTTTCTGACACAAGATCTGGGTGAACGCTTGAACCGCACACATGCACAGAAGAGAACTTCCTCACTGATAAAAAGAAAGACACAAAATGCTTCAGTTTGTCACCCTATATTGCTATTTGGAAGTCTGCAACTTGACCTTGCAATTTATATACAGCCACAGAGATGGACTAACTATTAGCTTGAAATGAAAAATTCATGAAACTTTCTGGTCTTTTCACCATGTCATGAAGTCAGCAAAATTCCTAATGTTTTATGATGCTTTTAAACATGAATTCAAGATTTTGCCTCAAGGCTTTCATTGCAACAACAGCTAATCTGATTCAGAGGAGACTGAGGTGCAACCCTGCTTTTACTAATTATTTGTATTGAAAGGGGCAGTAAACTGGTGTTATTGAGATACCCTATCTGCTTTAGACACTTTTTAAACAAATCAACTTTTTTGAAGTTCCTGTAATATCTTCAGATATATACTGAGGTCAGTGAGATTATAGTTTGGTGATTAGTTTAAAGCATTTTAAAAGTCAAAGCAATTAGAATGGGGCACATTTCCTGCCAACCTTCCCCAAAATTGCATGTCCTATTGCCTCGCTGGTACTAAAACTTATTTTCACACATCTAGACATACAGTCCTTGTGAAGAAAATGTACCCTTTTAAAGTTACATTAATGTTTTATTAGTTATGTTAATGTTTTATTTAGGATGGATAGCATATTATTAAGATTCTATGAATCATAGAAGAGAGAATGATCTCTGCCCCTTGAGACTGCAATGCAAATATTTTTTACTTACACTGTTCGGTTTTAATATATATATATATTATTTTTTTTTAGGAGTGTCATGAAAACCATTAGCAGCAGCATTTAACTGAATAACGAATTGGGCGATCCACATAACAGTAGTGATAGCAGCAATAAATTCCATTTTATGTCCTACCACAGATACGAAACACCTCACTTTGGTGAAGTTAAAGCATAAAAAATAAATATTTAATCACTGTGGTTTGCCTTTGAAATTAGTTTATCCATATCGCCTGTGAATTGACAGAAGTGGAATTTAACCAACGTAGCGCTCTCTATCTTGTTTCCTACTGGTTTTGATGGAAGGAGATAAGAACATACAAAGGGTGATTCATTCCACCTCTCACGCATATTTATTTTCTGATGGGATTCCTCCCTTGAAGATGCTGATTTTTTTTCCAAAAAGGTAGCCAGTGCAACTAACAGATGTGAAGGGTGGCATTCAATTGCCTAACATAAGCAAAAGTTGCTATCTATCTGGGATGCTATAGGGTATCCCACCACACTTCCTGCTGCTACTGCAGAAAACCATGGGTCTTGTGTAGACTCTTCATACTCTGTGTCACGTCTGTTAATGTTTTGTGGATTATATAGGCTGGGTACTTATGTTTAGGCAACTGAATCTTGATTTAGGTGCCCATAATAAGATTTATTTTTTAGATTCCTAAATGCGTATTGACTACAAGGGCCACTGGAAGCCCAGTAGCTGTTACAGGATCAGTAAACCAGGATCACCTGGTTCAGTAGTAGATACTTACAGGTAGACACTTAAAGTTAGATAGGTAATTCTGCAGCTGAATCCTACCCAAAGTTTTTAAGCTTAAATGAAATGAATCAATAGTTCAGTTTTCAAACCAAAAATAAACAAACAACCAAATTAAAAAAAAAAAAAAACACCCCAAAATGAAACCAAAAACCAGAATGAACAAACAAAATACCCCACGCAAAAACGAGCCTCCTCCCCCATAAAAGCCACGTGCTTAGGATATTTTAAAAAGGAAAAAAGAAAAAAAAGAAACTCCTGCATGATTTTTTTGATGTTTGGTGAGCTTTTACTAAACGTTGGTATTTACACATACTTTGAACATTATAAAAATGAGAATAATAGTAGCACTTTGAACAACTACAAAATGCAACACAAAAAATGATACTATTGAACAACTACAAAATACAACACAAAAAATGATACTATTCCATCTTCATTAATTTTTCAAAGATCAGAACATGAAAGAATACTCATTTATGCCTCATATTAGCTTTTCCTTGTTCCTGTGCAACACCACACTTAGGGCCCAAAACTCTGACTCTCAAAAGGACTTTAGGTAACTAAGTTGTCTGTTGGGACCTCTCCAGATCAAGAGCCACCTATGGCTCCAAGAGGGAGTGTAATGCAGATAGATAGAGGTTGGGATCATTTGGCTCTGATTGTTCAATTCTGTTTTCCTTCATGCCTTGTACAATGGAAAGTTCTGCTAGGTAATAAACAGACTACAGAAAATACATGCATAACTTTCAACATGATGCCATGGTATGTTGCCACCTTCCTAAATGGGGAAAAAAACGCACAGATCCTGTTTCTTTTGATAACATCTGTGAACAGAGATAGAATGTTTTTTGTTTGTTTGGTTGGTTGTTTTTTTTCCTAGTGAAAATGTTTATAATGCATAGAAAACAAGTCACTTACTTAAACTACTTCTTTCACATGCTGCTTTTATGTCTGGTGTGAATCCAGCTTTTGATTTAGAGCAGGATAAAGTATAAGAGAATCAAATCTCAGTGTTCTTCAGTTCTGGTTATATGAACAACTGGTATCTTGGAGCATGGCTGTAAATATCAGAGAAAACAACATGTTATTGAGCATTTATAAAATACCGTAACAGTTTTTCATTTTGTGCCACTGTAATGTAAAATTCAAATTAACAAAATCCCACAGTATGTAAGTGATCCAGATTGAAAATAGGAACATAAAATTAAGCTCCTTCTCGTGTGACAACACAAACATATTTAGGTATAGACTGACTCTGTGCAGAGAGAAACATTGTCTCTCCTCCCACTATATTAGGGCAGTGGGCTATAGAAACGGTTCCTTGTGCCTTATTCCATTGACATAACTTGCATGAGGGAATGGGTAAATCTTTCAACTCTGTTTAGTTGAATGGTTTGTGCTATTTGAGAAGCCTCAAGTTATTCTTTATAGAGTCTCACTGTCTGTCCAAGGAGTGAGAGATCTTTACAAACAACCTGTACCACATTTATCTGTCATATCTCTGTGGGCCTTGACACACAAAGCCTTTTACTAAGTGGTTAGGCAACTGAACTGTGTTCTCAGGCTCCTCTGAATATAACGACCGTACCTCCTATACTTCTTTTCTCCAGAAAGCAGTGCTCTGTTCCACCTGTTTTTTCTCCTTGCTCTCCTCATGTATACTGGAAGGAAGAGAAGATTTGACATAGCTTTAGTAGCCTAGCTTGTTAGACCAGGCTGAGAAAACCCTTCATTCATGGCTTCTCAGCCTCCTCCAGGTCTCCCCCCACCGTGGCCATGGCCCAGGAACGTGTTTCACCTCCCCAGGGCTGTCAGCCCCTGGCCCGGCAATACCACAACATGGCCGGTCTCCAGCTCCACACAGCCCTGCCCTGCCGGGCCATGGGCCCCACTGAACAGGGCCCACCTGTGGACCATGTCCCAGCCCAACCATGGCCTGTCCCCATCCCTGTGGAGATGCCTGATTCCCGGGGCTGGGACTGCCCCTGGTGCTCCCAGTTGCCCTGCTCAAGGCAGCTCCATGGCAAGCTGTACTGGTGTTGCCTGAAGTAGGAAACACCCAAGTCTCCTGGCTTAGGAGAGAAGTTTGTCAAACCTCCTATCATTTTCCCAGAGCTCTGCAGAAGACCCTGTAAGAGGGAAGCAAATAAAAAAAAAACACCCCACACAATTCCCCTCCACTGAAAGAACAGGGTTCAGATCTGAAGAAAAGTAGATTTGCAGACAATTCAGAATTTTTTCCTGGCTATGGGCCCTATTCCAAATCTACACAACCTTTGTAAATTTAATACCCTTAAAAGAACTTGTATTTTTCTGCTTTTATTCCACTCTATCTCCTTTCCTAATTATATGAGCTGAAACTGTTTTTTATACTGTATTTTCATCAGTTATGATAAATAAGGAGCTCTATATGCTTGTTGGCAGACACTTGTTCTCAGGTGCTCCAGTGGATCTCAGGCTGTGGATGGGTGGGCACCAATGTAGGAAAAGATCCCTGAATTCTATTAAAGAACTGTGCCTTACAAAGTTTTTTTTTGTGATGGTGAAGAGCTTTTAAGTAGCATCCATTTTATCAAGTAATTCAAGCTAAACTATGAATTATCCAAGAATAGCAATTAACCTGAATCTTGACCTATCTGTGAAATAAATGACTTTGTGATTGTTGAAGATCCCTTAGGTAGACAAAGCCAATATTAATCAAATGCAGTGGTGTCAGCCAAGCCAGGAATTTTTTTATACGATGAGTTCTTTAATTTTTTTATCTGATCTCTAAGAGACAAACAAAAATAACCCCTGATACTGAGCCTGGACATATCAGAGGACAAAATATAGCTTTATTTACTGGCTCTGTCAGAACAAATTTAAACTGTGCAGAGATGATTTATAATTTTCTGCTTGTAGTAAATACTGTTTATGACTGAAAATAATCAATTTTTAGCTCATATTATTAGAGATAAATAGATTTTGTGTATTAACTCCAGAGAGCTAATGAAAGTGAGAAACAAAATATAGCGGTGCTTTATTATGCAACAGAAAAAGCCAAAACAAGAAAAAACAGGAAGGAACTCAAGCTCCCCTGACCTAAAAACCCCAGATTCATAGCAGCAAGAGCAATAATTATTCTGATGAAAATGCAGGGTGGAGTTTTTTGGTCAATATTAAAGATCAAGACAGAAAAATGCATCACTATATTAAAAGCTCACTACTGAACTGACATTTCAACAATTCATATCTTATTTTAAAAAAAGATTTGAAATGTGACTATGAGATAAATTAGACAAAAACTGAACATATACTCTGCTGTCCAGCATGGATAATATTTAAGTAAATTCTTTATGCAAGACTGAGGAAAATTTTGGCAGTGATGTTACTTTTGTACAGAGATAAAAGTTTTGATAAAGGTATCATATGTTCCTGTTGCAGTGGAGTTTCATCTGAAGGGCACAAGATCCAAGAAGTCATTTGTTTTGGCCCAAACCATGTCATTGCAGACTGCATTATTCTAAAAAGCCAAGAAAAGTAAGAAACATTATATGGGTTTGTTTTTATATATTTCCTGTATAGGGAGACAGCATCCAAAGCCATAACCTATTTCCTATTTCCATTTTTTTTCATTAATATAAAGCAAAAGTATATGAAGATCTTTCTTCAATACTTCTTGAGATATGCATATCAGGTAGTGGATAGATGGTGTCAATTCACTTGTACACACTTTTTGTGTTATTTGCGATGCTATTGGTTACCTCAGGCATCACATGGGGCTGGCAGGTATGACCCAAACTGTGAAGTTAATCTTGAGTAAAGCATCTCAGGTGCCTGTGTGTGGGTAGCTGAAACAACCTGAAAAAGTAGGATTCATTTCCTTATTTGAGACACCAAAATCCAGTTTTCTTTAAATGGAAGGGTCTATATGCAAATTAGGTGAGCTATGGGTTTGCAATAGTAAGTTATACAATATGAGATTCAGTTACTCCACAAGTAGTTACCAGTTGTCATTTGAAATACTCTACCTCATTTGACTTCCACCTGGCATTCCTAAGAACTTGGCTCTCCAGCAAGCTCAGGTTCATGTTTACCATTCCTTGGTGCATATGCTTCTCAAAAAGTACTAGATTTCTACACTGGCTTTGGCCTGAAACTCCATTCAACTCATGTGATATATCTAAAGAAAAAGAAATTTGAGAGTCTGTGACTGAAAGAAATTTTCTCATTTTAGCTAAGTAAATGGATTTTACAATAAGGGAGTTCTTATTTCTTTTACAGTCACCCCTTCCATACATCAACAGCAATGTCTTATCTTTGAGTCAATAGGAAATTTTACATGTACAAATCCATTTTTCACATCAAAGTAATGAATAATCTTACAGAATAAGACTAATCTAAAACCTACGCTGAAAATTTCCACTAGTAACCTCCCTGTACAATTATTTTTTTTCCTTTCAGCACTGTTCACTATCTCTCCCAAAATTCAGTTATTGTATACCCTTGTGCCCAGTTTGGATAATAGATTTTCACGTAGCACCATATGAAATACTTTATTGATTACAGCTATATTAAGCCAATGTCATAGGATCATAGAATCATAGAATCATAGAATGGTTCGGGTGGGAAGGGACCTTAAAGATCATCTAGTCCAACCCCCCTGCCATGGGCAGGGACACCTCCCACTAGACCAGGTTGCTCAAAGCCCCATCTGAGCTGGTCTTGAACACTTCCAGGGATGGGGCATCCACAACTTACCTGGGAAACCTGTTCCATTGTCTCACCACTCTCACAGTAAAGAATTTCTTCCCTATATCTAATCTAAATCTACCCTCTCAGTTTGAAACCGTTACACCGTGTCCTGTCATTACAATCCCTGATAAACAGTCCCTCCCCATCTCTCTTACAAGTCCCCTTTAGATACCGGAGGGCTGCTACAAGATCTAACCAGGCCCTTCTCTTCTGCAGGCTGAACAACCCCAACTCTCCTGTCTTGATAGGAGAGGTGCTCCAGCCCTCTGATCTTCTTCATGGCCCTCCTCTGGACCTGTTCCAACAGGCCCATGTCCTTCTTACGGTGGGGACTCCAAAGCTGGACACAGTACTCCAGGTGGGGTCTCACAAGAGTGGAGTAGAGGGGCATAATCACCTCCCTCAACCTGCTGGCCACGCTTCTTTTGATGCAGCCCAGGATGCGATTGGCTTTCTGGGCTGGAAGCGCACATTGACGGCTCATGTTGAACTTCTCATCAACCAAGATCCCCAAGTCCTTCTCCTCAGAGCCTCCCTCCATTCTTGACCCAGCCTGTATTTGTGCTTGGGATTGCTGTGACCCAGGTGCAGGACATTGCACTTAGCCGTGTTGAACTTCATGAGGTTTGCATGGGCCCACCTCTCAAGCCTGTCCATGTCCTCTGGATGTCATCCCTTTCCTCCAGTGTGTCGACCACACCACACATCTTGGTGTCATTGCCAAACTTGCTGAGGGTGTACTCAATCCCACTGTCCATGTCACCAACAAAAATATTAAACAGCGCCAGTCCCAATTCACATTCCTGTCACCTAGAAAATCAATAGACCTTCTGAAAACTGATAGCAAATTAGTTTATCGCAATCTAAATGTCATGCCTATTTTTTAATCCTGTTTTGCTCATATCTTTATGTTTGTCTCATCTTTATTTTAAAGCTTTTGCTGAATATATGCAAACCACTGACATCAAATTAACAACCCTGTAGTGACTCTGATCACTCTCCTAACCCATTAAATGAAGATACTATGTTTGCTCTTATTAATTTGTTTGATTCCGTTGTGATTACTCCATTAACACCACCATTTACTGTCACTAAAGTGAACAAGGTAGGCAGTCAGCAAGTATTTTGACTGCAGCAAAGTAAATCTTAATTTCTGCTTCTACTACAAGCAATGACTGATGTACATAGAGTTGTACTTTTTTAAGGTTATTACTGGAATAAACCTAGCAACTAACTTGACATTATGTTCATTTTAACAAGTAGGACCTATGGAGACCTCTTATAAGTTTTAGCCCTGAAATAACCTGTTACATGAAGATTCAATGACATAGTGATTGCTATATAAATGCCCTCTTGCACATTCCGCTCTAACAGTTCCCTTCACATACATTAGTTCAAAATATAAGTAGACATCGTGTATTGCTCTTGATAATTCCGGATGTTGGTGTTTGTTTCTTTTTAACAGAAATTTGGCAATACTGTATAATGTGTTCTAAAAACCAAGTTCTTTGCACACAGTAATTGATTTAATTCTGTGTCTGTATCTAATCTCCATAACTGGTGTGTTGAAGCTATTTCAAGCACCTAAAGTTAGGAGAAATAGGTAATTATCTTCATAGATTCATAGAGGTTAAAGCAAAAGAGATTATTAGATCATTTTGTCAAGCCTGAAGTATACTGCAGGCCATTAAATTTCATCCAGTTTTGATATCTGTTGAAAATGAGCTGTGATGATCAGTGTTTATTATTATTATTTTTGATTATATTTGTTACAGCACTACCCAAAGGCTGAAGAAGAAAAGAGCTACTCTGAGATAAGCACTGTTTAAACATAGATTACTTGCTTATCCCTGGCTTGAAGAGTTTACAGTCAAGATAAGAACAGCCTGGAGCTGGAGAATGGAATGTAAAACACACTGCACAATACTCATCTGATGACAGCAGACAACACATTAGTTGCATTATTTCCTTTTATTTCTTCCTAAGTCAAAGGAATATAACTGGAGTTAAGCTATATGGAAAAGGATCACAAACACAAGAGGACAGACCAGTAAGAATGAAAGGAATGTAAGGCTGTAATGAAATTATTAGGAAGAGATATGGTAACCCTTTGTGTTTTCCTCAGTGGCTAAAAGTACTGACTGTTCAGGAAGAACAAAGCACAGGACGCAGTGAGTGGAAAAGTTCTCTTCATTTATCCTTTTCTTATGTTTGGCAATGTTGAACACAAAAAAGTTACATTTAGTAGAAATATTCCAGTTTAATTCCATATTATGCATTCCTTTTATACTGCTGATTTGCCTATTTCTGTAAGATATGGTATACCTAGACATACAAATGATTTAAGAATAGGATTCCTGTACTTTTCAGTATCCTATTCCCTCACAAAACCCTCCAAAAACCCCCACAGATATAACAAAATGAACTTTACCTATGTTGTTGGCACAGTGTTTGTAAATTACTGTCAGATATGTTACCAGCTATGTCACCTTAGATGTGAACAATCAGGAACATTTAACTTTTCTATTCTGAACAATCACACTTGTAATGTAATTCTGCAGTTTCGACCTTATCCACCTTGATAAGTTTCTCTATGAATAAGGCTGCTGATACATTGGACTGCATTCTGCTGGTTGTAGTAGATGTTAGATTTATAGATGGTCTAGAAAGAGCTGGGTTGCATAGATTTCAGAATTTGCATTTCACTGTAAAGTAATGGAATTATCAACAAGTCACCATAAAGTATATTCACATGTTTGGTCTCTAAGGCTGTTTTCCTTATCGGTATGGTGCAAAACTGCAGCCCTAAAAACTATACATAATATGCAACATCCTGATAATCAGGTCCTAAACTCAAATGCACTAAAAACATTCATTTTTATAAATCATCGAATATATTAAAAAGGTTTTCACCTACACAGGATATGTTGGACAGTGGCAGTGGTATAATCATACAGATAATTGCATTTCCTCTGCGAGAAACAACTGCAAAACTATCCTCAAACAACTTTCTTTGCTGATAGCAAGAGCTCTAACTTCTTTGGTGCAATAAATGAAATCACTGTTTCTGTCAGCTGATTTGACACCACTGGGCTGAGACTGAGAGAAAAGCAGGCAGCGCTTTACTGTGCTCTTGTGCAAACATTAAATTGCTTCTCAAGGTAACGAAAATGGCATTAAGTAGCTACAACTAGCAATATAATTTGATTGTTGTTAATAAAGATACTGTAAATGCGCTTGAAAAAAAAAAAATCCGTGTTCAGAGCCCAAGTTAATGTTTTTCTGTCTCTGGCAGAGAAAAGTGTGTGTTTAATTTTTCCTATAGAGATAATAAACCTGGGACAGCTCTTCTGATCTGGCAGTGGTGCCTAAACAAATTTACTGACTAAAGATCTGGCTGTTGATTTGCATTTGTCAAGGAACCTGGAATTCTGGGCTACAATTTTATGAGTCCATATGCAGTTGCACATGAGAAGCAATAACTAGTCTCCAATATTGAATCTGGGGTAGTGATAAATGAATTACCAGGCACTCAACCTACTTGGCTCAGCACAGTAATAGATAAACCAAACAGCTTGGATCCAGAAATACTAGTTGCGTCGTTCTGCACCAAAGCTACTAGGTCCTGCTTTATAGTCTTCAGTAGCCATTTCACGTGAACAGAGCCATACTGACTCCAGACTCCAGGATAGATTTGTCTCCAGCCACCCTGAGCTTGCTAGGACCCATGTGATTTATGGATCTGAGACTAGCAGAGACAGAGATAGATAAATGAAAGGGCCAGCATGCACATCTCTATGAAATTTTACACTGAAGAGAGAAGAGGAAAAACAACACAGAGCTTCTATATCCTTATGCTGAGAAAATCCAGGAGTGTGGATGGGATGAGAAAGAGATGAAAGACTGCTCCGAGGGTCTGTCTAGATACTTATTTGTTCTCTAAGCTTCAACGAGAAAACTAAGCTAGGTCAGCAAAAAACACTATGTGAGAGGACTACTTAGAGAAAACTAAGTGAAAGAAATGAATTTTGCATTTAAATCTGAAAGCTGTGAAATCTGATCTCATTTCACAAGCTCTTATCAGTTGTAAAAGAGAGTTCCCTGATCTCCATGCAGCTCTTGCAAAAGTTCCGTCTCCTCTGCTTGCAAGTCTTTCCGTCTTGGCAGAAAACTTCATAGGTTCTTTCGATTGTAAAAGCTGTCAAGGGAGGTCATGATTTCTGAAAAGAAAAGCTTTGTCCTTTTCTAGGAAGGCTCTGAATATTAAGATAAACTATAAATTGGATCCTGTATTTGGTAAGAAGGCAGAACACATAGCAGTGCAAGAGGTGATGTGTTCAGAGACCTATCCGTTACTGAGAAGACGGGTTGATGCATTTTGAAACTTCTTATTTTAGTCCCTGCTTGGATTCATTCCCAGACATAATGAGTTGCAATAACTGAGTATGGAGGTCAAGAATGTGTGGCTTACTCTGGCAAACTTTATTCCTGATATTCCGAAGTTACTCCATGTTTAAAACTGTATAAATGAGACCAGAATGTGGACTTATTTTCTTTTTATTGTTATTTTAACAGTTCAAATAATTTATGAACTCATAAAATAAGAACACAAATTTGATTCTACCTCTTGGTATAGCACATTTGTTAAATCTGGTTTCTGGAAAAAAACTTCAAATCTAGATGTATTGAAGTCAACACTTGCAGCTGTAAATGCCATTCATTTAAAGGAGGTGAAGAACTTTTACAGATAAAAAAAAAACCAAACAAAAAAACAGTGCTTTTATTACAGTTGGTAACATGCAAGAGGAAATCATAACATAGAAAAAGGAATAAATTATGCACATCAGCGTCAGTGTCGCCTATTGGAAGTCTGCAGCACTAACTTGTACACAGTGTTATCTTTACAGGAAATACCCTATTATGCATAAAATTCCCTATTTGGTTAAAAAATTATGTCTTCAGTTTTCTTGTTTATTTTTCCACTATGATATCTGACACCTGCGATAGGACTTGTTATTATTATTGCTTCAAAAATTTATTATATATCCTTATGTAAAAGAACTCATACTGCAACTGAAAACTGATAGGATTCAACTAATAAACAAAGGGCAAAAATGTTAGAATAGAATAGACTATTTCAGTTGGAAGGAACCTACAATGGCCATCTAGTCCAATTGCCTGACCAATTCAGGGTTGACCAAGTTAAAGCATGTTATTAAAGGCATTGTCCAAATGCCTCCTAAACACTGACAGGCATGGGGCATCAAGCACCTCTTTAGGAAACCTGTTCCAGTCTTAGATCAGCCTTTCAGTAAAGAAATGCTTCCTAACGT
The DNA here is from genome assembly GCF_964199755.1 of Larus michahellis. Classification (NCBI taxonomy): domain Eukaryota; kingdom Metazoa; phylum Chordata; class Aves; order Charadriiformes; family Laridae; genus Larus; species Larus michahellis. The sequence continues at coordinate 183,730,055 of NC_133896.1, read as the reverse complement.
CCACTCTAAACCTCCGCTGAAGCAGCCTTGAACCATTCCTATGCATTCTATCACTGGATACCAGGGAAAAGAGAACAGTAATCAACAGCTGTTTCCAACCTGGTTTTCCAGATTGAAAGAACTGCTTTTCCGTTTCTCTTGAAAAAATTTTGTCGTGCCTTAAAGCAGTGTTCCTGGGAGAAACTTCTTCAGTAAGTTCGACTTCATTTAAAATTATAACTAGACCCACAGATACCTTCACCTGCATTTTAGATGAACTCAGACTGACATTGGTGTTCTGAGTAGTGGAATTAGCACTCTCTTTTACATTTCTCAATGAGAAAGTTCACAGAAATGGTAGAAACTGCAGACAAGTTGACCTTCTAATTTCAACAGACCAATACAGATCACTATATATCAGAAATAATGTATTTTCTCAATGGTATTATGTCTATCATTATCCAGTGTACAATTTAAGATAGTGCAGTTTATGCTTAACGAATGAAATATTTCAAAGTTGTTCAAGTACCTTGAAGGAATCCCTCTTTAGACCCAGATTAGACTAACACAGTGTTTTGGGGTCCAACTATGTAGTCCCAAGGCTAAAAAAGAATGAGGAATTGAGTTCTGCTTCACTGAAATGTCAAAATGAATTACTGGTTGAGTCACAAATGTCTTCAGGGAAACTTTCCCTATTTTTGGCCAACAGTCCAGGAGGAGAGTTAGCCTCACAATTTTGATTCAGATTTTAAAGAAACTAGAGCCAAACCTCTACTAATGCTGTAACATGGGATTCATTTTGGAGTTTTGGATTGGATGGCAAATATTTCCTTTATTTTGATGGCATTCGGATTCAAAGTTTTATCTTCGCTCATGATAGTAAACATTACTAGTTCATTTAGTTGAAAATTACTACAAAAGCACTACAGTCACTCTATATATTGCTAAACATATAGTAGAAAAGATCAGACTACGTATTAGTCATTGTACGATTTAGTTGACCTCTATAAATCAGTATGATTGGGATGCAATGCTTAGGATTCAGTTCTGGCACTATAATGGCATGAGATAGCATTAAAGTACCAAGTCAGCATTCAGACAAAGTACCAAACAACCATGCTAGAACACTGTGTATTTTAGATTTAGTATGGCAGATTTCCTCCGGTGTGTTTAGAGTTGAGTTTTACAGTGGGAATTTAATGGGTATATCGCCTGCTGGTGACACATCCAATAATGAGGGGCACTGCAAGACACTTTCTGAACCATTGTTAATGCTTCCTAACCTTCTTTTGATTACTCGTATTTGGACTGCTGCAGGAAGTAAGGAAAACAGAACTCCCACATGGGATTTACCTGTGGCTGTCACAGTCATGAAGAGTTACCTACTAAATTGCTTCCAGAACACTGGCAGAGGGAGCACTTTGGCTGTCTCAAGCTGGTAAAACTCTATTAGTGAACAATTTTCACATATAATGGCTGCAGGCTACTCCAACACAGAAATTTAACAATGCTTCAAAATGGATTATAGCAGTAATATTGAGAGAGCTGACCCTATACTAGGCAAGTCACTGCACCAATCTTTGCTGCAGTCTACAAATCTGTAAAATGGGGAGAATAATAGTTCCCTGTTTTATAAGGTGCTTAGAAATCTAACATCACAACCTTGTAAGATGGGTTGTTTACAACAGACATCAAAAGGGCACCAAACCCATCAGTTTTAAATGAATATTAATAACACAAAATAGATTTCCCCTGTTATAGTCCAATTACATCATCACAATTAATCAGTCATCAAGGCTTTCTAATTTTTTTTTTTTTTATTTTTTTGGGGGTGTGTGGGGGTGTGTGTGTGTGTAGGTGTTACTATTAAGCAAGCCTGTCTTTTATAAGATAATGGAGCACTAAAGAAGTTCCAACAGTAGTAGCTGTAGCAATACCAACACAGGCTGAAAGAACTGTGACTTACCCCAGTGCTTTTAAGTGAGGCATCCATCAAGCGTAAGACCAGTTCACCTTATCAAAACCGCAAGATCAAGATGCCTCTTGCCAGCCACCTTTTCAGCAATGCAGACAAGTTAAAGACAAGCATTCTTCATCTGAAACACACAAAACCTCTGAGTCTGGAGAATACAGTGGATTGCACTATATACCTCATGGTTTGTAAAATGTTATGTTTAATAAATGTTATGTAGGGTGAATACCTAGCTTGAAATCAAGTAAAAAAATAAACACACACATTTTTAGCCTAATCTGTATGTCTTCTATGAGACAGCATAAAAGATAATGTATGCATGTGCCTAGGTGTTCTCAGGGTGGGAGGCTAAAATTATAATGAGGGTTAATTTGTTTCCAGCTGCTTTGCTACTCAGGAGGAAACATGTCTAAAATTCTGACTCCTGTGTCTTGTTCCACTGAGACTTACACCATTTATGCATCAGTAAGCGTCAAGATTCAGAAGCAAAGATCGGATGTTATGAATTGAATTATGGTAGTTTCATTACCTGAAAATTTCAAATTTCATTCATATGTCTCTGAAGTCTTGACTTTGAATTTTCATAGCGTGATTCCAGTGGGAGCCTGGAAAACTTTCCTGAAGTGCTATCTGTGTGTGACTTGCTTGTGCTGGCTTTCTACAGATATCAATAACAACATTCCCTTATGGACAATGGGGTAAATATTTGCTGGAGTAAATCATGTGCTAATGGGATACATGAAAAACAAGTTCAGTTTGCTGCTTTTATGTTTCTGTTCGCATGGGTGTACACAGCCCACCCCCTCCCCAATATATTAGTTTTCTGTCTACAAACAGACTGAGACTTGACTTTCAGTTATTATGTCAGAGATGTAGTTAACTATGGTATTATCTTGTGAAACCCATGAGAGAAATGCTGCAGTTTCCTGATAGTAAAAAGAAAGAATGAGAAGAAGATATAGAGAAGTTTAATTCAGTTGACCAAATATAGGAATCTACTGCCACTTGGGGCACCCGGAAGAATCCATCTGACTTAGCTGCAAGCTCAGAAGAGCAAGGGCAGGATTCAATTATCTTAATGTAGGTGACCAGAATCATATAAAACAGGGCAGGATGATACTATGAGAGAGACATCTGCATAGACTACCAAATGTGACACAAGACATAAGAGAAAACCATTAACTTACTGGAGTGGCCACTAGAGACCAAGTAGGACAATTCACAATACCTAAAATGACATTGAGACAATTGAATTTTGCCCCAAGCTTAGAGGACAACTTAGCTCGCCCTGGATTTGTCACCTAGGGCAGGATTCATTTCTTAAACATAGGTTTTCAATGTCATTTTAAGTGCCTTACAGTAGGTATCTGGCATCCAGCTGCTGCAGAAGTGAGTTTCCCTTAAATCCCATCACATACTTTTCAACCTTCTGCATTTCTAGGAAACTGAGGCAGCCTGGCCAGATGAAGGCTAGACAGGATGCTCTGTTATTGAAAAAGGCTACCAATGTCTGTCAGCTGCTAGGGAAATGAAGAAAATAAAACTGACATTTTTTCTCATTAATTAAGCCAAAGAATAAAACACTAATTTATACTAATGTTCATGTTTCTCAGATATATACACAACTCCTTCTAGTTGATTCTATGGCTGAGGATATGACCCAGTGCCCTCTGTATTTCTTTGTTCCATTTGCTTCTAGTATTAGAGATGCTTTTAAGCTCAATTCTGCTAGAATATATAGTGATTTTGCAAACAGAAGTTTTAAAAAGTGAGTAAGAATAAAGACTGTAAAATTCCTTTTTTCTCTAGAATGTGTTAACTTCTCAACAAAGGTATGAATATCACATAGCTAAGCTGTTAATTAACAAATGTTTTCTTTCTTTCTGTTCACAAATTACTTACTAAAGGATACATCCTCGTATTTAGCCAAAATGTTAGCTTCATCTGTTAATCTTTGAAATGCAGTTTCTTCTTTCACCTTGTCAAATTTAAAGTATATTGGTGAATTTTGTAAATCTGTTTAATGGCTTCTTATTCCCTGATCATAGCATGTAATTTAGCATGCAGTGTCAACTGAATACTTTTCAACTAAATAGAAAACTTGAGATACGCACAAAAAATTTGCTCATGTTATGGGCAAGTGGGAGTTTACGAGGAATAATGGAAGGATTTTTTATTCAGCAAGACAATGGATGGCCCCGTCTAAATACATTTCAGAAGGTTAACTTTGTCATATTTATCTGATTTATAATGATAAGTGAGATTATTAAGCTTGTGTTTAGTCAGTTCACTTATATATCATATAGTAAATAACCCAACTATCTCATGATATCCTATAAATTTATATCAAAACACACTGCTGTACCAACCTTTTTGTGGTAAAAATTCTTGGTATTTTTATGTTTTTCTAAGCAAACTGCTGCCACTACCTGCATGCCCAAGGACATCAGAAGTAAAATTAGTTGTATAAAGAAAAAGGTTATGTGTAAGATCCTTCTCAGTGTAGTCTGGCACCACAGAGCAGCAAGGCTGAGTGGGATTAGTTTGATAGTGAAAACTGATCTGTTGAGAAGAGATTATTAGAAGGTCAATGACAGAAGAAAAGTCCTCTTGGTTTAAAGGAAGATGGATGATGCAAAAAAAACCTGTAAATAAGCATTCAAAATGCTCATAGCTTTCACAAATCAAAGCTACAAACCTTTTGAGGTTTGTATATTGCTTTTTGACACCCTTAAACCTTATCCTATGATGTGTGAAAGTCCTGTAGACTCTTTACTGTAATATAAAAAGGCAAACACAAATCAATACCTTCCTCTTTAGCTAGCAGTAATGTTGGACAAGTCCCGTCTGCCCCCTGTTAGTGTATAATATTGCTTGTTGGCTGAAGATAAGATTGATTTACTTTCCCCTCAATTTTTCCTTATACATTTCCTGCTACAGTACATTCATTTCTGAGAGAAGAGTAAACGAATTGCTGGTTCAGAGATGACACATACACGTGGTCCAATATAAAAGCTGTTAACATCCTTCTGGGAGAACAGGCAGATAATTTCCATGAGTCTGTCATCCTTCTCTGTCCCTGCCTTAGTAACCAAAGCCTTTTCTTCTGTTCAAAAGACATGCATTCACAAGCCATGAGCATGGAACATACCTCAAGGTTACTCGTATGTCAGTTATGGAAAGAAAGCCAGGCAGTGAGCTCAAGAATTGAACCCCTCCATGGTTCTAAGCATGAGTTTTGGTGCAGCACACAAACTATAGTTGTCTGCCAGAGCAAAGGTTTCTTTAACAGAACATGCAAGCAATTTGGGCGTAATTACCCAGATGATCACCCTATTGGTCATCAGTTTTTCTGTCCTTGTCCTTTCTGTCTAGACCTTACTGCCCTGGGGTGAGAGCAAATCATCATGTCTTTTCTGTAATCCTTTTTACTACAATACAGGCAAATAGAATGATTTTGTGTTTCTTAATTTACAAACCCTTTTGCACTCCTGAATGCACTTCCTGATACCTTTAGTCATCTAATTGCAAGTCTTGATTTATAATTTTAACAAAGATGATTAATCATGAACTGCAGAAATTTAATTGCTATGTTCTAGCAACACACACACACAAAACCTCCAACTCCTTATTACTTCTTATGTCACACAGTAGCTAACAAAGCAACATTTAAATCAGTACCCCATACTACATATGTGATATTTTTACTATGAGCACTTTATCAGCAGACTTGCAAGGCTGAGACACAAAATTTATGCTAACTAAACCACAGACTGGACCTATATCCTGATCTCTCATACTGCTTAGCAGTTGGCTTGCTCCCTAACTCTTAAGTGTTATCCTTAAAGCAAATCTACCATAGATGGGAGCTTCAATCATGATGTTGTGCAATCTAGTCTTACAAGCCAAGATGGATAATTTTTTTACAACAAATGCAATTTCTTTCAGAACTTCGCTATTTTTACTATTAGAAAGGTTTCCCTAGTATCAAGACTGAATCTTATTGCTGCAATTTAAGCCCATTACCTCTTATCCTATATTGCAACCTGTTCTTTATAAGCATTGTTTTCTTCCATAGGAAATTGTGCCAAGAGTATCTTTCAAAGCTGACTTTGCTACAGCTAATGTGAATTGAATTACTCTAAAAATTTGTGAGGAATATTGCTTTTTGAGTATAGCGGAGATTGATGAATCTAAAGCACAAATAGAAATACATAAGTGCTATTTACCATGTGTCTCAGGAAAAAAACCTATATAAAACCTTTGTGCCTCCCTGCAAACTCATCTAATTGCAGAAGATATCTTCCTTCTTCTGAATTTCTTCCCTCTGAAAATATACAGGGACAGCAGTCATCATCAGTGAGTTGTCAGCAGGGCTGGTTGAAAATCTTCCATCAAAGCTATAACAAAATCCAATATTTGACAGAAAGTTTTCTTTGTTCTTCTACCATTTTTTGTTCTTTGAGCACTCCATCTTCTTAGCACTTTTGCTTTTTAATTCAAATGTATCTTTTTCTAAAGAAAAGCCTCTTAAGATAAGCCCTTATCAGAAATCTAAATGTTTATTTTCGTTCATAATCAATAACAAATCCCTGAACAATAACAATCGTTGTTATTTATTTTTGATCATAAAAGAAGACAAGATGCAAAAAGTTATTCTTCCCAAACAAAATATGCTTACACACATGTGTCTGTATTTATTGATGTTTGAAGAGTGAATTTTTTAAGGCACAATAAAAATTTAGATAGATAACTATTATTTAAAAAAAAATAAATGAAATATAGTCTCATTCTGGGCGTAAATTAGCTATATGCTTAAGTGACCCATAGAAATTCTTTACTCTGAGAGTAATGAATTCTATGAAAAGTTTCTAGGTATAAAATGCCTTAAGTTCTCCCACATCTAGTACAGTAAGCACACTGTGAAAGAGGAAAAGAAACCTATATGCATTTTTTATTCCTCTTTTTTTTCTCCCTCTTTCAATAAATTGTAGGGGGACACTGAACTAGTTGGACCCTTGTGATGAAACTGTTATCCCTTTTCCTCTTCACAGAAATGGGCATGTCAAAAGACTGCAAAAGCTGTAAATGTTATACCAGGATACAAAATGATAACCTGGATCTTCTTAAACAAAACAAACCACCAGGGAAAGAGAGGGGAGAATGCCAAACTACCTCTCCCAACTGCTGTCCACTGTGTTCTAGGGCAAATCATTGCTTCTTATTTAGTTCCAAATCTAGCAAACGGCTTCCTTTGGTTTTCCATCAGTGGCTTCCTGGGTTGCAGCAAACTGCACACAACCTTGCTAACTTTGCAAGACAGTCTCCTTCTCTCTACATACTTAGGTTTTAGATCAGGTCTGATTTCCAAATCTCATGCTGCTTCTTTGTCACTGCTTCTTCTGTATACTTCTTTTCATGCTTGTCCCTCCCTGAAGTCAGCAGGCTTCTCTTGGGAAGGTGTCATTGCCCTTTCTCCAGAGCGAGAAACCTGCTCTTACTTCCACCAGAGTTGTGTCTTCTCTGGTGAATGGAGAATGAGTCATTTTGCTGAAAAGAAATGTCATCCCTTAGGTTTCTTACATGTTACTTTGATCTGCGATCCTTTGATAAACCTTACTACCTTTTTTTCCATCTTCTCTGGCCTTGTACTTTGTTGCTCAATATATGTCAGCATGAGCCACCACTGCCTCAGGAAAAGAACCCCAATCAATCCTACTCTTTCTCTACTTCTGTGTATATTATTGTCTTCTCATTTGAGATGGTGCACATATCCATACAGTTAGCCGGTGAACTGCGAGGAGGAAATAAAGTGGTTAAAATCTTTCTTATTGAGGGAGGAGGGTGGTAGGAAAAAAAAAAAAGAAAAAGAGAAAATTTCAGTTTAGATCAGTTGTATGAGGTAGGCATAGCACAACACTTTTCAATTGCAGTCTTGATTTATGTTACTTTAAATTGAGCATTAGATGTGACATGGATAATTTAGGAATTTGCAGGAAAACAAGGGAAAACAATTTCCTTATTTTAAAACCTGGAAATAGGCTTACATGAGACCTTCAAGTGTGTATAACAATACTGACATTCACTTGTGAGTGTTTCTAGTTTGAACATTGGTTAAATTAGCATCAATGGCCAGTGGAAAACCCTTTTAACATTAAAACCTGGTGAATTTCTCTGCAGAAAAGTCTCCATCATTGTTCATTTTCTATTGTAAATCCAAGCTTGGAATCAATGCTCAAACCAGCATTCTCTGGTGTAGAATGTGGGAACTGGTACTCTAAAGTAGTGCAAAAATATTTGGTTGTTGATTCTATAGACTCATCTAGAAATCAGTCTATAGAAAATGCCAATGATGTCCTTATCTTATTCCTCAAATAGATATTGGAACTTCATTCTGTGCTGAAAGGAGATAATTAATTCTTTTGGAGAGTTCACAACCATGAAGATGATTTAGATTCTTTCTGGGGAATGTTTGGGTTGGTTTTTTCCATTACCTGGTTTCTCCCTGAGAACTGCTCTTTTCCTTTCTTTACATTTATTTTAGCCGAAAGGTACAACTTAGAACATTCTTGCTTGAGGACTAGTGACCTCATGCACTTGTGCGTTTTGAAGGTTTATCTTTAATGTCTGAAACAGATGTCCCTTATTCTTCTTCATCACAGTATCTGCTGCCATGGGCGTATATATGGTACCCAGGAGAAAGATAAAAAGCTTAATCTATAGAATGTTCTGTTGACAGTACTAACTGTAGCTAAACACCCCTTGATTCCACCTACACACAGTTAAAAATACTTTAGGTTAGAAAGTCAAATGTTAAAAATGCAGTTAGAAATCTTAGAGTGATTTATATCAGAAAACAGCCTTGGAGAAAATCTGGTGCAACTTCATGGTCAAAGGGAGCCAGTTCAAAGCAAGCTACTGAGGGTCCTGTTAGGTCAAGATCTGAATATCTTCAGGGGTGGTGATTCCACAGCTCCCTTAGGCAACCTGCTCTGATATTTGACACCCCTCACTGTTAACAATATGATTCTTAATACATATTTTGAATTGTTGCTACTCACCTCTGTTGCATCTTGGCCTTTCACTGTGCACTTCCAACAGCATCTTGCTTTGGGTTTTTATAGTGTCATGATAGGCAATTGAAGACTTCTCAGTATGTGTTTGGCCTTCTTTGCCAATTTACTTTCAACTTGTGCTCTTGTAGGTCCTTTTCTGCAAAGCTATATTCTAGCTTGTTGAGACTACATTACTATTACTAGCAATGTTAGCAATTTAGATATTGCCGGTCGAGGATTCAGTCACTGGTGAGACAGACCTTATTTACATGGTCATTTTTTTCACATTTAAAGGAAATTTAAAAATGTCCAAATGATAAATGTGTTTCGATTATGAATTAGTGTTCTTTTTTAAGCAGTTCTGCAGGTTCTCTTCTTCATTTATGTGTTGCACGGGGAACAACACAGAATTTATGTACTGCCTAGTGACAGAAAATATCAGGAAAATAACATGGTCTTATTCTTACTTCATTTGATTGCTGTCTTGCCGAACCAGACTCTTTCTTGCTCTTGACCACACAGTCTTTATGTAATGCTTGATAATCACTTCAAAGAAATTGCTCACAAATGATTGTTAGCAATGTGCTTCTCACTTTTTTATTTGATACTTTAAGTTCTAGTCTGCAGAAATGTTGAACATTACAAGCAACACAAACACCCTTAAATTGGTGCTTATCTTTGCAACTGTTTTCCAGCTCGTCTCTCCTTCTCTGTATTGCTCTCTATACATACCCATATACCCATGACATGCAATTGAATTTAATCCAAGTGTCTAAAAACTGACTGACCAATATTCATATAATTAAAACATTTAAATGAATCACCATCATGAAGATGAAATATGGCTTCCTTGTTGTTCAGTAAGAATAGCACATTTATCACCTATGCAGTAAAATTTAGGGCAACTTTAATAATTTGCCTTATTTACAAATGCTTGCTTTTATTATGGGATTCAGTAGTTAAACAAAATGATGATAATTAGTAACTCTCATTGGCTTTATAATGAATATTTTCAAATTTTTGAAAAAAAAATGTTTAAAATTTTTCTGTTAAAACCTTACAAGTCAATAGGATGAGGAAAACTGGCTATCAGTATAAGGCTGATGTTTCAATAACATTGGAACAGTGAACCATTTTCCATGCATTTTAAAGGGTATTAAAATAAAATTGCAGTGCCAAAAAACCAGAAATGCCTCTGAGTTCAAAAAAGATTTGGAAAAGGGGAGGGAAGATTGCTGTGAAGAAAAAAAAAAGATAAAAAAGCTACACAGAGGCATAAATAACCACAAATGAGTAACTTAGATATTGTTTCTTTGGCATATACTTCAATGAATTTAGAGTGCATAATGAGTCTATTTATGTTGTGGTGACCAGGCTCCTTGTTTAGTAGAGAAGTCTGTCTGATGAAGGAGCTTTACAGGTGGTAGGCCTTATTTAGATAAACTTTTTTAAAATACCAGGCTTAAAAATATTTCCATTTCTTGTTAGCAACCAACACAAAATATGAATATTTCCCAGAAGGTAATTACACCCTTAAAACCCTCACAAATCCAAACCACAAAAAACAGTCCAACAAACAAACCCGCTTCTGACATAAGGAGCAAAGCAGTACTTATAGCTATTGTTTTTCAGAAAACTCTCAGTTGTCTGCATTTTACAAAAGAAAGATTTATGTCTGGTAGTATCTTTGTGAGAAACACAGCATCAGCCAAATCGCATGGAGCAGCTTCCATATAATGCCAAGGGAAGAATAAAATCTTTACAGTTTTGAAAGCTGTAAGAGCCTTACTTTAATATGTAGGCTGTGCTTTTTGAAAAGCCACAGAGCACTACGAAAGTGCACACTTTATTTTTGAAATAGCTGTGCCAGCCAGAGAATTTCTCAAACGATGGGGGAACAGTCTTCATCAGAGAAGTCTATTTAGTGGACCTTCTCGTCATTCCCAGAGAGCGGGTAACAATAAATGACACGCTCAGATGTGTCATGGGAAGTTTTATCTTAGTGAAGATGCAGACGTGGTGTGTTTGTTAACTTGCTGGGGTGGTGTAGAGACATCCTCATGAATGAGCAGCATACTGTATGTTTGATCATGCATGTGCAACACGAAACAGAGCAGAAGGGACAAACTCCATAAGCAAACCTGACCTTGCAACTGTGTTTATACTGTGCTTTTGTTTGAGAGACTAAAACATACTCTGGCTGGATCTGGCTGGATCCAAGTATTTTGTTGATTTAGAATTCCCAGTGTAACATGTAGCGGTTTTGTAGGAAGGGGTTACAGGATGTAAAGGTAAAGTCACAAAGATTAAGAGTCTTTGGTCTGAGCCCCATGCCCTTCCTCTTGAATTCCAGAGGTCTTTAGAATAAGGTTATGGATACTTTATGGACTTAAAAATGATGGATGAAACAACATAAAAATTAAACAATCCCTAATACTGTCTTCACTTTTAAGAAATAGCAGAGAACTGAGGATTTTACCCCCTTTTCCCCATAAAAGTTGTTTGTTTTGGTTTTTGTTTATTTGGCCTTTTTTTTTTTTTTAATCCAAACATCAGAGAAAGTCAGGGCAGTCAGGATTTAATACCTCTTTTACAACTTAAGGAAAAGAAAAGGAGAAACAGAAACATGAAAGCAAAGAGGCTCATTGAGAGGGTAGCTTTTTCTTTTCCCACTGACACTGGGTCATTTTCTTAGTCTCTACTCAGAGTAATGGAAACTATGACATATTACACTCAGCAGCTACTCAAAGTCAGAAATAGCTCCTATTGAGCATAGCTTCTACATCTGGCAAAGAATAAAAACCACAACTATCTTGCATTTTTCAACTGATCTCTAAAATTTTCAAGTAATTTTTGCCTCATTGGAGAAAGAAGAGCCAATTGGTGCCTAGTCTTCCTTTTTAATCATTTATTCCCAATTTGAAATATTCTTTTCCTTTTTTTTGCCTTTCATATTTATTAAGCTAAAATTAAACAAATTCTCTGGCAGTGCAGCTGTGGCAGCATCTATTCTTTTAAGCCCAAATACTGAACTCAGATGTTCATATGAAACTCGTTGAATGAGTACAATCTCCTCTGACATTCACAGCCACAGGCAGTTGGCCCTCGTTGTCCATTCCTTCACCACCACAGATCACAAAAAAACATTTTGCATCCACTGTATACTGCATGTCATTCTATGAACTGACATAATAGAATGATGCCAAGAATAAACTTGGTTTGTTTTTTCAATTCAAAAAGGTGTCTTCTGCTATGCTATGTAAGCAAGAATAGAAATAGATTTTCTGTTCTGAGGCGAAATATATATTGCTTTCCACGACATAGTGTTTTTCTTTTGCTCTCTCATCTTTTGCTTTATATAAATTCATAGTAGAATCCTTTCAAATAGAGATTGTTTATTTCCTTGAGTCTTTTGCCTCCCTAATATGGAAAGTAAGCATTCTGGAGCAGGATGCTTCCTTCTCTGTAAGTACAGAATCTAGCCAATTGGGTCCTGATACTTCCTGAATCTTGGGCACCTCATACATTTTGTGCTTCACATCCTTGCGGAACATAAGCATATTTTTTCATTGAAAACTGTCATGTATTTCAGAGGCATCCAAACAATTCTAGATCATCTTTGAAGTCTAGGTGAACAGGAGAAACTAATTTTCTCAATTTCTTGCACTGGGTCTATTCCATAACCTGCGTTAAATTGTTCGGAATTACAGTGGACATCTCCACATTATACTGCCGTGTGAAGCTGCTATGGCATACCTTTAGCAATATAAAGGAATACACCTTGAGTTCAAATAGATAAGATATAAAATTTAGTTCATAACATTGTGGTTTTTCCCTTCATTAAGCCACCTGGAGCTAATTTCCTACATGCCAAGTGTATACACTGGCTTTCAGAGCCAAAAGATCAGTGGAAAAAGAAAATCAAATAAATTTTAAAGACAAATCTGAGCATTTTATGTTCTTTTTTTCTCTCTTTTTCAATGACATATTATAGTAATTTTTTTTCATTGGCAGCTCTTCTATTCTGGTAATTCCACACTGCAAAATTGTCTGGAAGGTACAATTTCCTTCTGCCTTTCTCTTTCTTCGGTCTTACACATTTTAAGCTGTTGAGTTCCTATCTGACCTTTTATCTATACTATGTGAATATTATTGGCTGAGGCTGATGTCATTTAAAATTGCATATGTCTCATATTAAACTTGAAACCTTTGCCTTCTTGGGATGCAATATGTAGTTTTCCTTTTTTTTTTTCTTTTAAGCATAAATAATTTTTTAGTTCACCTTACTATATTCCGCGTCAGTCTCACCTAGGCTTCTTCAAGTTCAACTTCTTTATAATAATCTAATGACCAGAAGTTTTAAAAATCTAAGTGAGACTTACTCTAAGATAGAATGTCATTACATTCCTTTGGAATTATATTCTTCTATTATAGCCATATATGCAAAAATCATGTCGACTTTCTCAGTGCTACTGTGAACTTGTCTGGAGAGTTTTAAAGATAAAACCATTATTATGCCATTATTACGTTTCGACTTTTCAATTAATTTTATACTAGGGGAATGTTTATTATTTTATTTTCTGATAGAGTTCTTTTTAATCCTTTAAAACATTTTATACTACTTGTGGTTGTAAAATTAACCTTCACAATTATTTTTATTATAAATTACTTTCATCTGTAGTTTCTACTCACAAGTTTCCATTGATTAAACATTTGGGGTAGAAGTTATTAAACTTGAAAATAATTTTAAACAGATTTTGAAGACTTTCAGTTGTTCTATATCTTAGAAGGAAGAAATACAATATGATAATGAAAAATAAGAGAACTTATCCATAACCAAGAATGACTTGATTTTGAAATTTCAGACTTCAGAAACAAGAATAATTGTTCCTGTTCCCTGTTAAGCAGTTCCCTCTTAAACAGCAGTACTTCAGTTTGAAAGAAAAATCTAGGTCAAGGGGGTTTTGATTTGATTTCATTTTTTAAATAGAATTTCTCCATTTTTAATTATATTTAATTAAAATAAGATTTTCTGAAATTCCAAGTTGAAGTGTTAGGTATATTCATATGGAAACCGGAAATTAAATTTGTTTGGAAAAATGTGGGGTTTAGCTTTTATTAATACTGATAAGCGATGAAAAATTTGTTTTGGCCTTTTATATTATGTAGAGGGGTGAGATCTCAGTGCTGATCTGGTCTGATAGCCAGTGTCAGAACTAGCTAACTAAACAGCAGATTAGGTCAACTTCATGTGTTTTTCGAAAACTCAATGTAACCTGGTAAAGATATTTGACAAATTTATGGGATTTACAAAAAATTGCCTCAATTGGTCAAGACATTTATGAGTCCCAGTGTTATTGATAGGAATCAAAGAAGAGTCAATGCTAATGAAAATAAGCTTATTTTTTGGTGCTTTGTATGTTTCAAACTAGGTTTAAAATGCTTCACATTCCTACATATACTAAATAAATAAACAGGGGTCGGTCATCATATTGGTTTAAAATTTGTAATATTTCACATTTAAACTACCAGGGATTTATTCTATTTTCTTTCTGCTGAATGACGCTTTGGGATATATTTGGTTTTCATTTTCAGATGTGTCTGCAAATATGTGTCCAGAAAAATCTTAGCATTTTTACTTAAAATGAAAAGAGATATTTTCAGATAAGTTCTTATGCTTAGGAGATGACTAGCTTCTCCTGTCTGAAATGATGACTAACTTGAAAGTTATGAAGAATTTCTTAATAAAAACAGCTAGTGATACAGCTATCAATAGCTCAGCTTAGGATGTTCTGTCCAAAATATACTTTTTTTTAAAATTAAAGTTGGACTACTGGCTCCGACATTGTAGAACTGCACAATAAGATACTGACAGAGGCAGAACAAGCTGTACTACTTGGTATATATATTAAGTCTAATGTCTCTAAGGTTACTTTAAACTGTAACCTTCCAAGCTGTGGAATCTGGCAGTATTGACACAGGTTTTTTTCACCCCTTGTTTTCTTCCCAAAATAAAGGCCTACAGTTATGGATCTCTGTATCTACATAGGGATTCTCTGATTTCTGGAAAGCGTTAGGAATCTGGTTGCACTTACAGATCTTTATTGTTCTTGTTTGTTTTTTTTTTTTTGGCCGTATATAATCTCCACCGCTCTTCCCTAGGGTGCAGGCAGTTCTCCTGAGATACGTAAAAGGTTCAGTATATCTTGCTTGCCCTCTGAGCTGCATCTATGTTTTGTAAGCTGGTGTTGAAAATTACTCATGCTTCTAAGAAAGCAACACCGTAAAAGACTAAAGTACAAGATTCACAGATGCTTTACTCTAGAAATAACTATTTATGATGTCAGGTGACACTCAGCATGAAGAAGAGGACTGAAACTGACAGTAGGAGATTTTAAGCACTGAAAATGAAATGGATTTACAATAGCTAGCTCTGGACTCACATCACATTTAGAGTATCCTAATCTGGGACAGTTAGGTTCATCCTGTCTCTACCATACTATCAATACATGTGAGCGAATGAGCCAGTGCATAGCAATGTCGAAATACTCCTTGATATTCCATCTTATTCTGCTACTGTATAGCTGGAATTATCAAATGACTTGTCTATTTCAGGTGTAGATAAGAATAAAAACAGACAGAATGGTAAACTATAATTTCAAATGCTTATTTTCCAAAGATATTTACTCTTTCATATATTACACAAAATGAACAAATCTCTGAAACAGCATTATTATCACCCAGTTTCTGCTCAACTGTCCTAACATACATGATAAGGTGCATTTTATGTTTGTGTTCTTGTTCTCAAACTGGATTGGTAGTTTGTTTCCTTACTAATCCAGAATCTTATAAGCACAGTGGATAGCTAGACTTTATCTGAGTGCACAGTTTCCTTTGCAGATTGGTTTTAAGAAGTAACATTTCTTTGTTGTTGTTAAAGGCATTAAAGGCATTCTGAGGGCTAAAGCAAACAAAACAAGATCAGCATAGTGTCTTATTCTATTTACGTAACGGTTAGCACTTTTAATTTTTTAAATTTTACCTGATAATGTGAAAAAATCTTTTCTTTTTTTTTTTCTTTTTACTTTCAAGGCAACATGAAATGATAAAGAGATAAAATGTTCCCAGGAAACGGGCCTGTTAAATTCCTTGCTTGATAGCAGTAGAAAGAACACGCTCACTGAAGCACTTACTGATGTTTCATTGACTTGAAACAAAGAATTAGAACCCACAGGAAACTGTTAAGTATGATCTATACCAGAGATCTGTTATTCTAAACGAAGTAAAATGTATGCCACTTCTGCTATAGGAAAAAAACGCTTAGAAAAATCCAGGAAGAAGATTCATCCTGCTTTCTCCTTTCATTGATAAGCAGAATGTGACATCTGTTTGATTATTTTGAGTTCATTTACTGTAATAAGAAAACTCTAGATAGATAACTTTTAGATTATTTATCTCTACATTAATTTTAAGGAAAAAAAAATTTAAAAAGTTCTTTCTCTCTTCAGTGTACATGATCTTTTGTTTGCCAAATGCTGTATTTCCTATCCCTTCTCTTTTTATATCTTTGATTTTATGTTTACATTGAGAATTTTCATAAAAAATGAAAGAATTGCAAATCTTTCTACAGAACACTTCTTTAATGGTTTCTGCATTCAAACTGGACCATTATGAGAAACCAATCTGAGAGGCTGTGGAATCCCCTTCTCTGTAAAAACCTACCTGGATGCGTTCCTGTCCAGCCTGCTCTAGGTGGACCTGCTTTGGCCAGGGGGAGTTGGACTAGAACTAAATTTCCAACCCCTCCCATTCTGGGGTTATGTGACTCCACACAGATGGAAAATGGAAATTGCATGGAAATTCTGCAAGTAAACCTTTTGCTGTATATACCCCTTCTCCTAGATTCAGACTCCTGGACGCCCTCCTTGCATCATTGCGGATAGATGGAAGAAGATTCCTGATTTCTTAATAAACTTCAGGGGTGGGGAACTAGGAGTGAGATGTCTGTACAGATTTTTGCTCTAAAGAGACACTTAGGACAGTTGCCACAGAGACCAGCTACAGTCTATTGAGGTCCTTCCCCAGGCATGCTGGAGATTCCAGGATCTTCTCTAGACAAAGCCAAGTAGGGACCTGAACTTTGACTACCTTCGTTGAGTATTATAATCATAAAGCTTGAAGAAAAAATGCCAGCTGTCTCCCATGCTGCCCATCCCATACCAAATGAAGAGAAAACACTTAAATACTTTTCAAGGTTTCTGCTGTGGTCTTGGGCACACTGCAGTGCATGTACAGGTTATACTAACAATTTTCCTAGTTGAATTGTGGTTAAAACTCAGTAGGCCTTTTCCATGGTCTGAGCAACGACGAGGGTATGTGATAATTACTCATATAGCCGTGGAAGGGAAATTGCTACTTTCTCCAGTATTGATAGTCTATAGCTGCAGACTATAGATGTATATGAGTAGACCATAATTTGCAGACTATAGCTGTGTTGTTCTGCAGGGTGACTGAACTTAAGTTATGAAAACTTGAGAGGACTTAGCAAAAGTATTTATAGAACAAAGTTAATGCCTTCTTGAAGATGTAACTTGGCCAGCAGACAGCTCACTCTAGCACTCATTCATTGAAATAGAAGTCTTTTATTAACTTTAATGCAAAAATAATTGGGCTGCTGACAAGTAAGGAGAAAAATCTCCAGTCAACAGCAAAGCCTCATAAAAAAAGGCAGACGGAATACCTATCCTCAAACCTCTTGGTAGCACATCTCCTTAGTATGTGACACAAATGAAATACAGCAATAAGATCTCATTATTCACAGGGTTTCCCTTGTTTTACACAGAACAGGGCAGATGGTTTCAGTCAAAGCATTCAAGTTTTCATTTATTGTAACTTGGATGCAGCAAACCAGCTGATGTAGGATCCCTTAGGTTTAGAAGGGGGCAGGTAGGTAAAAAACCCAAAACATCATACTTCATAGGAGAACATGAAATAAAAAATCTACTTTAACATTTGGAAATAATTTAGAGGTCTCTTTTAACAAAAATACCAAATTAAATTATCAGAATGAAGGTTCTAGATGTATTAATACTCCATGTCCCAAGTTCACTTGGTATAAACAATCTCAGTGCTGTTTTATTTACATGTAGTACTTGTATTTTGAGCCTTAGGAATGCATTGAAATCTATCAAATCATATTTACTAACCTCAGGTTTCAATCCTTATCTTTATTTCCCAGGTGAAAAGGTGAAATTAATTACTGGGAATAGACTTAGAAAAAGGTCTATGCCCTTTTACGCTCTCTAAAGCTTCAGGCAAAGTAATCAGGGAGACTGAACTTAAAACCAGCACATTTTAATGTACTTGTCAGCTCTACACAAGTTGTCCAAGAGATGGAAAAGAGATAGAGACAGAGAGGAAGAGAGAGAGAGAAAGGAATATCCCCAGGTATTTTCATTCTCTGATCAAATTATTTGTTTAACTTCTTGGTTGGTTGTTTAATAGCAAAATCTCTATTTTGTGCACTGCATGATGCTAAAGCATTTTCCTTAATTATATTTGACAGTTTATCCATTTTCCTTTGTGTTTTCTTTAGGGAATAAAAAGATAACTAAATTCTTAAAGCAATAAAGGTAAACTGGCTCAACTGAATAATGTGTTGTACTATAATAGCCTCAACATTTCTAAATTGCTTCAATAAAATTCCAAAATTGCTGTAATTGAGAAGAAGGTTGAAGAAGTCTTGCAGGTCAAATGACAAATTTATTAATGTGTAAAGCTAGCAAAAAGACCAATAAAAATAAGATTTGAAATGCATAAATATATTTAAAAGCAGTAAATATAGAACATGCACTGTCATTTTATACAGTCAGTGGAAATGTAGCACATACATGAACAAACAATTAAACTAGTTTTGTTAACATTGAATAGTTCATTATAAGCCACTGAAATTGTTGGGACTGTTTCTTATAATGACGACAACAACAACAACAAGAAGAAGGATAGAAGTATTAGCACTCAAAACTTTTAGGAATCATTACTTTTAAAAACACTCTGATCTGTGGTAACACAGACTTGTATATTCACATATCACTACGCAATCTAGTGAACATGAAATTTTACCAAATATAAGCTTTACATTCTCTGATCCCTGAAATGATTTCTTTATCTAAAGTTCAAATATATTTTTTTTTAACTTGTAATTTTATTACTGAAAAAGACCCCAAACAAACAACCCGAAACCCCCAAACCCTATACACATCATTGACAAAATTTTCCCTAAGAAAACCACATTGAAAACGATTGATTTACCAAGGAGATTAATTTTGTCAGCAATTTTTTTTGTAGTACTACACTTTCAGTGCAGGAACAAGGAAATGTTTAACTTACATTGCTCTCTCTCATACACACAATTGTTCTGTCTGCATTAGTTGACCCTGTTCATACAATATACCCCTTTATATCTGATAATGCCCTGCACATCCCCGAGTACTACCTATAAAAAAATGTACATATGAAAGTGTAATTACTACTCTTTTCTACAGTCTTGTTTCATTTTATCTGCTCTATTTATATACTTCCTTATTTCTGTACTATTTAGCTATTTATCTACTTCCCTATGAAGCCTCTGCTGTTCAGTGAATAGTGCTTCAGCATGCTTGCTCTATTTTGGTTCAGTATTTGGAGCTGAAATGTTCTCCTGTGTATATTTAAATGCCACTATGTTTTAGTAAATGAAACAAGAATATATAAATGTACAATACAATACTGTAAATAAATGCTGCACAAGAATATACAGATAAATGGAGTAACTAACCATTAATCTTCCTATTTTGATTCTTTTATTGAAAAGAAATTAGGAGAAATAAAGTTAAATTGTTTCAATTATTTCATTAAAAGATTATTTTCAAATATTGTTGTGTATTTCAAATGCACCAGTACCACAAGCCTGGGTGAGCTGGAACTTTCCATTTTGTATCAGTGGCTCATGAAAATTTGTTATGCTTTCCTTCGTGATGAAATATATTTGGTCATGAAGAGAAAAACAGCACAGCATGTTGTAATAAACAGATGAGGTCAGCTGGAATTTGAAAATCTATTTTTTATTTACAAAGTCTTCCTGAAACTTGTAGACAGTTTTCAAGAAGTGCATTGGATGTTGCCACAGTATCACTTAATTAGTTGCTAACCTTTGCTAAAGTTGCTAAAATGGAATCTTATTTTTAAATTTTCTCCTACTTTAATGACTGACATGATTATATTTTGAGTAATTCTCACACTGTATCTAAGCTTTGAGTAAAGGTTGATAACTTTAATCCCTTTTATGTTATCTCTATGCTGCAAATTCAAAAATATTTTGTTGTATTCCAGACAATCCTGTAATGACAACACGCCAACATGTGTGTTAAAATTCTTCAAATGATCAATCTTTTATAAACAGCATAAAAGTAAACATCTTACTTTAATGTCTATAAACAATGATGAACACTGTTTCCTTCCTTTTGGAGGCCATGATCACTATCCTGGCTATTAAATTGAAGGCAAAACAACCATAGTCTGCAGGATTTATCTTTCTAGAAAGAGAATACTGTCACTATCTTCATGTCAATAATTTTCACGTGATACAATAGCATTAGTTCTGAGTTACAATCCAGACTGGATCCAGTTGACAAATGCTTTTTTTTTTTCTTTTCCAATTAAAATTCCTTATAAGACTGTTGAGGAATAGATAATTTTAGAAAGGTGTTGTTTTTGGAAATTTGTCAAAATTAAAATGGAAGTGCATTTAGCCCTGAATCTCTGAAGCTTTTATTAGGAGTGTCATATGTAAGTAAAAAGCAGACATGAAATGTACTATTTTGGGAATAATCTTGCCTTAACGTAAATAAAAAACTTTTTTTTTTCTTTTAAAAAATATTGGTTTTATACAGAAACAATCTTTTTTTAGGGTGAAAGGAAACAAAATGGCAAAACAATAATAAAAAAGAAAAGGTTTCCACTTCTGCTGTTTTAAAAGTTTTTCTTAGAATTGAATCTTTAAAAGGCCTGAGAAAGTTTTTCAGCTTTCCAGGTGTCTGCACTTGCCGTGGGCTCACCACTCTCTTAAAACGACTTGAGTAGAACTTGAGGCTGCATAGTCTTTTTTTCCTATCAATCAGTTTTATTTTAGCTCTTTTTCTTTGGTAAGAACAGAAATTACAGCAGAGGCCAATTTGAGATGGTTTTTATGCTCCTTTAACTAATGTTAGCTTCATGAACCAAAATAACCTATGAAGATTGAAAAAAAGTTGGGATAGGGCATTTGGGAGATTGGTGGCTTTTTGCCCAGCCTAGTGGTTTATGACTTGTTCTTTTTCATTACATATTCTGTAGTTATGACTCAGTCACTGAGTTGGATTCACAGTAGAGAGGATAATAGAAATCAATACCATGGAAAAGAATAAACAATGAAAGCTCTCTATTAATGACAGCTTTCTTCTGCACAGATGAAAATTGAGCCCTTTAGTCAGACCACAAGAGCTTCCACTTCTTGCCCAATTTTAAATTTAGCACGGCAAAGAAAAAAAAAAAACACAAAACCACAACCAAGAAAAAAACAAGTAATCCCTTTAAAGTTAAAAAGTCCTATAAATTCTGATAGTAAAGTTTTAAAATTGAACTTTAAATTTGACTGCTCTGTACAAGACTCTCATGATATTATACTCTCTGTGACACACATCAGACCTGATAATTTTTCTGCAAGTAAGGGAATAGACCTTAAGCTGTTGAGACAAACTATTATGAAGTCAGTGGATTAGTCTGCACTTCTGTAAAAGACTGGTCTCAGAGCAGCCATGAATACCTGCCTGCTTCACATTAGTTTCACTCCTCACCAGAGAGCTTGCAAACTACCTGCCAGAGACATCTGGCCACGATGTCTGGGTGTGGCTTTTAACCACAGAAAAAAAGGATGAAATTCACTTTGAGATTAAATATTTCATTCAGTTATCTAAACATAGGTGCCTGGTGCCATCTTGTTGCCCTTCATTGGGCTAAGAGACACAAAAAGGATGTATGGAAGATCTGCATCTTTCGGGTTATGAAGCTAGGCTAGAACACCACTGCAGTAGATAAAATGACAGTAGGTGATTGTTCTTAGGTTGCTGAAGTTAGTCGAGGACATCAGAGTTTCTTTCCAGAAAGCTGTTGTTTATGGTAGCTAAAAGTGAAAGCTCTCATACAGTTAATGAAGACTGGGGGTCTGGAAAACCATGGGAACCCTGGAGAATCTCTGTTGTATCTGCCAGCTGAAGCGGGTGTCAAGGAGATCTCAAATAGTACTAGATCTCAATAGAGATCTCCTACCCATGGAGTTCTCAAATAGTACTACATATCTATATTTAGGCATAAATATTACACCTGATGAGTATTATTTTTCAGCTGAAATGCTGTCTATGCTCCTGCAACTTTCTGGAGCAAAGACTGAGGTAATACCAGATACCTTAGAGCAGGCATTTAGAATTTCTGCTGAAGCCTGTGTTTAGGCACCTCAGTTCTACCCTTTGCTCACGTGCAGACATTTAGATTTAGGTACCATGATCACTAATGGAAAACAAGTCTAGATTCAGAGTGGTTTTTGAGACAATTTGCCCATGAATAGTATAGACGTATGCTGTCAGAGTTTTGTTTGATCAGTGGAACTACGGGGCTGCTCCTATAATTATTTTTATAAATATCTTCATTTGTAAAATAAATACCTACTTTCCCTGATACCAAAATAATTGGCAATAATGTTACTTTTATATTTCTAACTCTCGTGCTGTTGATTATTTATTCTTTCTCTTGGTAGAGTACTAAGCTACCTGAAAAAGGATAGAAATCTTGTGCAAACCACTTGAGTCAGCAGTTAGACAACTTACAGTCTGCATAAGAGCTTATGATATGGGGCAATTTTCAGGATATCCCACTAGTAACTTAAATCACCTGAACTGAATCACCATAAAAGGTCTTGCTTGTCCTTTCAACACATTTCAAGAAAATGTTTAGTATTCACCAGTCTCACTTCAGATGAAGCATCCAAATATCTATCCTCTATAGTTTTGTAAGCCTTACTCCACACACACATATTCTTCACCAGACCTGCAGCAGTAACTAGGACTTTGCAATTAGGACGACCCAGTATGGCTAGGTATAGTAGTGTTATGTCCCCTGAAGCTCATGCATAAGCAGAAGACATCGCTGAAAATACAAGTTTAGAGCAACACCTGCGTTTAGGTTGTGAGCTGCTGTGATTTGTCACAACTCTCATAATATGGGGTGGGATTCAAGTCGAGATTCAGACATCTAACTTCAGGTAACTACAATATAGACATTTACACGTCAGCTAGCTGTTTAATGTAACAGGGTACCTAATGGAAATAAGAGGGGTGATTCAGTGCTCTACCCATAAACATGAAATGTATACTGAAAGGCTCTAGGGTATCTCTCATGGTCTCCAACTGGCCATCCAGAAGGCCGTGGATATTCTCTGCCTTGCGTGTAATCTATAGATGCCTCCAGATAGCTTAGAAACTCAGAAAGTTGTAGCATATAAAGCGGAAAGCCATTTGCAGGCTACAGCATCAGACCCCAAAACTTTAGGATAAGCTGCTGAGAGACAAAAACTATAACGTTCATTCTTACAGGCTTCAGCTTCAACTTATGATGGTATGGCTCTAAGACTATAGGAATCGCTTCTGCCAATTTCCAGATAAATACAGGAATCTTCACAAAGTTTGTGGTTTATGAAAAGCCTCTTCTACTATACTGCTGCCAGGCAACAAAAAGCAGAAACCAGACCTTCCTTCAGCAGAATGTAATTTTTCCCCCTCCAGTCTGTGCTGACAAATCATTTTAATTCTTTCTTGGATTTAGAAATAGCTTTTCCTTTCAGGAGGCCAAAAGTTTTGGAGTTTTTTATTCCACTACTTGTCTTGCTGTGCTTGCCTGAATGTCCAGATCCTCAATTTGGGCAAGTTCTCTGGAGAAGAACAAGGGGTGTTCCTGTTTCTCTTTTCTATATAGAAACAAACTTCTTTTTCCACATGGTACTCACTGATCAACCACAACACAGGATTTGTCTTTATTTGATTCTTTCATTTTGTGACTCTCTATACCACTGCTAAAATGACAGCATGTTAAAAGGAGGAAAGATTATATTTCCAGGGAACAATATAGAATATACCTTTTATCCCTATCCAACTTTCTTCAAAAGAGGTTTTCTCAGGCCACTGTATAAAATGTTCAGTTCTGTGTTCAATGAATTCTCCCTTCCAACCCTTCATACCTCCCACCCCTTCATGTGGCCTTCCAGCCCTCCTTGAAGATACGCCTCACAGACACTGCCACCCTGTATAAACCAGTTCAAGGAAGGATGAGGACACGGAGCTCTAAAACTAAGATTTCCTCCCATTTCAGCAGTTCTTAAAGCTCCCATGGTGACACGAAGTTTTAATTTTCCATCAGTTTCTGGTGCACTGTTTCCAAATTCCTTTAGATGATGTTTTGTGCAAGGCTTAGTGAACACAATCAAACTTTAAATGTGAAGTGAGTTTGTGGGACAAAGTCCAATCAGGTTATGGGTTCTGAGGACTTTTTTCACTCTATTTCCCAGAGTCCATCAGCACAGAGAGAAGTTAACTGCCACTTTTCTCCTGGGATGTGAATTTGTTGTCTTTCGTAAATGCTTATTTTCATCACTTACATTGAAGTTATTGCTGTCCATGAGGTTATATTGGTTTAAAGCCATTTCTGCTTTAGTCGGTGAAAGCAGGAATAAAAGGACAAAAAAATTCATTCACTTGCAGCCATGCGTATCTGTACTTAATGAAGTTAGCAGCCCCATTATCCTGTATATTATCCCCCCTGGTATAATAATTTACACCCATGTAAGTCATGAGAAAATTGTTACTAACTTAGAAAGCTTGTGTTTAAAAACAGAATTAAATTTAGAATTCTGAGTCTCTTGCAAAATCAATGTAGAGAAGGGAGAGTTAATTGGAAAGCTAGTTATTATGCTTTTGTTCTCTGGAGACAGTATGCCCCACAGTGTTTGAACCTGGCATGTTCTTAAATAAGGGTTGGAAAATGTACAATGTGTTCTTTGATACTTTTCCTCTCCCTCTTTCCTATGGGAGAGCAGACATGATACTGCAGTCAGCTGATCACGAACTCACTTCCAGCTGGTTTTATGCTTAAGTGATATTAAATTATTTTGACTAAAACCAGTGCCAGCACATTTAAGCTTTAGAAATTAGAGAAAATACTAAGATTTTACTCTTAATGCTTACCAGTGCAGACATGCATAATATTTGGCTCTCTTATTTAAATCTAGTTGTCAAATATTTAGTTATGAAGCCAAGCCATTTTGCCAAATAAGTAAGTTCATCCAAATTGCTCTTTTTGTGTGTGTGTGTGTGTATGTATGTATGTATGTATGTATGTATGTATTTTTCCCAGATATGAGGCTGTGTTAATAGTTTAGATGGAAGAAGGAATATGAAATAAAATGATGATTTTTCTGGTTAGTGGAACCTGATGGTGGAGAAGAGTACGACCTCATAAAGCTGATTGAATACAGTGAATTATTGATCACTGCAGTTCAATTACTGTAAAAAAGTGAAGAATAAAAGTTAACAGACTGTGATGGTTATTTATTATGACAAATTTAGAGGTGGGTATTACAGAGAAGAGGATTTTTTTTTCCACTACCATGAAAACTCACACAGTCATTAAATAAATTTCAGTGAAATGCAATTCTTAAGCCATAGTACTGGGGAAAAAAAACCAACAACATTAAAATATTCTCTGATTATGAGTTCCAATTTTATTCCATTTTCTCCATGCTGATCTCAATGGAAGAGAGAGTTTGAGGAAGGGATGAATGATGTTAAGTAAGAAGGCAAATAAGTTTATTATCCATTTTATACCATATCTTGTGTTGAAGAATTCTGTATACTGCAGTATTGCATCCACTGCTTCTTAAAGTACATCCAGAAATAGATTAACATACATTGAAGACAGGTGAGCAAACCCCGATTCAGAGTCAATCTGTAGTTAGATTCCATGATAAAAATGACGAATGTGTCTGGGACGTAGAAAGAGGGAGTGGACAGAGACTATTTTTTTAGTCTAAATGAATGTGTGCAGATGCAACATTTCTAGGGAATTTTAGAAAAGTGAAAAGTAGTGAAATCTGACATATAAAAACACATCATCTACACCTGTGAAAAATGGGGTATGATACACTAAGGAGAAATAATTGGTAAAGTGCAGAACAGTACAAAAACAGATCTAAAATCAGATTAAGTCAATAAGCATAATAAGGCTGATTAGGTTTTCATTTACACCTCTGAAAATTTGCTGTAAAATAACATTTGGCCTTAAGTGACAGAAGATACCTGTAAGGCCAGAAGTTGGACAAGTATTTATTTAATAATTTATTTCTGCAACAGGAGAGGCATTCCAGGACTTTCATACACTGGTATAGGCCACTTTACAGTATATTCTCCTGATATACCATTTTCTGTGTGATGCTTTTTACGCTAACACTTGCACATGGGAAACGTGTTCTTTATCATAGAAGAGTTTCCTTATAATTCAGTAGACTTCTATGTTGAATTAAGGCTAACTTTTTCCATGAGGATGATGCTGCCAGTGATTATATAATCACTCTTATTTCACGCTTGAATCTGTTCTTTGTCTCTCTCTAGACTGTAATTGGTCTAATACAAATACATTACTTTTTATATAAAGACTATTTTCCCTTTTGACTTTAATTAAACTCCACTATCACATACTAGTGGAATACTTAGGACTTTATTTTTCTGCTTTAAAAGTCAACCTTGCTGCCATGTGAGTTTTCCCAAACTCTCACAGCTCTTTGTCTTAAATTTTATTGCTTCCATAATTGCTCGCAGGAAATACAATGTCTCTTGGTGTAAGTATATCAATTCAATCTTGGTGTGATGTCTTTGAAATGAAAAACAGTTCCCTGCATGAAAACCAGAACAGTAACAACAAAAACACTTAAATCTTTTGCACAGAGGGCTGTGTAAGAAAATCTTTTGTGTGCACAAGGAATATCAAGCGCAATGTCAAAACACAAATTGGTGCACTGAATAAAAGCCATGCCTCAACTATAAGAAATCTTTAGGGACATGGAAACTCTGTGTTTTCATTATAAGATGAAGTGACCAGTGAAAAGGGATGTCTGTACAATCCTTCTGGGAATAACAACAACA
The DNA here is from genome assembly GCF_964199755.1 of Larus michahellis. Classification (NCBI taxonomy): domain Eukaryota; kingdom Metazoa; phylum Chordata; class Aves; order Charadriiformes; family Laridae; genus Larus; species Larus michahellis. Next base: position 183,702,789 of record NC_133896.1, on the reverse strand, counting down.
AAACATAACAGTTTTTAAAATACAATTGCTCATGGACTAGAGTTGCAGAGCTGCTGGGCATTTGTGAGATCATTTCTAAGAGCTCCTCCAACAGGAGGCAGGAAAAAAAATATTTTATGGGTTCATAGAATAGAAAATAAAATTAGTTCCAAATAGTGCCTAAGGACTGAATACATGGCACAGGGCCTTCTGAGACATAGGTATGTGATATCCACAGACCGGTTCTTACAGGTGAGCCCCTTGCACAGCACAACACACAGATCCACTCATGGTAGATCCACAGTGGCTGCGCAAGGAAGTCATGTGGCAGGTCTGCTCTCCCTTCTCTGCAGATCTGTGGGCGTCTCTTCTCTCTCCAGTAGCAGAGCACCTAGAGAAACCTTTGCAGGCCTACAGCAAGTAACATGGCTCAGCCGAGAAACTCTCATGACAGAAAGAGAGACAATATTGCTTCTAGCCTATGCTTCAATAATTAATAACAAATAATAGTATTCTGACCCCTTGCATCATTTTGATGGTGAGACTTTCCGATATGAGTGGAGAAGCCAGGGAGGAAGAAAGTGATTTAGTTTTTAGAGCAAGTCTGACGAGTGCACCCTGGTTTGTACTGGGAAATTATTTTATCTATGTGGAACAGAGAGCTGGCCTCTCCTCTTACAGAGACCTGTTGTGGGATGTGTCAGACAGCTCTGGCATGCAGTGAACTGAGTAATACACTACAAACAAAAAAAGATAAAAACAGGTAATGAAGGTACAGACTCTGAGTTTGAAATAGGCAATCCCAAGAGTAAGAGGCACCTGCAGGGTATGTGTATAAGAGCTATAAACTATGTATAGTATGTGGCTTGCACACCAAATTTTCACCTACCTCATTCCTACTTATCACAGAATCATAGAATGTGTTCGGTTGGAAGGGACAATTAAAGGTCATCTAGTCCAACCCCCCTGCAGTAAACAGGGACATCTCCAACTAGATCAGGTTGCTCAGAGCCTCATCAAGCCTGGCCTTGAATGTCTCCAGGGATGGGACCTCCACCACCTCTCTGGGCAACCTGTTCCCGTGTCTCACCACCCTCATTGTAAAGAACTTCTTCCTAATGACTAACTTAAACCTACCCTGCTCTAGTTTAAAAACATTGACCCTCATCCTATCGCTACATGCCCTTGCAAACAGCCCCTCCCCAGCTTTCCAGGTACTGGAAGGCCACTATAAGGTCTCCCCAGAGCCTTGTCTTCTCCAGGGTGAACAACTCCAACTCTCTCAGCCTGTGGTTTAAGTATACATGGTTTAAGTGCATAAGCCTTGCTTATAAAACTATTGTTTAAATATGCTTATAGGAAGGCAGACACACACAAGAAGTTTTTGTCTTTCACACAGAGAAGCACAGCACTTGGCCAGACCTACTCATCTCTACCTCCGGCAGCAGCACGCTGTGAAGACTCATCCCCTGTGCTGGCCTGGGGAATTGAAGTAGCACAGCAGGGGTAACCATTTGTTTCATGCTGATGAAGGAAAGGGATTATGTATCTTTAAAACAGAAGGAAAGGCCTTAGGGATTTTAGGCCTGCAGTAGGAGAAATATTCTAGAACTGACGATCTGACAGGGATGGTGAACCCGTGGCATGTATTGCTATTGCAAATGGTGTGCAAGCAGGCCTTGAGATATCCGCTTTCTTTTGGCTGCTGTGGAGCCTTTGCTACTCACACTGTCCAGCAAGCAGTGGCTGGCTATAGGAAGAGTTCAAAACATCAGCTAAAAGATAAGGATATAGCTTAGAGGCTCTAATGAGCTGAAGGAGATAAGATTGAATAAAGAGCAGATGGGGGTAGAGAAATATTGTCATGAAGCGTGAAAAAGGTTCATCAACATATCCTAGTCACTATAGCACTTTTCACACAAATGCATAGGATTTAAAAGTAATGTTTAATGAGGACAGATATAGTGAAACAATTATTGTTATGCTCTGCATGGTTTATTAGCTGAAATAAGGTTAGCTTTTCTCCACTTTTTTTAGTGTTGCTTGTGAATGTTCAGACATCCAATTTCCAGACATGACAAAAATTCAGGAATAGTTTATAATAATACTTTATTATTATAATAATCCAATAATTTATAATATTAATTTATAATAAAAGTTTATATATAACATGTCATCAAATACACTGAATTTATAGCTATGTCTATGTATTTTACATATATGCATAATGCCGAGGCACTACACAGAGTGGTTAAAATGTGAGAAACAGCCTTTCAAAATCACATTACTGTGATACTGTGTTGCAGCTATCAAACTTGTACATGGTGAAGTAAATGTATCTTCAAAGCGTTTTGTAATATAAGAGAAGTGCACTGGGAAGTGAGGGTCAGTTCTTTACTGGTAAAAGTAGGAACAGTTCTAGTGAAATGAAAGGTCTTCTACCTGAACAGTTAGGCCTTGAGACCTATGGTAGTTGGTGTTTGTTTTTTTTTTTTCCCATGGGTCTTTTGTGTGTGAAGCTAGTGGTAATGCAGAATGACAGAATAATTACTGTTAAAATATCTTTTTTCAAATGGAATGTGATTATGTAATGAATCATCTATACAGAGAATAAAGTATATTAAGGCACTTCACTTTAGTCAGTAGGAATCCAATTGGGAGTTTAAAGCTCCATAAAGTTTCCTCTTTTCTCTTTTTCTTTCTTCATTTTTTTTTTTTTCATTTTCCCCTCTTTCTGGGGAAATCTTAACCTCGAGATATATTTTTTTTTTTCCTTTTTAGCTCTAAAGGAGCTTATGTCTCAAATAATCTCATTGAAGAGATAAAAGCAGAAGCTCTGCAAAAGCGTGCATTAGAAGGAAAAAAAAGTTGCATGGATTGCTGAGAAAGACTAGGTAGGGTCATTTCCTCTGATCATCAGCTATTCCAATTTCTGTTCCATAGCTGTGACCTGGCTTCGTGACTTGTGGGTTTTCCGTCAGCTTCACATCATCACCTGCAATTTACATAATGTAAAACTCCAGGAAAACACGGGGTAGGACAAGCTTAAATTAACCTTGTAAGGTCTGAGCTTCATTCTGGCTCATTAATTTCAAAGCATGTGTAGTTCTAATACCGAATAGGTAGAAAATGCGTTCGGCTGTAACAATGAGCTGCAATAAAAATATGAAAGATTGCAACTTCAGTACTAAATCTGATAAGAACGAGATTTGATTTTTGTGTTTAGTTGCCATTTCTCATATGAGAAACCTAAATACTGCAATGTAATCAGTTTCCGATACTGAGGCATTGTCACAACCAGTGAAAAATCCTCTGAAGGTATCTTTGAATCTTAATGCTAAGCTGAGGAGATATTATAACTTCATTTGCTGAAATCCAGTCCCTACTATCAAATTTTGATAGTGTGCTTGGTATTGTGGTTTTGTGAAACCACATTAACCACTTTATTTTATCGGATAAGGATTCTTTTGTGTTCCTTAAGCTTACTGTGGTCTAGTAATTAATCTAAATAGATTTCACTGCCTCTGAAACATAACATAGGTACATGATCCATGGAAAATTATCCTGGAACAGTATCTTGGTAAATTAAAAGTATAATTCATTTTGCTTTCACATTTACTGAACTTAAATACCGTCAGGGCTGCTTCAGAGATGTTTTAAGTAACAATAAATTCCAGCATACTAATACTTACTGTGGTAACATTAACATAGTAACATATAATGTGTTTAACTACATCAATCTGCCATATAAATCAACTGCAGATGATAACAATCATTTACATTCTAGGTTCAGCTGTTCTGGGTTATGGATATTTTTTGATTTAGGTATATAAAATGTTCTATTCTCTCAATTACATACTCCTGTAATTACAAGTCTTAATCTGTTTTCAGACAATTCATTCACAAACGAACGAACAAAGAAAACCAAACAACGCAAGCAAGCAAGCAAAAATCCCCTAAAACATTAAATACATCCAAAAGCATATTTCAGGAAGTCAGAAAAAACAAGTAACAGTTTTCTCATTCCCTGGACTCCTAGAAATGTAGACCAAGTAGTAGTGTGTCGGCCTTTTCAGTCCTAACTTCTTTTTCTGAGCTGTGTGTTTCATCCCATGGTCTTCTTTACATCTCTTTCTTGGCTGAGAGCTTCTTCATGAACTGGTTGGAAGAGATTTTTGAAACAATATGTTTTCTCTGCTTTCTCTGATCCCTTTTGTACAAATGTTCAAAAAATATTCCAGCCTAAGGCAAATACTTTGCATGGAAAATTTCCGTACAAAGAATAAAGGTCAGCAAAATTAAAAATAACTGAAAATAGATGTGTTGGTTAACTAATAATAATAATCAGGCCTGCCATCTCCACATATTCATAATGATATAATAGTCCACCCCCAAAAAATAATTCAAAAGATACTTGAGATTCAGAAATGTCCTGTGAAGTGGAATATTCACTATGAATAGTAAAATGCAATATTTTAAACTGTCCTGAAATATGAAACAAAAAAGCACACATCTTGTCTTAATAAAGTGCTTACTTTAACAATACTGAAAAGAATAGGACAAAATATCCAAAATGCCAATTAAGCAAACTTATTGACCTCGTAGTGTAATGAACAAAGTTTACTAGCCGCAGCCTGTAGACACTGTTGTGGATACAACTTTCTTAACCTTAGGAAAGTGATGAAATAAACAAAATTATTTAAGCACAAATACAAAAAAAATGCAGGAAAAATATCATTTTTTTTCTGTTGAACACTCTAAAACAGTGCCTGAGTCTATTCTGTTTTCGCTACATAAGATTGTATTTTCTCAACTGAAAGCTGAGTCAGTCTGCATGGGATTTGTTTATGCTCAGTGGAGAAAGAAAAGACTCTTCTAGAAAGTGGTTCATCACATCCTAAAGTACCCCTCTTCAGATTAATTGAACTGCTTATTTCTATCTATTGACAATAAAGGCTTTTGAGGGTAGCTAGCTCAGAGAAGATACCTGCTGTGAAGACATTTCTTCAGATAAATCCCCAAAAGACATTTTGGCTTTCCAAGTATGCTTGTCCCAGTGCTTTCCTGAACACTACAAAGATCCAACAATGCCAATGCAAAGATCTGACCTGCTCCTGAGAAGTGAATGTCTTGGGATGTAAAATAGGTGTTTGGCTTTGCTATGGTATTAGCTAAAAGAGCTATTTTGTGCTCTTCAAAATACATTATATTGCTCAGGGAGTGTCTCCCTGGGTTTAAGGCCATAAAGTATAAAAAGGCTCATGTCCATTTATTAGGACAAACTCCTTAGAGGGTAGATAGGCTATGTCCACACTGGATGGTGGGTTTCAGTTCAAAATATCTGAAGTAACATACCAGCAGCATAGCCCACAACCCACAGGGGTATCTTGATAGACAAAAGTTTAGGGTATCAGAAGGTCTGGTTGGTTCTAGGATGTGGCATAAGAATATGGGGCAGCATTTGTGGGAACAAATGCTTCTGGGATGTGTTGTAAGGCCCTATAGAATAGAGGGATCCAAACCCGATACAACTTTGATTCTGTTTTGTAAGGAAGCTCTTGAATTAAGTATTTCCCCAAATTAGCCCTATTTTCCTGGACTGATCTAGGTAGAATGCTACAAAAGAGTTTTTATTACAGAATTAACATTTCTGAAATGCTCAGGTCGCTCTCACGGCTACATCTCTACTGTTAAATAAGAGGGTTAGGAGTGAGCTTGATCTGTGGACCTCAGTCATACATACTACTAAATTGTCATCTCTGTTCCTGGCTCTATCATGGAATATTCTGACTAGCTCTGTCCAAAATAAATATGTCATGTTGAGTGGGTTAACCATAAGGAGTGTAGGCTCAAACCTACGTTTGAGCATTTGATCTCTCACCCTATCAGCCTATGTCCTTTCCCTCTATTATTCAGTAACATAGACATAACCTTACATTGTGTAAAGTCTTTGAAAGATGTCACAAGCTTCTCTAACTTGAGTTAGGGGTTAAATAAATTCCCTGGCCTACATTGCAAGGAAAGAAGATTAAATATAATTTTGAAAAATATAATTAAATCTATACAATGAAATATATGAAATACAAAATGAAAAATATATATTGTCTTTCTTTGTTATCAATATATTTAGTGGTGCATCCAGCACTAACCAGATCTTTAACCAACTGTTTCAGAACAGGTGTTGCTAATAGTTTCATGTAGATTTCTACTGGAAACCGTAAGAGTTTCCTTGGGTGACATGTCAGAATACAGACTTCTTTTAAAACACTTGTGAGCTGCTTGTCCACTTAATTAGGTAATTCAATAAGTACTTCAGCCTGCCAGTTCTACTGTCATCTTCATGTCTTTTGCTCTGATGACCTTTTATGCATATTCAATTTGTCTATTACTCAAGTGGGCTTTTGACTTACACTTGCTGGTTAAAAGTCTAGACTGAGACATTACTACAATGTTTGATCTTTGCCTTGACTAGAACGAGACATAAAAGCAATTTTCAATTCAAAGGTATAATGCTGCGGCAGACGTGCTTGAGTTTAATTTAAGCGTATGGAAGTTGTTTGCACTGTAGGCTCTTTGTCTTTGGACTTCCTTTCCTGTTAACTGACAAAGGCTAGATGCAATGAAAATTTGGCTGGTTTAAGGAGAGACTTAGATAAAACAGATTGAAGACTCTCAGGAATGTTGAACATGGTGTATAGCGCAGAATGATGCAATTCAAGGGGACTTTTTTCAGCTTCCATCAATGTTTATTTTAGGAATATGGTCTACAGTAAACGTGTTGCAAACATGCTGATTAGGAACACTTAGTGCAAGGTATTTAGAAATAAAAGAAACACTACAGAAAGCAGTAAATGTGGCTTATTTTGCTACAGAGTAAAATGAGTCTATCACATTTTAACCAAGGTGAGCAAACAGGCTTCCGTTCTCCTACAGCACTTTTTACAGATATCAGCTTTAACCTTCAAAAGATCTTCTGTATAAAGAGGTTCTAGTTTGACTCCACTAGAGTTTCACTTGGAAGAATATTAGTATGTAATTCTCAGAGATATTCACAGAATCACGGAATCACGGAATCTTCAGAGTTGGAAGGGACCTCTAGAGATCATCTAGTCCAACTCCCCTGCTAGAGCAGGATTGCCTAAAGCACATCCCTCAGGGCTGCATCCAGGCGGGTCTTGAAAATCTCCAGAGAAGGGGACTCCACAACCTCCCTGGGCAGCCTGTTCCAGTGCTCTGTCACCCTCACCGTAAAGAAGTTTTTCCGTGTATTTGAACGGAACTTCCTATGTTCTAGCTTGTGCCCATTTCCCCTTGTCCTGTCACTGGGAACCATTGAAAAGAGCCTGGCTCCGTCCTCCTTAAACCCACCCTTTAGATACTTGTAAACATTAATCAGGTCCCCCCTCAGCCTTCTCTTCTCCAGGCTAAAGAGTCCCAGCTCTTTCAGCCTTTCCTCATAAGGGAGGTGCTCCAGTCCCATAATCATCTTGGTTGCCCTACGCTGGACTCGCTCCAGTAGTTCCCTGTCCCTCTTGAACTGGGGAGCCCAAAACTGGACACAGTACTCCAGTTGTGGCCTCACCAGTGCAGAGTAGAGGGGGAGAATGACCTCCCTCGACCTACTGGCCACAGTCTTCCCTATGCAGCCCAGGATACCATTGGCCTTCTTGGCGACAAGGGCACACTGCTGGCTCATGGATAATTTGCTGTCTACCAGGACCCCCAGGTCCTTCTCCTCAGAACTACTTCCCAGCATGTCCGCCCCTAACCTATACTGGTGTTTGGCATTCTTCCTTCCCAGGTGCAGGACCCTACACTTGCTTTTGTTGAACCTCATTAGGTTCTTCTCTGCCCAGCTCTCCAGCCTGTCCAGGTCACGCTGGATGGCAGCACGGCCCTCTGGAGTGTCGGCCACCCCTCCCAGCTTGGTATCATCAGCAAACTTGCTGAGGATACAGTCTGTCCCCTCGTCTAGGTCATTAATGAATATATTGAACAAAATTGGTCCAAGTATTGACCCCTGAGGGACACCACTCGTTACAGGCCTCCAACTGGACTCTGTGCTGCTGATCACAACCCTCTGAGTTCTGTCACTCAGCCAGCTCTCGATCCACCTCACTGTCACCTCGTCTAGCCCATACTTCCTCAGCTTCCTAATGAGGATGTTATGGGAGACAGTGTTAAAAGCCTTGCTAAGGTCAAGGTAGATGACATCTACGGCTCTCCCCTCATCCAGCCAACCCGTTATAACATCATAGAAAGCTATCAGATTGGTCAGGCATGATTTGCCTTTGGTAAATCCATGCTGACCACTTCCAATAACTTCCTGTTCCTCTACGTGTTTGGAGACGACATCCAGAATGAGTCGCTCCATTACCTTCCCAGGGACAGAGGTGAGACTAGCTGGTCTGTAGTTCCCTGGGTCCTCCTTCTTGCCTTTTTTGAAGATTGGAGTGATGTTAGCCTTCCTCCAGTCCTCAGGCACCTCTCCTGTTCCCCATGACCTTTCAAAGACGATGGAGAGCGGTCTAGCGATAACATCTGCCAGCTCTCTCAGCACTCGCGGGTGCATCCCATCAGGGCCCATGGATTTATGAATGTCCAGCTTGGCCAAGTGGTCTCTGACCCAGTCCTCCTCAACTAAGGGAAAATCTTCCTCTCTCCAGACCTTCCCCCTTGCCTCCAGGGTATGGGATGTGTGAGGGACGGCTTTATCAGTGAAGACCGAAGAAAAGAAGGCATTCAGTAACTCTGCCTTCTCTGTGTCTTCCACCACTAGGGCACCCGTCTCATTCATCAGTGGACCTATATTTTCCCTAGTTTTCCTTTTTCTGTTGATATACTGGAAAAATCTCTTCTTGTTATCTTTAACTGCAGTGGCCAAGCTGAGTTCTGATTGAGCTTTGGCCCTTCTAATCTTCCCCCTGCATAGCTTCGTTATATCTTGATAATCCTCATAAGTTGCTAAGCCCCTTTTCCAGAGAATGTAAGCCTTCCTTTTTTTCCTGAGGTCCAGCCAAAGCTCTCTATTTAGCCAGGCTGGCCTTCTTCCCTGTTGGCTCGTCTTTCGGGACATGGGGATGGCCTTCTCCTGTGCTTCTAAGAGCACCTGCTTGAAGTATGACCAGCTTTCCTGGGCACCTTTGCTCTTCAAAACTGCCTCCCAAGGGACACTCTCAACCATGCTCCTAAACAGGCTAAAGTCTGCCCTTCGGAAATCCAAGGTGGCAGTTTTGCTGGCTCCCCGCCTCCCTTCACCAAGAATTGAAAACTCTATCATTTCATGGTCACTCTGCCCAAGACGACCTCCAACCTTTACATCCCCCACAAGACCTTCTCTGTTAACAAACAGTAGGTCCAGTAGGGCACTTCCCCTAGTAGGTTCCTTCACCGGCTGTGTTAGGAAGTTGTCTTCCACACACTCCAGGAACCTCCGGGACTGTTCCCTCTCTGCTGTGTAGTATTCCCAGCGGACATCCGGGAAGTTGAAATCCCCCACAAGAACAAGGGCAGATGATCGCGAGACCTCTGCCAGCCGCTTATAGAATACTTCATCGGTTTCTACATCCTGATTAGGGGGTCTATAACAAACTCCCATCATGATATCTGCCTTGTTGGCCTTCCCCTTGATTTTTATCCATACACACTCAACACTGTCATTCACACTGTTGAGTTCTAGACATTCAAAACCGCCCCTAACATAGAGGGCCACCCCACCACCTCTCTTCCCTTGCCTATCTCTTCTGAAAAGCTGGTAGCCATCAATTACAGCACTCCACTTGTGTGTGTCTTCCCACCACGTTTCCGTGATGGCAACCACATCATAGTTTCCCTGCTGCACGATGGCCTCCAGCTCGTCCTGCTTATTCCCCATGCTGCGTGCATTAGTGTAGATGCACTTCAGTTGGGTTAATTGTCCTACCACTTTCTTGTGGGGACAGGCCCTGATTTGCACCTGATCATTCTCGGACACTACTGTAGTTACCAAATTATCACTACTCCTTGTGTCTATGCTGCCACACAATTCACTATCCCCCACCATCGCTGAGACAGGCTGCAAGACCTTGCTATCACTTTTACCCATGAGCACTGCTATGTTGCTCCCAGGCACCACTTTTGTGATCCTGGTTTCGTCCCCATCCCCCATCAAACCTAGTTTAAAGCCTTATGGATAAGCCCTGCTAATTCTTGTCCCAGTCTCTTTCTTCCCCTTCGGGTTAGGCTTCCCCCGCCTGATGCCGGCATGCCTGGTTTCCTGTAGATCAGCCCATGTTCAAAAAAGCCAAAGTCCTGCCGGACGCACCAGTCGCGGAGCCAGGAGTTAATTTGCTGGCTCCTCCTATTTATCCCCTTGTCTACCCCTGCAAATGATGGGATAGAGGAGAACACTATTTGTGCTCCCGATCCCTTAACCAGCCGTCCCAGGGCCCTAAAGTCATTCTTCATTGCCCTCAGACTTCTGGTACCTACTTCGTCACAGCCTACCTGAAATATCAGTAGCGGATAGTAATCTGATGACTGGACCAGGGAAGGGAGTTTCCTCCGTATGTCCTTAATTCTGGCCCCAGGGAGGCAGCTGACTTCCCTGTGGGATGGGTCCGGTCTACAGATAGGATATCTACAGATATTCGGGAGAGTGGTTTTAGGTACTGCACATTAAGACATGTAAGGACTTAGAGCTTAAAGAGAGAAAAAGGAAAAATGGTAGGAGAGAAGGGAAAAATTCTATGTTTCTATCTAAGCTTTGGGTCACACAGTAACACAGAATTAAAACAAGTGGTAAACACTGAAAAACCAATATATATTTCCCCTTTGCCATTCCGGTGTCCTAGTCACTGGGCATAGCACTGCTAGAGGATGACTTTTCCTCTATGATGTCAGAAATTTACTCTCACTGTTTTTTATCGACTGTGTGGCTTCTCATTTATCCAGAGTGAGCCACTTTCCCGACGTCAGCATCCTTTCAAAGTGTCAGGAAGAGAGTGACAGAAACATATCACATTTCTTCTGAACCTCACAGAAGGAAGAAAAATTACATCTTCTGTAAGATGCTGATGTCTGAAACCGTCCTCTTGATAGCAATAATGTGTGTGGTGCAGGAGTATACTTGCAGCAAACAACTTTTGCAGTTGATTAAATGCCTCAGCTTCACAAAGACCATTTATTGCTTTGTCTACTCCAGCAACATAGACATTCTACTTTAAATAGAACAAATGTCAGTTCTAGAAAATGGGATGCTCAGACCTTCAGTTATAAAGTAGAAAACCTTGACAAGAGGTGATTGTTTTTCTTTTTCTTTTATTTTTTTTCCTTGGGATGGCAGATTCCAGTACTTCACCTCAATATTTCAGATTAGCCTCATTTCAAAACTAAGAAGATAAAACTGGACAGAGAAAGTTTAGAGGGATAGATAAAATGCAATTTCATCTATTAAATTTTCCAGTCCATTTGGATTTTTCCAGCCTTGGAGACAGCCTATGCTTTTGTTGTGCAGAAAAGGATTTAAATATTATTGAAAAACCATTAGTAACAGTTAGAAAGTCTTTTCAGAGCTATAAAAAGTTGGATGGATTTATATGGAGTAAATTTTCAGTGCTGACTGTGTGGACTTACATCCAAATTGGGTAATTTTAATAAATAATTTTAATATTATCTACTGTAGAATGTAGGCATATGATGCACAGACTGTTCTTATCAGGAAAAAAAGAAAAAAAAAAGAGACATTTTAGTCATAAAACTGTGTATAATCTTAGAAAAATACAAGGAATGCATGCCAGATTTTGGTTTGTTGATTTGGTTGGTTTTCTTTTCCTATACCAAGTTCAAATATCCTTTTCTCAAGCTTATTCTTTTTCTGAATGGTGTTATCACTAAAATGTGGAATATAAATGGCATTTCCTGTCCTAGGGTGGATGCTTAACATTGTATATGACATGGCCATGTTTTTTGTAGCTGTAGTTGAAGTTCTGGTTTGAATCTCAATTACAATGGCAGATGTTTTATAGCTACCTTAAAGTACCTGCTTTCTAGAAGTGATCTGAATAAATGTACATCTGAGTTAGGAACACACCAGTGGAACACTAGACTCCTTAATTTGGAGAAAAATCTCCACATCTGAAGGAAAAGTTTATGACTTTTCATTACCTTTGCGGTCCTCAAGGACTTCCATGCAACTACTATTACATGGTGTAAAGTAGTTAATGGAATAGACCTATTTATTTTTTAGTGAAGACATGTTTCAATGCAGAAATATACTTAAGCAACTGGACACAGGTAAAAGTAAATCAAACAGCTTTAGTGACAGAAGGCACAAAACTCTCAAGGACATAAAGCTGAAAGTCTAGACATACTAAATATTTTTTCTTCCTTATTCTGTGCTATAAATGCGTTGAGTTTAAAATTTGATACTGTAATATTTATTGACACCATAACAGAAGATTGCAAAAAGAAAACAATCCTTGTTTTAGAGCTTTTATAACTATGCATTGTGGTCTTCTGGTACAGTCAGAATTGTTTTTTAATTTATATAGGAGAAAAGATTAGAGAAAAAAAAATCCTGCCCCAAAATCTGTGTTTATCATCTTTAGTTCTGCTTCTAGCAAGTAAATGGTCTGATTAGTTTCCAGCATATTTCAGGAAAGATGATTCATGTATCTGTTATACATTCAGGGTGCCGCAGTGGTGATGACTGTTCATGTGTAGCTGCTACTTGAAAAAAAATTAAAACAACCCCAAACCCTACAGGAAATGCATGCAACTACTCTTAGAGAAAAATAAACAAAAAAACAAACAAAAACACTGAAGGAAGAATCATATTTGTCCTTTCATTATGTATCCTCTGGCTGGTAAATATTCACCTACTACATCAAAATACTCCATTCATTTCCTTATGTATATCAAAGTATTAAGCAATCTATCATGATCACTGCAAGGTAGATGGTGCGATAAACGAATTATCTAGGCATATGATGTTGATTAGCTTAAACCCCCTTATCTTGGATATACTCAAACCCATGATAGGTGTATCAATGCAGTGACATCCACTGCAATTATTTATACGAACTAAAAAGGAGGATTTTATGTCATAGAAGTGAGCCAATAAGCAAATAGTTGACATTAAAAGGGCAAGTTTGAGAGAGGTTTAACCTACATTAACATTGTAAAATATAGAGAAGTAGCTTATGCAACTTATAGTTATGATACATTTATTTATTCAATACCATCCTTTAAAGTTGCAGTATGTGTCTGCAGAATGAAAGAGGAAGAAACAAGACTCTCTTGCAGAGTCTCTGTTATTCCTTTTTGCTTTTCAAGAAGAAAGTTATTCAGGTTAGAAGTGCATACTTGTTCCTTTTGCATGAAGATTTTGAACAAGCCATATGAAGAATAGAAGATAACACACAAGCTTGTGTTCCAAGAAATTGGCCTGGCAAATAAGAGAAGAAGTTGGACTGTAACAGAGAGACTGAACATTCTTAGAGATGACTTCAACTGTCAGATGGTAGTATCCTGGGCTTTTTTTCACCAATTCCTACATTCAAAGCATGTCCTGTAAACCCAAACCAGACAAAAGTAAAGAAACAGATTCACCGTGCGTTCTTACATTACTTAGGGTGATCCCGCATACTCATATAGCCTGATAAATCCTATTCCTAGCAGTCATGTGAGGCTAGGAAAGGTGCAAAAGATGGGCAGGCAGTGCTCACTAGACATTAGACGTGAATAGGACTTTCTGATAAAATATCAAATGTTGAGGGTGTGACTTCTGGGCAGTAATGTGCCACCATCAGTGCAGTCATCTTAGCTTCTAGACAAACCGTAGCTCTTCCCTTAATAATTAAGTAGGTAAAGTGTCACAGATTTCACTTGAAATACAGAAAAAATGAGTTCAGACTCTTTCTTTTGTAGTATACAGAACAGCTTTCAGTCGCATGATACTGTAAGTGTGAATTTATCATCCTTGCTGGAATAGTTTCACTTTGTGTAACTAATTAAATATTTATAGGAACAGAGGGTGCAAAAATAACTCTATGTGATATAGGTTGTGACATTTATGTGGGAGAAGAAAACCTCAGGATAAGTTCTCTAACTTAGAATGAAGAAGATTCGGATCAGGGCACCCACGTGATAAGCAAGTGCTCTAAACTTGAGTTATAGGATATACTGCTTTGGGGCTGCCTCATTGTAAATTATGATTTTTTTTCAGTCCAGAAAAAAAGAACTTTAGGCATTTCTTTAACTTTTGCATGAAGTGGGACAACTCTTCTCATTTGAATTTTATGCAACATATCAAATTTCCACTAGACTGTTTCACTGCAGTTGAAAAAAGAAAGAGATATAGAGGGTTTGTGAATATTGACCTGTCTAGTTGTATCTCTATTTACATTTCTGTTTGGTTATTAGATAACAAGGAATTGTGAAAATAGAAAAAAAGTTCAAAAATAAAACTTCAGCTAATATACAGCATGCAGAACTGTTTAGAATTCTACTGCTGCTGAAGAGTCTGAAAAAGAACATTGACAGCCTATATAATTACAGTGTTCGAAAGGATACTTCTTTCAGTTACCAATTCTATTTGAATGTAATGATACTTTTCAGTTCTCAGAACCAGAAGACTGAGGATGACTCAGAATAGCATGCAGTAGCTTCCAACAAATGTCCCAAAGGAAAAAAATAAAGGAAATGAAATTTAGAAAGAGAAGACATAACACCACAAACAACAGAGTCACTATAACATCACAAATAAGGATGGAGAAACTTCAGAAGATTCTATATTGAGGTTCATTTCTTAACTGTCAACTCGCTCTCTGATGTGTAATATTCTGCTGGAAATCTTGTGTGAACAGATTTTGTTTTGATATTTCCAAATTTCCAGTTCTTATCTCAGTAGAGCCCAAAGCTCCACAGATGCATCAAAAGAGAGAAAAAGGTGTTGGAAAACAGGCTATGTAAATAATTTTAAAACATAAAAAAAATCTTTGATTCATGCTTGACTTCAAACGAGGAGTGATTTCTTTTTTTCTTCTTTTTTCTTGTTTTTTCAAATGACTGATTCTCTTTTCCATTTTCAAAGAGGAAGCTGGAACTTCCAGGACTGTCTACCTTACAGTATAGAGTAAGATATCCGTGTTAACTAAAACAGTGTGGATATTAGCAGTAACGTACCTGCAGCAACATATAGGCTTAGTCAAGGTTCTTCACAGTACCACAGGTGGAATGATTCCAGTACCTGAGATAAATTCATGTGTCTCTGAATCACCTCTCATGCTTCAAAACAGTATTTCAGGATTACAACAGGTTTGACAATATTCTTTAATTTAGGATTAAATGTATGTGACAGTAGTGCCTTTTCTAGATCAGCCTGTCTACACCAGATAAAAAGGTGCTACAAAAAGGAATAAAGGTCCTATCAAAGAAAATGAAGGGTTTTTTCATCACGGTAGCCAAGGGATTCTGTTCTCTGAGTGCAAGTCTGAGCTTAAAAGTTCTATAAGGAAAGGACCTGTGGGTACAAGGTGCACATCAACACAAACGCAGTATTCAGCCCTACTCAGTTGGGCTGACTAATATAATGCTATATTCTGCAGAATGATGTTAGTTTTATCACAAGCTTTCTAAACCAAAGTAGCACAGTATTACAAAGTGCCAGAATTTCCAGGTGAGAGTTTTCTGAGAAAAGAGACAACAGTTAATTAATGCTACAAGTTTTATTATTTGTAGCAGATGCAACGGTCCTAGCTGAGACTGAGGTACTATTTTGCAAAGACTTTGTAAAAAGTAGTGTAAAACAGGATCTGCTTGAAAGAATTTATATTCTTATTTCAAACAGAAGACGATGACCTGCATCTGGGAAGACTCCAGATCTGAGACAGTGGTGGGTATGGAGCACAGGGTCTGGTATTGGATATTAGCCAGGCTGAAAAACCTCTGTTAATATTCAAAGGATCTATGAGCGTGGTGGTGATTGTGAAGCAGGTGAATGATTGCATGCACCTATTTGCTAGTAAACTTCAAGCTGGAGAAGCCAGTGAGTAGGAGGAGACCCATTTAGAGGGTAAAGGGGTCTGAGATCCAGACAGGAAAGCTAGGTGGATATTCAAGGGATCTGAGAAAATGGGTGTACTTGTGAATCTGGGGAGTGAGGGCATGCACGTTTTCACTAGTGAACTTCAATCACGATCAGTCAGAGAGAAGAAACACATCTTGGCCAGCAGTACTTATATTTTATGAGAGTCACAGTTTATGTGTTATATGTTGGTGTTGTTAAAGGCAGTGCTCTGAACATGCAAATGGTAAAATAAACAAACAAACAAATAAATAAATCAGAAAAAATCTCAACCCATTTCTCAGAATAGAAAAGCATTGACAGAAATTATAGGTTTTTCTTTATGAATTGTGAGTAGAGTTACATCTACATTTCTTGAGTGGATAACTTACAAAAATGGTATTCATTAACACTGTCACTTTTGTGAATATTTGCTATTTTTTGTGATAAATACCACATCTCTTTTTTTTTGACTAACAGAAACTAAAATGCAGTGAAAGACAGATGGATGCAAAAATCCACCTTCTCTTAACCAATCCAAGCATATCAGCTGTAAAGTGAGAAAAAGGAGAAAGATATGTTAAAGGAACATGCTGGTTTAAAATATATCGGGTGTAAAGGCTGGTAAAAAACTGATGATAAGCAGATACATACATACTGTTTTGATAAACTAACAATTCACTTTACATATAAAGATAGTTTTATGTAATCTGCAAATAAGAACACTCACAGCAGCATGAGATTCAAGTGAGAATTAAATATTGTATTTGATATGATTTTCACCTAGGTTTTGGAGAGCCATTTCACACACTGTTTTGAGAATTGCTAGCAACTATAATCCCCCAAAGTCTGTTTGCAGCGTAGCCTGCAGTGAAGAGACACCTGAACCAGCACGTGTGCCAGAAGCAGTGAAGTCCCAACAGTACTGAGTTCAGCGTGATTTTTTTCCTTCTGCTAAAGTAATCACAATACAGTCAACTCTCTGTTATCGATGCTAACTGGAGCTTGGCAGAGTTTTGCAAAGAGAGGTGATGTTATGGCTTCCACACTGAGCTAACTTGCTGAGGATCAGCCCCATGCACAGCCCATTTGGCTTCATGAAAGATGCTGTTGTCCAAATGTGTGCAGCCACTTTGGTTCTGAAGCTGTGTTCCTGGTATACGGCATCAAAACCAACAAGCCCTCCAGATATGCCAGAGTGCATGGTGTGAAGACAGATGGGACAGCTTGTGATCAGTGGCAAGGGCTCAGCACAGCATGGAAGCAGTTTATAACACTTACGGACAAAAGATGGGTGTCATTGCACTCATGTGGCTCTACACTTGGTGCAGCAATCTGTGCAGCATTTGACCTGGCCTGCACAGATCAACAGGAATCTCTTTGCACCTCTGGCATGATTTAGCTACAGCACGGATAGCTATTTCCCAGATGAGTTGCCTCTGACCAGCTGTAGATGCTAATGATGTATGCATCCAAGCTAGTCTGCCCAACTCCCTCTGTGGTCAAAGGAAAAAAACCAACAGCTTTCGGGTGGTGATCTACTTCTTTATAATCCTGATCAGAAGTGTTCTTCAGTGTGCCTAATTCTCTACACTGAATAAAAGAAGGCTCAAGTGTCTATCTCAAATGTGGACGTTTATGACTGATGACTAGAGCTAGCTGGCATCACCCTTGGCATCTACCATGAGTCTCGTGCCTTACTTTTTTAAAAAGTGTTATCAAACATTACTTGTAGAAAGAACAAAACCGTTGTTCCCCCAGGAACAATTTCCCCCTCTGTATTTCCATATTGACATAGGAGGGACATGTTTTGCATGTTTGGAGTTCACAGAAGCTGGAGAGAACTGGTGTTATTTGACCATGTGAGACATCCATTTTCATCATTGATTTAGGAGTACGCAGTAAGACCACTTTCTATAGCACTGATATAAAAGGCAACAGTGGCTTCAGGACAATGATTCTGCCTGTAATTATGTTCATAACATCAAAACAAAAACATTTATTTTGTTAGTTTCTTAGGCACTTGTGATGCTGGTTTAAAATGTTAGATCATTCTGCTGTTCAGATGATTATGGATACAGAGGGAAATACACGAACTGTCCACTAATCGAGTGGTTAAAAAGTTAGTACCTACACCTAAAGGGCAGCTTTGGAGGAATGAACCTCAGCTGAAGAGACTGTATGGTGGTTTTTAAATAACTGCATATACTGTATTCATCAGTTGCAAAGTATTCAGCCCTAAACTTGAAGAATGGGGTAAAAGGAGTGCTGCATGAAGTGCTTCAGACATTTTTGAAACACCTTTGTTTTGTTGAAAATAAAAATTAATAAAAATTGTTTTTTGAGGGAAGGGGCAAAAAGGGGGAAGGGAAAAGGCCAATTTCAACTCGTCATTTGAAAGACAAAATATCAGGCTGTTGAAATGTATTGTACTACTCTTAAAAGTAAAATCTTTTAAGAGTAGAGAAACATTTCTTGCCACATCTAAATCTACTACCATTGTAAATAACATGCATATTATTTTAGCTGGAGACAGTCTGAGAATAATGCTCATTTAAACACATGATTTACAGCTGAAGGATTTCAGAGTTTCAAGACACCTACAAAACAAGTGAGAAACTGGCTAGTATTATTAATACCACAGTGATGGAAATTGTTTGGCAAAATATTAAATGAATATTTAAAGAAGACAGCTCTAAATTTGTACACTACTAAATTGCATTATAAGTAATACTGATGATCTAAAACATTATATTTTTTGGTTATATGTCTACTGATTTATAAAACTTACAGAGGTGCTGAAATGCAATGTCAACATATTTTTGAAATAAATGCCAGGTCAGAGTTGGGAAGCTGTCTGGGTAAGGGTTAGATACAATGAAAGGACTGTATGTTCTGATCTTTATATTTGTTTTCAGACAGCAGTGCATCACTGAAACAGTATGCTTCAACATCAGCTTTCTGTGGCTAATAAAAATGATGCAGATTGTACAAACTAACTGTGGTGGGATAACCCCAGCCAGCAACTCAGCTGACCCAGTCACTCTCTCACTCCTCTCTATCAGGATGGGGGAGAATCAGAAGATTCAGAAGAGGAAAAGTGAAACAACTTATCGGTCAAGATAAAGACAATTTTAAAAGTGAGGCACAGCTGCATGCATAAGCAGAGTAAAATAAGAAATTCATTCAACACTGCCCCATCCACAGGCCACTTCCTAAAAACCAGGGCCTCAGCATGTGTAACGGCTACTTGGGAAGACAAGTGCTCTAACTCTGAACATCTTTCTTTCCCCCTCCTTTCCCGCGGCTTTTATTGCTACATACATGATATGGTATATAATATCCTTTGGGTCAGTTGGGGTCAGCTATCCTGTCTCTGTCTCCTCCTATCTTGTGCGCCCTCAGCCTACTCACTGCAGGCACAGAGTGGGGGGAAAAAAAAAAATCTCAACACTGTTCAAGTACTGCTTAGCAATAGCCAAAATGCTGATGTGTTATCATCACTGGTTTAGTCACAAAGTCAAAACACAGCACCATGTAAGCTGCTATGCAGAAAATTAACTCCATCTTTTCCAAACCCAGGACAGTAATGGGGGAATCTTTGGTCAAATAATGATAACAAATGAAAAAATATTTTAGGGCTATACTTCAGCAGATTTTACACGTGTAACTCTATATAAATAATAGAACTTATTTACATCAATACAGTTGTATAAGTTGTGCATGCTTGGCAATTTTTTTTGCCAGTTTAACAAGAGGAAAATCATAAAACTGTTTTACTTTTGGGCATCTAACAGGTGATTACAAACAAGAAGTTTAAAAGCTGTGTGTAAAAGGAGAACATATCCATTAAAACTAATGTATACTGGCTGTCTATAATTCTGTGCATGGTTGCCTAGAAAGTAGCCCCCAAGGGGCTTGCATGAAGTCTGAAGAAAGCAAACAAACAGAATTACAGCTGAAAGACTAAGTTCACAGTCTGTCCTTAATTCACTCTGTTGAAACTACAGAACAAACTTTTGCATCTGTAACAGCAATCAGAAGGAAGGAGTCCTGTTCTACGAGGCAGGTTAAAAGCAAAGTTGACGCAGACTCTTTTCATTCCTCTCCGTTTTGGAAGTCTCTAAAAAAATCACACTTCTATAATACTTTCAATTCAAGGACAAAAGAGCTTTTTACCTGCTTAAATGTTACGCCTCAAAATAGATCTATGAGTGAAGCATTTATTATTGCCTTAAAAATGGACTGAAAACTCCAAAAAACTTCCACTATCACTAAAATTAGGTATCTAACTGTTAGACGGATTTATTCCATACACATCATGCTCAATTTAAATTGACTTGGAGCGCTTAATACCTCTTGAACCTTCATTTGCTTCTTTTTTATTGCCTCTATTCTGATGTGTGAGCTGAGATGTGCATGCAGTATGATATGTTATGGTCTTGACCTGGTTTCTTGTTGTTTAACCTAAGTTAATGAGTCACTACCACCTGTTGAGCCTAGTGACAAATGATGGAAAAAAATCAGTTTTCCTGACTTCAGTCCTGTGCTTACAGGGTGGAGCTCAGGAGTTTGAGTCACTTTTGGACTCACCTTCTTTCTTCAAGATTGTATTTTTTACCTACATTTTTTGATTTTGTGCCCCAAATTTGGTCTTTCAGTGCTTTATGAAAATTTAAACTTCAGTTATCAAAAATCTATCTCTCTCAATGTAAAATTATTTTCTTGTGGGGTATGTAATCTTGGCATGTGCTCCACTGACTGTGAAGTACATTTAGGCCCAGATTCTGTTGCTAACTTTAGGCCATCACCAGCAATCTGAATGATCTTATAGAATTATCTTCCAAAGATAGTTTCTTTAGCTAAAGCCCACCAGTTAGCTCACATAGGTGTGCATATTTGAGCTTTAAAGTTCCAGGACATGAACTTCAAAGGGGCAAAGCACATAAGACCAACAGGAGACTTGGATTCCACCTCCGAGCACTAACTTCCTAGGAATTAACAAAATATTCCTATTAAAAAGCATTTTGTCACTATTCCTAAGGCTTTAGATTCTGACGTGTGAATAAACTACTTCCAGCTGTTAAACTAAACTACTGTGTAAAATAATTGCTATGCTTAATAGCCCACCTCCCAAATCAATATTTTATTTCCCCAGTGTTACTAAAGAAAGGAAAAAAAATATCTCCAAAGTAACTAGTGCCCAATGTTATTTATATCATGCAAGAAGCATATTTTATCAACTTGCTTTATTCTCAGTTGGGTAAAAGAAGTCTTATGCTTTAGAAGCAGGACCAGCTTAACAGTTTCCTTGAGAAAGTCTTTAGACAAAAAAATTGTGAAAATAACCTCTCAAACAAAATATTTGTGAACCTGGCATTTAACAATAGTGTCACACAGTGGTCTCCCTTCAGAGATGCGGGATACCTAGTTATCTCCATGGAGGTCCTCTGTGGTGATCAAGGAAGAATACCCACACGAAGTCATGCAGACCCCCGCCGAAGCTGTCACATTTGCTGCGTGCAGCCCCTGGTCTGTCTGCTTCCCTCTGTCTCTTTGTAGCGACAACAGCAGCTTATGCAACTCTTGAGCAGGCTTCAGGCTTCTTTCCATGAGAAGGCTGCCTACAGTCTAGACTTGTATTATTAATGATGAAACCTATTTTCTGTGGTGTTTTCTGAAGCAGCTACACTAGTGCTTTGCCTCTTAACTATTGGGCATTATTTCAGAGTTGGCATATTGAAGTGTCGTCGTTAAAAGACAGCGTGGGCTGGATCTAGTGTTCCTATTCAAAAGGGCAGCTCTGATCTGATCCTTGCATTTTCAAATGAGATTGGCTTTCTTAGATGTGGGGAAAATTTCCCAATTTGGTCCTGATGCTAAATTTCAGCCTTGAGCAAGTTTTTATAAGAAAAGACTTGCTTATGAAAAAATGTGAATCAGTGATAGGCTGATAATTATAGCAATGTTAGAATGTACTGTTGTGACATGCCTTTGTAGTGAAGTTAGTGAAGTATCCCCTACAGTAAATTGCATTTTTCATAAATACCAAACATTTGGGGATAATTACTGCAAAGCATTTGGATGCCTCAAGGCTTTCCTCTTTGTGAATGGAACGAACAGTGAGAAACAGACATGGAACAGCCACGCATTGCTTATGAGTCTCTGTCTTTCCCAAATGCATTCATTCCATCTTGTTCTTAAAAACCACTTTAAAAGGCTTTCCTACCCTTTATGAATTCAAAACATTGTTAAACAATCACTGCTTTTCTTGTTGTTTGAAAAACATACTCCTCTCAGCTCTACATTTAGTAATAAAGTTCAAAATTTCTGAGCTGAGGCACTTTCTAAATGAGCCATCTACCTCGACTTAGAAGATTTTGTAGTACCATTTTCATCTTCTTTTTGTTTTTCTGTGGACAGATGAGTCAAGTAAAGATTATCAAGTACGAGAGTGTTGACTTTGCATAGTACTGTTAATATAGCTGAATATGTCTGTTTTCATGATTTACCTGTCAAAGGTATAATTGAAAAATCTTTGCAGGAACTGACAGCTTGTATACAAACCTTCCCCACACAAACATGCCTTCTTTCAGATACATATAATTTTAAGCCTGTGTTTTTGTACTTTCCTTCTTTCTAAAGTCTTTTTTGAGGTATTTATTTTTTTATTTCATCATGTATTCTCTCTATCTAATTATGCTGTCATGTATTTCAGCTCTCTTTTCATTATTTTTGCCTGTTTATTCTGGCTTGGTATTCACTGAAAATATCCCTGTAAAAGATGATTCTTTTAACACAGACTATGGATCAGCATTTTATTTTTACCTGTGTGTTGCCTGCGTTAACTGGTAGGGACAGGTACTGCCTTGGACATAAACGCTTGTAGGAGTGATGAATTATTCTGACAAAAATAGTTTATTTTCCTATTAATTATCTGTTACTGGACATGCTATTTTCCAAAACTGACAATTCCAAAGAAGATGCCAAATTCCCCCTATGGAAAGATTGGAGGCTAATTTACCCTGGCTAGGTACCAATTGCAGCATTTCTTTAGTTTAATTTTTGCAGTTACCTTTCTTTGGTTCCCTAGTTTTATTGATTTCTTTGTTTTAGAATAATTTCCTATAATTCAGGCTCTGAGAAACACAACTGCATGAGTTAATAATTTATGTTGCATGATTGATGTGGGATTCAGGTTCAAGTTTAGATACCTACATACCTAGGTGTCTATATATAATGTAGGCACCTATGCACTCTGTCCCATCATTGGAGCTCAATTAATTTCCCTTGATACATGCATACAGTTCATTTGAGATGCCCTGTTATAGTTCACCTGGCTTCTAACCACTTTTACAGAATTCTACAAGTTATGTATGTCTATGCAGATGTCTCTCATACTCAAGGGTGCCTCAAACATCACTATGTTTGTCCAGATGAAAAAAACCCAACAAGTCAATGCATCAAGTGAAGCCTAAGGAGTGAGTCAGTTGACCAGCCACTAGGAGCTTGATTCAGTTTCCTGAATACATGTATCTAATACTGTTGCAAGATTCTGTAGGACATCTGATATATCTACATGAGGCAGATATAATACAGGACATAAAGGAGATATATGCATTTCTGGCTAGCAGTTACAGAATGTCTAAAATGGCAATATACAGAAAATTTCATATATACATGATAGAATTATATTTTTTTTAATGTTGTCACTTAAGGTATTTATGCCCAAAAATTCAGAAGGTGTAGAACAAGCAACATTCATCTAATAAAACAAATAATGTATTTATTGACATTGGCTATTTTGTAATGAAGGACTGAAAATTATCATGCAGGTTGAATATTTAAGAAAATCAAGTAAAGAGAGAAAACCATACCACACAAATTATTTAAACAATGAAAATTGACGTGATATCTTATAATTGACATGCAATGTGAAATCCATGTCAAGAACCATGTCTTGGGTGTCTAGGCTCCATAGAAATGGAAGGAATTAAGTAATACAGCAAGATGCAAAATGAATCATGAATACAACATGAAAGAAGTCGTAAGATGCTGGCCAATACAGACAGTTTGGATACAGATAGGGCTCAAAAATCTCATACTGGAGATACATCCAGGCTTAGAGAACATATCTATGTTTGAAGGTGTACAAACCTGAACCATTAGCAGTTTTATCTTTTCTTTCAGAGATCTGATAAAGTCTCACTTTTTCAAAACATAGATGAAAGATAAGCTTTATTTTAGTAAAGTTGTCTGGTGATTACAACATGCTCTTCTTTCTACTTTACACACAGAAGTAGATTCAATTTACCCCTTTGCTTGAAAGAACTCAAATATATTACTTCAATTTCTAGTTGTGTGTTGTGGAGAAAGCAGTAAAGGAATGGGACATGGAAAAGGGAGGTGTAGTCTATTTTTTCCGTACACTGGGCAGAGAGAAATGTCAAGAATAATTTTACTGGAAGGGCAATCTTGAAGCTCATTACCTATGTATTTCACTTTGACCAGACAGCCATTTAAAGGAAAAGAATAGTTAAAAAAATATTGTGAATATAATGAATCTTAGCTTCCTTAGTATTCTGGACACTCAAAGTTTTTCATGCTTAAGGCATTCCATCTTAATAAATTTAACATTATTATTATTATTTGCTTTGCATAATATACTGAAATATGTTATGCATGGTTAAAGCAACAAAACACTAACCAAAAATACTAGTATACTTACCACAGATACTAGAGCATGAGACACCTATTGTAATTGGTCAGCAGTGTTGCTACCATTCTGAGTATATTATCATTATTTCCCATTTTACAGGTTGTTCACTGATTTATCTATTTTTTTGTTTTCTAAAGTATCACCAAAGTACTATTTACAGACAAATTCTAACCAGAAAAAAAATAGTGCCATGGATTGTAATATCAATGAAGAACACAGTCAATGGAAACTACAATTTTTACAAGTGACTGTCCATACTGTAGTAGAATAAGAAAATTCAAGACAAAATTACAAGATACTTATCTAAAATCAATTGAATATACTTTTCATGTCTAAATGCTGAGTTTGCTATTAAGCAACAAGAAAGTAATCAATACAGAGGTACTATTCTAAGGGGAGATTACAGAAAGCAACATTTTTTGTTTCATATTAAGTTGATGATAATTCCAAGATTCCATCAAAGCTACTGTCAGTCCTGGCTGTCACCACATACGTAATAAACTATCTCCCTTCAGGAGAAATATTATTCTACACTTTATTGACTATTCCAATGGTGTGCAATCAGATTGAGGTCTCAGATTTGTCATTTTATGGTATGATGCAAAATTCATTTGCAATCAATGCAATACTCCCACTCATTTAAAACTGGATCAAGACTTGTCACCTTAGTGATGCATCTCAGGTTATCTTACACTTGTGATGAAAAAGAAACCTGTTTGTTACCTGTGTAAGTAACCCTGGTGTTAATATGGAAAGGAAAAGTGTGCGGTGGCACAGCTTCTGCTCACCGTAGGACGCAGGCTGTGCGCCATACAGTAAAACTGAAGTTAAGGATGGGAAAGGGGAGGGTATCAACATGAGATTTTACTGTCTGTGATTTAAGAGGAACATTAGGAACAAGAGGACACATTTTCATTTGCTATAAACTATTGTGTATCATTTATGTCTGAAGTCTGTAATCGATCCACAACAGCTTAGGGTAGCTGAGGATTTATCTGGTAACGCCTAATTCTGATCTTCATTTACACCAGTAACTGCATGACTGTGAACATAAGCCTGATTTACAAGCACATAAGTGAGATCAGAATCAGAGCCATAATCTTTACAACTACGCTATCAAAGCAGAGAAGTAAAACAAACTCTGTTTCTCCTACAAGCTATTTTTATGGTTCCCAACTCTGTAGATGCTGAGCATCTCATATATATTAATAAATTTATCCTCACAATGTTCATTTGAGAAAAGGGAATATTTTTAGGTTCTTTGAACAATTGTTGCTGTGGAAAAGAATCAGGTGTATTAAATGTCGAGCATCAGTAATTGTATTCCCAATTTTACTAAATATTCATAGTCCAGAGAAACAAGAAATGAAAGTCTAAATTCAATAATGGTTTCTCAATGTCAGATCAGTGCTATGTGAGCCAGTACCACACAGAAAGTTATCTGCAGAGTTTTTAGAGCAGTCATTCTTACCCATTTTCAAGTTACTTTCAGGATAATGATCTTCTTATCACCCACGTGCCCCATCTCTCTGCCACTTTAGCAAGGGTTCTATCATCATTCACTTCTCATTTAGCAGGGTGCAGTCCTTTGGCAGGAAATCAATGGAATAAATGGAACAATGTTAGTGCATCCACTGAGACAGTTTAGCTAATCCTACTTTTTTCCAACTCCCTGGACAGAAAAAATGCTGTGGAGTGCATTGGCCTATGTCTTGAGCTGCGCTACTTGTTTCTGTGCTCTGACATAACAAAATAGAGGCTACCAGTTATACTTATCAGGGTGAAGCAATGAAGAGAGCTGATATACCACGCAAGTGGTGCAGGCTGGAATAGTCGGTTTTGTGAGAAATGCTGCTTCATGTTGCAGCTGTATTGAGAATCCACGTGTAGAAGGAGGGCAAAGGATGAGACAGTCAAAGCTGCAAGGGAGTGAAGGGCAGTCTTATGGCAGATTCCAATGCACGATGGGCATCCTTTCTATGGATTCAGCTTACTATTTTCTTACCTATTGTGTTCAGGGAGGACGGAGACACTCCTGACTGTGCCTTCTGATGGGTCTTTTTCTTCTACATTTGAAGGTGTTCTACCTCCTTATATTCTTTCAAGGTTAGTAAAGACCAAAATGGTTAGTTCTCTAAATGAAAAGTGAATCCTGACTGAGATGAAAGTGTACAAACAAGTCAGGTGCCTGAGCTGGGGAACAAGTGGCAGCTGCATAACTGTAGTGTTAACTTTGATACCTTAATTTAGATACCTGAAAAGTCTTGTATGACGATTTTCAACAATTTTTGGTGAATATTTCTTAAGTCATTGCAGACTGGCGAAAAGCATAGTGTCATGGTTTCAGTTGGGACAGAGTTATCTTTCTTACTAACAGCTGCTAAGTTTTGGATTTGGGATGAAAGCAATGTTGATAGCATACTGATGGTTTTGGTTGTTGCTAACGAGTCAAGGCCTTTTCTGCTCCTCACACCAGCCCTCCAGTGAGTAGGCTGGGAGTGCATAAGAAGCTGGGAGGAGACACAGCCAGGACAGCTGACCCCAACAGAAAGATCAGAGCAAATATCCCTTCTACAGATGCTTATACAGATGGGTGTACAGCTGGTAAAGTGTATTCTTTGTGTGTTGATGATGGCTATGACTGTATAAATGTGCATTCTAGCTGCCTAGAATGAGTAGATGAATCATGTGACAGGAAGAAGCATAGATTGTTCTGACCATATACATGGTGCATACATGAGAGACACAAGGTTGAGTTCCTATGTCTGGACACTGGGTACAGCTACCTAGGAGCTGTGAGTTTCATGTGTTTTGTGTCAGGAAGAAAGCCAAGATGCTTACAAAGGAGATCAGATGTCCAGACTTTGACTTTTAGTCTGATAAATCACACTCAGCCTTACACTTCAGTACATTTTTAGGGTACATTTTCAGCATTAAGTAGTCTTTGTAAAGCTGAAATATTCTTTCATGTAAGTCTAGAAAATCTTAAAATTTTGGATAACTCATACTATTCTTTTTAAAGGAAGTAAGATGGGGTAAGAGACGGAAGTGTTCAGTACAGATTTATGGATGAAAGAGGGATATTATCTCTGAAGGATTTCAGACTTGTCACCTATTTTGAGAAAACAAAGGTTTCTTCAATATTTCTTTAATTAGCTTGGACTTCTCAATTAATGAAAAAAGCAACTAAATCCAACTGCACCCAGTTACAAATGTTTAAGTATTTTGTATATGAGTGTTTATCACTGTTTATCACTCTTAAAGAGGAATGGAAGTAAGAATGAAATTGCAAGTTATTAAAATTATAACTTAAAACTAATAGCATTTGTATATCAAAATATGTAAATCTAGGATTTATGAAAACAAAACAAAAGAACATCCTGATATCTCTCATCTTCTGAACTGATCTTACGGCATGAGCTCATGTTTGTTTTCCAAGACAAAAGATGATCCACAGTTGTCATTTGACCCAAGACTTTGAAATAGAGTGACTAAAAAGGAGGTGTCTCTCTGTTCTCATTTTTAAGAAAAACTTGATTTTTTTTTTTAATATCAAACTTAACCTAACCAACTACCAGTGTCTGGGTTTCTGAACATTTCTCTAATTGCTTTCCTACTAAAATAGCTATCAGTCAGATGTGTCCAGAAGAGGTTTATCCGGGACATTGCAGACCATTATATCTCATTAGCTACAAGAAGACACTTGGATTGAGAATTGATTGAAGTCTTATTGTAATTACTGGCTGTGTTTCTACTTTCAAAAAGAGCTACCTGAATGACCCATTTTTTAGTCATGTAGTCTGTAGTTTAAAAGTTTTAAAGGACAGCATGGCAATGAAATTCCTGACATTAACTTCTACAAACATTCATGCAATTTCTGAACTACTTTTGAAAAATCAACCAAAGGTTTATGAACTGTGTTTTTTATATATTTTATTGAAAAAATCAAATATGATAATGTCTGTGATGAGGCTGTGTTTATAAGCTGCTTTGAAAAAGACCAGTCAGTGCTTTTTTAACATAATTCACTAATTAATTTGTGTTTACTTTTGTATACAAGTAATTTTCTTTTTCTTAGTCTATAAATTGGACAGTAAAAGCTCTTTATTAAAAGTTTTCTTTACTCTGTTACTAATGTTATATTAGCTTCTAATTAGTATATACATTGATTTTTTTTCGCAAAACTTGTTAACATTTGTAACTTGTTAACAAAGCATTTAGACAAAAGAAAAACAATGCTTTTTTATACATTTAAAAAGGATACATAAATTTAAATAGGAGTTTGTAATGGGAAAAATTTTAAAAGCTTCAAGAGCTTGATTTAATTTCACATACATATAAAGAACTTCACTGAGCTATCTGAGCTGTCTAAATCCCTAAGGTCTGCAAAAATTGAGACTGGAAAACTTAAGAGAACAGGCTTTTCTCCTGGTGCCAGCTGTTTTTGGAAGTAGTGAAAATAGCTTTTCTTATCTTTTTTTTGCACTAGTTCTCCTGGGCAGATTAAAAAATGTAGAGGAAAGCAAAATGAATAATAATAATAACAAACCAAATGTTACGGAGCTTGTAAAAAGATTTAGTTTGAGTCTAAGACTTTTTTTATCTTTCAGTCCTTGATGTACCTAGCTACAGCCACGTATATCCCTTCTAGGTATATCTATAATTATTTAAAACATATGGGCATATCCAGTAACTCTTGTTAATTTGATGTCAGTGGAAATTTTGCCATTGACTTCAATATAGACAGATTGAATCATCACATAGTAATGTAATTTGATATACTTTCATATACATCATTTCATGTTTGTGACATTTCAAGAATGACCTAATTCTGTGAAGCCATCAGGATTCCAATGCACAGATAATTCCAATGCATATAAAAGGTATAGTCCATTAATATTTTTTCTCTGATAAAACACATAAGAAAGGTAACTGTCCCTTTTCAGCTGCTCCACTGATTTCCTGTGTAAATAGGCAAAATCACTGAATATCAAATTTATTTCATCTAATGTTAGGTACCTTACCCTTGATAGCTACTTAGGTAAGGTACAAGTACCTCCAAAGCTAATTCCCTTCTTCTTCAGATAACTAAAATAGCAAGGACAAAATCACCATTTAGAGTTGCTTGCATTTCCCCATTCATAATTAACAAAGCTAAGCTTTGGTTGAAATAAATACCAGTTTTACTTTCTCCATGTCTCAATGGTCTTTTCTTTAAGGTCCAGACAGTACCCTTTTCTTCAGAAGTTCCTGCTGGAAAATGTAAACCTCTTTAGGATTCTAGTTTTACTATGGCAGTTGCCATCTACTGTTGATTAATTCTAGCTTTTGTATTATACAGATTTCCTAAATATTTTAAAAAATATAAATGTTTGATACATTAACACAGAAAAGTTTAAGAAGCTGTTGCATACCAGGGTACTAGGAGAGAGAATAAGCCCTGAGGATAACAGCTTAGAGATCTGCTACTGTATTTCTCTGTGTGCTGAATTCAGCAAAATTTTGTGTCTTATTAGCGTCATCTTCTTAGAGATCCTTTGAGTTCAAACAGCATCCACATCCTTTTTTGGTATGTTTGACAAGCTAGCACTATTAACTTACACCCTTCTAGGTATCACCTTATTTTCCCAAATAGAAATACTTCAGATTTCTTGCCATTCTTTTTTTTCTACTTTTTCTTCTGAATATGTTCCAATTTTGACTTCATACAAAACTGCTTTAAAAAATTTTAACAGTCCATGTCAGTACAAGTAAATTAAATTTTTCTTAAGTCACTTACTTTCCTCCCTCTGTCCTCTTTGTGATATTGTCAGTAAACGTAGCCCAGACCACAAAAATATATTTTCTACGAAAAAAAACCCATCCATAATCCCCTCAGTCTAACTGTTTTTTTTCCCCCAAATAATAGGTAAGAGACCATTTTGTTATGTACTCGTTTGAAAGAAAACATACTGAATGCTTGTTGAAGCAGTTCAAAGTACAAGGCTGCAAACAGACAGCTTTTTGGTCCATGTCAAGACCTAATTTGTATTGAGTGCATTGAAACATTTACTTTTTTATAAGACACTGATCTGCTGCATCAAATTAAAGGTTTTTAATACTAAAAAACTCCTGCTTTTTTTTTTTTTTTTTTTTTCCTGGACTCACTTGACTTTATTTGTTTAAATATTGCCAAACACATAAGCTTGCCTCTATCTACATTTTCTACTGCAGAAACTTTATTCAATTACATTTTTGTGAAGGCTTGCAAGCAAAAAGTTGAGATTCACTATGGAAAGAATTATGAATAAGGAGAAACTACACACCCGGTTAAAAATAGTCTACACTTTTAATGATTTTAAAACGTCCCTTGACCAGTTGAAACTCATCAGTTATCACAGAGCTCTGAATTTGCAAAGATATTTTAAAAGAATGTTATGTTTTTCTATACAAAATAATTCGTGCTTATCTAGAACCTTAGATACTAGTCTCACAACCAGGCAGAGAGAAGAAAGATCAAATGAAACCTTTAGTTTGTATTTTATTCAGAATTTCCTGGACACTTTCTTCCAGGGATATCATGGAGTAAGATTATAATTGCCTATTTACCTAAAATCCATTTCTATAGGTTTTAGTAAATGTAATAAACATAGAGCTGATCAGATGTATTTTAACCTTTTTTTGCTATATAATAAGGGATTTCATCACGGTTTTATGCTTGGCTGGTGAATAGTAATGATGTTTTTGACTTTCTTAGCTAGTTCAGGGGTCTTCTGCCTTCAGAGTCTATCATATTTGATGTATTACCAAACAAGTCTCAAACTTGTCATCATGATGCATTAGCATTTTCAGGCTGATATCAGGGCTCTGAGTGCATTAATAAGCCTTAGTGAGCTTGACCAGCCACACCTGAGACCACACCTATGGGCCTAAAGGGTCCATTTCAGTTCCGTCTGGGGCCATCAGCCCCCTCCTGAGCTACGTTGGTAGAGTGTTGATCACCTTCTCAGCCACAGCCTTTCCCCTGCATGACTATAGAGCCCCATCCTCAGAACCCCAGTCCATGGACTGTCTTATCTTGCTCTGGTGCCACCATGAGTGACCTGTCCTGGACTAGACCCTAACTCTAACTTATTGACTGACTCCTGGGCTTGGCCTTGGCCCTGCCTTATCCCCATCTTATATCCTTATGACCAGGCTCCTGGCTGGACATGGCTGCTATCTCCAGATCTACATTGCTCCCTCACTATGTAGCATAGGGTGGGCCCTGGCTGATGAGGACCTGTTCTGCCAGCCCCCTCGGGCATCACCCTCAGCTTCTGGTGCTCTTAAGGAGCAGCTGCCCCTTGCTGTTCCCTAACAATTGATTTTGCATGAAATATGTATTACTGCTGCTCTAAGATATATCTGAGTGTATGTAATTAATATTGAACTGCTGCAGCAAGGGTGCAGGTATACCTTCAGACAATAAAGCAAATTGTTTTCTAGAAGTAACACGTCTGAATTAAAAGTTTCTGATAATCTCTGCCTGAAAATAATACCCTGCATCTTTGGTCTAAATATACCTGAAATGCAATACCATGGTGAATTTAAAACCTGTAAAAATCCCCAAACAACACTGAAATGTTGAAGATGTGAGCTAATTTGAACTTTGTTTCACATATTAATTAAATAAAAACCTCTTGGTATTCAGGGAAATACTATAAAACACTTTACATATGTTGTTCATTTTTTGAACTTTAAAAAAAAAAACAAAAAAACAACTGTATATTTCCATCATGAAGTACTAAGATTTGCAAATAAGTTATTTTATAGTTGATGTTGGAAAATATTTTTTCCCCTTTCTTGTTCTTTGTCTTAATATTTTTTATGAACAACCTTTAATATAAGCAGACCAAGAGAGGTCTGTATTTTATAGAATCTAAATAATTTTTCAAATTCATGCCAACCTAGTCAGATAGTATGGTAAAATTGGATTAAAAATTGATGAATGGGTATTGATTTCTTTTTACCAATGCTACTGAACCTGTTCTGAGCCACTGGTGGTCTGTGAGATGTCAAAAAAGGAATCATTATTTTACCAGCTCCCAAATATGGTCAGCACCTAGGACACACAGCCAACATGAAAATGTTTATCATTACAGGTAAACTCTGCTAATTCAAAATATAGTATTTATTTAAATGCTAATGCATATTTCTGTAATCATCTAATCATCCTTCACAATTCTTTATTTCCATTCTCAAGCAATAACAATGTATATAAAATTCTGAACACTTTTTCTCAGAGAAAAAAAAAAAGTAGCTTTTCAACTGAAACAAATGTTCTTCTTTCCCAATATTCCAGCCCTTCTTTCTGTAAAATAAGAACTCGACTCATTGAGGTTAATATTCTTATCATCATTCATGTCATGTCATAACTAAAGCAACAAGCAATATGTATTTCTGGCAGATGATTCTAAACTTAAAGTGCAGAAATAGAATAGTTCTTGAAAAAAAAATCATACAGATAAAAAAAATCATAAAATCACAATTGTGGCTTAGACAGTCATATTTGGAAAGTATCTGTAGTAGGATGTTAGAAAAAATGATTATGGCTCTGACAACCTTTGAAGGAAAGGTGTTCTGTGGATAAATGGGATAAGAGAGGTAGGTAGAGTCACTAGCAGCATGCAAAGGATAACAGATAAGTGGAGAGGGGAAGAATTACTTCAGTCCTTCACAGTAAAATTGGAACTCTGCTATTGACCAGGTCAGCGATAGATCAACAGTGAGAAATTGCAAATGCAGTAAAAATTTAAAAAAATCTTTAAAATAAAAGACATATATTAGATCAGAATAGAAGGAAATATACTGCTTGTAGGCAGTAGACCTGTAGCGTAATGCTGGATGCCTGTCTAGCATCATTAGTTATATTCATTAAGCCATCAAAGAAACCCTACTACTCATTCAAGTTAACATAAAGAAAGAACAATCAGTGAGTCCAAATACTTTCCTTGATAGCTTTACGGTGTTAAGGAGAAGCTATTTTCAATAAATTAGTCTAAATGCATCATAGTTCAAGATCCATTTTGACTGAAAGAGGTATATGATAATAATTGCCAGCATATTGGTGAAAAAACCAACCTATGACACTAAAATGCTTGTGCTAGGAGTCTGAATCTGAATGATTTGATAACAGTTCGTTATCCCTGTGCAGCTATTTGTGTTTTAAAACTCAGTTAAACAGAAATCATCAACACAAAGGTTTTAGAGATTTTTAAAACATCAAATCATCAGTTGTACAACTGATCTGTACAACTTGTACAACTTGTACAACAACATCTGTACAATTCAGATGATTTCTTATTCAAGTGCTAATCAAAATAGGATATACTGAACAATGATTAGATTCAGTCATCAGTTTTTCAATAAAATATATTTTTAGCCTAGAAAATATTGATTTTTCAACATTAATCATTTCCTCGTTAAAGTTAAAAGCTTATGTCTTAGCAAAAAAACAAACATACACACAAACAAAAAAAAACACCAACAAAATAGTTCCTTCACCAGTATATGTTGCTATATTACTGATTAAACATAAGCTAGGACGGAGCCAACTTCTCAGACTTCTGCTCTTGTAATTGTGCAGCAGTAGGATGAGAAAAAAAGAAGTTGGAACACAAAAAATACTGATTAGACATTAAGAAAAGAAATTATCATGAAGATGCTCAAATACTGGAACAGGTTGCTCAGGGAGGTTGTAGGATGTCTGCCCTTAAAGGTGTTCAAGACTCAGCTACCACAGGCCTGAGAATCTTGATGGAATTAGATGTGTTTTGAGCAGGGAGTGTGCTAAGTAGCCTCCAAAGTTTTTTTTCTGATCTAAATTATTCTATGATTTTATGATTCTGAGAGTGACATAATTTCTGGTCAAAACTAGGGAGGCTTCCCAATAACAATAGAGCAATCAATCCTGTGTTTAGTACTATTGCCTGGAATACTTGTACAAAAGTCTCTTCTCTGACTGTTTTTTTTGTTGTTGTTTTTTGGTGGGCTTTTTTTTGTGTTTGTTTTGTTTTGGTTTGGTTTTGCTTTTCTTTGGGTTTTTTCGTTGTTGTTTTTTTTTTTAAAAAGGCTTGATCTACAACTCTTTACATCTTAATGCTGTCCAGTACTGGAATTTACTTTTCAAAAGATATATTTTTTTTATTTCATGAAGAATGGGAACTTTTTTTCTAAACCTAAACATGAGTGACATGAAATAACCATTTCCTGGTTCAATCTGTTTCTTTACTTTTTAGGAAATGTCGATAAGATTGGAAAACAAAACATTTTCCAGGGACTGGTGTGTTCCCAAGGACTGAGGAATTGGGAAAATATTTTTGCAAAGCTACTTGCAATAAATCTGTTTCATATAGTATTTTTAAATAAACAGATTCTACAGTTGCTCCCCCTTCTTATTTGTTTGGCTTATATCTATTGTTCTACTGTTTGTTCTAAATGTTTTAACTTTATAAAATTTACGCTTAATTGTTCTTTCTAAAAGTACATTTTTTTTCACCCTGACTTCAACCCTCTTTTTCTAATACCCTTCCTGCTTTTCAGATGCACAATCAGAATTTCTATGTTTCTCAACCATTTAATCTTTTAACCAGCTTTCAACTTAACTAGGTTTTTACCTTCCTAGTAAATCTAATGAATCTGCGAAACTATGGATATTTCTGGACATTGCAGGCTGTCTCTCCATGGCCAGATGTTTGTCAGAATATGTTCACTGGGAAGAACTTCTCTTTTATATCTAGCACAAATAATATCAGCTCTCTGAAGCAAAATAAGGTTTGGTAGGAAACATAACTCAGCTAGTTTTCTTGATTTTCATGTACTCAGAATAAATTTTTTACATGAAATTTTATTTAATTTGACATCCTCAATGGATGCATAAAAGACATCAGAGTTGTTAACTACCCCTGAGATCATTTTAAAAAACAGACAAGTTTAAAAAGAAAAAAAAGTATATTCAACCGTACAACAGAATACAAAGTTCACTTATTGATTATAACATTGGAAATAAGGTTAAAAAGAAATGAGAAAATACAGTCTTAATCCATTAAAATCAGAAAATGCCACTGAGACGTAAAACTAATCTCTTTACTACTTGTCATTTTAGAATGCCCTAAGATAGCCCATCTTCAAAAGCTGCTTAGCTGTATCTTGTCCTGATTGTACTGTTTTCCAAAGAGAACACTTTTCTCTGTCACTCCTACTCTAGTTATATTGAAATATTAACTGTGTTATCAGAATGCAATAATCTTCAGCATATCTCCTTGGACCTTCAGTTTTTATTTCTCCTCATTAATCTATTTAAGATGTGTTTGTAGCTTTAATTATTCATGGTCTTTT
Source organism: Larus michahellis (assembly GCF_964199755.1). NCBI lineage: Eukaryota > Metazoa > Chordata > Aves > Charadriiformes > Laridae > Larus > Larus michahellis. Next base: position 183,666,688 of record NC_133896.1, on the reverse strand, counting down.
CTGAGAATACAAGTGAAGGACTGAGCAGGCAATGTGCCCTTGTCGCCAAGAAGGCCAACGGAATTCTGGGCTGCATAGGGAAGAGTGTGTCCAGCAGGTCAAGGGAGGTCATTTTCCCCCTCTACTCTGCGCTGATGAGGCCACAACTGGAATACTGTGTCCAGTTCTGGGCTCCCCAGTTTAAGAGAGACAGGGAACTGCTGGAGAGAGTCCAGCGTAGGGCAACAAAGACGACTGAGGGACTGGAGCGTCTCCCTTATAAGGAAAGGCTGAAAGAGCTGGGACTCTTTAGCCTGGAGAAGAGAAGGCGGAGAGGAGACCTTATTTACGTTTACAGGTATCTAAAGGGTGGGTTTAAGGAGAATGGAGCCAGACTCTTTTCAGTGGTTCCCAGTAACAGGTTGAGGGATGATGGACACAAGCTGGAACATAGGAAGTCCCAATCAAATATGAAAAAAAACTTCTTTACAGTGAGGGTGACAGAGCACTGTAACAGGCTGCCCAGGGAGGTTGTGGAGTCCCCTTCTCTGGAGACTTTCAAGACCTGCCTGGATGCAGTCCTGAGGAATGTGCTCTAGGCAATCCTGCTTTAGCAGGGGAGTAGGACTCCAGAGGTCCCTTCCAACTCAGAAAATTCTGTGATTCCGTGATTCCGTGACTGCCAAAGCTGAAAAACATGCATACCAATATATTATTATAATTATTTCTTCTGCTAAATTCACTTTGCTGTTATAAAATCAGTTGTACTGTATGTATTATGATCTTTCTGAATGCTCTTACCACAGACAGTGAGATCTCTCGTAGGAAATTTTTCACTTCTTTGAGGAAGTTCATAACCTCTTTTTTTTTTTTTAATAAGGAAGTATAAAGTATCTAATGTTATATTTTCACAAGCTGTATTACTATGTTGTATTTCTACATACATAGTCTATGAATAGCACAGATGACCATTTTTTCTGGCATTTTTCAGGCAAATGATACAGACAAGAGACCTGAAGGCTCTATCAGCTGTGTGTTAGAGGGCAGAAAATTAGCGTCAGTTAGTATAGAAGTTATAGTGGGAGATTCATTTTTCCTTGTATAATAATTTAAAAATTGTCTTTAATATTTAAGATCTCTGTTCATCTTTATCAAATGAAAATTCCTACAGGACAATACATTTTAACCTAAAATATGTGCCCAAGGAAGGTTTTTCTCCTTTTGATACTTTTGAATTTCTACTTTGATATGCTTGTTCCTCTTTTAACTATGAAAATAAAATGTATATGCCTAATTTTTCGGATATCTAAACGTAAGTGATTTCCACTTACCCATGGGAGTCTATGCTTTTTATCATATGAAGTAAACAAAACAGAAATAAGTCAATATGTTTGTCTGCAGACAGAGAAAAAAGTCACCTCTAAAGAAGGATGAAGTCAAATAATCCCTTCGATTAGCTCCTTTTCCTTTTCCACTGAAGATATCCACAGGTAAGGCTACAGATGTTATACTGATATTTAAATCACTGGAAAATTTGAACTGAGGCACCAGTGGAGGTTTTATAATGAAATCAGCGCAATATAAAGGAAGTTGTTACGGTACAATTTGCTTTTGCAGCCCAAAACCCTCCTCAGCCACTGCAAGAAAATATGCAGCATTTCGAAATCTGTTCAATTTCAGATAGGCATAAAATGTGGCATATGCCATCATAAGCTGTGGTATACAGGTTGCGATAGAGAGTCTTATCTAATGAACTAAAATATATTTCAGAAATATATTTGTGAAAACAAACAAACATGCAAACAAACAAACAAATATCCCTCACATACACTCTTGAACACTGACTGAAAATAGGAATTATTTATCCTTACAAAGCAAGATTAGACAAGCTGTCACACGCTTTGATCCATAGTCTATTTGAGATTTTAAGATTCATGAAAGGAAATACATTGCCTACTGTTACACAGAGAGGTAAATGTTAGATATTCTGCCAAATTTATCCCAACAAATGTGTTTTTCAATCCAGAATGCCTTCTCCAAGTTGCCACTCAATCTGTTTACCCAAGCATCCCACCACAGTTGGCGTTGTATCCTTTCTCCTCTTGGCCAAGTAAGCAACTTCTCATTCCAATCTCTCTTTAAAGCACACTTCTATTAACTGTCGTTCCACCATTCATCTACTGTTCCATGTTTACATGCCTAGCCATCTGCTGGCACGTGAACAAAATATTAACTATAAAACAAGCACTTCTAAAAATTTTAATTTTTTAAGTTGATATTTTTTGAAGTAGCAAAAATACTCCAAGGATTCCAAGACAATCTTCAAAGAAGCATCTGAAATACTTTCCTCCTTTCAGACAATCTGCAAGTTTCCTTTCTCCTTTCCATTGCCATGGGTAAATTGTGTCACTTTCATGAAAAGGTATTTTAGCTGAAGTATTTAAGAACTTAGTCAGCCTGAGATCCTTCTAAAAATGAATTAGGAAAAAAAGAGAAGTCTCTAATCTCCCTCTCTGTTTCCATCGACTATCCAGGAAGCTGTATGGGCTTTTGCTATAGTGAAATAGAATTAATCTCAATTTTGAATTCATGGCACATTTGAAAACAGATAAAAACACCCACTAATTCCACTGCAATGCAATTTTCAGTCCTTCAGTTTCTTACAGAGAAAATATTTTGAGACCCATATTTACTGGTGATGTTTTGAAAATAATATTCATCCAGCTCCGACCAGAAAAATCATCAACCAACCAAACAGAAAAAACAAAACAAAACCCAACCCCAACACCAAAAGCCCAAAATTATTAGTACTTTAAGACTCTGAATACACCATTATGTTGTTTTCTTTGCTTGAGCAAATTTTGGAGATTACTTGGAAGTAACTGCTGAACCTTTTACGCTAAGCAAACAAACAAACAAAAAAATCCATAGCTTTGTCTCCATACAATATTTGCAGTGCTTGAAGATGAAACATGAATATGAAACAATGTGCAAAAGATCTTATAAATAGCATTTGTCAAGTTTCTGCACTTAATAGTTTTTCAGTGCTACCAGTGTACATAAGACGTGTCCACCTGAGAAAATAAAGGTAGCCCGCAATTCAAGCTCTAAGGTAGGTCAATCAAAACCTGACTCTTTCAGATCTTTTAATATATGAGTATTACAAAATGCCTTTACAATTGGCTACACCATAGGTTCCTGACTGGGATTTTTTCATTGTAAACCTTGAGTAAGCCTAAAATTGTACAACCAAAATTACTAAACTGGGACAAATCATTGACTGGGACTGCAAAATTCTGTGTCAGCTGCACTCATGAATTTTATTAAAGCTAGCTGGAAACTAACAAGTCCACACATATTTCAAATTTTGGATGTCCCAGCCTGTACAGCTGTGTGATTTGGAATGCACAAGCATTCGTTTCATGATGGTGTCCATCTGTAACAATGTGACTGGGCTTTTACTAGTGCTCTGATATACTTTGTGTTTGTCTGGTGGTCACAGTTGACAGGTCACAATTTCCCATTCTCAGGAGTGTTGCTTGGCAGTGACTATTCCAATCAAGTTCACATCACTGAGGCACTGGGGGCTATATCACACAGCCTAGGAGGCCATTCATACAGTGCTACTAGCTAACTTTGTGGTTTCAGTCAAGTTCTTTTATTTTTCCACCTGTAAAATGAGAATAGCAAGTGTTCATCTCCTTCGCTGGGTTGCCAGAAAAAAAAAAAAAAAAAAATCTGTTCTAGGTGAAAAATTAATGGCAAGGCAATGCTTTATAGAAAGACAAGATAAAGAATAGGGAAAAAAAAATTATGTACTATAGAATCATAGAATAATAGAATGGTTTAGGTTGGAAGGGACCTTAAAGATCACCTAGTTCCAAACTCCCTACCATGGCCAGGGACACCACTTCCCACTAGACCAGGTTGCTTAAAGCTCCATCCAGCCTGGTCTTAAACACTTCCAGGGATGGGGCATCTGCACCTTCCCTGGGCAATCTGTTCCTGTATCTCACCACCCTCATAGGGAATTTTTTTTCCTAATATCTAATCTAAATCTCCCCTCTTTCAGTTTAAAACCATTACCCCTTGTCCTATCACTCCACTCCCTGATAAAGAGTCCCTCCGCATCTCTCCTGTAGGCCCTCTTTAGGTACTGGAAGGCCATTGCAAGGTGTCCCCAGAGCCTCCTCTTCTCCAGGCTGAACAACCCCAACTCTTTCAGCCTGTCCTTATAGGAGAGGTGCTCCAGCCCTCTGATCATCTTCGTGTCCCTCCTCTGGGCCTCTTCTAACAGGTCCATGTCCTTCCTGTGCTGAGAAACCACAAGAGAGAAAAGAAAAGGTACACTTGAAAATGGAGAATGGTGAAGTTAAGATAATCAGTTCCACCAATATGAGTATGTGATTGGGCATTAGGAATGAAACTCATGAGCCACAAGATACAGTGGTCAGCATCTCACTGCTTAAATTTTAGTCCCTTGTTTTGGGAAGGAAGTCAATAAATTTAAGATATGGCATGAAAGAAGATAGGTTGATGCTGGAGAAATACATTCAAAAAAGGCAGCACTCTGTTTATACCTCTGTTCAAATCAGTAAAGAGGACATAGTAAACCAATAGGTGTGTTTGGAAATCCACCTAATTTCCAAAGCCGAAGGGTTCCTTTGCAGCCCTGAATAAGGTAATAATTTGAGATTTAAATCTATGATCCCTTTCAGTTTAGGTAGAAAAATCATCTGTAATGGTGAAGATGAATAATAGCTATATTAGAAAATGGATGCGGTGGAATTTTTAATGATGTCCACTTGCTTGGAAGAAAACTAAAAATTAGAGAAGTGGTCAGGATAAGGACACATCTGCATATTGCACATCTGGATCTCATCCCAGTGTGATTTCAGGATATGTTTGTCTTTCATCAACACACTGTGTTAACTATGGTCATTTCAGGGCTATTATGTAAACTATGTAGGTGTATTTTTCCTGAATTGGATTCAAGATAATTCATGTCGCAATTCTGCTTTATGAAAGTTGGTGTTGAAGCTAATAAATTTCTTTCATCACTTTTTGATATTATGCTGAAGATCCAGACTATTCTAATTTAATATAAATTTTCTTTCCAAACAGACAGAAGTTCTTATTTTCCTTCCTGAGGCTGATATGTACAAAGAATTGCTAAGTATGTTCTCATTCTGCAAGTAGAATGAGGTAATAGATGTTTCATGGAGGAAAAAAGGACAGCTTGACCAAACCACTTTTTGTTTTGTTATATTTTAATGGATGTAAATGTAGAGAATGCTTTTAAGGAAAGTGTTCTGTAATGTTGTGGTTTTTATGTCACAAGTTCATAGCTTGATTCTTTTCTACCAGTTTTGTGTCTGGATAGTACAATGGAGTGACAGTGATGCTTTCTGGTAATAAAAATGGAGAATTAGGCCATGAAAATTTATTTATTCTTTATTGTAAATATTTTAAAGGCTCAACTACATGTTTAAGACCTTTCCTGTGTTGATACATTTGATAATTGCAGCTGTTCCTAAAGGATATAATAAGAAAGATGCCTTAAACATAGACACATCCTATGAGTAATTGCGACAAAATATAAATATTTAAATTGTGTACGGTGCTCCTGTGAATGCATCTATACCCATCCGAAAAATATATATGTCTGTATATCTCTGTGTCAAACATAAAAGTGTGTATGGATTGCTTTAAAACAGAAATGAGACCACAAAGACTTTTTTTTTTTTTTGAGTAAAAAAAAGCTATTTGTCTTCTGCAGGTTTTTGAATAATCTTGTCTTGGAACCTTTCTCAACAGGCAGAGGGGCTGAAACTGCCCACATCTGTCACTTTCTATCCTCTATTCTTGTTATGATAGGCCAGCACCCATTAAGAAAAGGACCTGCAGATTCCCTCATACCAATTCCTAGAGTACATAATACGTGCCATAAATTTTATGATATAAAAGCACTATCATCCTGGGTTTTAATGCAGTCTTAACACTCCAGTCACTCTGACTTGAGAAGGAAGAAGGGAAATAGCACCTTTTCAAATAAGGATGATGTTTTAGAGCCTCAAGGATATCACATGATGTCAGAGAAGATCAGGGGAAAGTATATTGTACGGTAACATAGTTAGCCTGTTTTAGAAGGCAACATCCCTTGAAAGGGTGAAAGAAAGCCGCAGTACTCCTCCTGGCTGGGGATGACTGTGTCTTAGGTACATTTAGGAATTTCTTCTTGAAATCAAATCAATTCCTCTCCACAAAATTTTTCAGTCTTGAGAATAAATGCTGCTTTTTAAAAATATAAAGCTGTTGAAAGCCTGGTGACTAACATGTGTTAGAGCATAATTTTAACAGTGGGTTGTCAGTGGTGTTAATTCTCTCGACAAAGCAAAAAAAAAAAAAAGAAAAGAAAAAAGATTATGTTCTGCACAGCTTCTGCTGCTGTGAAAGTATTTTTTATGGAAATGACTCAAACACGAATTAGGTGGTGACAAAAATCTCAGGTAGCTGGTGTATTAGATACATGGGGGTATATATATGCTTTAAAGATAAGCAATATTAAATGAGTTTTGCAATCAAATCTGCTTTTCTCTTTGTTTACTTTTACTCTTTCACTGAGTTTTAAATATTTTTCTGAGTGCTTGGGCACATTAGAAATATGGGGGGTTTGCTGTAGTGCCTGCATCATGATTCAGAGGCACCTGCCTGATGATTCGCCTTGCAGAGCAATTAGATTTCAAGTTAGAGTTTGTTAGAAATTAAATCAGGCTGTTTGTGTGATGTAAATGCAGTGAAACTTGACAATAACTTGATATATTCCATTTGGTATATTCCAATTCCTAAGTCTCATACAAATACATGAATTGTGATTTTTCTTAGATGATATTAATTTATCTTATCTTTGCCTTAACATATCTGCTTATAATCCAGTAGACTTTTTTTAGAGGTTTTTCCTCATCCAATATGTCAAGTCTGATTTTTATACGTTGCTAGGTATTTTAATTTAAGAAATTTGTTAACTGAACTTCAGATAGTCCTCAGAGCCAGTAAATGTATTATTTTGCTTTGTAAACTGTTGTAGCTAAAATTTGAAGAATAATTTTTGCAGTAGTTGTTATAAACTACATCCCTGCGTGTCACTGTAGTGTTATATGTCAAAGTCTATGCTATATAGATATAATTTCTATTATGGACAAGACAAGCTATCTGACAATTTGTAATTTGATTCCTACTTTTGGAAAGTTATATGAATTCCTAGCTTTCTTCTAAAATACAGTGTTTTAAACCCAGTAGTTCTCATGAAAGATGTGATGTTGTTTAAAAGTGCAGTCAATGCAGATGTTCCACTCTGTCAAAATAAAAATTATTATCGGGTCATTGAAAGCCAGGCATTTGTCTCACTTTCAGATCAATGATAACACCACTTCCCTAAATTTTCAGCACAGGTAGAACAACTAGAATATTAATTATATCCTTGTCTTGTCTCACAAGAAAAAAAAAAATACATCTTTTCTCATATAGTAGTTCTGCTAGAGACTCTGAAGGTGATGCTGACAAAGGTTTATCTGAAGTGATCTCTGTTCCTCTAAGCACTGATGTTTACAATGGTTTGAGTAAGGTTTTTGGTAGTCAGCTCTCATTTTACCTTGTTCAAGGTCAGCAGCAGGAAATTAGATATCTTCTCATTACAGAAGCATCAAGTAGCATGATAAAGTCTCATATTAGTTTGATTATTATAAAATAACAGTAAGTTTTATGGTCAATTTGCTCAAAAATACATAGTCCTTTGAATCATGATGCTTAAGATCTTACCAAGATAGCCACACTTGAACTAAAGAGCATTACAGAATTATTGGGCTATTTTTATAACTGTCATAAAAATATTGTCATGAAATAAAATAATAAAATGAAAAAAAATATTTTCATAAATTATTTTCTGAGTTTTTTGGATTCCCTTGCTACAGCTGATAGTGAAATGTTGCTAACTGCTTTAAACTAAGTCAGAAACCCTCCTGTCATAGTCCTAAATCAATGGAATTGATAAAAAAGAAATACACAATTCTGAATTAAGATCTTGACTGTGAGAAACGTGTTCACTTTTTGATTTAGTCCTTACGTCACATTACCTATCATGTTATCAAAGTCTATAATATTGAATTCTCCTCCTAGGAAACACTGAAATACATTATAATGCAAAGCCACAGGTATTTTTTAGTTGCTGTAGTAAGGGTTAAAGTAAATGTTTATGGTGAATGTTTTCAAGATCGGGGTCGTAAAGTCAGACATTTAAATCTGCACTGCAAAATAAAAGCAGGCATTTTGTAGTGTTTTTATTAAATTAGGACTTGTTCTCTCAAAGCCCTTCTACAAAAACCAAACACGCAGACTTGAACATACAATTGATGTGCATGCTTTTATGCTTTTCTCCCAAACCCTTGAACCTTGTACTTCTTACCGTACAGGGGACCAACTTCACTGGAAGCAACGGACAGTTCTCCATAGTTAGATTAGTTGGTAGCCTTACAGTAGATGTAGCTGGTGAGATCTGGAGCTGGTTCCTCACTTCATGAATGAACACTTAATTTTCATGCAATTCTTTTGAGTGCCATTATCTTCAGTAGTTACAAAGGGCGTGTATGGCTACTTTGCTTTTGTTGGGTCCTTTGGAGAATGTAGGTATCATTTTTTTTTATTTTCTACAAGTAGATGCTGAACTGCTTTGATTGGACTGGTTCTGGGCATGCATAGAAGACCCATGGGTATCTTGTAAACTTCCACACTGAACTAGGAAACCTCTGCTACTCACATACTGCACTGATGTTTTACATTTTAGTTTGGGATTTTGTTATGGTCCAAATAACTCCTAGTTTATGTAATTTTGTATCTTCTGTTCACTAACAGTATGATTCAATATGAAATGTTTTCTGTTTCTACCAGGCCTCAATTTCAAAAATAGATTTCTTAAAAAGAGATTTTATTTAAAAAGAAACATCATCTAAAATCCATCTTATATCCCCAGAAATACATAACAGCATAACTGAAATTTTGGATTTTTACTATGCAGGATTATTTTATTACTTCCCATATGACATTGCCATAGATAGCGTAGTTACTGAAACATGACCATATACAAATCTAAACAAGAGTCCAGTACGGGCACAAACTTGAACATAGAAAGTTCCATCTAAACATGAGGAGAAACTTCTTTACTTTGAGGGTGGCAGAGCACTGGCACAGGCTGCCCAGAGAGGTGGTGGAGTCTCCGTCTCTGGAGACATTCAAAACCCGCCTGGACGCGTTCCTGTGCAACCTGCTCTAGGTGAACCTGCTTTGTCAGGCAGGCTGGTCTAGATGATCTCCAGAGGTCCCTTCCAACCCTTACCATTCTGTGATTCTGTGAGTCTATGCAAAAAGTGAGCTGATGTGAGGTATAGGAGCCATGCATAATGATACTAGTGTACAAATTTCTTTAGCTGATAAGTGCCAAATATTGAGTTATATACATCCATTTCAGGTAACAAAATGGGTTAATTGATGAAAGAAAATAGACACTTCCTCTTTGTCCACATTCCAGTTCTTTATCATGAACAGATATCAAACAGGCAGAAGTTCTAGTTTATTTTCAGTGCTAAACTGCAATTGCTGTGTTAGGCTAATTGCAGTACTACTTGTACGAATACATAAACTTTCCCATCTGAATAGATTTCAGGTCTAACTGAAAAACTGCTTCCACTAGGCCATCAGAATAAAATGTGAAAAAAGAAAAGCTCATGATTAATGAACTGAGTTCAATGTTTTTAATTGAGTGGAAGCAAGTCTGTCACAATGAAAATGCCTGCTATTATATGCCATGGTGAAACCGTATCTTAAACTTGTGTTTATATGTTAAGGGTTAAATTCTCACTCCCACACCTTTATGCTCCTTAGAAGAGCCTGGAGTGAAGCCTTGAAATAAGCTAAAAGAAATTCCTTCCGGGCAGCATCCTTTCCAGAAAACAACTGGAGAGCTAGTACTTGCTAAATCCCCCGTCTCCAAACCTTGACACAGGGGTGAAGATGCAGCATATAGTTTGACAGAGAAATTGATTGGCATGATGGGAGCTCAAAGAAACAGCTTTACGTTTAACAGAAATGCCCTGTCCCTCTTTGTCCCCTCTGTCCAAAGTACACGAGAGCAACCAGGTTTAAAGAGAAACAGTGGCCTTAATTCCTCACTCTCCTTGCAACGACTTTTGTGCTGCACTACTCCATCTCCACAGGATCTCTGCAGGGGGAAGGACAAGTGAGTTTTTATTCTTCCCTAACTACACTGGAGGAAAACATGCCAGCATGGAGGGTTGCCCCCCTCCCTGTACCAGCCTGTGTCTGGAGCTTTGGATGTTGAATTTGGAGCACATTTCAATACATGATTGTTGTTCATCTTTCTTCAAATGCTTGATCTGGGACATGAGGAATCACAGTTCAACCTTTACAAAGGCTAGATAGCCTATAAGTGGGGATGGAGAAAGGGATAGTACGTAGCAGTAGTGGTTGCATACAGTGCTCCCAGGGTCAGGAACTCACTCTTGGAGGAAGGCAAGCTTCTTCTGGCCAAGCATGTAGCTCTCTGTGAGAAGCCAATGTCACGGACTAATTTTTTTGTAATACATATTTGAAAAGACATTGTTTCTGAATTGAAAAGCTCTTGTTAGCTATCATATTACACAGGCAATATATTTTTGTTGCCAGAATCTTGGAGAGAATAATTTTCTCTTCCTTGAGGGAAGAAAGGAAAAAAAAGCAACATTTTAAAGCCAAGTCACGCTAATTAATTTGTCACATTTTATTAATGTTTTCTTGTCCTCAAACAGGCTAATCTGAGCTTGACTGTGGAATGTAGCTTTAAGTTGGTAGGCTTGAAACCTGGTTGAACTACCAAATAACAAATCCAGCCCTTTATACCACAAATAATGCCAGAAAGCTGATTTAGTGTTTCTGCAGTAGACTTGCATTAGGAAACATCTAACTAAGATAGGTTCTACGATCCATCATTTCTTGACAAAGCTATCACTGGACTCAGACATCACTGAAATTTATTTTTTTTTTAAATACATTACCTGTATGCTATCACTTTCATAATGTTGTATCATAATAGATGGAAAAAAGAAAGTCGTTGTAATGGTGGTGTTATTGGTTCTGAAGCTGAGACGAGGCATAGTATTACTCCCTTCAGGAACTTCTAAGGGTTTTGAGAGATGATTCTTGATTTTTAAAAGTCCTGCCCCCATTGTATTTCAGAAATGAAGTGTGAACAAGCTTGTTTGAGCACAAACAGAACATGTTTATGTATAAACAGAACATGTTTATATCTCAAGAGGGATCTGAGGGATCTGTAGTACTGTACTCAAACCTGAAGAGGTCCAAACATTTTCTCAGAAAATCTTTACATGTGATCACAGGAAACAAAAAAAATATCATGATGCTTAAGGAAACTGCCCACAAAGCAGCAAACTTTTTTCCCCCCTGGGAATACAGGATAATCCCCATTGCATTCAAGAAAATGTAGCAGATGGTAACCTTAACTTAAACAAAATTAATGCAAGAACAGACTCACATAGATAATTGTAAGATAATTTTTGGATGGCTAAATCAACCTAGTATTTCTCCCTTTATGATGTGATAGCAAATATTTGAAATTTTTTTACATACATAACACCTTCTTTTGTAATTTTTTTTAGTAACAGACTTGTCCATTTTTAGTTACTGTGCATAACCTTTCTTTTTCTGCTACTAGTAGAAGAAAAACATTGGGATTTGCATCCTATTGCATTTTCCAGAAGATTTAATTAACTAATTTATTAATCCTTACTACACTGACGTGAGCTAAAATCAGCCCAGGAGCTCAGGTAGCCAAGGAGCAATGTAAAACTTTCTAAGCATGAAGGAAATAAGCTGTCAAGTTGTCACATCCCACTCTCAGGAAAAAGGGAGGGTAAGTGACTCAAATTTGTAAATCCACAATGGCGCAGACTAAGGTGAGATAAATCTCAAGGTCCATATACAAACATTCATTAGTTTCCCAAAATGATTAGTATAGGTCTTAACAAGTTCATGATAATTAGTTAGGTATATAACAAGTTATTGCAAGTGAAGAGGTATGCATTCTGTTAGTTAACAACAGGTATATGGCAACTTATGGCAAGTGGTACTTAGGGTTGTTACTTAACAACTCTAACTGTTACTTAACAAGTCTGAGAGAAAAGGGAAACTGAGGGATAGAGAAAGGAAAAGACAGAGAAAAAGACAGAGATGAAGAGATCACCGGTCCTGGTCTTTTTGAGGGAATATTCCCAGGCATATTCTTCTTCTTTCTTGGAAAAATCTTCCCAGGTACGGTTTTCTTTCTTGGGAAAAATCTTCCCAGGCACGATCTTCTTTTGTTTCTCTCTCTAGGGGCACCTACTTTCCCCTTTTATGTTTGCTGAATTAGCACTGTCCACCTTGTCTCAGGTTTCTCCCTTCTCCCAGGTGACGTGTAGCATAATTTGGGTGGAGAGACGAGTGCCATAATCATACATGTTTAGCATCATCTCTATAATCTTCATTAGCATATGCAGGGTGTGCGCTTTCATATGCATTTCGCAGATAATGAAGCAAAGGTCACTCATCAGACACAATGGCCTCAAGAACCGAGAACTAGCAAACTCACCACAGGAGTGGCAGAACTATCGTGTCTTCACAAGACAGTCCTCCCACGCTTTCAGGTGCCTGAAGTGTTAGCCTTATCAGTTCTTTGAAAGCCACGCCTGCGTTATTTATTTCCTTGTGAGTGTTTGAGGCATTCCATTGAAGGCTTGGAGGGCCTTCTGCCCCTCCTCAGGGAATTTACAGGCCGTCTCTTCCACAAGTAGACTGAAAGCTATGTGAAGGAGGAATGTCTTGTGTATGATGAAATCTGTGTCCGTCACATGATTGTCATGATACCATTCAATATCTGTCTGCACTGTGAATTAGCCGAGGATTAGCATTTCATTATGACTCTTCATGGAGTACAAAGAAATGTCAGAGGAAGGAAATTTAATGTGGAATTTATCTAGGCAAGCATTAACCCTGTCATTGTGGGATTCAACCAATGATGGGTATGCACATCTGTGGCACAGATCCCACTAACGACATATAGCAAGAGAGCTAGAAGCTCTCTCACTGAAGAGCGAGGAAATGTCTTAAATTACGATTATGTCTGTGCGGTGATGTCAGTTTGGATTTGAATCCGAACTTGAATTCAAAACTCTTCATTGTTCATGTGTTGATTTGTACTGCGGTCTGATGCTGAACAAACCGTCTTGATCCCAGGTGAGGAAACTCAGATCTGAGGCAGGGGGAGGAGCTGAGTCTTGTTTTTCATTTTCTTCTAAAGAGAATGGATGTGCATCCAGGTCTTATTCTCAGATTCTGAGATTATTTTTCCAGACTCATAGATTTACTGAGCTTAATAAACTTTAGATAAGATCCTGTGTACAGTTCTCAAGCTCATTTCATGTGATACATGACACTGTAACCCTTCCTTTGCTGAGTTACTTTTGTCTATACATTTGTCCTATAATCTTTCTAGGGACCAAGATTAGGCTAATTGGCCTATGGTTACCTGGATCCTCCTCCTTGCTGGTTTGTTGGGTTTTTTTTTAAATGTGTGTGGGTTTTGCCTTTTTTCAGTCATCAGGAACATTTCTCAATAACTATGGCCTTTTGAACATAGAGAACAATCCTGTAATATTGTCTGGCTCTCTCAGAATAGCCTTATGCTCCCCATGTCATCACACTGGCTTGTGTATGTCCAACTTGTTTTGGTGATTTCTAACTCAGTCTCCCTCTGCCGTGGGTAATGGTTTCACTACCACAGACTGCTGCCAGGCTGAGGGGCCTGGTAAGCCTGAGAGCAGACCTCGTCAGTAAAACTGAGACAGAAGTGGCTCTAAGTCTTTTCTGCATCATTTGTCACTAGATCCTTTGCCTATTGGAAAGTGAGACCACATTTTTCTCTGTCTTCCTTTTGCTGCCTGTGTACTTACAGAAATCCTGCTTGTTGCCTTTCACACTCTTCTAGTTTCAACTCAAGTTTCAACTTCTGGCTTTCATTTCAAACCTGTATGCTTGAGCAATGTCTCTGTATTTCCCCCAGGTATCCACTTTACATTTCCACCTTCTGTGTACTTCGTTTTTTGCATTTGAGCTCAGTCGGTTCATCTATGCTGGCCATCTCACATGATTACTAGACTGTCTGCACATTAGAAAGGACTGATGTCCTTGAAGATCAGCTAGCTCTCCTGGGCTATATAGGGCAGTATTCCACATGTCCGCACCAATCAGATTCCTGAAGAATCTGAAAACTGATATTTTTAAAGTTTGAATTTGTAATTCTGATATTCATCTCACTTTTGTTTTTTCTAAAGAAGTCTTCGTGAGACTTAAGAGGGCTTGTTGATAAGGTGATCTGTAGCAGATGCCAACCATGACATAACACATGTTGGTCTGTCCTTGACCAGCTTGCTTTTTGCTCCAAGGTAAAGTTCCATGCATATTAACTGCTCCGTTGCACAAAGTTGAAACCCTCCTGCTTGCCTTCCTGTCCCATCCTTGCTAAAGAGCCTGTATCCATCTGTTACAGCACTCCGTTATGAGTCATACCCCATTACGTATCTGTGATCCTAATGAGACCACAGCTCTGGAAGTATTCATAAACAGTTTCTAATTTCTCCAGTTTGTGCAGACACTTGAGATGACTTCCATAGGGGTAATGAGACTGCCTCCATCATCATGGATTCCTCTGAGTCACTCCTCATTTCTCCTCAGGCCTCCACTTCTCTTCAGGTATTGTCAGTATTCCTCACCAGCTTTGTCTAAAGCCCACCTCACTGAATTAACAAACCACTTTGCAAAGATGTCCTTCCCTTGCTTTGTCAGATGGCTCTATCTCTCCTCAGGCAGTCCTTATTCCTTAAAGAGAGTCCTGTGGTCAGAAACAACAGAGCCAAACGCCAAGCATATTTGAGATTAGAGGTCATTCGTTTACTCTAGCTACTTTGTTTTCCTGGTACTTTTAATGGATCCGGGTGCTCACGGGGTAGGTTCTAATACTTAGCAAACAAGTAAAACTACTGATTAGTTGCAAATATGTTACAGAAACCAGTGAAAACGCTGTAGCTCATTTCATTGTGACCATGATTTCTCCCTGAAATTCCGAATTGCTGAATTTTGTTAATATACCCTAGCTACCCATTCTAAAAAAAAGCCTATGTGTTTGGAATCTCAACTGAATTTTTTTTTTAATTTTTTTTTTTCCAAGGTAAGTGCTTTACTGGTTTTCTAACTTTGAAAGGGTAAATAATGGAAACACTGCCTGATAGTCTATTTTAGAATCACACCATTTAATCAATGCATCGCAGTCAATGTCTATACTGCATTTAGGAAGCATGATGGGCTTATCTGAAATAATGTAACCAGCTAGCGTAGCAATAGAATGGAGATGGCACAACACCAACTTCTGACAGGCCATAAAGCCGTGCGTTGGACTGTAGGTATGCATTAGGTATGAAACCTATGCTGACATCCATTCCACTGCATATTCATTGTTCCTCAGTGCTTTCCAAACTTGCTCTAGTCAAGCTAATTCAGGTTAACAAATGAACTATTTTTGTTTCTCCCAAATGGGTTCTCAAGGTAGCACTACTTTCCTCTTAGAAGAGAAAGAAAGACTTTATGCATCTATGAAATTGGAGGTTAGGGTTCTGAATTCAAAGTAGGCTGGCAGTCTCTGTCTTGCAGAAGTAAGACACCAGTTTGGTCTCTGTGCAAGAAAGCTTCTCTGTGTAAGAAAACTCACCTGCAATCGTGAGCCAGCAAACCCCATCTCTTGCTAGGGGAACTGTTGTCTCCTAAGGAGTTTAAAATTTGGTGAATGCTAAGACAATATTGCTCCTGACTGAAAATCGTGGTTCTATAAATGTCAGCAGCTCCCAAGCCATGCTGCTACCTCGTGTCTTCTCTGTAGTGCCCACTGACAGCACAAGAGGCAAGGGGTGCAAGTTAAAAGACAGGGAATTCTACCTGAACATCAGAAAACGTGTTTTACTGTGAGGGTGGTTAAACACCAGAATAAATTGCCCAGAAAGGTTGCAGAGTTCCTGTCTCTCGTGATATTCAAAGCCCAACTCTACATGGCCTTGAGTCACCTGCTGTAGCCAACTCTGCTTTGAGCAGGTGGGTTCAACTAGACAATGTCCAGAGGCCCCTCCCAACTTCAATTATTCTGTGACAGTCATTAATATAAACTGATAACTTTTATTTATACAAGATGGTGAATCTTCCTGAGTTCTTGCAAGCATTCCAGGCATTTGACTTAAGAAGTGTAATGAGAATTTTAGGAGGCATCACTAAATGAAATGTAGTGACACATCCCACTCCACTTAGCACACTGATTGTAAGGAAGATCTGTCCCGTCTTTCCCTAAATACATTGATGAAACAACAAGTCAGAATTTAAGTACATTTATCAGCTACATGTGGTTGTGTTTGCCCTATTTATTAGCGCTGGATTAAGGTCAAAAGTGGAAATGATTAATAAGGACAATCTAAGAGTCATAAATGATTTTATGATGTCATTGCCATTCTTGGTATTTGAGAGATGAGCATCACTGTCAGTTTGCAAAATACTTTTGTTATTAAGACACATTTCTTTTGTGACATTTCCATCATGAAAACCCCATGGACCATTTAAAAAAGCAACAGTATTATGCTTATGTTTTTCTTGACCCATATTTTCTTAAACTCCTGCTTCATCTGATGACTTCTATTACTCTATTCCAGCATTTCTAAGGAAAACATTCCTGTGTAGGAGGAAAGAATAATCTTCCCTTGAAGTATTCTCCCACTTCCTTTTTTACATCAGCATGTTTGTATTTTAAACAGTTCACGAAACGTAATGATTGAAAAAATTGATTCTATTTTTATATTATTTCTCTTTTTGTATTGACTACAATAGCAATATTGTTCTCCTGCCTGAAGTCAGTTCTTTTGGAGTCTTTGCATTACACAAGACTAGCAACTTTGTCATGTCCATTTATACTTACCTTCAGCCAACTTAGAACATTGGCTTTATCTTCTTCTTCATCATCATTATATTTCAAATCAATGTATAGTCATGAATTATTACTATCGTTCTTCACCTCATCCTTCTCTTTTTCGATATAAGGTACTGTAGAAATAAAAACGATACCACTATAAAAATATAAATTGAATAGACAAGACAAACAGTATGTCAGAGAAAGGGATATAATATACAACAGAGCAAGTATATTAATAGTTTGTTAGAGTCATTGTAGCACCATCATTTTCCCTCCTGATCCCCACTGAGTGTGTGTGGAGGTGGTTGCTCAGTTTCTATTGCCTATAATAAAATGGAAAAGCCAATAATAATTCTTCGGGGAGGGGGGGGAATTACTGAGTGATGGTGGTCATTTGGAAAAGGGAATAATGGAGAGGAAGTAAGGAGATAAACATTGTAACATCTGTAAAGTGGCTGAAGTGAAGATTATGAAAAAGGCCAGGGAAGAGAGCTGAGGGTCAGTAACAAAAGTAGGGGAAAAAATGGTCAGAATTGTACTGCAGAAAGCAGTCTGACACCACTAATTTCTGATATTCTTGGCTGAAATGACTTCTTGTTTTTGTTTCTGTAAGCCTGCAATTTTTTGGCATTGATCCAGTACAAGTAAAGCCAATGATGATTCTGTTGAATCCTCAGTCTGTTTTGTGTTTGGTTTTGTTTTCTGTTCTCTTTGGGTGTTTTTCATCTCCTTTTCTATCATTGTTGAAATGTGGTTCCTTCTGGTTTGCCAGTGCAGATAGGTTATCACTGTATATTGTCTTCTGGCTTAGTGGGAAAGTAGATTTTGGCAAGTTAACATGGGATTTTTGTTAAAACACTCGGAGTCATTAGGTCATCTCACCAAAATCCACTGGCTGTGTTGCAATGTTGAATAACTGTGTAGTCTTATACAAACAGGAGCAAATGCTTATAAAATTGTTAAAAATTCATTTAGGCAATGAATTAGAAGAGCCCTCATATCCCTCAGATTGCCTTTCCAATAGCATTTAAAACCCAAGAATACTCATAGAAATTTCACTCGGCTGCCTTTACAGTCGAACTTGTCAGTTATGGCAAGAGTTACAGATGGCAGTGACGTCATAATGGAACAGGGTCTCTTATGAAGCTGATCCCTTTAAGTTTACAGTCCTCTGAAGAACTGCATTGCTATTTGTTAGAAGCATATTGGGAAGACTTTATTTTACATTGTTATATTACTGGTTTCTGAAACAAGTCACAAAGTCCACCGGGTCAGTTCAGATATTTCCTTGTCATACAGCTCCCCAAGAATGAAACTACCTGAAATCAAATACCTGTCATTATGAAATCAGTATTTATTCATGGAGAGAAGATAACCAAGGAGCATTGGACACTTAAATCGCACAAACTGAAGAAGTTGCCTTTAAGGACCTCAGATTCTCTGGGAAAATCAGGGCCCAAAGCAGAGCACATGCCTGCAGAAGGGGGATCTTGTCTGCACAACACTTGTTTAAACTGAAGTAAGTGGACAAAACCTGCTCATTGCAGAGGGGTTGGACTAAATGACCTTTAAAAGTCCCTTCCAACCCAAACTATTCTATAATTCTATGATACTATGATTCTACAGTGGTCTTCAAAGTGTGCCTTCCTCCTCTTCGATATAGGGAATATAGTAGTTTAGTGATTTTTCCCTGTGTGCCTGATACTGCATTTTAAGTTAGTTGCCTATCAGTACCCTTATTTAAAAGAAGAAATAATTGCTTGTAATTCCTATAGTATAACTTAAAGTAATTATTGATAAAAATGCCTCTTAAATGATGAGTCTTCTTTTTTTTTGCACTGCAAGATTTATGTTGCTACGTAAGTTAAGCTATCTCTTCAGGTGAAATAGTTAGGCCAATAAAATGATGTGAGAGTCCTCAAATAATTCAAATTGGAAACAACTTTTGGAGTTATCCTGGTTCCCATCTCAAAACAGCGCTAACTTTAAAATTAGACTTGGATTCTCAGAGCCTTGTCTAGTCAAATTTTAAATATCTCCAAAGAGAGAGGTCCTTAGCATCCCAGGGCAACCTGTTTCAATATTTGACAACTCTTATTGTGAAAACTTCTGTTTTATATTCAGTTGAGATTTCTTTGGCTGCAATTCATGCTTGTTTGTCCCTTGTCCTTTTGCTGTGCACCTCTGAGCGGTGTCTGTTTCTTCTCAATAACTACACGTTAGGTAGCTGAAGAGAGTCACAGTTGATTTATGTGTCATCTAAGAATCTGATTCACTATTCTTGCTGAAGATGGGAGATTTTAAAAAAAATCTATACTTAACAATCAAGCGTGGGCATACTTGGTCAATCCTAAGGTAACAAGACTAGAAAACTTTATTTACAGCTCTCACAGACCAAAGGAAAAAAGACATAAATGGATCTCAGGCGTGGTTCAGAAATGTTACATATTTTGCCTTTCCTTTCTTTTCTCTAATTCTTATCTTCTTTCCCTGACTAGCTTTTTGAGACGAGGAATATGAGCAATTAAGTACCAAAGTAAAATTTGAGTCAGAAGCAAACAAATAGCTGTATTAGCAGAAACAAAGTGAAATTTTTGAAACATTCACTGAATTGCAGGAAAATATAGTGTAACCAGAACTGATGCCTCTAAATTGCAGTGTTTAGAATTGGATGAAATACAGCCTTCAGCATTTTTCATATTATGTACCTACTGACCTATGGATGACATATCTATTTATTTCCATTGGAAATTGTCATGGACACTAGAAGTGAACAAGGCAGTGATGTAGAGACAATCTACTATACTCTGAGAATGAAGTCAGAAATGCCTGCAATTGCAAGAAGCATCAGTTTAGCTTAGGTGACTGCATTTTCCTGTAGATTAATAAAGGGTGCAACCTTAACAAAGGTTGTGAGACACAGCAAGCAATTAGAATTTAGCACAAAACCACAGCTAAATTGTCAGTATAGTACTGCACTGTGCTACACTGAATAAAACACTGGGGTTGTTCTGTAAATGAGGCATTTTTTTCATCTCTTATTTATTGTTTACGAACAACGTTTTCCAACAGGAAAAGCCTCCAAGATTTTTATAATGTCCTGGTTGTATATTCCTTCCTGTAATGGGTAAACTGGCAATGATATAAGCATCAGCAAAGGCAAGTTGCTAAATGAATATCAGTAGACATGGTTCTCTGCATATTATCACTGTACTTTGTGAATATAATTCATCCTTATAGTAAAATATTATCTCACAGCAAGAAATAGCGGGGCTGGAATGCCACTTACTAATCAGACTGTGGTGATTGCTCATACCAGCCTGAGCCTGTTTGTTTCACAGCAAAGACAACAAATCTTATATCATCTCTTTGGTAATTTTGTTTTATGATTGCTATTATATGTACTAGAGATTAACAGCATTAATATAAATAAAAGAAATAAGTTTAAACAAATCTATTCAATGGGAAGTTTAATTACTTAGCTGAATAAAAAAAAAAAATGTTAACCTGCTAATAGTGCTGTGAGCTAAGAACAATATAATTGCTCTTGGTATTTTCACCCACTTGTTTTCCTAAGAACCATCAAGTAGCAAAATGTTTAAGTAATGTTGCACATGTGGCAACTTGTTACACACAATTTATTTTCTCTGAACATTTATAGACTTACCTATGTGAATTACAGGTAATCATGACAACTTCAAGCTCCTCCACTGTGCAGAGTTCTCTAACAATGATGCTGAGGACAGTAGCTTAAATAGTGATATAGCAGTATTATGAGTGTTTAATTTTACATTAGCCATAATGCAAGCACACTCATGTTATCCTGTGGTAGGCTAACCCTGGTTGGCTGCCTGACACCTGTATGCTGCTCTGTCACTCCCCATCCTCAGCATGACAGGGGGAGAAAATAAAGATGAAAAAATTAGTGGATCAAGATAAGGACAGGGACATCACTCGCCAGTTACTGACACAGGCAAAACAGACTTGTCTTGGGGAAGATCACTTTAATTTATTGCCAATTAAAAAAATAGAGTAGGATAGAAACAAAGACAAAACTAAAAACACCCCCTACCTCATTTCTTCCCAAGCTTAGCTTCACTTTTTCATTTCCGACTCCTCTGCCTTCTCTCATCCCCAGGCAATGCAGAGGGGTGGGGAATGGGGGTTAAGGTCGGTTCATAATGCTTAATCTCTGCCACTCCTTCCTCCTCATGCTCTTCCCTTGCTCCAGTGTGGGGTCCCCCTCCCATGGCTGCAGTTCTTCAGGAACTGCTCTAGCATGGGTCCTTTCCACAGAGCGCAATCCTTCAGGAACACGACTGCTCCGCCTGGGTCCCCAACAGGCCACAGACTCTGCCAGAAAACCTGCTCAAGTGTGGGCTCCTCTCCATGGGGTGCAGCTTCCTTCAGGGCATGTCCACTTGCTCCACTCCGGATTCCTCTATGAGCTGCAAGCTGGATACCTGCTTCACTGTGGTCCTACAGAGGCTGCAGGGCGACAACTTGTATCAACAAGGTCTTCTCTCCATGGGCTGCAGGGGAACATCTGCTCTGGTGCCCGGAGCACCTCCTTCTCCTGCTTCTCTGACCATCACGTTTGCAGAGTTCTTTCTCTCACATTTTCTGTGATTCCTCTCACTCCCAGCTGCTGCACAGAGGTTTTTACCCTTTCTTAAATATGTTTTCACAGAGGTGCCACCGACATTGCTGATTGTCTCAGCTTTGGCCATCAGTGGGTCCATCTTGGAGACAGCTGGAACTGCTTCTGTCCAATACGTGGGCATCACCTGGCCTCTTCTCACAGAAACCACCCCTGCAGCTTTCTTCCCTGTCAAAATCTTGCCACATAAATCCGACACAAACCCTTAATGGTTTTTTTGAAGGATTGAAATATTAGTAGCTTACAACAATGTGCAATGATTGAAACCGTATGTTACAATCATATGCAATGTGACCACAAGAATCCAAATACGTGGAGTAATAGTAAGCATGAGAACTTTCATTAAACACAGAGCAGATGATTTTTTTTTTCTCTAGTGAAATACACTGACAATAAAATGCACGAAAGTCATTCACACTGGCTTACCTATGGAGCTCAGAGATCCTTGAGCTAATCTCACTGAGCTGAAAAACCCATGTAGAAAAGTGAAGGGCTGTGTGGCTGCACCAGCTGGTGTCCACAAATGTCTGATCCACATTTACATGGCACCACATTGAAACAACCAAGGTTTGCCAGCTCTCCTTGCTTATGCTGAGCCAGTTTGGTGACAGCATAGCAGGATGGCTAATAGGATGAATGTATCCAGGAGTGACTGAGAGTTAATGATGCAGCTGGGCAAGTGTGCCACATTTCATCCAAGCATACCCTGCCTTTTTGAGGGAAAATCACACTGCTCATAGAATCACAGAATCATAGAATCATAGAATTGTCTAAGTCGGAGGTGACTTTTAAGATCATCGAGTCCAACTGCAAACCTAGCACTGCCAAGTCCACCACTAAACCATGTCCCTAAATGTCTTTTAAATACCTCCAGGGATGGTGATTCAACCACTTCCCTGGGCAGCCTGTTCCGATTCTTGATAACCCTTTCAGTGAATAAATTTTTCCTAATGTCTAATCTAATCCTCCTATGGTGCGACTTGAGGCTGTTTCCTCTCATCCTATCACTTGTTACTTGCAATGATGCCTTTTGAAGCTGCGGTGTGCTGAACTTGCCTGTCAGGGTGACTTTTTTAAGTTGTGCTGCCTACTTCTAAAAAATACTTGAGTTGTGCACTATCTTCACATACATTTTGGAATTACAAGATTTTATTGATTTAGATGAGAAAAAAAGTCAGATTGTACCCTTGATTATTTCATTTGTTGAATATCAAATTAATTTCTTTTTGTGATCTTTCCATAGCTTCGGATCTCAGAGCAAGTTTTCACATTCAGTAATACAGTAGCCTGCATCACATTGCTCATGTTTCTTTGATGATTTTTTTCAGAGTAACAGGATGATCTGTCAGATATGTACACACTCTGTCTACTGTCGTTCTTGTTTGCGTCAGGATTTCAGGTTTATCCCCCCGTACCTCAAACTATCATGTTAACGTGAGCATCCTGGAGCACAGCTCTGTGACAAGAGGTAAATTTAAAAGCAAATTCTCTAACTAAATTCTGTAACCACGGGGTCACAAAATCTCCCTGCAGAGCTCTGTGTAGACTATATGGCATTTTATTTTTTTTTTTTTTTTGGTAACGTTATGTCTGGTGAAAAGCTCCTCAGGTCTTTGACTGTACTTCACACAGCATTAAAAACAGTGTTACTTCTGCCTTTCAGTGCAGATACTCTTGGGAATATACAAAGCAAAGATCTCAAAAAGATAATCTGTAGCAACATGTAACTTTGTTCTGGACATTGGATGTTCAGAAGGAAGATGTTATAAATAGATGGATTAGTCACACACATCTTTTCATTTCTTCATCATGTTACGGAATATTTCTACTTCCTTTAATAATCAGCTTTGGGGAGGATGAAAGCCTGCTTTAATGCAGCAGATGGAAGAACATCAGGGATGGTTTTAGGATACCTACCGCCTTTGTAAACATTATTATTTGATCTAATTTAAGTCTTGTCACATTCACAGAAATTCCAAACCTAGTCTTTTCTTCCCTTTTCTTTACATCAAATAATACTGTTTACAGATAAAACTATATGCT
This sequence comes from Larus michahellis, assembly GCF_964199755.1. Lineage (NCBI taxonomy): Eukaryota > Metazoa > Chordata > Aves > Charadriiformes > Laridae > Larus > Larus michahellis. The sequence goes on along the minus strand of NC_133896.1, from coordinate 183,642,902 downwards.
TCACAGGTTGTGAAAGGATTGACAGAAAAAAACCCCACCACATTCTTTGTCAGCTACCTGCCTGTCTTTAAACATAACTCAGCAAACATGAGTTATAGTCTTTAAAAATAGTTGTAGCTTCTTGTAGAAAAAGGCTAGTAGGAAGAATGTGGCACCATTCACCCTGGAAAACAAATAGTCATGGAAAAGGCAGTGCTCCCATTTTCTCCTGGACAGATAAGTGATGCAATTCAGTTTAATGTGATCTCCAGGCACTGAAAACACCAAAACAAACGAACAAACAAACAAAAAAACAACCAAACCAACTACCAACCACTAAAAAAACCCCTCAAATGAAACAACAACAAAAAACCACAACAACCCCCCCACAACAGTATACAAACCATTTTGTTTAATTTAGCATTTAAAGACTTATTCACTTTCAGCTGTAGTTATACTACATATCAACTGTTATTAACACCTCTTTGAAGAAAACACTGAGGAAGACCTGGGGCTCATTGCAGGAAAATCAACAATATTTTTCACTATTAAACCATTCAAGAGATAAGTTTCTTTTCAAGCACTCCATTGAAAATATCTAAACTTCAGAATTTCAAATTTTAGAATTTTTATCCAAAGCGATTCTGCAAGCATGACTGAGCTGAACGCAGTTAACAGAGGCAGCCAACAGATGAAGGAATTTCTGCAGCAGTTCTTACAGAAGGGTACAAAGACAGGGCCAGCAACCCTTCTTAGAGCAACATGCACATCCTCAGCTATCGTGGTGACATGCCATAAGACATGATCCCCAGCAGCCACTGAGGCAACCGTTCCCGCGATGCTGGAGGCCCTGACCCAGTTGGAGCTTTAGAAGGAGGATGCAGGCCTGCAAGTCTCAGGCTGCAGGAAGCTGTGGGATCTTTCTCTGAGGCTAGGGAATATTCATCTCCTAACCTGCAGGAGGTCTGCAGCTATTGAGGAGTTGTGCTGCTAAGTGAAAGAGCTGCAGGTTGAGGTCAGCAAACTGTATAACATCAGAGAAGATGAGAAAGAGATGGACCAGTTCTTCTCTGAGACCCTGCTGCTTCCAGAACCCAAATCACCAACTGTTACAGAAAAGTCTGTGCCTGTCAGGTTGGAAAATGGAAATTCCTTTGATGACAAATGCTGGAAGCTGGTGGACTCAGACACCAGGAGGAAAGCTCCTGTTACAGACTGAAATCTGCAATTACACAGTAGATTGACTGCCTTGAGAGCTGATGAGGACCAATCCATGGTGTTGACCAATGAAGTGTTCAAGCTAGCTGTCCCTGAGCCACACATCAAGAGAAAACAATGAGTGACAGCAGTGGGAAACTCCCTGGGAAGCACAACAGAGGCCCCCATCTTCTGACCTGATCTGTCATCTAGTCAGGTTTAGTGCTGCCTATAGCTCACTTTCAGGAAGTTGTTGAGATGCTCTCAAGGTTTCTCTGGAACTCAGACTGTTATCCCCTGCTGCTCTTTCCTGTGGTCACTAATGGTACTAGCTGGGGAGACCTGGATAGTATCAAGCATGACTGCATGGTGCTGGACAAGGTGATCGAGGACATAAGGGACTAGGTAGCTTTCCCCTTGATCCTTTTAGTGAAGGGAAAGGGGCCCTCTTTGAAGATGGATGACTGTTTGGAGGATACCAAGATACCAAGCACCTGGGAAAGAATAACCCTATGTCCCAGTATAGGCCAGGGGCTGATCAGATGGAAAATAGTTTTTCCAAGAAGGAATTTGGTGGCTTGGTGGACAGCAAGCTGACCATGAGACAGCAACGCGCCCTTGCAGCGAAGAAGGTTACCAGCATCCTGGGAATGCATTGGAATAGTATTACAAGCAGGTCAAGAGTGAAGATCCTTCCTCTCTACTCAGCACTGGTGAGGCCACACCTGGAGTGCTGTGTCAGTTCCAGTCTCCCCATTATAAAAAAGATAAGGAGTTACTGGAGCAAGTCCGGTGAAAGAATTACTAAAGAACTGGAGCATCTGTCATACAGGGAGAGGCAAAGAGAGCTTGTACTGTTCAGCCTGGAGCAGAGCAGGCTCAGGGTGATCTTATCAATGTGTATAAACACCTGATGGAAGGAAATAAAAAAAAGAAAGAGATGGACTCTTCTCACTGTCTCAGCAAACGGACATGAAGCAATGGACACAACTTAAATGTGGGAAACTACATCTAAATGTAAGAAAAAAACTTTTTTTACTGTTAAAAATGGTTAAAATGATGCATTTGTTAGAAATAAGTGAATAATATAAGGTTCACTGGGATCAGATTCTAGATGAGAACAGACCTATCAAGAGACAATTTAATGAAAAAGGCCTTAAAACCAGAAAAACGCCTCTTTCAACAATTCCGTTTTGGTTCCTTTCTCCTCCCAGTGACACCAGTCTAAATCTGGAGGGAGAATACTGAAGCAAATTACATTATTTCATATTGATACTTGAGTAAGGCCAGTACTGACAGTGTTTGATTCTGACAGTTTCTTACTTGGTTGCAGAGTGCAGAGCGTGGATTTGAAGACACTCCTGACCCCAGGAAGTCTAAGCAGAACTTTTCTAAGCAGAACTTTTATCCTTTCATCCTTTCACTCTATGTCACTTTGTGAAAAGAAGGAACTGAGGAAGTCAGGAGTGTTAAACGGAAACTCAGTCAGGAGTGTAAATACTGAAGTAATCCTTGGCATATGAAGGCAGTTCAGGGATGCAGAATTTCTTTTTATGCATTCTCACACAGTTCTTGTTCACACTGCCCATGCCTGCAAGCATTCCAGTGGGAAACTATCCAAGCATAAGGGCTACAAAGTCTAGCTCATCATATCTTATGAAACTCCCTTTGCATTTTGATTATTAGGACTTTATGTAGTCCACTAAAATTTTTTTGAATATTTGTCAGTATTGATAGAAAGGATCACTAGTGGCACTTTCAACTTATTCAGCCCTGACTGATTTTAATAACCCTAAATAAAAAGTAGGTATGGTCTGTTTTTCCTACCTATACATATTGGACTGCCTACTCTGGCAGCATTCACAGCCAAGTATGAAAGACAATGGTGTATCAAGATGTAAGAAACCTTCCAGGAAAATAACAGATGCTGAGTCATTGACTCATCATTTACACACTGTATATGTGTCCCTTGTGGAAAAATACAATTCTTTGGCATGATTTCTCATTGTACTACCCTCAAGTTCCTAGATGAATTGCAGTGTTTCTTCCTGGGAGATTGCTCTACTGGACATTTGCACAGATTTACATTCACATTCTAGGATGAACTGCACCGTAACAGTGGAGCAAATTCATTCCATCAATGTTCAAAGAAGACAGTAGAGTTCTGATGGTAAAAGCTACAGGGTCTGTGATTACTACAGGCTGACTGTCAATGGAGCCCTTTGGTTCCTTGAAGGCTTCAAAAACTCCAACAGCATTCAACCATAAGTCAAATAATCAGTTGGTTTGCTCACACACATATATGAACTCAGCTTTAATTCACTTCACTTCTGTTGTCCTCAATGAAAATTCGTTTAGACTGCCAGCCAAACAACATGAAGTCAGTCCCTTCTAAGACTAGGAGAGGGCAAGTCAAAGAACAAGAAAATAAATAATCATTTGGGGAAAAATCAAATAGAGTAGGAAAGGCAAAAATGAAAAAAAAAAATTAGAGCCATTGATAAACATGTCAGGGTAATAGTGAGTACAACAGAGGGAAGCATCCATCCTCTTCTGAGTCATAATGGGAAATATTAGCAGAACTTGGAAGCTGTAAAACAGTGTTAGAATATTCCACTGAAGATGTCCCTCAGCAAAGCAGAGATGTCTTAGGAATTCTTTTCAGCTGAGGATGTTGATGAAATATCTGATAACACATTCCCTATTATTCATACAATTTCCCATTGTATTACAAACACACAGATACTGAATGGTACACGCGCATCATATCTATATATTTTTATAGGTATTTACACACACACTCACGTAGCGACTTTCAAATGAGAATTTATTACTGAATTTTAGTGGCAACTAGATGTCTAACTTCCTTAAGCTCCTTTGAATAAAATCTCATCTAGCATTATCATCTTGTCAAAATATAAAATAATTGTGATGTCTCTTGGCATAAAGCTTTTTATTATTATTTTATAATTATTTTGTTTTTCTTCCACAGAAAAAAAATATTAATATATTTAAGCAATAAAAAAAGTTCTGAGCAATTCACTGGTCCACTTAACTCTCAAAGTCTTTCTACAAGAAATGCGTAAAATGAAATTTATTTTCTAAAGCCAACAGTCAGTACATTTCCCCCCATATTTCATTGTGTCATTACTTTAAATGAAAACTCATCTATTAATTCTGAAGGGCAAAACATAATGCATGCGACTTAATTTAAAATATAGAGTTGGAAGTCATTGCTACAGTGACACAGGATGGTGTACCTGAGATGGGGATACGTTCTTTTACTATTCATGACTAATCCTACCGCATGAGAACAGCTTTTTGCAGACGGTGTTTCTAATTTGTCATAACTTATGAGCAGCCTGACAAAGTAGCATGTGCGAGGGACTGGGGGATGGGCTTAATCATAAATCTCACAAGCATCTAGTCAATTATACTTTTTCAACTGGATTCTCTGTGTAGTTCATTGACAGGAGATTAACAGAATTTGCTGTTTATGCAGTAATTTTCTCTTATACGCCTGTACTGCAGCTGCTGTTAGAAGGATCCTTGAAGTCAGGTTGTGAAAGCTGTGTTATATGAAAGAACACTTTACAACTGAATGTTGTAAAGACTGTTTTTGTGAGACTGCATCGTGAGCTGCTAACTCACAGAACTGGTAGTTATCAATGACAGCAGTAAATGCATGGAGTAAAACGCATCATATGAGCAAGTGTTTAGCAGCTATTAGCAATATGACCAGTTTGCTACTACTGAAGAATCCAAACAAGTATTTGACACACCGTTAATGAGAAAGAAAAATCTTTTTATACAATAACACTGTGTCATACATGCATTCTGGAATATGTTTGTTCTTTTTTTTTTTTTTTTAATCAAAGGCTGCAGGTCTTTCAATATTTTCTTGAATATACTGAATGTGTACTGAATATCGGCTGTGCAATTCTAGATGGGATTCCCTAGTTTTATATGCATATGTATTAAACTTAGATATCTGAAGTGAGATGGTCACCTAAGGATCCCTCTGTTCTCAAGTGGCAAGGTAGAGATGCTTCCAAACAAGGATTCATTTAACTTGAATCCTTGCTTTCCTTAGGAAGAGTTAAAATGTGGTCTAGAGAGGATTTCTATCCATTAACTGAAAGGGAAGGTAGGATGAAAAGTTCTGACTTTCAAACATCTACAGCAAAGGCAGAAGAATCTCACGCATTTCTAAAACTGGATGTCTTAAAAGACCAATTCTTACTAGTATTTTGTGTGATTCAGCAATAGTAGTAATTTATTCCGGAATTTTGTAACCTCTGGACAAGTAAAAAAGCTTAAATATGCAAAGCTTTTAAAAAGGTTTGATTTTGGTTTGTTTTTTAAATGTTTTTAATGTTTAGTTACCAAATAAATTAATATTAAGGGAATGGACAGAGATCATGAATGAGCACATGAACTTACTTTTATTTGTTATCTTCAAATATAAAACCAGAATTTTAATGGAAAACAAGCATAGCAATTTTTATAATGTATAAAAAGAAAAGATATTTTCATAGAATACATGAACAGCCTTTGTAATTCCTTGTCATAAGACATACGGGGATCAAGAACTTAGAATATTAATAGTAGCCTCTTTTACCCAACTAAAATGGGATCGGGCAGACATTGTTGCTAAATACACTTCAACTGAGAAAGACTGTCTGATATATATTCCCCAGCTTATTCAAGATAAATAATTAAAATGTTGGGATCCTCCCAGGCCACAGGTTCTACTGACATGACTATTGTTTCAAAGGAAGGTGTTTTGTAAGTTTAAATCGTACGGCTATTTGGTCAAGATTCAAGTTAGTGGGGTTTCTACATCTATATTTGCAGCTATGAATACAGATGCATTTGTGCGTACAGATGTCAGAGTCTTTGTACTTTATCCCTTTAAATAGAGAGGGAACATTTTGTGTAATAGAAGCTGAAGTTTATTCACTGTAATTTTTCTTTTGCAGTAGTAAATGCTTTGAAAGAAAGTAGGAATTTTAGGGCTCCTCAGACAGGAGTCTATTTCTTTTATTTGTCCTTATGTCAACCTTTTTCTCCTTTTTCTTCTTCCTTTTTCTTCTTCCTTTTTCTTTCCTTTTTTCTTTTTTTTCTTTTTTTTTTTTTTTTTATCTCTTGCTCAGTGTCAGAAAAAGGAACCAGACAATTCAGCAAGGTATAGCACAGATGAATACCTGCAGGGGCAAGAAGGAGTGGAAGGACGTTTAGGGAGCGTCTTTGAAACTGTTAGAAGTACAAAACCTGAATATTAAATCACTACCCTCAGAAACTAGAACTGATTTATCTTCAAAGCAAGAATTGTCATGATCTATTTTTTAGCTCCGTAACTGTCAAGTTTAGTTGTATCATATCAAGACAACATTCTTAAGCTAAGAATTTTTTCTTTACTGTATAAGGTGTTTCAAACATTTCTGATCTCTGTGGAATTAGAATTTATATCCATAGTCAGCTATGATTTTGCTTATGAACATAAAAGCCTCACAGCATCTATTTTGCAAGCAATGTTTTTAAGAAGGTTGTGTTAATAGTGTCTTGAGGGCTGATAAGCAGATATGAATTACATTGCAGTCAATGAAGATAATTTTTCATTCTTACCCAGTTTTGTTTGGTTCTTATTCAAGCAAAATAATGGAGGGAGCAAACTGAAATACGTATTTTTTTCAAGAAAAGCTTTCTTCTATATTTTATTGAAACTACCAAAAAGTAAGAAAATACTCAGCAATTCAAACTAGAACTGAGCAAAATTTGTGACAAAATATCTCTGAAATATTTCATTACAATATTTACTAAAGTAACATAAGTTTGGATTGAGACATTTAATAAATTCATTTAAGTATTTCAAAAAAGAAAATACCTTTTTATCACTCCCCACATGAATGTTTTCATTTTTAGCTGAAATATGGAACTGTGCATTCTAGTGTAAATAAATTACCTTCACTATGAACCCTAGCTACTTTTTCTCCAGAATTTAGGAACTACAGGTAAATACAAAAACCTACTTAGCTACACAGCATCCTGAGGAACCTAAGTTTTCTGAGAACAACTTCCTTAAAAAAAAAATAGGGCTATCATACTGCTAGCTATAGATGGTGCATAAATCAGAAGAGAATGAACAACGGGTTAGGTGAGCACAACAGCTTAGCAAGCAACCAAAACAAAGGGGAGTTTAACCACACCATAATATAATGTAGCCAAAGCTATTTTAAACAGACAACTCACATTTTGGAGCACAATTAAGATCATAAATGATCAAAAGCAAAGACAACATGAGATTTACTCCATGTTTATATGAAAACAGTTCATAGAATTGTAGACTCATAGAATGGTTTGTGTTGGAAGGGACCTTTAAAGGTTGTCTAGTCCAACGCCCCTGCAATGAACAGCGACCATCTTCAACTAGATCGGGTTGCTCAGAGCCCCGTCCAACCTGACCTGGAATGTCTCCAGGGATGTGGCATCTACCACCTCTCTGCACAACCTGTTCCAGTGTTTTGACACCTTTATCGTAATTTTTTTTCCTTATATCTATTCTAAATCTACCTTTTTCTAGGTGAAAACCATTACCCCTTGTCCTATCACTACAGACCTTATTAAAAAGTCTGTCCCCATCTTTCTTATAAGCCCCCTTTAAGTATTGAAAGCTCCAATAAGGTCTCCTCGGAGCCTTCTCTTCTCCAGGCTGAACAACCCCAACTCTCTCAGCCTTTCTTCATAGGTGAGGTGTTCCATCCCTCTGATCACGGCCCTCCTCTGTACCTCCTCCAACAGGTCTATGTCTGTCTTGTACTGAGGACTCCAGAGCTGGATGCAGTTCTCCAGGTGGGGTTTCACCAGAGCAGAGTAGAGCGGTCAACTTGCTGGCCACGCTTCTTTTGATGCAGCCCAGTATATGGTTGGCTTTGTGGGCTGCACGCGCACATTGTCAGCTCATGGACAGCTTTTCATCCACCAGTACCCTCAAATCCTTCTCGTCAGGGCTGCTGTCAATCCCTTCATCCCCCTGACTGTATTGTTACTGGGTGTTGCCCTGACTCATATGCAAGAGCTTGCACTTGGCCTTGTTGAACCTCATGAGGTTGACATGGGCCCACTCCTCGAGCTTGTCCAGGTCCCTCTGGATGGCGTCCCATCCCTCAGGTGTGTCAACCACACCACTCAGCCTGATGTCACCTGCAAACTTGCTGAGGATGCACTCGATCACACTGTCTATGGTGTTGATGAAGACATATTAAACAGTACTGGTCCCAATATGAATCCCTGAGGGACACTGCTTGTCACTGATCTCCACCTGGACATTGACCACTATCCTCTGCATGTGACCATCCAGCTAATTCCTTATCCACCAAATAGTCCATCCCTCAAATCTGTATCTCTCCAATTTAGAGAGCAGGATGTGTGGGGGACCGTGTCAAAGGCTTTACGGAAGTCAGATAGATGACTGACATCCATAGCTCCTTCCTCCCTTGTCCACTGATGTATTTACTCCATTAAAGAAGGCCAGGATTTGCCCTTGTCAGGCAGGATTTGCCCTTGGTGAAGCCATGCTGGCTGTCCAAATCACCTCCCTGTCTTCCATGTGCCTTAGCATAGCTTTGAGGAGGATCTGTTCCATGATCTTCCCAGGCACAGAGGTGAATCTGGCAGGTCAATGGTTCCCAGTTGATTTAAGTATATGGAAAAAAGCAATTTGGATTTCATCTATGTAGAATCATAGAATCCTAGAATCATTCAGGTTGGAAAATACCTTTAAGATCATTGTGTACAACCATTAACCTAACACTGCCAAAACCACTAAACCGTGACCCTAAGTGCCACATCTACACATCTGTTAAATACCTCCGGGGATGGTGATTGGTGCAGGGCAGCTTGTTCCAATGTTTGATAACCCTTTCAGTGAAGAAATTTTTCCTAATATCCTGTCTAAATCTCACCTGGCATTACTTGAGACCTTTTTCTCTTGTCCTATTGCCAGTTACTTGGGATAAGAGACCGACACCCACCTTTCTTTCTACAACCGCCTTTCAGGTAGTTGTAGAGAGTGATAAGGTCTCCCCTCAGCCTTGTTTTCTCCAGGCTAAATAACCCCAGCTCCCTCAGCTGCTCCTCATAAGACTTGTTCTTCAGACCCTTCACCAGCTTCGTTGCCCATCTCTGAACGTGTTCCAGCACCTCAATGTCTTGTAGTCAGGAGCCCAAAACTGAGTATATTTCTAGCTTTCTTTTCTTTTGGTACAAACCCTGTAAAAGCTTGTTTTCAGATGCTTGTTCTGTGTTCAGTAGGTTTGTCAATTAATTTGACAGTAAATGCTTTATTATTTGTGTTTATTTTCTTTTTACTTTGTAAAACACGGTAGTAGTACATTGTAGTAATATACTGTCCTTTCCTTCACTTACAAAGCTGAAGTGGAGACCAAATATAATGATTTCACTTGACTGCAATACTTGAACTACTTTATGCTCCTGTGCTTAATACAGCTCTTGGCTTGTATGATTCCTTCAGAATTTTGTGGCAGCTTGACTTTGAATGGGGATGAGAAGTCAGATTTATTTTCACTGTAACAATCTGACACAGCATTTCATGTATGTTTTTCTTTCTCCAAGTACACAGCTTTCATGTTTCTCCCCACCCCCCTTAAAGGAATGGCTTTGAAAACAACTGGCAGTTTGCAGTCCTGAAATTCAGTGTTCCAGTTCAGGATATTTAAGCTGGTTATATTTCAGCATATTCTCTTTTACGCTTAGAACTACTGCCCAGATCTAAATACAGGCTGCAGCAGTCAGTGAGTTCCATTTTCAGAAGATAAAAAGTAAAAACAACAGACCAGCAACAGTGAGGGAGAAATGTGTATTTCCAGTTTCTTCTATCACTTCTACTATTAGTTTCATATTACTGAACTGAGACAGGTCTCTTATTTGAATATAGGAATATTTAAGATTTTAAAAAAAAAACAAAACAAAAAAAAACTCCTAAAGATTTTTTTTATTATTTTTTAATTTTGAAAGCTGACTAGAGGGGAATTGGAGTGTTAATGGAAAAGCAGAGCAGCAGTAGCATGCAACAAACATTTTCTGTAATGGTTTTGAAGATGCCTGTTCCTTGCATTTTTTGTAATGATTTTGAATATGCTTGTTGCTTATACATGATTTTTCTTAAGCAGTTAGGAGATAAGATAGACACCTTCATTCATCACTTTGCAAGCATGCGATAGCAGTATGGGGAAGAAAGTATTCCCTATTCCGTTCTATCACACTGTCAGCCCTGGGGTTCCTTTCCTTTTTTTTTTTTCCCCTTCTGTTTTTTTTGACTCGGAGCAATGAACAGTAAGTATTTCATTCACAGCTGGTTTTACACTGAATCTATGTGAATGTCAATATTTCTGTATAGGTAAACACGCATATAATTTTCAAGTCAACATTTTCAATATGGACCATTTATATATTAACAGCTAAACATAGTTACTAATAATTCTGAGAATGTTTTTGCCATTAATTGAATGAGTCCAGTTTTGTGTGCTTCAAGATATTCTTACCTCACTTTTCAGCAGCAGCATGGTGAGCCTCCAACAGCAAAAGCATTAATTGAGGCTGCAGCTCAAGGAAGACCTCAGACCTTGGAAAGTTATTTTTACGTAAACATTTGAATGTTTTTGTTACAAAACTAAAAGGAAAATACAGACCGTTCATACATTAAATGCATCAGTTTCAGTTCTTGCATGGCTAGTTTTGTAGTCTCAGTCCTTTTTATCAACTAAATTCTGGAGCTATTAACATGAGTAGGAGTGTGACCCTAATTTCCAAAGTCTCTTTCACTTGTTTGTCAAGGCATGTGTATGTGGGTGGAACTAGATGATCATGACAGCTGTGAAATATTATCAGTCATCTGATCCTTCAAGTGTACTGTCAGGAAAAGAAGAGAAAATAAATATCCTCAAGTTTCAGGGGACATGAAATACAGTTTGATGTGATCCATGCCGTTGAAACTGTAGAGGAGTTGATATAAAATATGCTTACTCCATGCAGTAATGACAATCCTTATCAACCCAATTCAGAGGATTAAACATTAATCATTTCACATTAGAATGAGAGGAGCTTTAATTTCTCTTTCACTTTACTCTTGGCTTTCCAAAGTATCTTAGTGTCAACAGAAATAATATATATAATCCAGACTACAATTCCCTTTTCTTCCACATACCATAATTAAAGTTGACATAAAATAAAACAAAAATCCAAACAGTGTAATATTAAATCAGTCAAAAACCTAATGAAATAAGAATAAACAAGATGGGTTTTGAGGGATATTTTTTGTGGGTTTTGTTTATTTGTTTGTTTGTTTTGTTTTTCAGAAAAAATCCAAAACTTTTTGGGGAGTTACATTTTTCTTTGACTATGAGTTTTAAAGAAAAATCTTATTAAATTTGGACGTGTGCTTTAAAAAAGAAATAAGGACTGAAAAATATATATATCTTAAAATTATAGACAGTAATAGGTAGGTTCCACTTTTAGTTATTTAACTTTCTTCAAATGCTGGATTTGGAGCTTTCTCTCTTTCAAAAGATCTCTCAGTTAAAAAAGAAAAAAAAGTAATTAATAAATAGTTTGTTTCAAGGGTCTTTGGCTCCACCTTGCGTCCATTGTGCTTTCCTAAAGAATCTGCTTAAACTTAGAAAAGTTTTACCATTGGCATCTGTGATGTTGGATTTGACCTCATCATCTACTAAGGAGTGATGAAGCTCAGAAACTCCAGTATTGTCAATTTTTTTCAATAAATATAAAATTCAAAATACAATAACATTTCAAATGGAGAAACACATAATAAACAACTCAGAAATATTTTCTATGTACACATTTAAAGACATTATTTACTGAAATAAGTCTCCAGTTTATATAAGTGAGTCCTGCAGGTGTATCAGACTTTGCCTAGGAAACTAGGAAAAGTAATGTGTAGCAAATGGCAATGCGCTCTGCTCATACACCGTAGATTATGCCTAAACTTTGAAAGAACCAGATTTTGCAATCACTATTTCAGATTCAGCTAGGTTGAATCTGAAGTCACTTTTATGAAAACTAACCTCTCTCTTTTAGGTTCTACTGCACTAAAAGTGTTTCTTCACAAAAGGCCTCTGTAATCTTATGAAGAAGAAGTGTTTAAAGTTAGGCAGTTGCCTTTCAGAAGAAGTTACATGTAAAATTTCAGTTCCTGCATCCTGCCTTTTTATGACTTTCTGCTCCTCTTCAAAGTTATGCTGACAACAATGTGCAGTAAAGCTGAGTCAAGTATAACTGCTAGAGCAGCAAGTGATGTGTGTAATGAGTGGGATTTTTTTTCCCTTGACTTGTCAATATTTTATAGGGTTATCTACCTAAAATCAGTCAGTGTTTCCGTCTTTCCTTCTAGGAACCTGAAGCGGCAAAGAGTTGTTTGTAGGGGTTTTTTTACCCAGTTGGGAGTGAATGCTATGCTTTGCCATTTCATGTATGTGCATTATCTTGTGCTGCACATCAGATCATCCAAACACCTTCAATGAACACCAGAGATACCAGCTGAGAGTTTGGGCTCTTGGAAACTTCTCTGATGAACTTGTCAAGAGGCTGATTTTTGGAGCCTCACTGTATGAAGTTGGTCCCTCAACACCACCAGTAGCCACCTCAGGAATCAGGAGTATCTCAGTTCTTCTAACTTATTCAGTATATTGTAAGAGTAATAGTTTCCAAAGAACTAACATACAGGAAAGGGATATTTTAGGTTACACCATAGGATGAAATGGAATATGTTTCAAATAAACACAGTCATCTCTGTTTTTTCTCCATTTTGTCTATTAATTTCAGTCTTTGCTGTATCTGCCCGGCTATTTCCATTTACTTTGTTGGTTTTTTTAGTTCTAAGACATTATTAAACTTTTTTTTTTTGTCCTCTTTGCTTTCTCTCTTATACTTCTGTGGGAATTTTTTCTTTAATGATAGGTGCTATAGAGTCTATATTAGTTTTTCTTCATAAAAAAAAATTGAGATATGAAGTTTGTTTCCAAAATTTGTATAAAAATCTATTTTTTTTGTCTAGGTGGTTGGTTTGTTTGTTTTGGAATTTTAACGCATGGCTGTTTGTCTACATTACAGAAGAGAAGAATTTGAGAATCTGAACTTCTATAATAGAATCATAGAATCATAAAATCATAGAATGGTTTGGGTTGGAAGGGGCATTAAAAATCATCTAGTTCCAACCCTGTTGCCATGGGCAGGGACACCTTCCAAAAGACCAGGTTGCTCAAGGCCCCATCCAGCGGCATCCCCAGCTTCTCTGGAAAACCTCTTCCAGTGTCCCACCACCCTCAGAGTAAAGAATTTCTTCCTAATATCTAATCTAAATTTCCCTTCTTTCAGTTTAAAACCGTTACCCCTCAGATTATGTCAATCAACCAGATTATGTCAGAATTTTTAAAACACAGATCACACTTTTCCCTCCCTAGTTAAGGAAGAACATATTGAAAACAATTGCGTATTCCAGAGTCCTATTGAGCAGTTACAAAATGAAGCTCAATCAGAGAGGAGTGCTCTGTGGTGAGAAAGGAAAGGAGAAAATCTCTGTGTTCATTTCACTATATTAATCTAATTACATACATTTCTTTCCCAAGATCTCTTCCTCCCTTCTCCCTGGGATCATAACAAATATTGTCTTCTCTGAAGCAGAGGAAAGCAAAGGACTGAGAAAACCACTGTGCAGTCCAGAATACAGGAGACATTACTGCACTCTCAGGCTTCTGTTAGAGAGCCATCATTTCCTGATATACAAACCCCAGATTGAATGCTGATCATGATGGTAGCTAGAGACAGATCTCTATGAGAATAAATCAGTCTGGTGTACAGATTTTCAGTAACCTTCAGAGGCCCTTATGTTCAGTATTCCTGGGTTAGGGCCAGTGGAATTTGTCCTGCTGGTTCTTTTGCTTTATTTCTTTTCTAGTCACACAGCTTCATAAAAAGTATTCAGAATTGCTCTCAGTCATAAGAAAGTTATAATAGAGCTGGGAAGACATTTTGAGCTTGATTTTATTAAGATGTGATTACTACCTCAAGGTACTTTAGCAAAGAGACTTTGGCACAAATGGCAATTGTCACATTTTTCATGGGTGTGCTGAGAACAGTAAGACTCTTCACCTCCTGCCCAGAAGAGGATACACACACACACACACATCCCCGACACACACACACCACCCATCAGTGCAATGATTTCCAAGTCCATCATTTTAGTACATGCTAGGGAATAAATAATTAGAATACGCAATCCTCTCTTTTAAGTATCTCTACAGAGTACAGGTTGCACCTATACGGTATGGCTCCTTTTTCCCTGTGTCCAAATTCTCAACTACTGGAAAACTCCCACAGCAAAAAGAGAATAATGCATCAGCCAAGGCTTCTATTGTTTCTATGATTGTCCTAAAACAAGAATGTGGCAATCAAAATCAAGTTGTGGTGAGGCTGTGGATGGTTGTGGAAAAAAATCAGGAAGAAGTGGGCAGAACTCAGATCTATACAGAGCAAAGACCAAAAGGATGCCATAAAATGTGAATGTCTATATTACCAAGGAGGAAAACAGTTATCAGTCTGGCAGCAAGCCTCGTCAGTCTAGATAAGGTAACATCAAATATATTACCTGTATATTGTATTGATAAATTACTGAAGACAAAAGCCACATGCTACTCACCTTACCTGTTTCTATTTCTATTTTGCATTTCTGAAACCAGAATAAGCTTTGTATCTATATAGTCCTTCATATTCTGTCTTCTGTTTTGTAGTTGCAATAGTGTATAGCAAATCTCCATATATCTCTTGTTTGTTCCTTTGTTTCCTAATATCTAATCTAAACCTCCCCTGATGTAACTTGAACCCGTTTCCCCTCGTCCTATCACTTGTCACCAGGGAGAAGAGGTCAGCCCCCATCTCTCTACAACCTCCTTTCAGGTAGTTGTAGAGGGTGATAAGGTCTCCCCTCAGCCTCCTCTTCTCCAGGCTAAACAACCCCAGCTCCCTCAGTCGTTCCTCATAAGGTTTGTCCTCCAGACCCCTCACCAGCTTTGTAGCCCTTCTCTGGACATGCTCCAACACCTCAATGTCCCTCTTGTAGCGAGGGGCCCAAAACTGAACGCAGTACTCGAGGTGGGGCCTCACCAGTGCCGAGTACAGGGGGATGATCACTTCCCTAGTCCGGCTCACCACACTATTCCTGATACAGGCTAGGATGCTGTTGGCCTTCTTGGCCACCTGGGCACACTGCTGGCTCATATTCAGCCAGCTGTCAACCAACACCCCCAGGTCCTTTTCTGTCGAGCTGCTTTCGAGCCACTCTGCCCCAATCCTGTAGCGCTGCATGGGGTTGTTGTGACCCAAGTGCAGGACCCGGCATTTGGCCTTGTTGAACCTCATACCATTGGTCTCAGCCCATCGGTCCAGCCTGTCCAGATCCCTCTGCAGAGCCAATCTACCCTCAAGCAGATCAACACGCCCACCCAGCTTAGTGTCATCTGCGAATTTACTGAGGGTGCATTTGATCCCTTCATCCAGATCATTGATAAAGATACTAAAGAGAACCGGCCCCAGCACCGAGCCCTGGGGGACACCACTTGTGACCGGACACCAACTGGATTTAACTCCATTTACCACCACTCTCTGGGCATGGCCATCCAGCCAGTTTTTTACCCAGTGAAGAGTACACCTGTCCAGGCCATGAGCAGCCAGTTTCTCCAGGAGAATGCTGTGGGAAACAGTGTCAAAAGCTTTGCAAAAATCCAAGTAGATAACATCCACAGCTTTTCCCTCATCCACTAAGTGGGTCACCTTATCATAGAAGGATATTAGGTTTGATAGGCATGACCTGCCCTTCACAAACCCATGCTGACTGGGCCTGATCACCCTGTTCTCCTGCATGTGCCGTGTAATGGCACTGAGGAGGATCTGTTCCATGACCTTCCCAGGCACTGAGGTCAGACTGACTGGCCTGTAGTTCCCTGGATCCTCCTTCCGGCCCTTCTTGTGGATGGGTGTCACATTTGCTAACCTCCAGTCAGCTGGGACCTCCCCGGTTGTCCAGGACTGCTCATAAATGATACCAAGTGGCCTGGCGAGCACTTCCGCCAGCTCTTTCAATACCCTTGGGTGGATCCCATCCGGCCCCATAGATTTGTGCACCTCCAGGTGCTGAAGCAGGTCCCTCACCATTTCCCTTTGGATTAGAGGGGCTTCATTCTGCTCCCCATCCCTGTCTTCTAGTTCAGGGGTCTGGGTGCTCAGGGAACAACTGGTCCTACTGCTGAAGACTGAGGCAAAGACGGCATTAAGTACCTCAGCCTTTTCCTCATCCTTGGTCACTATGTTGCCGGCCCCATCTACTAGAGGACAGAGATAATCCTTAGTCCTCTTCTTATTGCTAATATATTTGTAGAAACTTTTTCTGTTGTCCTTGACAACAGAAGCCAGGTTTAGCTCTAGCTGGGCTTTGGCCCTCCTGATTTTTTCCCTACATAGCTTCACTACCTCTTTGTAGTCCCCTTGAGTGGCCTGCCCTTCTTTCCAGAGGTCATAGATCCTCTTTTTTTCCCTAAGCTGCAACACTAGCTCCCTGTTTAGCCAGGCCGGCCTTTTTCCCCGACGGCTTGTCTTCTGGCACATGGGGACAGCCTGCTCCTGCGCCTTTAAGACTTCCTTCTTGAAAATCATCCAGGCTTCCTGGGCTCCTTTGCCCTGGAGGACTGCCTCCCAGGGGACTTTGTCAACCAGGCTCCTGAAAAGCCCAAAGTCCGCCCTCCGGAAGTCCAAGGTAGCAGTTCTGCTGACCCCTCTCCTTGCTTCTCGCAGAATCGAAAACTCTATCATTTCATGGTCACTGTTCCCAAGACAGCCTCCAACCTTCACATCCCCCACAAGACCTTCCCTATTTACAAACAACAGACCCAGCAGGGCACCTTCCCTAGTTGGCTCTCTCACTAGCTGTGTCAGGAAGTTATCCCCAGCACGTTCCAGGAACCTTCTAGACTGTTCCCTCCCTGCTGTATTGTATTCCCAGCAGATGTCCGGCAAATTGAAGTCCCCCACGAGGACAAGAGCTCGCGATCTTGAGACTTCTCCCAGCCGTTTATAGAATATTTCATCTGCCTCCCCATCCTGATTGGGCGGTCTATAACAGACTCCTACTACGATATCTGCCTTGTTAGCCCTGCCCCTGATTCTTACCCATAAACACTCAGTCTCATTATCACCATCATTAAGTTCAAAGCATTCATAACACTCCTTAACATACAGGGCCACACCCCCGCCTCTCCTTGCTTGCCTATCCTTCCTGAAGGGCCTATAGGCATCCATGGCAGCACTATAGCTATGTGAGTCATCCCACCACGTCTCTGTGATGGCGACTACATCATAATTATCCTGCTGCACAATGGCTTCCAGCTCCTCCTGTTTGTTACCCGTGCTATGTGCATTAGTGTATAAGCACTTCAGCTGGGCTATAGGTCCTTTCTCCTTTTTACTGGCAGGAGCCGAAATTCTGCCACCCCCAGACTTATTCCTAAGGAGCCTGGTTATGCCCCCTATCTTTTCCAAGTCTAGTGCCAGCATGCCACCTTCAGGCTTTTTGCTAGCAAGCTTGGATCTATGCCCATCCCCCTTCGAATCTAGTTTAAAGCCCTGTCAATGAGCCCCGCCAACTCCTGCCCTAAAACCCTTTTTCCCCTCTGAGACAGGCTTTTGCCGTCTGTTGCCAGCAGGCCTGGCGTCCTGAAAAGCAGCCCAGTATATCCCATGATACTTTTGGAAAATCCCATTTATCTGTTCTTTAGGGACCTGAATGCATTTAGTAATTTGTCTCTAAACTTCACTGCTGTAATGTGTTGCGTGAAAAGGGGCAAAGCAGTTTTGGCAGAAAATAAACCCCCTTGCATTCTAACACTCCTCACCGAGGTGGGAGGCTAGGTGTGGCTAGGTTTAAATTCTGAGTGATGCCCAATTCACCACTATCAGTCCAATCGCGTTTAATATGTATTAAACTACTACGATTTGGATACACTAATAGTGGACTGCACCTTCAGTCTAGTCGTGCTCCTGAACTAGCACGGCCACTCTTGAGTCTTTGGTCGCGTTCAGTGAGAAACCAAAACGACTAGCTACTTAAAAAAAGTGCAGTTTATTTAAACAACAGATACATAGGTTCTTAGGATTGCCAGTGATAAATACACTGTCTGCAAAGCACGTGCAAATGAAAGTATTGTTACATATACAAAACGTGCGACAAAGTTATAAACGATACAGCCTGGCTCTAAATGTAGAAAAGAGAGTCTCTAGAGAAATTTCTAAGTTTCCCGAGGAAGCACTCGGTATAATCTAAGTCTTACCCAAGGGCGTCCCTATGGGGGGGGAAGAGAGGCTCAGGCCGTCGACTGATCCCAGAAGTCAGTGATGTAATTCTTTGTGATGGTGTCTTCCCTGGGTATCCCCCCTCTCTTGGGCTATTTTTATACTATTTGTTATCTTCAGGGTGGAGTTTGAGTGACTTTAGTCATACATACTTTTATCATGATTGGTGTAAATTTCTCTGGCTTCACAATTAAAGGTATAGTTTACGAGAAATTCAGGGCGCAGACTCAAGGAGGAGTGCTTGCACCTTGGAGGCGGGTAGCCTTCAGGATGGAGGTGTGTTTTGGTATTATAATGACATAATAATGAGCATAGTTCGCACAAAGGACAGCATTTCATCAAAATTTGACAAAATGTTGGCTACAAGTATCGAGCAGGCAGCTAATTGGCAGCTTATGTGTTTCATGGTATCATCCCATTCCCATATCCACTATACATCATAAGGTAAAGCCGTGGAATAATTGCATCCCATCCCGTACCTCATGTAGCTTATCAGGGAACCACAGATGTTGTGTCCTTCATGCCAGCTGCGGCTATTTTCTACCTCAGAAGCCTCTTGATTTTATACTTTTCCTTGATGTGTGAACAATGCTGTACTTTTGTATTTTTTAGCCAATTTAGTATTTACTCCACATAATGAGATGCTGACTGAAAGTTGGTGACTTCCCTCATCAGGTCCCTGCAGTCCTGTACTGCATTTCACCCTGACGCATGAGTAGTCCCATCCAAATCAATCCACAGATTCACACATACTTAAATGCTTTCTTCGATCAGGGACTGAATTGTAAACATTTCTATGTCTTCCCTATCATTGTGATAACATTTTTTATGGCTACATTTTCCAAATTCACTCAGGTGTACAAACCTGAGCCCTTAAGCTTTCAATTAATTGATTACTCAACCTATTTATGGCTACACCTGCATATTTTCTCATAAAAGCTTAAAGTAGTCCTGTAGCAGCAGTATTTAAACTGTAGCTATTACAATACTATACATTACTCTGTTATCTTAAGTAAAAAAATAGATTAAATTTATAGGTTAATAAATATAGAATGCTTTTGGTTAGCTTTCCAAACTGGGAAAATTTTGTATGTATCTCTTGCTTGGAATAATTATGTGAAACTGTATAGTTCTCACTTGAACTGCTGGAGTTTCTAAATAGTCATCATGTTCACAAATTAGTCAAACAGGTTGTCACAACAGCAGTTGGTTTTAAAAAACTGAAGCCAATAGAAGGCAAGGGACCCTAAAAGGAAAAAAAAAAACCAACTACCCAAAAAGAGACGTTTCTGTAATAGCAACTTCATTTCTGCAATAGCTTCAGGAAACACACAAGCAAGGGGAAAAAAAAAAAAAAAGAGGAAGAAACAAAAAATAACTTTCAACTTGGAAACTTGTGTTTGCAGAAAATTATTTATTCTGAGTGACATATGAAACAAATCAATTCAGACTTGAAGTCCATTTAATTTAAGTTCTTTGCAATATTCAAAGGCAATATTTCAAGTGCTCAGTATAATTCACTGAAACAGTTTTATTGGGAATAAAGGCTGTTCAATTAGGAAAACAAATTAGTCTCAATTGTAATCAGTGAAGGATCAAGCGGAGTCATGAACAAAGAGTATCAATTACCTTATATATATTTGTCTGGTAAAATTCAAAGAAATCATTAGGGCTTGCTTCTCTGTCTCTTCTAATAAGGTATAGCTAAATTAGAAACTGTCAATTAATCAACAATATAATATTCACATTCTTCTATTGTGAAATAAAAGCAGAGCTCGAGGAAATTATTGCTAAGAGTATGAATACTATAATTGCAAATATCTCATTCAAGATTGTTACTGGTGATAATTTTTTCAGATCCTGTTGAAAGAGTTAATCGTATACATGGCTGTCACACTTTCCTGATTCTCCCAGGGGCTTGAAGCAGAACATTTCCTCCCTTTTTCTTGAAACTTTCAGAAGGATATTTACAACCTATAATCTCTAAAGTTAAGTCCTATTAGTAGACACACACACACACAGACACACATGAATCTAGAGCACTTTAAAGAAAGGAATCCATAATTCCTGGATGAAATAGCTGAAATATAATTCTTTAAAGTAAATTTCTTTTTTGAGAACCGTGTTTTCCTCTCCTCTCAAATCCTTCTTTCCAGCCCGGGCACTTTCAGGGGTTTCTGTGGTAGGAACAATTTAAGTGCAGCCGTCTAAGGTTTGGTTTCTAGTCCTGCAGGCAGGTCTTTGTCTTCTTAGGCAACTTCTAAGTTGAACTGCAAAGTCATGATTAGCTCCTACGTCTAAGTGTATCCCCCAACAATATCCTACTGCTGAGAAGACATGGGTGTGCACCAGACTGATTTACTTGTTAGGGTCTGCAGGAAGAAAAGCCAGTCATAAGCAGCAAAAGGGTGTTATGACATGCTACAGCCATGGCCCCCTCAGTAGAATTCTCAGAGGTTACATCAGTGCTTCATATTTCTCCATTTTGTGCTTGTCCTGCCTGTTCCAATCTGTACTTCAAAAATGTTTTAAAGGTGAAAATATTTCAAGGTTCCTCACCAAAGGCTCTTAAAAACACTAATCAGTCATGGGATACAAGGAAAGATCCTCAAATTAAGGGGAAACTGTTGAGAAGAGAATAAATAGGGAGTAGAAATAAATGCTCATTTTTCACAGGGGAGGGAAGTCACAGCAACAGAGGACTGTGGCCAGGAACTGTGTTGTGGCCTGTTCTCTTTAAGTTGGTACTGTAAGGAAATTGAGCAAGACAACAAAATTTCTTGATTACTTCAAGGCAATAAAAGCAAGTGCTGTCCAAAGAACTGTAAAAGGACCTTTCAACATTATTCAAGAAAATGTCATATTAAGTTCAGCTTAGATAAAAGTAATATCATGCACTTGAAAATGAACGGCCCAAAATTTTGGGTTTATAATGGATAGTTCAGTGAAAACAAAAATTCTTGATAGCAGTCAAAAAAAAGATATTGGCAAACAGGAATTATTCCCATTTTAAGAAAGATATACTGGAACCAGAAAAAATAAAAGGAAGAGCAACAAAGATGACAAAAACTGCAACATGTCTTTATGTTATGAGATAATGAGGATTTTCAGTCTAGAAAAAGTAAAATGACGAGGTAGAGTGTGACAGAGATTTATAAAAATGTGAATGGAACAGGAAAGGTGAAAATGGAGAAGGGCGTTCTTAATATCTGGAGCACTTAATGAAACTAGTGCCCAACTGAAAGGAAAAAAAAAAAAAAGAGGTCTGTCTTTGAATAATGCATACTCAGGTTGCAAAAGAAGGAAGAAGTTGTGATTGTTAAAATCTTAGGTGTGTTCAGTTAGTGATTGAACAAGTTACTAGAGCAAAAATTCACCAATGGTTATTACAGTGAACATCTGATCCTCTTATCTCCAAAGTCTAAGAGACTATTCAGTCATTACATATGGGCTATTGGTGTGATTGCTTATATCACTGGCTTGACTGAGCTTTTATTTGTCTTTAGGCATCATCTACCTGTCACTGTAGAGACATGAGACCAGGCTAGACTGGCATAGTTGTCTGGCACAGTATGGCTGGTACTGTGTTCATCTGTTACAATTGATTGGTTGATTGCCGCCTTATTAACCAACTAAATGAATGACAGGACAGTGCTGTCAACTGTTAGAAAGTACTGCAAAAATTAACATTTTCCTCAAAGCCTAATATTGTCTTGAATTTTTGATCAGGTGAGGATCTCAGTTTTTAAAGAAAAGGATTTTAGATGACTTCTAATAGAAGATAATACACCAGAACACAGATATAAAGACAATGTTATGATAATAACAGTATCTTCAAATACAAGAACAGTAATAACAGTAACTAAAAAATATTATACTTTTAAATTTCTTCTCATAATTTGTATCAGTATTTTTGAATATTGGAGATAAATTGGGAAAGTGTTTTAACTTTGCTTTGTTAAAGCCTTTCAGAGGATCATTAGTTTTAATGACCTTTGATGCACTGTCAAGTTACATGACCATTTTACGCATAACATACTTATACAAAAATGTTCAAGTTATTTACATTCCCATATTAATACTCCAAGTAACATCATAAAATTCGCTGTTACTGATGGAAGTAATGCAGAGAACTCTTGATGAAAATTTTCTAGTATGGTGGTTTCTCTGAGGGGCATATATAGGAATGCATGTTTTATGAGAAGATTTATGGCTGAAGATTGGATTGCAAAGCTTCATCTGCAATATTTAAGAAAACTGGAATTTTGTGAGAGCTCTGAAGTGGTTCAGGTACAGTTTTTACAGAGTATTTAAGTCTTTGCAGAAGCTTTCCTAAAAAAAAAAAAAAAAAAAAAAAACACGTTTATGACACTACAGAAAATTAACCCTTTCTCTGTGGAAAATATTACTTGGTGGACCCATATTGTGAGAAAATCAGGAAATGGGAGGAGGAGGACTGTATGGTCTAGATTTTCCTGAGTGAAATCCTTTTCCTACCTTTACCTCATGTACACCATGTACACCTAAAGTGAATTTCCTACCTTTACCTCATGTACACCATCTTTATGTGTAGTCTCCATTATCAAATTTAAGTTTAATCAAGATTGAAAGTTCTTTGGTTGTGTCTCTTCAACTCCCTTTCCTTCTTACCTCCCAAGGGAAGTAAAAATCACTGTTATTTTCATAGGAGTGGGAAAGAGAAAGAAACCTGGTACGGGTGCCTCTGAACTGTAGCCTCAGGACCATTTCTTGCACTACTCCCAGTTGTTTATTCTGGAAATAAAGAATTCACTGTCCCAGCCCAGGAGGGATGCTAACAGCAGTACTAAATGGATTCTCCCTGAACCGTCGAGGGCACAGGACCTTGCAGAGAAACAAGGAGAAATCCCAGCTCTTTTTAGGAATGTCTCCCTTTGTGAATACCTGGTGTTAAAGCTATGGTTGTAAACCCTCAGTTTGATCATGCTTTGAACTGCCTAAAACTAACTACTTGACTGCAAATAAAAAGTGAGGAGGCCAGAAAAAAAGAAAAGCTTCAAATTCGTCCTTATATTCATTGTTTTCAGTAGTCTGTCTTAGATGTCCTGCTGCTCACTGTGGTAATGGTTATGAATCTCATTCTTTTTTTCCTTTTCTTGTCCTGTGACACAGGTGTCTTAGGTACCTAGGAGTGCTGTAAATTTCATCTGAGGAGCTAAACACTTTTTTACTTATATATGGAAATATTCAGGATTATAATTCTAAACTTTCTTTGTGGATCTACCCCTAAAATTTATTTACATAAGATTCAAAATACTTGTGTATTAATTACCTGTCTATTAATTTACTAACAGTGGACAGACTCATTTTATTTTGTTTTTCCTAGATAAAATATGAAAGTTAGGGTCTCACAGTTCCTCTTGAAAATGGTTTCTGTGTGATTTCATCACTTACTGGGAAAATGCAAAGAACTTATTCTATCTTCTGTTAATCAAAGAATTTGTGTGAAAAGAAACAACATTACCTATTAAAAGAGAGTAAACATTTCAGTCTCTTACGAAGATGTTTTTGTTCAGTAGTGCTGCAGATCCACAACTCTGATTATAATTATGCCTCGTCTCTGATTCTATTTTGAGCGAGTAGTTAGCTTCGAAGGTTAATATCATGTAGGTTACTTGCCAGTCAATGGCAAGAAAAGCTTAGCCATCTTTTGTTCAAGCTCATTTACCTTTTTGGAGCCTAAGGTTTCACTCAGAAATCTGCAAAATAAGCAGTGGCAGACAATTACTCAAGTTAAGCGGGGAGTGAGAATGCATCATTTACTTTTTAGACCTCATTAAGCCCAGCCCTGCTGCCTCTCAGAGGTGGTACAGAGGGTGTTGCCCAGCAAAAGATAACAAGCAAGGAGAGGAAAGTAAAGACAGACCCAATCATCTCGTGGACAGCTTGGGAACCGAATCTTTTCATAGGTGGGAAGATTTTCAAAAATACAGAGGACATTTGGGTAACCAGTACTGTTGACTTACTTTCGGAAAAGGGTGGTCTAATTCCAGAGAATGAACAATAGTATCACTGTTACGAGCTTTTGAATTTATCCTATATGAAATGCTCTATTGCAAGGTACTGGGCTAATAAAAAAAAATAATGACGATATTAAGCTAATTTATGTAATTTTGCAAATATTTTAATTTTTTTATAAATTATTTTAAGTTTTGTAATGAAAATAATTTTGGCCAAAAAAATGCGATCAAATTTTATCCACCTAAGATTTCAGCTTATGAAACACTGCATACAGAAGCACATTCATGTACAGGAATTTTAATGAAATTAATATAACAGATTTTTAAAAACTACTTGCACTTGTTTTAAAAATTAATTTAAGTACTTGAAAAGTCAAAAAATTCTAAAAAAAATAATCCCATAGCATGTTTTTATAAGGAATGAAAAACCAAGCACAATATTGTAATCAAATATTCACAAAGGATAGAATTAATGTTTTGTGTGCAAACATGTTTTATTGTGTCAAAGTTTTTTTGACTGCTTAACAATGCGAGTTCAAAGTTGTTTTATGGTAGTTATGCTGTTGCTTGATTTGATAAATTGATAAACAGGTTTCAGAGAAGGCTCTCTGCTCTGACATCTCCATAAGAGAGATACTTAGAACTTCTGCAGGTTTATCTGATTACAAAACTGGAATGAAATTTAGAAAATTATGCCAAAGTAAATAAAACTCTGTCTAAATTGTCTTGCTGTTTGGCTGACAACAAAATGCTAATCTGTTTTGCCCCTTACTCTGTAATCAGTCAAATCATATTTTGCTGCAATCAGATTACTTTATGACAATAGTCACAATGGCCACTGGGTAATAGGAGGTGCCAAATACTTGGATCTTTTTCTTGAGCCTGTAAAAGTTAATGTTCATCCAACTGTTTATTACAGAAAAAAAAATATATTATGGAGAGTAATGTAATTAAAGAGCAAAACAGATGGTATCTGCAGTGAGAAAATCATCTTTAGTTGTTGAGTCCTAGAGCATAGATTAACTCTTGTTCATACAGGAGACACTATTCCAGTAAACTTGTATGCATAAAATTAAATACTGCACATGTTGACTCAACTGGCTATCCAGAAGCAGTGACAAAAGCTGTCTAATGAAACCTAGTCTGAAACCAAGTCCTGGTTAGGAAATGCTGGCAAGAATTATTTGTAAGTTCTTCGGACAAGAACGTGAGTTTGAGACTTCACTTTGCAGATCTTTGGGACCGCCCAGAGTTACTGCCATTCAGTACTGTGATCTCTTTGTTCTTTTGCAGGTCCAGAATATTTTTAGGTTGTTGCAGCCACCTTTCCAGCCTGTGGAGGTTGGTGACTGTCTGGGTCCCACTACGAGAGGGAATGTTTGACACATTCTACTTGTCCTTAGGACAAAGTCTGCCATTGGAGGCTATACTGGAAGATATAAGCATTTAGTTTATTTATTTTCAGTATTGCCTGGATACTGTGCAGTATGATTTCTTACAAAGATGTCTACTTGCTTTTTGGGGGGTTTTTGAGCTCTGGGCCAGGTGGGTTGCAGAGACTGACCCTTCCTTTACTGCAACTGAATATGCTCAAAAAGAGGAGATCATGTAGTGCAACGAAGGGTAGCCAGCAAGTGTGACAAAGATAGAAAGAGGCATCATGTGGTATAAGTGAAGAAATAGAAACACCTGAGGGGCTTTGCTGATCCATGGTCCTTTTGTGGAGGCAAACAAACATGGCCTACAGCCCAGCTTTCCTTGTCC
Organism: Larus michahellis; assembly: GCF_964199755.1. NCBI lineage: Eukaryota > Metazoa > Chordata > Aves > Charadriiformes > Laridae > Larus > Larus michahellis. The sequence continues at coordinate 183,616,530 of NC_133896.1, read as the reverse complement.
CTCTACTGACGTTTTTCTGTTGTAACGGCATCCTCTGTGTACAAAATAAATTCAGTTAATCTGGCCATATTACTAGGAAATTAAGTTTGTAAACTACTCAGAAACTGTGTGCTTGGCCTCTTTCAGACTCAGTTGATCTGTCCCCAAACTCAAGTAGGAGCTTTACAGCTGTGGGTAGAGCAGACCTGAGCCTAAGATACCCTGACAAAATTCACCAGCGTGATGTCAAGTGAGCTTGGAGTGCAAACAAAGCATCCGTGGCCAAAATTAGCTTATGTTTGCCTGCCAAGGTAATCATGTAGAGTATAATACCACAGAAAGGAAGAAACAGCTTGATTTTGGCACTAAGAAAACAAACCAAAGCAAAACACTTAACTGAACTACTCTATTTTATGTAGGATGTGGTGGTTTTTATGCCAGTCATTCCTGTCATTCTATTGGAAATACAGGCTCAGTAGCTGATGACTGCAGTCAGTCTCTGCATTCTCTGGTAGCCATGCTTGACAGTCATCTACTTAGTGTTATCAAAGCCACGCCATGAGACTATTAAAATTCCTGCTATTGAATCACACTCTTACAAGGAAATGGGTTTCTCTTTGGCTCCCTTCTGATTAATGAAGAACGTACTGCTGTGGTGGAAGGCACATCTTTTCTGATATATAGAAGTTTTGTGCAATTAACACTCTATCCTGATAGTTCTGGAAAGGGCACAATCCAAATCATTCAAGTTATGAAGAAACAAGAACTTCATTTTCTCTCTTGTCACCATGTGTAATGGCGAGAGTCCACTGATACAAATAACATTGGATTACTTTCTCTCATGTATGTCCAGCTAATACTGGAAGTCTGTCTCCAATTTAGAAAGAGCGAACCAAAGTATGGCCATTTCTACACTGCACTGATACACTGATACGTCTTTGTCTATCTTGTCATCTTATCTGCTCTTGTGATGGACCATGTGTTGTCAACTCTCTTTCATTCTAATGAGAGAGAATAATGTCACACAGTCAAGGCCTTTATCTCCCTTTCTCCCTTACCCACCTTCTGCTTCAGAGGAAGTTTTCCCCCCAACAAATTTCGGTTATATTCTGTGATAACATACAAATGGGTGCACAAACACTACAACCATTCATAACTATTCTGTTTGATACTAGGGATTATGTGAGACTAAAAATGTCATTATGAACCTGAGGTTTGATTACTTCCTCTGCCTTTTTTTTTTTTTTTTTTAAACTTTCATCTTCTGGTGCAGTTCCAGGGAACAGATACACATGATCCATGAGCAGCCTGGTTGAACTTTGGCAATCTATCTGTTTGAAAATAAATGCTTTGGGCAAAGAAAGCAATCAAGCCAAGCCAAAGAGCGGATACAGGCAGCCTGTCAGTGAACTACGTCATTGCAGACGTTGGTCATCTGTGAGGCTTATCAGGACTATTAGCTAAAAAGGGGTCTAAAATATGAGTAGGAGGAAAGTTGTCTTATCAATCATTTTAAAGAGAAGGAGGAGAAAGTTCATGTTCCAGGGAAGAAGACAGATGGAGGGAGAAAAAGGAAATACTCAAGACTAGAGAGAACACTAAGGCAGGAAAGATATGACTGTCATATTATTGTGGCTGGATATGTGTATTTCTTGAACTGTACAACAGAATGAGTTTCTCTTGTAAAGACTATAAACTGTCATGAAATCTGTGTATTGTCCCTGATTCTTCAGAAAAAATCATTGTACTTACTAATTTAGACATTTGTGAGTGTGAATGAACACATTAGTGTGTCAGCAAGGATATGGGTAGTTAGGAGGAATAAATGGTCCATCTTTCATGTAAATATATTATTTCATGTTTAATAATACACACTGTCATCCAAAAAATGTATAAAAAGGAAGCGACACTACTGTAGTCTACTTGTATTAAGAGATCTTTAAAAGCATGCAAGTCCAGCATGAGAGATCAAAATGCTGCAGCCAAAAATAAGCACACAATGAAGCCCTTGGTGAGGGCTTTGAAAGTTGCCAATCCAGAAACTGAAATAGGAAAACTTGAGTATCAGAAATATTGAATGTTCACAATTCCTATTGAAATGAATGGGAGTTAAGATAGCTACCCATAATCTTTTAAAACCCTCAATTCTTAAAAAAAAGGTTCCTCAGAAGATGCTACAAAAACATGAATAAATGGAAAAACATATTATTAAAAGAGAAAGCTTTTTATAAAGTGCTAGGTATAGTTCATCCACCAATCTTTCCGCTCCAGTGTTGTCAGATTATTTTGATGTAAATCACTGTGCAGCTCAAATCAGCCTACAGTTTTATACCACATGAGGAAGCAGTCCAATTTTGGAATCAGTGATTTTTATTTAATCTATGGCGACCTTTAAATATAAAGTCTCTCTGCTCATGGTTATGTTTTACTTTGAGCAGAGAAATGACAATATGTATGTGAAAGACAATTATTCCAGTCTGGTGAATTCCTTCCTTTCATCACTGTCCTCCCAAAGCACTTTCTGGAAGTGGAAAGCATGCCCCTACCCCATTTCTTACCCCTGAACGAGGAAACAGATGTGAATACACTGTGGTTCTGCTCTGAAATACCATGCATGATCTAAAGTGTCAATTAACATTAGCGTTGGATGGAGTTTTGCACTAACTTTCAACTGAAAATAGGAAGCACTTCCAATCAGTGATTCCCTTAGAGCAGAGAAGGTGGAAAATTGCTTTTACAAGCATACAACAAATTCAAATGAGTCCTTCAATGTTTTCCCTGTTAATTTAGTATGTGAAGAGCCTGCAGCTGATGGAAAACTTTCCCATTATTTCTGAATTACTCATATTCTCTTTATATTCATTAGGTCACCTTCCATGAAGCCTGAAAATGACTACCGGTAATTTATTGGCATGTAGGCAATATTAATCAAACATCCACAACGTGTTCTGGTGTTTTAAGTGTGCCTCTTTGAGAAAGGAGTGGAACCCCATGCATATCTACTTACATTCCATCTTTAACCATGAGATATTCACAAGTCCTAAGGGAGAGAAGTGGCTTGCAAAAACAAGATAAGAATTTTGACAAGGGCATTCAGAGATAATAGTATTTTCCTAGACTATTTCTGGAATTCTTCAAGAAATTGTTTTGATTTTAGGATGAAAAATTTTGTTTGTTCTCCTCTCTGGAGAGAACAAAAAAGTGGCAAAATACTCAGTAAAGAAGGTAAGCAAATGAAACCCCTCCAATTCTGTTAAATATTTTAAAATAAACCACTATTAATTATAGGCAAAATGTGGCTGTTGAGTAGGAAGGAGAGAAAAAAAAAACACCAGAAAAACATCAATGGTGCGGGGCTGCTCCCAGAGCATTCTCACATAGCAAAGTAAAATGTAGTTTATCATGATAATAGTATAAAGATTTATTCCAAGGTTGGCACGTTGATGTAACCCACTGTTAAGTAGGCCAGGCTCACTAGTTATTGAATTTCTGGAAAATTGAGTAGATTCAGTCTTCTCTTGACAGCTACAGCTGCACTCATTAATTTTCAGGATGAACATTTTAGCTGGCAACTTGATAATGGCTCCATCAAGTGGTACAACTGCTTCATTGCATATTTTTGGTACCACTCATTAAGAAAAAACTTGGCTTCTTAATTTTTGTCTTGGAGATATATTTGGCTCATCTTGTGAACAATGAACTCTGCCAACAGTTTTCACAGGCAGTTCTTTGGAGATGAAAGATTCATTAACACTAAAAAGGCCAACATTCATGGTGTGAACCCAAGTGATTTAGAAGAGTGTGAGAAGACCTCAGATGCCCCAGAGAAAAATGTCAGAGGATAGATAAGAAATCAATGTTCATTACCCCTCTCTGCTTTTATTATTTTTCCCTGAGACCTAGAGAAACAGTTCAGTTTTATGTTAGCATTAGATATTGGATGATCTATTACCTCATGTAATAAATTAACTTCAAAAAGTCTGTTTTGGCTGAAAAGTGAGGAAACAATGACATTTGAGGTATTATAAGGAAAAAAATGCCTTTCTGTTGCTTACAAAGGTACCTTAAAGGCTTTTTCCCCTTTTTCTTCTACAGTTATAATAACTGTATATAACTGAATACAGTGGATACATTATTTTGTCAGCTTGCACTAAACAAGTGTTTTCATAATACTTATATTAATTAAATGCTTGCCATGTCAAGGAACTATAGTTCTGCATCTGACAGGAGATATAGTCAAATAATCATGGAAAACTAGGATTTGCAGACTTTGGGTTACAAAATGTCAGGGCATTAGTACCTCTGCAGGCAAATATGCTGAGGGGTGTGAACTATCTCTAAACCGGCAAGAAAGGTCTACTTAAGGTATAACCCATCTGCTACATTTAGATTATATTCTGCCTTCTTTGAGGAAAAAAAAACCAAAAAACAAAACCAAATCAAATCAAACCAAAATGAAAGTATAATAAAAGCAAAGGGAGCATCTAGTTAAAAAAAAAAATCTTCTGGTTATTTATTACCCATACCTGATGATAGGGATGATCAGAAAGGATTGATTTTGCATTATTTTCATTTATGGTCATCTGTAGTTTTTTTCAGTCTACTATGGCAGGCAACAGGCACACACATGTCCCCAGGTACTGCTTTGGTGTTTTCTGAGAGTCTGAGAGTTGGAAGGGGCCAAAACCATGCTAGGGAGTATTTTAACAATGAACCAATATCAGGCCTGGTGATAAGTGAGGGAGTCCTTGTCCTACTTTTGTTTTATTTACGGCAATACATATAGATACTGATTCTTGTGTTTGCTTCTAAATCTTCTCTACCCTTTATGCAACATCTCGCATAGGTGTGGGATAGAACTTTTAGAATCATAGAATCATAGAATGATTTAGGTTGGAAAAGACCCTTGGGATCATCGAGTCCAACCATCAACTCCACTCTACAAAGTTCTCCCTTACACCATATCCCTTAACACCACATCTAAACAACTCTTAAACACATTCAGGGATGGTGACTCCACCACCTCCCTGGGCAGCCTATTCCAGTGTCTGACCACTCTGTCTGTGAAGAATTTTTTCCTAATGTCCAGCCTAAACCTACCCTGTTGCAGCTTGAACCCATTCCCTCTTGTTCTATCGCTAATTACCTGTGAGAAGAGACCAGCACCAACCTCTCTACAATGGCCTTTCAAGTAGTTGTAGAGAGTGATGATGAGGCCTCCCCTCAGCCTCCTCTTCCTCAAACTAAACAGTCCCAGCTCCTCCAATCACTCCTCATAAGATTTATTCTCTAGGCCCTTCACCAGCTTTGTTGCCCTCCTCTGCAGTTGCTCCAGCACCTTGATATCTCTTTTGTATTGAGGTGCCCAGAACTGGACACAATACTCAAGGTGTGGCCTCACCAGTGCTGAGTACAGGGGGACAATCACCTCCTTACTTCTGCTGGTCACTATTCTATGATTCTGTGATCCTTCCATGATAAAAAAACTCAGTCAGATTTCTGTGCTCTCTGTCATTGCTAGCACTTTTGATTCAAATTTTACTACTGTTGTATATTTGGAACTACCTAGCTCATATGTCTGGTTGGCTCATTGGCAGCCTTTATCAATACTGGAGATTTCCTATTGCAATCGATAAGAACTGGTTATATATGTAAATTCCATTCCCGATATAATGATTTTATATACTTTCAGAAACTGTTGACTACAGTCTGTTTCATGTGGATTTTTTTCATTAAATTCTGTAAGGAATGTTCTTTAATAACTAACAAAACTTCACACAGAAACATAAAAGTGATAAAACATTTTTCAAAACATTTAGTCACTGCAACAGCAAGAGTGAAATCCATTCTAGGCTATCTCATAGTTTAAATAACAACTCTGAAAAGGAGAAATAATCTTAAATGGATGGAGCAATATTGGAGTCCATACACTCAGTTTCTAGTGGCAGTTTTAAGGATTTCAGCATATAATTTCCTAGTTCCTGTGAAATTATCTTGTCAAACTGCTAAATAACAAAGTGACCTTCATGAATATTAGTTTTACACTGTTTAAGAAAAAAATAAACATGCATGGTATTGCTTGGCTTCCTAGATCACCTGTCCTTTTCACACAGATTAGAAGCCAATACAAATTGAATTCTCAGTTTCCTCTGAATGAATTTTTGGATTTCCTTCAAGTATTAAAGGAGAAAAGGCTGCTTTACATCACTGCACATTATCTATGTCAGTAAGAGCCAGACTGATGAATCCAGTTGAAGGAGTCACTTGTATGAACAATCCTGCATCACTCATATCATTTACCAGTGAGGGACATTCCCAGTCTGTCCCAAGGTGAAATTTTCCTTTCAAGGTCTATTCATTTTCCACCAATAATAGCATGTCACAATGGAGACATACAGAAATCTGGGTTGGAGAGGCCCTCTGGAGATCATCTGGTTCAACCCTTACTCATATATCAACTTCTCCAGTCCTCTAAAATCAGACCATCTGATCTACAGACCTGTCCTCTGGTCTATAGATAGTCTCCAGATGGTCAAGCTGGTCTTTTATGTGGAGCACAGACTTTTTCTGTCTTTCTTGAATAACCTGCAACTTTCAATTGTGGTATTTGAGTCACATGAGCTATCTCATCAAATTTCTGTACTTCCAAAGACACCTTCATTCTGAGACTGCACTTGGAGACTGCACATTCCTTGTTGCTTGTTTCCTAGAATATGAGTGTTGACATACAGGCACTTGAGATGATGTGACATCTGTCCCTCGTCTTTGAGGGAAGTGCGGGAGCCACCTCCATAGCACTTTCATCTTGTCCCCTGGGTCATTGTTTGTCTCCGAGCTTTGGACACCACTCCCAAAATAATCCAGCTGAAAACCACTTCGGTAAGTTAGTTAGCTTGCTAACAAACATGTCATTGTCTCTATTTGATAAGTGGATCCCCTGTCTCTGCAATAACCCACAGTCTTTGAAGAGTATCTCCATGGTCATGAGGGCCAAAACCCTGCTGGCAACATCAGCTGTGCGACCAGATGCTGATATGTGTGATATCCCTGCTAGTGCCTGCCCTTCCTTCTGACTGGCAACATTGAGTAGAAAATAACCTGAGAAAGTCCCTACGTCTCTGCAGTCCTGTTTGATTATGTAGGTGTATTTTTTGTTCAGTAGGTAACTGGATCCAATGTAATTATAATGAAGAACACATTTTTATTACATAAAGCAAATAATTGGAATATTTCCTGTCTATTCATGTAAATTAACCCACAATTATTTTTTAAAACTATTACTATTTAATTGAATCATTGTTTTCAAATGGGAATCTGTTCTGTCAGAATTTTTAAACAGTGCAGGTAGACGTATTCATGTTTAATAAAACTCTTAAAATCTAACAATCCTTTACCTCAAAATAGAGCAAAAAGATTTCTCCTTGTTGTTGCACTGCATTATTATTGTGACTGCATTAAAGGCAAGAACCCGAGATGCTACTTTTATGAATCACATGTTCTTTTTACTATTTAATTTCTTTTTAAAGAAGGAACAATAGCTTTTTTTTTTTTTTCAGTCATTCAGGATAAAAGTCAACTAGATGTCCGTGAAGTTGTCTTTGAATATGGCAACAAGGGGATTCAGTAGCCTAAATATAAGTATTTGTTGTCATTTTAGGCATCGAATGCCTGGTCTCCAGCTGTAGTTCCAGAACGATGAAGGATTCCCATAAATCTTATGTAGTACCTGCCAGCTTCACATAAAGGTCATGGATATCTGGGTCACGCTCCCGCTTAAGTGGTGTGAAACTTTATGTGCTTCAAGACTTCCACCTTCAGATACATTGGTGGGGAGTAAAGAATACTGAGGAATTAAATAGGGAACATGAGATAGAGGTTGAAAGGATATCCTGTTCCTGATTTTAACCTCTACTCATTTTTGAAAAGAAATCAGAGATTTTGCCTTAATCCCTTGACTTCAATAGCTAGGTTTTTATGAACAGCACCAAATACCACAGACATTAGCAGTAGCAGTTGTTTTGCTGAAATTTGATCCTCTTGATGTAGATAAGTTCTTTTTATTATATTTTCTTAATTGTTCTATGATTTTGATAAATTAAAATCAGTGAAAACTGTCATTAAGTGTATAAAAGCTATAGCGATATTTGTGTTTTGGTACAAGTGGCAGCATCAGATGTTTTTCTTTATTGACTCTATCATTATCACTGCATAAGTCTGCTATAAAGTTACAAAATAGTTTTGTATTCCAGAAGGTGTCAGCAGAGTATTAGAAAATAAAAATGAGGATGCTGTCTAAGGTCTATGGTATTAAGAAATTTCAGTGGTAGAAATTGCTCTTTTACGTGGTGATTTGTGCAAAGAAAACATTGGCTACAACTATTACTTGCTACTCTTTTATCATTATTGTAAAGAAGGCCTGTATTCCTGCACTTTGAACTAGTAAGTTAGTTAGAAGATAGTGAAATATATTTTGCTGAGAAAAAGGCCTCAGATCTAAGTATTTGTGTGAAACAGAAAACAAGGAAATCCTCTGCAAAGATGGCAGCAACACTTCTGCTAGGCTGAGGGAGTAATCTGACAAGGTTAGAGCTATAGCATGAGAAACTTCTTGCACAATTATATGATGAGGCCTTTTATTAATCCCAGAGCTATAGCACAGCTTAAGAATGAGTATAGAAATGTGGAGCATTTGTTTTACATTCCTCTGTCTCTCCTCCTCTTTAGTAGCTGGATCCTGTTTCCTTTCTACTCAGTGAAAGAACTCTTACGGATTCACTCATATGAAGGACCTCGCATAATCATAGAATCATAGAATCATAGAATAGTTTAGGTTGGAATGGACCTTAAAGATCATCTAGTTCCAACCCCCTGACACAGACAGGGACACCTCCCAGTAGACCAGGTTGCTCAAAACCACACCCATGACATGATGCTACATTTATACACGCATTTTGGTGACTGAAATTACAATGCAGATGACAAGAATGTTCAATAATTGTATCGATTCAGTAGTGAAAAGAGTAATTATCACTAACCAATACAGCAACTGTAAAAAATGAGGGTTAGAGAAAAATACGGGCATGTTAGGGAGACCTTGCATATTTTTGAAGGATCTTCTAAACTAAGTCATTACAAAATAAATGAAACTAAATAGAAGATGGAATGTAGCTGTGTGTCACAGTCAGGGATTGCACTCTGAAAAAATTGGTCCATTCTACTTAGTCTTTTTTCTTACCTTCTTAGTCAAGAATATGGCTAGAGCTTGGTCTGTAATGATCAATTACACTAAAAAGAACTAATTGTATTTTCCTCAAGTAGGCAGAGAGTGGTTGCACTGAAGTTTTTATAGATAAAATGATAGAAATATATATATATATACTGGAATTACATTCTTATACATTGCTGAGTTTCTATAATGTAACATTAAACAATATTAATTTCCAGAACATTAGAACTTCAAGTTTTCACTGGGGAAAAGGTAGCTTACAATGCCCTTTCAAAGGCTGCAGCATACTCACTCCATTGGAACTCACTTGTTCTGCAAACCAAGTTCTCACAAGTTCTGCAAGAGAATAAATAATGCAAACAAATATGCAATTGCCAGGTATGATATATGCTGTCTCCATTCCCAGACTTCTTTTTACACTATTGGAAGAAATATGGAAAGAATAGCGTTTTCCAGGCAGTCTCCTCACTCCTAAAGGCTGGTAAGGCTGGTGATGGTTGCTACCCCTTATGCAGGCCAAGCAAGAAGGGAGGGTTCTCATTTTCTTCCAGCATCACTGAGAAGCTGGTTGATAATGATGGTCATTAGGAAACAGCTCACCGCTATAGCAGTACCAGTCCCAGCCTAGGGCATTCCAATTGGTGGCATTTTTTTCCTCTTTTTAGACCAGAGGCAATTTTAGTTGTTAAGGTACTTTATGGTCCAATTTTCGAGATTTTCTTGGGTATGAAGAAGGGTTACAGATCATCTAAAGAACAATGAAAATGAGATTCTCATCTTTATGTGATTCCAGAAACTCAATTGATCATAATCTTTTTTTTTTTTTTTTTTTTTAATACCATCATGTCATTTTTGGTTTTGCTGGTCATAAGGGGAAGGGACTGAAATAAAGGAAAAAAGGATAAACGTGGAAATATAAAGTAAACATTGAACTTTAAAAGATGTAAGATATGTAGAAGAGTGAGGCTGTGCAATCAGGTTGGGGTTTTTTTTGTTTTGTTTTGCTTTGTTTTTGTTTTGGTTTTTTTTAATTTTAGGATTAAGCCAAAAAGATTATATCCAGGCATGATGAACCATTTTAATGTTTTGCTTTTCATTGTGTTTGTATGAGTTTGGCCATTGGAGATTGTGTTTGTATATGACCACGCTGAATAAATCACAATATGCTCAATACGGTCAACATAAATAAAATAAAATAAAAATATGATCAGAGTATTTCCTTGTTTAAGGTCCACCATGCTCTTTCATAATATTAATCTTAACACGACTCTTTTCTTTCAGATATTACAGATTTTCTCCGTCATTCCTATCTAGAAAATTTTACAATGAAGAAAGATCACATTATGAGAAGTTTTATTGGTTGTCATGTACCTTGTGGAACTTCAGAGCACTTGTTCAAATCATTTGAATGGGTCAAGACTTTGAAGTTTAAATAAGCTCTGAAGGGATGAAAGGATCAAGGATGAATTGCGGTTAATGAGGTTTTCAAGTTCCCTCTTTAAGTGACTTTTATGAACAAAAAGAACTACAAAGATTTGCCTTTGAGTGAGTAGTTTCAAGGTCTGTAATTGAAAATAAATGTACAAAACACTGTAGCATTAAATTAGGCATGCATATGAATATATTAAAATAGAGTTTTTGAAACAGAGTATCTGTACTTACCAGGTACACTTAAACTGTAAGTAAATACCTATTTCTTATTCCATTACCATTTATTGGTCATATTCTTTAGGTGAACCAAGGGGGAATTTTCTTGAATGCAAAGCGCACAGCTTCCTTTGCCGCTGAGTAGGGAGTTCATTCCTGGCACCTGCTAATTAAGAAAAGAGGGTCCTTTCCCCAAGGACTTCCTAACAGAGGCCTCCTCTCAGGGTCTTTGTAGGGGAAGTCAATTGAATTAACTAAATATTGCTCACATGTCAGTCACAAAACATTTTTTAGATAAACTAAAATTTAGTGTAGATAAACTAATTTAGATAAACTTTAACACTGCAGAGGCTACACACTTATATTTGGAACTGTAGGAAGAACAAAATCATATGGTCAATGAGTCAGCTTCATGTAGACGGTTCTCGGAATATGGTAAAGGAGCCTTACTTAGGATCATTACTAAAAAGAGTTTTATCACCTTCAGTTGTAGAGACTTTCATAATACAATCTCTTTTCTAAAGGAGCAACAGTGCGTTAAGTGCTGTTGCACAAGATGGTCTGCCAGAGGAGGATTCCCTAAGTTGAAGAGCAGTAGTGACAATGGGTGAAAAGTGACCTGTGAAATTAAGCAAATACTGAAAGAAATACTGAAAGGCTGTTGAGAACCTTCCTTCCAGCTATTGAGTTGTCATCACTTCAGCCGGGATAGCTGATAAAGCAGAACATTGTATATTCCTTACTTTGAAGCCGAGACTTCTCAGTAAGAAAAATTTTCTAACTCTGACAATGACTTGTAAAGGAGATGGTGGGAGCTAGCTTGGTCTTCAGTAATTTGAGGTTAAAATTTCCGTTTTATGTAAGTATGGTTGTGGGAATTCACTATTTGTCAGCATGGAATTATATTTAACTCACTCCTGAGTGATCAAATGGTATGAATAAGCTTGAAAATTAAATAAGTTTCCATTTTCAGGTGGAAAGTTGAGCTAGTGTGATCAGTTCTTTACTGCTTGTTGTCAATTTATTCTAAGTATGGATTTTTAGGAACCTAATCTGGTTTTTGTTGCTCACTGAAAGTACTGGGCAGAAGGGTTAATTACTGGTATGTATACAGAGTTTTCTTAATCAGTGATTAAATTTTGCTGTGCAAAGAGAAACAGGTGATAGGCAGGATGCACAGCATTAGATTAAAAATTTGGAGAGCACAGGGTTTAGCTTTGATCAGTTTTAAGAAGCTGCAGCTGTAAGGCTGACATTCTTAGTTTGGCTATTTTAGTAACTGATCATTAAGAAGTTTCAGAAAGAATATTACAGCACTATGATTTACATTCCTGAATGATGAAATTGACTTATTTTTCTAAATCTTCTGCATTCCGTCCCGCCTTATCTTGTAACAGATTACATTTTACTAGCAAGATGGGCAATTTTGCCATCTGCTCTAAACTTCAGATAGACTTAAAATGAGCAGTTATTTTAAAGTTAAGTCAAATGAAGGACAACATAAAGCAGAACTTCTATATCAAACCTTGAGCATTTCATATGACTTTATGATACATATATTTAAAAATTACTCTTCAGGGATGCACATGAACTAAAAAAGGAAGTTCACAAGTTCACCTGAGTGCAAGAGGTCTACAGTACTAGTGTGAACCAAAATATATCTAATGACATATAGATTTTGACTAGTTCAAAATCCTAGTAGTAGTTCCTACTACTTTGGATCCTTGACCTAAATGGTTGGGTCAACTGGAAGTGGCTTTGAAATGAAACCCCTCAGATATAAATGCCCAATTTTTTAATGAGTCTCTGATCTGCTGTACAGCCCCTTGCAATAAAGTGGTCTATACAACCAGTCAGGCTGCAAAGATCAGGAAAAGCAGAAATAAGTACTACTGACTGGTTGGGTAGAAGACCACTCCAGTTTTTTGATACTTGTTTGTCTGCATGGCATCCAAACTTTCTGGTCATCCACTGTGCACATCCCAAGATGGAACATTTAACTCTTCAGAGAACAAAATATAACGGCTTTAGCAGGCTGTTATAAACTAACTATATAGGCATAACTAAACAGGCATAAAAACTGTCTTGCAAAACTGTTTATTTTCTGGAACCATTTTCTGGAATGGTATTCCTGCATGCCTGGCAAAACTGCCATTCAGTGCTGGGCATTGGTATAGGGCATGACAGAAGATATTTCCAGTTGGCAGTACGAGTGAAGCGACCCTATTTTAAGGAGATGATAGAGTTTAATGACATAATGGACAGAGACATATTATGCCAGATAACTTGAGCTTGGAGCCACAGGACAGAAACTGGTCCATTTTCTTTATTGGTATAGATATTGTCAGCATATAGGCATGCTATTCTCCGAAACAATAGAACAAGCTCATGACCAAGCAATGTGGACCAGCTCACGCAAGCATTGCTTTAAATTACCTCCCTCCATGTCAGAATTTTCTGGGGAAGAACTTCCTGGAATGATCCAAAGGCATCAGAGATACTGAAACAATAGTTAGGTAGTGTGGGGCTCAAGCTCCTTGCTTGGTTTACCTTTATTTAAAGAAAGAGCAATTTATATAGGCATAGCCCACAATTAAAGTCAAGAATACCATCTGTATTACACCTATCGTTAAACCAAGCTAACAAGATTCTACATAAAACTTTTGAGAGCTTGGAATCCCATTGGCACCCAAAAATCATTTGTAAGGGAAGTGTTACTCACTGTATTAAAACATGGGAGGCTTGGCAGAAAAAACTGATTTTTTTTCTTCTTGTAAACTACAACTGACAATAATTATTTTTTTTTTTCAATACTGTGAAAGAAACCAAACCAGACAGATTCATTTTCTCCCTTCTCCTGGACGAGAATGCTGGTTAAAATGCAATCACTCAGACCATAAACACTACGTAAAATTAGTAGTTGTATTGCTAAGAGTTGCAGCTGGAGGGGAGAATAGTCTTGTTCTGCTCTACAGGGCTCCTGCCAGTCTAACCTTGGCCCTGTTCAAACACCAAAGAAAACATAGAATTAGCTACTGGGCTAGAAATGGGTGAAGCTTTTTGCCAGGTTATATTCGTTTACTTTATCTATTGTTTGTTTCTACAGATTTTTGGGCAACTTTGCTCTTTATACTCTTTAGTACAAGCTGAGAGACTATGTTCATCCCCAATTAGCATTGCTCTTATCACTGCGCTAGGTACAGATGTTAGAGTGTCTTTATATTCTTTAAAGTCCTTTGAGCAGCCAAAAATCCTGCTTCTAATGATGTAATACAATAAACTTTCCAGTCTGTGGGCTTAATTCAGCATCTGCTAAAACAGATGCACAGACATACACAGGGGGCCAGCAGCTAGGTAGTTTGGACCAGAGATGAATTCAGACTTCACTATATGTCTTTACCTTGTTAGTTGCAGATTACAGGAGGGAGGTCACGGAGGCATTTAAGTAAATTATATATATATGCAAACTGTAGGTTTTAAAACCAGATGACTTGGTGACTAACTTTCTAGAGGTAGAAGAATCTGTTAGATACTGGCTGTATCCAAGCCTATCCTTGGAGCACAGCAATATGAAAGAATCTTTTAGCTGTTATATAAGCTTTTAAATTTTGTTAAGGGATGCTAGAAGATGCTACCTCCTCCAGCCATCCCAGCCCAGGACCCCCCTGCCTGGCCATCCCAGCCCTGGGGACTCAAGATCTCTGCCCAGGCTGAGGGATGTGGCTGCCACTGTTCTTTCTGCAGGGTCCCTTAGGTGCACCAGCATCGACCCTCTACCTGGCTGATACTCCTTGCCCCCATCCAAGGGGCCCCTAATCCCTCAATGGTCCAGCATGGAGTTTGCCAGCAAGTGCACACACGCCCACACCCACACACCACACACACAGTTTGGGCGGGCACAGACACTCTCCCCCAGCAGACGGCACCCTGCACACAAGCTGTGACCCATGGTCTCAATCCAGACAGTGGCGCTGAGCCCCTCAGTCACCTCACTTATGCCTGTTTCCCCCGTAGTTGGTTTTTGGAGCATGCACCGTTCCCATCCCAGTGGCTGGAGTTTAAAGACCCCACTGGTTCCAGTAGCTGACAATGAGACTACACTCTCTCCAGTAGCTGACACCACACGCCAGGGGGTCCCACACTCCCGGTCTGACTCCAGTAGCTGGTACCAAATCCTCCGTTTCCCTAGTATCCAATTTGACAAGGTCCTCAATCAGATAATCATACTGAAACAAACATCACCACTTTCCACATACCCTTATCAATTAGTGTGACTGACTTGATATGGTTCTCCTTACTGTCTCCCTTATTGCCTGTTCATCAAGTTTGCATATATATAAATTTTTGTTCATAGCTTCCTTCTTTTCTTATTATACCCTTCCGTCCTGAAAAGGTCCTTGACCAGATACCCTTTAAGGAGTAGATGCTCTCCCCTTCCACATACCCTTTCATATTTCATTTTGATTCATCATGCATGTAAAGTTACCTGCATACTTAAGTATATTGCTGAATTATTCTGCTGAAAGGTGATATTCATGAAGTGTGGTAGAATTACTATATAAATTAATGTAACTGTTTTCACAGATTTCACTGTTGGAATTAGAGTGAAAATTATGTTTTCTGAGGTTGTTTTATATATATATATATTAGGTGGTATTTTTCTTTTTTAGCATTTGTTTAGAGCATCCAATAAAAATGAGACAATTAAGAATAGCTCTAGAGGAGTTAAACTTGTTAAACTGGTAAATTGTCTAAACTGTAATAACAGTTTTTCCAAATATGAAACAGCTTTCTTTGGTAGTTCAAATGTAAGAACAGAGGCCCTTCAGTCATAGACTGTTTAAAATTAATCTCAATTAAGCTCAATATGAGTGAACAGTGTGTTGCAGCAGCAAAGAAAGCCAACAGGATGCTGGGTTGCAGCAACAAAGCAACAGAGATAAAGTCATTATCCCACTCTACTCAGGGCTTGTCAGGCCACACCTGGAATACTGTGTTCGGTTTTGGTCTCCACAATGCAAAAAAGATGTGGACAGGCTGGAGAGGGTCCAGAGAAGGGCCACAAAGAGGATCAAAGGACTGGGAAGCCTTCAAATGAGGAAAGGCTGAGAGGATTTCATTTTTTCAGCCTTGAGACAGGGAGGTTTATCACCATGTTCCAGTATTTAAAGGGTGGCTACGAAGAAGATGGAGACTACCTTTTTACAAGGGGTCACATGGAAAAGAAGAGGGATAATGGGTACAAATTACTGTTAGGGAGATTCCGATTGAACACAAGAGGAACATTATTCACAATTAGAACAATCAGCCATTGGAATCATCTTCCCAGGGAAGCGGCGGATTTTCCATCATGGTACATTTTTAAGATTCGTCTGGACAGGGTGCTGGGCCATCTTGTCTAGACTGTACTTTTGCCAAGAAAGGTTGGACCAGATGATCCTTGAGGTGTCTTCCAGCCTGGTATTCTGTGATTCTGTGATTTTATGTTTCTATTAACCTGTAGCTCAAAATAGCATTGTAATTATCCCCCTTTCAAGTAAAACTTCCTACAGAAAAGTAGATTAACTCTGTAGATTTTTAATGGCTTGTTGACTAGTGATATCTGTTATTGGTCAGCATGATTGATTGGGTGTGCAAAACCACTAAGTACTGTCATGAAAGTGAAGCAATGTTGTAAAGGTCCATTGCTCTTACACTGACTGCTAATATGTAAAGACCTCTTTGTGCACTTGAAGAAAAATTATCCTTGGAAGTTATTTTTAATTTAGTAATGGCTTATAATAACACTTCAATGTTAGGATGAAATTCTGATAGGATGAGATACTGATACTAGCACTCACAGTTGATAACATTAAAACCTATAATAGCCAGCTCACCGTAGGGTGGAATTGTTGTCAGACATGGACATATATTTAGAGATTGACCCCACTGGATGTATTGTCTTTAAACAGATTTTTTTTTTCCCCAAAAACTCATTAGTCTGACTGTTGTTGCAGACTCTCATTGTAGCTTTTTCTTTGCTAAGTGAAACAACTTAATGCTAACTGATGAGAGATGAATTAGACTTATGAGTCAAAGTGCAGGACTACAGTGAAACACAGATAGATGTTCTCCCCGCTCTGTTAACCCGTTGTACTAAGCAGAGCTCTTCAATGTTCACTGATCATGGTGCCGCTATTTAGCTAAGTGTGTGTGCACAGTGACACCTAAAAATAATTAGTAAATGCAGCCAAACAAAATGGTCTTTTGGTAGGAATTATTGAGTGATTCTCATGCTCAGTACAGAAGAATAATCCAATTATTTTTTTGAGAAGTTGGAAGAAGTTAATACCTATAACGTATTACCTTACTGTTTATCACTATGTATTCTTCTACAAGCTCTACCCACAGCTTTGAAGACAGGATATAGTGGGATCTGGATTCTTTAGTTCCTGGGTTCACTTTGACTGTCAATCATTAAGTCTTTATGTCTATATCCACAATGTGTTAGCATAGCATCAGTATTTAAAACAAACAAAAAAACCCAACAGTTTTCCTATATTTTGGAATTAAATGTTATTAAAATAGCTGAAGAAAATTATTGATTTTTAACTTATTAACTGTAGTTTGTATTAGCACAGTAAAAGTCAGTCATAGGATCATGAATAATTCAGACTGGGAGGTATCTATCTCATGAGGGGTTTAGTCCAATCTCCTGTTTCAAGCAAGGTCAGCTATGGGATTTGACTAGGTTGCCTGGGACTGTATACAGTAAGATCTTGCAAAACCTCCAAGGATAGAGACTGCACAATCTGGGCTGTTCTCATTGTGAAAAAGTGTGGTGGGTTGACCTTCGTTGCATGCCAGGTGTCCACCAAGCTGCTCTGTCACTCACCCTCCTCTTCTGAACAGGGGGAGAAAAATATGACAAAAGGCTCAGGCAGCAAGATAAGGAGAGGGAGATTACTCAACAATTACCATCACAAGCAAAACATACTCGACTTGGGGAAATTAGTTTAATTTATTACCAATCAAATCAGAACAGGATAATGAGAAATAAAAACAAATTTTAAAACACCTTCCCCCCACCATGCCTTCTTCCTGGGCTCAACTTCACTCCCAAATTCTCTACCTCCTCCCCCTGAGTAGTGCAGGGCTATGGGGAACAGGTGTTGTGGTCAGTTCATAACCCTTTCTCTCTGCCCACCCTTCCTCTTCATGCTTTTTCTGTGCTCCAGCATGGAGTCCCTCCCGTAGGAGATAGTCCTCCATGAAATTCTGCAGTGTAGATCCTTCCTACGGGCTGCAGTTCTTCATGAACTGTTCCAGTGTGGGTCCTTTCCATGGAGTGCAGTCCTTCAGGAACAGACTGCTGCAGAGTGGGTACCCCACGGGGCACAAGTCCTGACAGCAAACCTGTTCCAGTGCGGGTTCCTTTCTCCACAGGGCCACAGGTCCTGCCAGGAGCCAGCTCCAGCATGGGCTCTCCAAGGGGTCACAGCCTCCTTTGTGCACATCCACCTGCTTTGGTGTGGGGTCCTCCACAGGCTACAGGTGGATATCTGCTCCACCGTTAACCTCCATAGGCTGCAGGGGAGGCTGCCTCACCATGATCTTCACCATGGGCTACAGAGGAATCTGCTTTGGTGCCTGGAGCACCTCCTCCCCCTCCTTCTTCACTGACTTCAGTGTCTGCAGAGTTTTCTCTCGCATATTCTCACTTCTCTCTTCAGCTACAGTTGTGCAGGTGTTTCACCCTTCTTAAATATGTTATCATAGAGACTCTACCACCACCGCTGATTGGCTTGGCCTTGGGCCAGCAGTGGGTCCGTCTTGGAGCTAACTGGCACTGGATCTATTGGATATAGGAGAAGCTTCTATCAGCTTCTCACAGAAGCCACACCTGTAGCCCCCCTGCTACCAAAATCTTGCCATGCAAACCCAATACAAAAAGTTTTTACTTATATCCAGTCTGAGCCTTCAGTTCATGTCCATTGTCTGCTATCCTCCCACTGTGCATTGCAGTGAAGAGCCCGGCTCTGTCTTCTGAGTAACCTTCTCTCAGGTACCAGGTGTCCGCTGGTAGGTCTCTCAGCAGCTGCCTCTTCTCCAGGCTGAGCAAGACAGAGATAATGAAAAACAAACCATGTACAGTGACAGTGATTCCACTCCCAATCCATGCAAGTATATCTAGAAGGAATTTTAAATGAGATCAGGGTGTTTTTTGTTGTGTTAGGGGACAAATAAAGAGACATTTTACTAACTTGCACTGCAAAAGTGGAAATTGTTGACCTGTATCTTTAGACACTCATATGTCAACAGTTAAAATATAGTTTAGGAAGAAAAGAATATGATCATACTTCCCAGGAAATTCTTAGAAAGCTCCAAGAAAAATTACAAAAATAGGTAAAATAATATTTTTTTTTCTTTTTTATTTGCCTTAATCCACTGTTGAAATTTACTAAACTTCTAGAAAAAAGTTCAATCTAGCCTTGACTGAACCCTCTTTTGAAGAGGGGTTAAGATGAGTTCAATCCAATTCTATCCCTTTTCTAACAAATTTTGTCTTGAATGACTTTCCAGATTTTTACTTCCATGTTTCTTCAAGATTGTTTTGATGGATTCTGTGCAACTACATCATTACATGCATACATTCTTATATTTTTATTCATAAAATGTAACACTAGACTGTCTTAATGAACAAAGGTGAGATTTTGTGTAGGTGATTTTAAACCAGGAATTTTCAAAGATGGGCACATATTATTTTATGTCTCTCTACTAAAACCAGTTTTTAATTTAACTTATTTCTTTTTGATTTTCATATACATATGTCAACCAAGTTATTCAACATTCACTTGAAATATATATGAAAAAAACCACACTTGTATTTAGAAGTAAATTGTCATGAGTTTACTTAAACAAAGTTACTGCAGTGTGTCACTTTAATTTATATGAAAATAAATGTTTTTCTTGTCATTATTTTGACCTGCAATATGGGACAAATAAACTGAATATAAAAATAAAGACCCATAGGATGAATTAAATCCATTTTAGTCATATTTAATGAAAGGGGGTTTTAATGCAAAAGCAAAAATTGTAATTTTAAAGTAGTGTAGAAATAAGCTAAATGTATATCCAGGAGTGTTTTGTCACAAATCAAGATTTTTTTCCTCTGTAATAAGGAAAGATGATATATTTCACATAAGTTAAAAGGCTGTCATTTAGTGTGATAATGCCTAATTAGTTTTAGATATATATATCAGAAAGATTTTTTTTGTAAAGTAGAAGGAAGTTTCATATTTTCAAGAGAAAACAGATACTACAAAGTCAGCAAGGATAAATATTTTTGCTGGAGTATCAATTAGTTCTGAGGCATTGTAAGACTTGCAATTTTTGATGTAGGTGTTAGGTTATGACCCAAAAGTTCACATCTACTTCTTCATTTAAGGCTGATGAAAAAAAATCATTTGGATGCTCATTCTATAAAGCAAAATTTTTAACACTTTTGGTGATTGTAAACCTGAAAAGAGAACACAACTCAGTTTTTGTTAAGAAGGCTGTATATTTACCTGAAATGTAAATATTCTCAAATTGTTTTGATTTGTTTTTACAAAGGGATTATGAATAAAAAATAAACTTTCCAATTTTGCCACGTTGTAAATAAACTTCAGTTATTTTCATTAATCTATTTATCTCCCAAAGAGGTTTTACAAAGTTTAAATCAATCCATGAAATGCTTTGGTGCTGTTAAAATTGTCAGTTTTGATGGAATTTTTGGTACAAAATGTTTTGCAAGAGATAATT
Organism: Larus michahellis; assembly: GCF_964199755.1. NCBI lineage: Eukaryota > Metazoa > Chordata > Aves > Charadriiformes > Laridae > Larus > Larus michahellis. The sequence continues at coordinate 183,595,895 of NC_133896.1, read as the reverse complement.
TGTATCGTAAGTTTATCAAGTCTACTTTCTCATCTGTTACATGAGCAAAAACATGTATTTATTTGTTAGAACTGAAGATTATTTTCTTTTGAATGGTATGATAGTAACATTTTCCATTCTAAGGAGACTGCACCTGTAAGCATAATTCCCTAGTGCAATTGGTCTTTGACCCTTGATATGTCTAGGGGAAAACGAAGAAAAACAATAATCATAGGTTTTTTTTGTACCTCACTCTTATAAGCTTCTAAATCGCAGAAATTTTGGAGCTGCACAAGTTTTGAAATGTTAGAAGTGATGTTTTCTGAACTTCAGATAACTGAGATCAAACATTGCTTTTACTGTTCTTCTTTAGGAAAAAAAAAACCCACCTCAGATATTTGATGTGCATATATTTTACAAAGCATTTGCCATCCAGAGCATGTATGTTGTTTCCTAAATTCTTTGGTTTTTTAAACTCTTTTACTCTTTCATCTTTGAAAGCTTCCCTTTGTGGGAGGAAATAGTATTGTGATCTCTCCTAGCTGACATTTTCATAACTAATAAGGTGGAAATACAACTATTTTAAAGATGGTAACTCTAACGGTGTTTTTGTAATCATGTCAGTGGTACTTAGATATTTGCACTCTATAGATATTTGTTTAGAACACAAAATCCTTTGGGTTTTCTTCATTGTCTACTAATATTCAAAAGAAATTTTAAAAGCTGAATTTATTTCTGCAGGCGCAATGTCTTCACTGTTGAAATGGACATGCTTAATAAATAGAAATATTTTCTTTTTATTTTGGTAGCAGTATATTAATCAATCAGATGCATTGGCCCTTCATTGTATGCCTATAAATATGAACTCTCAAAATAAACTTTGTTAGATGAAATTGATGACGGGATTGATGAGGGTTGCCTAAGAGCCCAAGTAGGATGTTAGGAAAAGGGCACTAATGTGAAAACTCATCATTAAAAATCAGCTCAGCACGCATAATCAGTTGTTATTAAAATGCAAAGCTGGCTATCAAGGATTTCTCTATAGACTATAAGACTTTTGGTCCCTGCTATTGGTATTTGGGACAAATGTTCTGAAGGTGCAGGAGCACAAGATTAATTGATACGAGACTGAGGTGTACAGAATTAATTAATGTGAGAGACTGAGAGCTAGTCAATATGAGCATAGAGATATATGGAATAAATTAATTGATATTTTGGGAGAATCTGTATTATCAGAGGCACTCTATGCAAAATAGATGTGATATTATGTAAAAATATTAATTTTCACAGCCTTTTAACTCTAGTGTGCTTGAAGGGAGCGTTACAATTAATGCCCCAGTATAATGACAAATGTGTTGAAGAGAAAAGACTAAATATGTGTTTGTGAACTTTTCAGACTAATAAAATATTTTTCTTACTCGCTATACCAGAAAAACATTCTGTTGTTAAATAATTATGTAATACCTGATGCATACATTTTTGGTTAGACCATTGGTCAAAATTAGATAGAAAGAAAATAGGCAAGATATAAAGTTTATTTTATTGTTTAGCTTGTAGTCTATTTGTTTTCTTTCTACTATTACGTTTCTATTATTTCAATAAAATGGTAAGATTTTGGTGATATTTAATATTTTGTGAAGTTGACACGCATTGCAGCCTCCTTATTCTCTTTCATAAGGCACTAAAACAGATACTGGGATTTTAAAAGATTTGCAGCAGATGTTTGTTCCCAGTAGCTTACTGTTGTCGAGGGTGGAAGAGTGGGGTAATAAAATCTCGTAAGAACACAGACAGCCTTTAAGGCTACTGTGAAAAATTAGACAGTGACTCTTCCCTTTCTGAGACCTATTCTTTAAGCTGTTGACCACTGTTGTCCAAGAAAGAAAACTGGGCGTTCATTTAACTTTAAGCATGTTCTAAACCTCAGAGAGGAATCACTCAGCTTACATGAGTGTGAGATCTACTGCATTCAAGTTGCTTCCTCCACCTACCCAGGAATGATGTCATCAGAGAAGAAGACAACGTGCTTTTCTTTTGCTTTTTGAAAGCTATGGATTTTGTCTTATATAAGTAGGAAGCAATGTTTCTCTGCATCATTAATTTAACTTTCAGAAAAAGTCAATTTAGTATCTGCCACTACTTTTTCTTGTTTGCTGTATCCCATTTAATTTATTTAAGTCAAATTAATGTTGTAAGAAATGTATTCTGTACTGCATGCAAGGGCTGTCTTGGGATATCACTTTCCAAAGTAACTCTGCCTGTTTTATCCCTGTCATCACAATCTAACTAACTCAGCAAAGATATACAACAAAACATCTGTCCAAAAACTTATTCATGGACTGGAGTTTATCGGGGTGGGGGGGGGTGTGGGGGGGAAGGAAAAAACACAAACAAACCGAGAAACACAGTAAAAATAACATATAACATTTAACCTCCTTCATGGAATTTTACATTTATATTATTGTTGTCTCATTTTAAATAACCACTACCTGATGAGAGTTTACAGGTAGAGATGTTTTGTATTTTTTGTTTTCTCATTGCCATTAACTAAAATTTCTACGGTGAATGGATTCAGTATGGCACATTGAGCTTTTAGTCAAAGAGGGCTAAGGTGGCATTAAGCAGAATCGCATTTTTCTAGAGACAAGTCCAATAATGAAAATACAATTTTAGCCGCTAACTCAAGTTTTTTATGACAATTAGAACTTTAGGTTGTTCTGGCATCTTTTGTATATGTGGACAAATTCCATGCACATATTTCACTCAAAACGGCTGTATGGAAATGTTTTCCCACCAAACTTGATTGTTGGATTATAACAGACATTTAATTCAGCTACTTCTACTGTTATTTTACAATGTACTACATGTATTAATTCACATCAACTGAAAGCAGAAATAAAGCTCCAGAATACTTTCTATGCCTCAACCAGAGGACTGAGAAAAAATTAAGAATTTAGTTCTTACAACTGTATGTCTACATATAAACTGGTTGGTCAAGTCCATTGTAGCTTAAACTGTGGGTGAATCACAGCAGCCAATTAAAACTAGCAAATTGCAATATTTTTTTCTATGTATAAGAGAGGAAAATGGTTTAGTTGTCACAAACTTAAAATACTTAAAATACACTTATAAACACACATTGTTTAGATTTTGTATATTTGGGAAGATTTTCTCTGTTCAGTGAAGGTAATTTAACCTGAACTTGAAAGTTTCAGAGTATATTAATATGGAAAAAATGTACGAAATGTGCTTTGATGATGATTTGTTTAGCAGTGCTGGGTAATTTCAGTGAGTTCCAGTTTTGTAAAGGGAAATGCTAAAAGTTAGTACCATTGGTTTAAGACATTGGACTTACACACACAGAATGAAGCCATTTTCTTGGACGTTAATGTAGTCAAGACAGATTATTATTAGAAGTCTAAAAACATGGTCATTTAGGGACGGAAAGGACTCCAAGAGATTGACCCCTTCAGGGAGGTATGCATATATAAATTATCCCTGATAGGCATGAGTATAACCTATTTTTTATTCTCTAAATGCTTCCAGTGAATGGGATGGTTCATGCCTTATTGATTTCTCCCCCCACCCCCCCCAACCCCCACCCCTTAAAGCTTGTTCCCTAAATACTAGATTTTGAGCAGTCTTCTTTCCTGACATGTAGGTGGTACATGATGCACTACGGTCATCAGTTACCTGAATGAACACTCTTCTGCCCCAGAGCCTGTGGTCCCACTTCACTCTGGCTCCCATTCCCACCGGCTTCTGATCATTCACAGCCACTCTCCTCTCCTCTGCTCCAGCCCATTCTTCTCACCCCTGCTGCCTCTGCCTTTCTCCGTTTGCTCTTCTCATCCCCTTATCTTCACGTCCAGCTTTTTCATCTTCTCTGCTTGGGTCTTGCTTCCTTCCTCAATTTGCCATGTAGATATTAATGAGGGAATACCAAGGGCATAACATGGACAAGGGGGACTTCATGAGAGCAAATATGATTGAGATCTAGCATATGTTGCTTCTGCAGGCAAAAACGTTTGCTAGAGCTCTGTGGCCTGAATGCTAGCTGGGAACAGGAGTAGTCACAGGAGAAAGCAAGAAGGGAAGAAAGAGAAGATACTAGAAAGGAAGGTGCATGTTACCCAGATGCAAATTATGTTTTTATAGATCTTTTAAAGCTTAGAGATTTTTTAGTATATACACGACTATAATGATATATATCTAGGACAATTAAAGGACTATACCATATTTCAAAGCTGTTCTTCATCAGCTCAAGACAAGTAGATTTTTTCCAGTGAAGGTTGTTAGAGGGTTTTTTGTTTGGTTGGTTGTTTTTTTTTTGTTTTTTTGTTTGTTTGTTTGTTTGTTTGTTTAATGTGGGCAAAACTATTTCGTTTCCACTAGTCTTGACATACGCCAAGAGCTTTCTCATTCTGCTCCATAACAGTTAGCTCCAAATAGAGAAATTTTGAAAAAGTTATAGGCAGTAGAAAAGGATTATAAAAAATAAATAAATACTGGTAATCTTGAAATATAGCTACCGTGTATATGTAATAAATACTTTTTGCTTTTCCCTTTCCAAAATAAATCACTCACCATGTGGTTCATCTCGAGTATAATTTAAGCACTGACTGTTGTAGCAGGTACATATAGTATGACTACTACTAAGCAAAGAAGCACAGACTAATTATTTAAGTCAGTTACCAAAAAATAATTATTCTGAGCTTGAAGAATTCTGATTTATATGAAAAAATATAAGAGCAAAGGGTATGCAAACCTAAAACCTAAACCCCATAATGATGAATACCAGTAAACTACATTATTTCAGATGCTCATTCCTCTTGAAGTTCATCTTTCATGCACTGAAGTCAGAATATAGGAGCGATGTTTTGTAGAGGGCATATTTAAAAGTAAGCTTTTATATCCACCATTTGGCATGGGTTTTATATTCTGATGAATTTAGCATCTGAATATATACCCTCATTGTTGGAAATTATTGTCATGGATATACACAAAGTGTTAGGGTTTGGGGTTTTTTTTACTCTAAGTAAACCAAAGCAGATTTTGATATTTCATTAAAGCTTTTAAGTTTGAATTTGAGAGTCTGACCTCAAATTGGAAATTTGACCTCAAATCTCTGGAAGACCATAATCAAGATGTATAGTGAAAATCAAGAGAAAAATCATTGCCTCCCAGATGCGGAACGCTGTTTATTCAGTTGCAAATGCCAGGTCAGTTTCTCCTGCTCAGTGCAATGCAACACCAGCTGAAGTACTTTAATTTGTTTTTAACCCTGTGGACAAACTGGACTAATGAGATACTGTAAAATGTTATCTAATTTTTGTTAAATATACTCCTCAGATGTAAATAAAATGTTCTCAATAGAACATTAGGAACAGATATTTTACCCACAATACTTTTCATTTTTTCAATGATGACTAGCAGTTTCCATGTCAACTACATACAGTGAAGAGGTTTTGGTGCCATATGGTTTACAGAACCATCTGTGTACTCCAAGGACAGCCTTGATGTGCACTGAAAATGCAAACTTATTTTGTGAAAGGTTAAGTGGCAGAAATATATATCAAAACCTATCTACTGATATTCCCAAAATGAATTTTCCAGCTGTTCATGTCAAATTCTTTTTGTTATTGTTGGAGAATACCATTTAACTTTAGAAGAAAGTTATAAGCCTAGTAACATAGGAACATAAAAAGTGATTTTTTTTTTCTTTTTTTTTAAGCCAGCTGTGATAACTATGTGCTGTAGGCAACTAGACAGAATCTGAATTACTCCAGAATGGAATAATCATTTGCAACTAATATCCATTTAGGGTGTTCTTTATGTAAAACTAGATTTGGCTTGCAATACTATTGAAAGTCACATCAGTCTCAGAGAATAATTGAAGCACAGAAATATTATTTAAGAAATTAAATTAAAGAGGCTCTGATTCTACAAAACTGTTGTTGTATAGTGAACATTACAGGAAGTTTACTACAATCATGTTTTTTTTTATTCTTTTGTTGCCAGTTTTCTTTTTAGTCTTGTGAATTTTGCATTACTTCCTGCACAGAGGATCATCTGCAGGAGCTTCAGATTCTTTCTTCCATTTGTTCTATATCCAACTATGGATATTAGACACAAAGATTAAACTTTCCTGCTGCAGGGTGCAAAGTTGCAACTCCCGGTTCTATTTGAAATGGAAAAAAACAAATCTATGTTTAACTCTTTAAAGCAGTGGTTGCCATTCAGGGTGGGATTCACTTATTTTAACTTCATCTATCTTGGTTTAAACACATAGTTGTCTTACTCCCTTTATAGTTTATGGAGACAAGCAGCTCCAGAAAGCAGTAGTTCCTACATACCATAGAGCATAACTGGATGTAGAGGAACCCCAGAGGGGTCTCTTAGATCAGGCTTAATTTTTAGAGAGCTACATTTGGGTGTGATGAATTCTGCCCTTTTTCACAGGAGACAATTACAGGCTGTGGATCTCAAATAGATGAAGAGGATTTTTGACATATGCTTGTACTTGGTATGATGGTCTAGTTGCAGCTAGAAATGACTCCCTGTAGAACATAGAAATACTCTGAATTGCTGTTGTCAGATGTTGTTTGAAATGCGTGTTTGAGTCATCCATACACAATTGGAAATATGACACTGGACCTACAAGAGACCCACTTCTTTTTGAAGTGGCAGCTGCAGTCTTGAGTTATATGAGGCATCTCAAATGACACACTAGGTGCACCATCTTGAGTAACTCCTAGCTTATAAGTAAACACTCAAAATTAGGGAGAAGAAAATTTTGTTCTTGTTATCTCTCTGGGCTAATTCATTTTAATTATGTATGAAAAGGACTTTTACAGAAAGGAATGAGAATGCCAGTTTTTATCTACTCTGCAGAGTAGGGCAATGTGAGTTCTTAGATCTAAGTTTGAATCTCTTGATGTGAAGAAGAAATTGACGCTATGTCTCTTTCTCTGTATAGGTGATGAAATGACTAACCTAGACTACCGTAAAAAGAGAGGAGGAAAAGGAAACAGCTTGGCTACCGTTGTCCCTGAATCTGAAAGAAATATGTTGTCTTCTCTCCTCTGACTTTGAAATGACTGCATATAATGCCCCAAAAGTATAAATTGCAAGATGCAGAGGGAGCTGGTGGACTGACATAACGAGAAACTTAGAAAGCAGCATATACTCAGCATTTCTTAATGGGTAGCTTAGACCAGTCAACACACAGCTTACCAATTTTAAGATCCAAATTTGAGACTTGTATCTTTCCCTGTGCTTTACATAGGGATGTTGGATAAGTAATTCAGAGTCTGATTTCTGACATGGGAGTATGGTGCCTGAATCTCATTTTGGATCTAATCCTAGGTCTTGCTTCTCCAGCAATTTTCTACTTTTGGAGGAAAAATTAGCTTGTGCACCACTTTGGCAAAAGCAAAAATGATGCAAACAGTTGGACCTGCCATTAGAATTTTATTCCTTAGTAAAATATTATTTTTATATTTCGTTGATTTTAGTGAAATTTCATTAAAATGGGAAGAAGAATTTCTTTCTCAGTTGTAGTTGGTGTCATATATGTTGACTATTTGTTTCTTAGACACATTCTGAATCACTCCTTAAACATTGTACCTTTTCAAAATATTTCTGGTTATTTATTTTTAAAGTGAAAAACAAAGGAAAAAGTGTTTGAATTTAAACAAGACATTCTTCCCTTCACAATCAATAATCTTTCATGTGTTTGATCCTGCAGCCAAGTGGTTATTTCCATGGCAATAAGCAATGCTGGTATCCAAGTCTGAAGCCAAGACCATTCTTCCCTGCCATGAGTGCCAACAGTTAAAATTACCAAGAAGATTTTTGTTTCTTCTGTTCTTATCAGGACAGTGTTTTATTGTTTCTCCCTGTTACTATCAGCCTGGCAGCTCTTCCCCAGCTCTTGCCTTTTCTTCCAATTTAAACAATGAATGAAATAATTTGAATCAATTAAAAGTAATATGGTTGTCCTAAGGCTGTGTTGATTTACTGCCTTCCTTCCATTTCTCTTGATAACCCCTTCTGTCTTTTGGATTCTTTCTCTCTTATCTCTGTACCTTTTTCTTTCTCTTTTATGGCAGGGTTACAAACCTCTTTCTTTCTTTTATCCCTTGCCTCAGCAGAGATTTTTCATTGCCTTCATAGCTGCTCTGTAAGGATTTGCAGCTGCATTCCCATGACTCCTCTTCATTCTGGCAGGAACCCACACAGTTTTTTTCTAACAACTCTTGCCTGCTTGTTGTAAGGGTGGGTGTCACATCACTAGTCTGTCAGTGCTTTTGTAAATTAATAGAGACAATGTTAATTGAGGAGTGATTTTGTTAATAGATGTGTTAAACCTGTAAATTAACTCAGTGTTTTCTGTAATCAGAACACTTTCCCACTGAGCTTATTCATGCAGTTCATAAAAGTTTGGTGCCTTCTAGCTTGCATTCCAACTGCCTACCAAGCATTACAGTTTGGGTTTAATGACAAACTTAATGCCAACATCAGAGCAATTTCTGAAGCCTGACTGAAGACTCAAAAAAAATTTGGATGAGCCTGACTCATTCTTAAGTAAAAGTGGGCTGCTTCATGTCTGTTGTTGCAAACCACTTAAAATTCAGTCGTTGTCCAGAGATGGTTTGAACGAAGACAAAAAGCACTTTATTCAGTTTCGTATTGATAACTCCCACCATACTACACTATTAAGGCATTACACTGTTACAACTACACTATTAAGACATCCTTTAATTGGACTACAATTTCCTGTTACCATGGAGAACATCCTGGCACATAAAAGCTCAGAATAAAGTTGAATGCTTTTTAACATTTAACATAGGCAGTCTCAGTTTTGGAGTCTGTATTTAAAAAAATGCAGAATGTGCCCTAGTTCATTTCTAGAGTGCAGTTCGCCACACTCTGAAGATCATAGGAAGCTAAAAGCTGAGAGCAGAAGCTAAAGAATGGTAAAGGCTTTCTCCCAAGAGAAAAATGTGTGTGACAAAGGCAGAGTTTTGGACCAGCTTATTTGGTTGCTCTGTATATTTAACAGAGAAAACAACATCCCCAGAACACAATTCATCCCACCCCTAGTTGGACATCCAAACACCAATGACCCTTCACCAATTACAAAAAGAAGTAGCTTTGATTCAGATACATAACCTTTAGGCATCTACACCCAGGAGATATTCTAACTATGGAATACATCATATATTAACTATTAACTACTAATTAACTCTGAACAGACAGCTGGATGAACCACTAGAAAGACAAATGCCATTATCTTGAATTCTGTGATTTGAATTTAAGATTATGGATTTGCTTTTCTTCTCCTTTGAATTGTTTGTCTGTGATCCCAGAATGTGTTTTTAATCCCCCTGTTATGCATATACATATAAGCTCCTTTTTGCAGGATGTTATTATAAAAGGTCACAGATTTTAGGCTGGCATTATGACACACCTTGACATACTTTGAAGCAGTTACATTCTGTAAACTTGTCTCAGTGATGACTGTTCTTATAAGAAAATTTCTTCACTGAAAGGGTTATCAAGCATTGGAACATGCTGCCCAGGGAAGTGGTTGAGTTACCATCCCTGGAGGTATTTAAAAGACCTCCATGTAGATGTAGTGCTTAGGGACATGGTTTAGTGGTGGACTTGGCAGTACTAGGTTAACTGTTGGACATGATGATTTTATAGGTTTTTTCCAACCTAAACCTTTCTATGATTCTATTGCCTTCATTTTGTACTTACCATCCGAAAGAAAATAGTAGGAGACTGGCTTTGTGACATCACCTTCAGTTATAAAACAGTTCTTAAGGTATTTGACTTCAATGTGGTTTGGTAGGACAAAGTATTGTAAACATCGAATTCATCACTGTGAAATTCAAAAATAAAAAAAACCACCTTTCTATTTTCAGTCCAATTTAGAGGAGCAGCGGGAGAGAAAAGGGAACTGAAATAATAAAAATGACAAATGAAAAGGAAAAAAGGTAGAGGAAATATTTTCCACTTGTTACAAATAATGAAAAGTAATTTAAAATCTACTTTGCAAAAAGGAATACGACAGGGCCTTTTTATCTGTTTGACACCACACTTATGATTCTTTTGAGCACCTTTCAAAACAAATTACTTTTTGGTCTTTCATGATAAATTTTATAACTTTTTTCTTTATCGTGTGTAATTACAATATCTATAATGACTGTAAAGCCTGAATGAAAGTATTGTACTTGCATATTGTTTATATTAAGGAAGAAAAGGCTGTGACATTCAGGAGTAGAACTCCTTATTATATATCAATATAAGGCAAGTGAATTAACATAGTGCCTGATAACACCAAAAAATCCTTTTAATTAATTGCATTTAAGTTATAATAGAGAAAAAGAAAGCACTTCTTTCTCTAGAAAAAGGACTTTTGTAAAGTGGCTTTCAAAAGTTACAACACAGAAATTATTGTATCCAGAAGAAATTTTCAGCTTTTATTTCACTTTTTTGTTTTAGCTATCAGTTAAAAGCAACCATCACAAATGTAAGATTTTTAGTGTAATGTTGTTTAATTTTAACATATTCATACAAGGAATAATAATTAATGGATATGTCTAGTTGTTCTGATTTTAACAATGACAGTGAAGTTTGGGTTTGATTCATGTACCTAATGCTATTCTTAAAGATCTGTCAATAATCTGTATATCAAGACATGTTACCTACCTTAGGTTGATATCTTTCCTAAACTAAAGAAAAAATCACCCACAAGCTTTTTGGGAGTTTTTTGGGTTTTGGGTTGTTTTTGGTATGTCCATCCCATCCCCTTCCCTCCCCTCTTCCCCCCCCTTCCCCCCCCCTCCCCCATACTATTCACTTTTTATTTAATTAAGATGACTGAAAATTCTAGTTATTTTTAGTGGAATATTTTGAAAACATAAATTTCCATATCATCTGTTGGCATTAGTAGTCAAAGAGGTCTCATTTTCTGAAATAGCCTGAAAATATATGAGTGTGTATTCTGAAAGGGACAATGACATGTAGAGAATAGACCTATATTGACTTTTAAATAGAATTGTCGTTAAAACAATGGGTTTAATTTCAAATATATTTTTATATTTTTAATGAGAAAGCCATTTTTACTGAAAAGCAAAATTGTTCCTAAACAGACTACTCACTTTTAATGGCATGAACTGCAATAATTTTTGACCAGTCAGAAGGCCATCAATTGCAGTGGTAATATTAAGGGGCCAAAAAAAAAAAAATCAAATTTCTTTTCCAGTTGCTTATGCAATTCGCCGTTGAAATTATCTGAAATTCTCCAGCAAAGGGCTTTTGTGTTTATTTGTTTCACAGAACAGAGGCATTTGGTCTATATTTTCACCTTCAAAATGGGAGACCATCACTCCGAGTCACATCCTCTTTTACCATTCCAAATAATTCACCTGTGGCTTTGCACTTTGACTCTTTGAAGTATATTTAAGAAGTCATCTTCTTTTTGATAAATTACTGAGGATAATCACTCCTGTGCTTTTAGAAGGCACAGAGCACAGGTTGTATTGCCCAGAATTTGAGGATTACTCTTTTGTGCCCCCAAACCTATTTACGGAGATGGTAAAACAGAGTTACAGTCTTACTGTGTTTGTCAAGGTATAGATACTATTTACTTCTTAAAAGACTGTTCTATATAGCTTCCTAACAGTAGGTTTGATTTTATTCTTACCATTGCTGGTGGTATTTTCAAAGTAGGTATCGTTGTGTTGCTAAATAATTTAGCTCTACTCTACTGGACCAGCACCTGCTCCCATGATTGCCCAAGCAATGAACATTTTATTTCACTCCTGGGTTCTATCTTGGATTCATGAAATGAGAGTGTTCCTAAATAAAACATAGGTCCAGCTCTGATTCTAGGGACTAGTCACAAAAAGTACTGTAAAAAAGATAACACAAACATTTGTTTTGATCAACACCTTATGCACAGCTCCAAAATTGTTGCAGCAGGTTTGGCATGCTTACAGGTCCCTATACCACACCACATGTAACATATACCAGTAATTCATTCTATTAAAAAAAATAATAAAATAATACTTTGGTGGGATGTAGTATTACTATTGTAATGTTTCAGACACGTTACACTGAGGGGGGGGAGAGGGGTGGGGAGGGGGAGAGGGATAAAAAAAAAAAAGAAAAGAACCATATAGAAAATAATTATTGCATTTTAGTGTCACAGAAGTGGTGGCTGAGCTAGAAGATCCAGTGTTGTAGATTCCATATATAGTAGATAGTGTCTAACTTTCTCTGGAAGGGAAAATCTCTTTCACCTCCACAGAAAGCTTTGAGCAGTGTAATTGCAAGCTACTTCTCATCACTTGTCCTAGGGCTTGGGGTCACTCCCTGGGTCCAATGCACTTAGCAATGTAAATTTAGCTAAGGTATGTCTGTAACGGTGAATAAGAAAGGGCAAAAGACTTTGGTTGTATAATGCTATGCCTGTAAGATACTGGAGCCTGTTCTCACTCTCTGCAAGCAAATTGTACAGCCTATAACATGTCCATATCACTAATCAAAAAATCACATTCACGATGACTACTAGGAGCAGTCTGTAGCTACTGCTCTTCCATGAACTATGTCAAGCCTCCTCTGGGAGACCATAGCTGATTCCAAGCAGAATGGATGTAACCAGACAGTGACACCTGGCTCTAAGAGCCAGTGCAACTATATATGAGAGCTGCTGTTTGTTAATATAATGTAGATTTCTTGGCACTATAGAGTGTTATGAAAAATGATTTATACATTTATTGTTTTTTCAACTTTTTATTCTAGTATTGTTTCTATAGTATTGGCTTACCTCAGACTCAGACACGGTCTCTCAAATGAAATAACACAAAGGACTTGTCATTTCTGTGTTTTGTGACTCAATGTTTCTTTAATATACTATTATTAGTTACAGTACACCTGCTTTTTGCCATGTTGCGTTATAAATTAATATGCAAATTTCTGTCTACTGTGACTCCCTGATCAATTAAACTTTCATGTTTTATCCCTCCTGTCGAGTGCAAAGAAAGAGTTTCATTTTTCCTTATATGTAGCTTACTTTTTTTTTCTCATTCAAAATCTTGTTTTGATTTGTATATCCATTTATTCAACTTTTCTAGCTTGACTTTTGCTATATTTATGTCCTTACGGTTTGAAAGGTCCCCAGAATAAGTGCAATCTGCAAATAGTATTAACATAATGTTTGTTCCCTCCTAAGTGCTCTAATGAAGTTGTTAAAAAGCAACAGTTGTGACACAGTTGGCAAATTCCCTGGAGTTCCTGACCCAAAGCATGATAACTTGAGCCACACAGTTTAAGACATCTATTTATTAAGAACAACTAAACAAAAAAAGTTCTAGTTTGTATTTTTCATTGGACATTTATAATTTCTTTTGATAAAATTCCTTGGCATACCTTCATTTAAAAGTTTGAAAAGATAAAATAAAATTAAATTTCACTGAACTATTTTTTTAATGGATACAGTAAAAGAAGAGGAGGAAAATGAGAAATTTCTGAACTTCACAGAACTAGAGGAAACCCCATTCACTATTACAGTACCAAAAGCATCCCCAAATATTAATTCTGATCTCATATTCTTGGTGTATATAAAAAAATATTAAGAGTCATAAAATTATTCAGTTGCCTTATTCTTTCTTGGCTGACATTTTAGATGACCAAGTTCAAAATTCAGTCTGAACTGCTACATCGCTCCTATCACTCTTTATTTGTATGTATTTTCTGAATAAAGTTCTAACAGGCACGCACAGAAATGCCTCTGTCTTGGAAGTACTCAGAGACTCTTAGTTCTTTTTTTTTTTTGGATCTGACATATCCACAAATCATCTCTGTTTCCAAGTCTCATTTGGTAGACACTCTCACAAAATGTCTACTGGATTTAAGCTAGCACGAACCGCAGGCCTGCTCCTCTTTCATTGCTCAGTGATTAAATAATTCATTCAGGATATAGGAAACTAACACTCAATTCCCCTCTTTGCCTCTGGGGATTCTAACCTGCACTTCCCATGCGAACGCGTTAAATTAGGTCGTGTTCTGCAATGGGGTAATTTCAGTCTGTCCTGCTCAATCTGTTCCACTGTGCATAGTCTAGGTAAATATTCATTAGGCTGGAGAGAGAGAGCATGCTAAAGCCAGTAAAAGGTTTTGGCTCTTGGCTAATAGACTGAAAACTCAGACTTTAGGGTCCCTGCACAAGGGATGGATAGAATGAAGCACCTCAGAGTGGAGGTCCAAAATGATGCATTCAGACGAGATGCTACTAATAGCTTGCCAATGAGAAACGCTACAGAGATCTTACCTTCCACGGGGCACATGTGCCTCATCCCTAATCTTAAAAGCCATCACCAAAGTAATTATAAGCATCCTTTTAAAACATCAATTAGAGATTAAACATTTCTTTTACAGCAAAATTTGTGGGTCATAGCAGTGGAAGACTGCACTTTGATGCTGAAAACAGGTTAAACTGCACAGCTAGTAGCAGCTCAAAAGACCCAATGCCTTTCTCAGTGTCTGCAATGGCCATTGTGGGTCATCTATGGCTCTGAAGCAACTCGCACACAAAAATAAGCCAGCAAGCATTAGCGTGAAGGCAACTAGAAAGAGTCCTCTGGAGCTGCTCGAAGCCTGTGAGACCAAGTGCAGTGAATGGCTCAGTATGCCTTTCGTTATGCTCCCAGAAACAGTCTGCAGTATAGACTAGCCATAAAGCAGACAACTGAATGGGAGACAAGATAAGGTGGAACATGTCCTTACCACTGTGACACTAAATACCAGTTTAAACATGTAAATATAAATATATAAATATACTAATTTTAATGTAGATAGCTATTTCTTGTATATTCATTTGTAAAAGACATATTTGTATCTTAATATCAGGAAATTATTTCAAAGACTGTTGACTGAAGCTCTAGGAATCACAGATCCACTGGAATTAAGTTAATTTGCATCCTTAATAATAATTAGCATTTTCAGCATTTTACTTCTGTCTTAATAATTAAAAAAAGAAGGTTTTGGTGAGTGGGAAAAAAACAACAAAGCAACACTGAAATCTTTAGTGGCACTTGGTGGTGCTGTTGGATAAGAAAAATGTAGAGGCATAACAACACAGGGTGAGAAAGATTGTTATGGAGAGTTAAATAAAATTAAAAGAACGACAGCTTCATTCACCTCTGTCATATCCAATATTTCATTTCTTCTTTTGACACCATGATTTTAAATTAGGGAGAATTGTAATTCCTGGTGGCTTGCATTCTTGATAACTCGCACAGGGGATACAGATCTTTAACAGGAATTTCATGCCTCTGAAGACTGACAGTTAATGAGGCTATTATTTTCATTTTTAAATTGCCCAAATGTGGGGTAGAAAATTGGTGGTTTCACATCTCTTACTGTCATCTTTCAGTGCAAATTTTATTCTCCATCCTTTAAAACCTTTTATAATATAAGGTGAACACCGAAATCATCAGATGATTCAATACCATATTTTCTATTGCAATGAGTATTTCATTAAGCCAATAACCTTGTTTCCCAGATATAAATGGTACATGTTTGAAAGAAAAAGATGAATATCTGTTCAAATTGCTTTGGCTGATGTAACATCTTGACATTGAACTGCATGTTCAGAACCCTGCTATCATCTAATTTACAATCCTTCTTCAGAAATGTCCTTTTTCTAAAAGGTGTTCAGTGCGGTAGCTGTAAACAAAGCCTTCAATTTGGCGATCATCTCTGCTTATTGTGGTTTAAGCTAAAGGCACTTAAAATTTCAGCAAAGCACCTTGGGATCTTCCAGTATCTACTGAAGAGTGTTCAGACGTCCATTTTAAAAATTACTAAATAGACTAATTATGCAACGGCTGATTTATAAATGGGTGGGGGAAGGCGGGAGGCAAATGGCATATTTGGGTTTTGAGGTATTGTGCTAAAGTTCTTTTTAATTATTAAAGTCATCATTGTGTTAACTCTTTCATCAGGTTTAGTGGGTTTTGAACTTCTGGTGTTCCCACTAAGATTACATTATAACACTTTATGTGGGGTCAGAAAAGATGTCAGAGCTTTAGCAGGGATTTTCAATGACAAAATGAAAGTTTTAGAATTGTACTTTGCTTCAAAGAAAGTGTCTCAGCAGTGGCACTCTTTGACACATTTGTAGGCAGACACATCATTAGCATCTTTGACTTATAAGAATAGGAAGCCTGAGGGCCCAAATTTTCCCTCTTTACAGTTAAAAGGTGAGGCACTCAGACTGTGCTTGTGGCAAACCGCTGTTTTCAATATAAGGGGCAGAATAAGCTCACAGTGCATTTCCACCTTTCACCTTGGTGCCCTATGTGTAATTTTATTTGAGGTTTGTTCTTTGGATTCAAATCCTAAGTGAGATCCTGAGCATCCTTAACTGCCATTGAGATCAGCAGCATTTGTAAACGTAGAGCATGTTATCAGCACATTTTTAAATGCAGAGTATGTTATCAGGACCTCTCGGGATCTGGTTCAAAGCCTTGCTGTGTTTGATTTATTTTAGATGTATTTGATTTGTATTTTATTAAAAGAAGCCCCTTCAAAGGTAATGGATAACATGCTTCAAAGACAAAATGCACTTGTGATCTCACAGAAACAGCATAGTCTGTTGGGTAGGTATTAGCCTGGGAAAACAGGATTGGGATTTCTGGGTGTTTCCATCATCATTCATTGCCCTGCTGAACAGCCTGCAGCAAGTGGTTCCCTCGCTGTGGCTTGGGTTGTACTTTTTTTTCCATCTGTAAATACAGTCCGATGATGAAAAGCTGATGTAAAAGTTTGGCATTGTTACCACGATCAGAAGGTGGTAGTGCTTCTTCCCAGTGGGGTAAAGGGAAGTGGACATGAAGAGAACCTTGAAATAGACATGTGGACTTTGCATGCTCTGTATTTCTTTGCACACATCTGTATCTAAATATACCAGTGTTCAGTTGTCGTCTTCTTTTAGTGTAATGAGATACTTGCTATTTGCTATGTATTTCTAAGCTAGCTGTTGTGTGTAAAACCTTTTTTAAGCAGGCTAAAGAGAGCAGTAAGTCCAGATACAGTACAAAAATATACATTTCTTACTGTACACATATTCTTTGTTCTTCATCCATTATTCAAACTGATGTAGGAAAAGCTTGTATGTGTGACATGAGGCTAACAAAAATCTTGCAGAAGTCAGTATTTTCAGATATTAGCATCTATTGTTTGGCACCTAAATCTGTGTGAGTTGTTTTCTTCGTACTGTGGTAAACAGTCTTCTTTTTTTTTACCATTCTTTTAAGCATTGCAGTCATGGAGAATAGCTGCCTCTCTAGGGGGACGTGTATACTACAGTTTGTACCTCAAGCCCCAGAGTAAACATAAACATTTATGCTGTTATGTCAGTAATATAACCTCCCTACTCCAGCTGAGTATTCCCCTGATTATGCAGCCAAGAATCACATTAGCCCTTTCAGCCACAGCACCACACTGGGAGCTCGCAAGATCATGTTCAGCTGCTTTTAACTTGAAGGAACAGATTGTTAGAAAGTAACATGTCCTCAGCTTCCTTGATTTAGAGCCTGGGTAAGCCTCTGTGAAGCGAGAGTTTGGGGACTTCAGTGAGATCAAATGCAGCCATATTCTTGTCTAAATAGGAAATATTTAATGCAGTATTGCGGTTTAGCTTGCCTACTTAGCATCATTTTGGGATGCTCACTTCTCCTACCACTCTAGGTAGCTGATACAGTCACTGGAGTGAGCAGAAAGTAATTGATAATTAAGCAGATAATGGGTAGTAGAGGTGCACTGAAGAATACAAGCAATATGTCTGTGTCTGTCCTTTTTCGACAATACATTTTTTTTTTGCTTTGTGACTCGATGCAACCACTGCAACAGAAAAATTATCACGGAGCTTTAGTTTTATTAGAAGATGGAGGGCCAGGTTTTAGTGATGCTGTTCCCACAGCCAGCACAAACTAGTCCCAAAGCTGCTGTGAGCAGTCTGGCAAGTTCATTACGGTGCAGAGGTGATCCAAAACTAAGAGTGAGATGGGATTTTTCTCTCCTCGTGCCTGAAGCTGGGAAAAACTGGCATTGCTCTAAGAAAACATAAATGGACAGTGTGTTGTTTTTGCAGGAGTTTTTTTTTTTTTTACCTTGCAAGGGAAGACAGTTCAAATACTCTTCCTTTTTATAGTTCGATGAAATGAAGAGTTAGGTTTTGGTTTGTATAAGGGCCCCAGTTAAAAAAAATAACAACACTGAACCTGAATTGATAATCTAACTCATTGGTGGTGGGGAATTTTGCTGCTAGTGTAAGCAGCATCATGGTGCTCTGATTCAACACAAAGCCTTATGTCATCCTTTCAAACTGGCTGATATATCTGTATATCTGTTGATATCTGTGTATCAGCTGATGCTCAGTATCTCACCTACATTTTCCATTTTTAGGCAGAGGTGTCATGGAAGAGAAAGAAAAATTCTGACATATTTATACTGTAGTGGTTTTATCTAAACTCTACCTTTCTTTTATCCACAGAACTAAAAATAATATCTCCACATGCTGCTTTAGCAATGTAATCCTCTCCTTTCTAGCCTGTCATAGAACTAATTTATTCCCACAAATTATTGCTTAATTATCTCTTCTCCCTAACTTGTATTATCTGAGGGCTTGTGTAGCCACATTGTAAACTGCTGCAGGGAGTTGATCTGGCTAAGGACTAACACATTTTTTCTTCTTTTTTTTTTCTTTTTTCCTAAATTTCTTCCTTTGACAAGCGAATTTTCATCCTTTCAAATCCCCATAATGTTTCAATACAATTACAGAAGACATAGTGCCAGTGCAATGCAGTAGAGCGCACAGCTGGGGATGGAAAAGGCAACTGAGATCACAGCAGTCTCAATTTAGATTTGTTGCAATGATTATGGATACGCACCTTTCATTTCCTGAATTTAAGCTGCTGCTGAGAGAAGTGATCCCTGGGGAACTGTTAAGGAAGCTGGACAAAATATTTTTAACCAGATCAGTTCATCATGCAGCTACATGAACCTCTGTGTTGGCGGTTAGAAGGTGACACAAGCTAAAGGCAAGCAACTGAGAGAATGATGGATACTTGTTTAGTGACAGTGACAGTTTATTTCATCCTGTCATTGAAACTTTGTATGCTCTAATTAGAACTTGTTTAGAACTTAATAAAACAACAACAACAACAAAAAAAAAAACCAAAAAAACCCCCAACCAAACAACAAAAATATTCTTAGTTTTTTAACTAGTTTAAAACAGCACACTGCTCCAGTGTTCCTTGAAACTATGTGTGTTCAGACAACACTTACACTTTTCCAGAGGAATTTCACCCTGACCATCCTTCTCAACCTTCCCCTTCTTCAGTCTCCCTCCTTCGCCTTCTCAGCTCCTCTAGATGCACAGAATGCAAGGAATGATGTAGGATAATATAGAATGTATTTCTATGCTATTATTATCTACTGATTTGCAAGATTTCGGGGCTGTTGCTCTTCAATTCTGAGATAACCAATTCTGATTGTCTCTAATCATATTAATTGCCTTTGAATACTATTCAAACATGTATACTTTTTACAATAAAGTGGAGATGACATCCAGTGCAAATCAAATGTATGTAGAACTTGATACCCAGGTAGGAGTATATCATTGTTCTTGATAAGCTTCTCTTAGACTTGCAAACTCCAAAGAATACAATTCCATGCTTTATAAAGTATCACTGTAACTAGATAGTTTGCTGTTTTCTAAAATATTATAACCCACTAAAACACTGGCTTTTTCTGAATTATGCTTATGACATGATAGTAAACAGTAACATGGTTGCAAACTAGATTTATCCTACATCCTTCAGGCTGAAGTCCTAAAATGAAACATAACTAATTAAATTATGTGTGGTGAATAAATCAGACAAACATGGGAATTTTTTGTTAAAGAAATTTATTTGCTTTTGTTTTCTTTTTCTAGATTATTTTAATGGAAGAAAGTTTGAATGTTATCTAATGCCCACAATCTCAGAATTTTACCAAATATGTAATCATAAAATTAATTTTAACAGAAGTGTTTCCCTCATATATAAACTGGTTACAATCAGAAAATATGATACTGATGCTAAGTGAATATACTTTTTCCTTTTGAAAAAATCACAATTTCTGATGAAATGGCTGAATGCAAAGTCACATTAAAAGTGATTTCCCCAGAAATTAAATAGTTATGATTAGGACCAATATAGTAGACATGGAACTTTGCCATATTTTCTAAACCCTAACTAGGCACTTCAATATACTTTGTCTCCTAGTTCAGTATCAAATTTTGTATTCACTGATGAAGCTTTTACTTTTTGAGCTACTTTCTAATTCCTTTTGTCTATTATTAGAAATTTTATGGTTTAATTAATTTAGCTTATTAATTAACATGGAAGAGTCTTCTAATATACTGCTTCTCTTAACTTACCTAAGTCTTTTACAGTTCACTTGATTTGTTATTTTTATTGAGTTACAAAACACTCTGTTGGCCTACAGCATCTTCTACTTTCACTAGCATTCCTAGGTGAAAAAAACATCAAGCAGCATTTTTATCAGTGTCTTCACTGGCATTTCAATTGTTACCAAAGGTCTCCAGATGACTTCATCAGTGAATGGATTGGTACAATTTCCTTCTAACCGGGTGATAAAGCCAGCAATATTTTACAGCTTTCATGCATACTTTGTTGTGAAAATTAAATATATCTCTTGTGCAAAAGCCTAATATAAAGCTCTTCATAACATCTACTATCTGCATCCTGGCTTTAGAGATAAAGGAACGGGGCTGCATAGCCTGCACATGAATACTGGAATATGAGTAAAAGGATGTATGCGTGTAAAACAGCCTCTGTTCTTTCAA
Organism: Larus michahellis; assembly: GCF_964199755.1. NCBI lineage: Eukaryota > Metazoa > Chordata > Aves > Charadriiformes > Laridae > Larus > Larus michahellis. The sequence continues at coordinate 183,574,984 of NC_133896.1, read as the reverse complement.
ACTGGGTGCAACGACTTTTGCTTCTTTATCCATGTTTCACCTTCAAAGAGCCAAAATAATCAGTCTTTATTTTAAGAATGGCTTTATATACATGCACACCAGAGATCACTGGGGCCCTGCAATCTAGATGTTTGTAAGTAGCACATAAATTCTAAACCCAAAGAATTTTCTACTATAAACTGGGAAAGTTATAATCTGTCAGTAAAAGCTCAATTCAGAATATTAATAGCATCATTGAAGAATTTTGGCTGGAACCAACTACCAGACCTCAGCTAGTCCAACCCCTGCTCAAAGCTTGTTTGTGAGTTAGATCAGATTGTCCAGGGCCTTTCACTGCCTCTCTGTGCACAGCTGGGGCACAAACCGCAGCTGTTTACTTAGGAACTGAGGGTCATACTGAGGCACAAGTGGCTTCTTTGCAGGTGTTTGGAAAGTCCCTCAAGGGGTCTTTTGGTTAGTAAATGTGTACATATAGTCCTATAATCTTCGTCTGTGTAGAGAAGCCACTGCTGCCTTGGAGATGCTCCAAGGTATACCCTCCAATGTCGGTGCTAGTGTGTGCTGGCAGCCTAAGACATGTTCAGCCAACTTTTAGTGTTTTGCATGTGTCTGTTCTTGTGGTGTCAGCAGGGCTAGAGTTTGGGACATTTTCACACATCACCCCTCAGCGTATACTTTCTTTTTCTTTAGTTTTGTTTTATTTTGAGGACTACTTCTCCCTCCACACCCATAAACACTTTCTAGAATACATTCACATAAACTTCCACAGAGAGGTCTTTTCTGACACCCCGTGCAACTTCAGGTTGGGAAGGCTGAGGAAGACCCAGGGAGCCCATTTAGGTTGAGGACATCACTCTTCCTAGAGGTAGCTGAATGAGCCAGGGCAAGATACCATTTTTTTCTGGTGCATCACACCATTGCTATGCTGACTTCTCCATCTTCAAGGCCTTTTGCATGTCCTTGAATACCAGTTCCCATGATAATGCCTTGTTCTTCTTTCTGTGTCCTTGTTGTGCTACTGGTTGCTATAACTTCCCATCAGTTAAGCAGGAAACCCAGCATAAGTCTGCCTTGTCCTCCAAGACTTTCTGCTGAAGAGAGGACTTCATGGGGTCGTTTGTTCCCCTGTCGTGGTTCTCAACCCTGGTGAGTCTGTGTCATACTGCTTTCTCTCTTGCTGTGCTCCAGAGGTGCCCTTATGCATAGGCGTGCTCTGTCATAGTCACAGGGAATTTTTTGGAACTCACTGGATTTCAAAGTATTGTTTTCTTGAAACTTACATTTAGAAAATATTCTAACACACATAAACCAGAACCTTTCATACACAAAAAATGTATATTAGCTACATAAATGTCTTAATTTTCTTATGATCAATTTGTATAGGTTTTTTGCTTTCTTGTTTAAAATGGCAATCTTGTAACTTTTTCTTTTATACAACAAGTAGGCTACCTATTTTATACATTGTGTAATGATTTCTTTTCTTAATTAGCCCTTGCTTGGAGAAAAATAATAACTTAAAACATACATTTCCCTGACCTCTATCGAAGTATCTGAGTTACATACGAAAAAACTACTGAATTCTGAGGAAGAACAGCTGGGAAAATAATTTTAAATAAATGCCTGCCTTAATTAATCTTTTCTATTTGCAAAACGTCTATAGGCAAATCATTATTTCCTCACATTAATTCAGCATTCAGGTTTGCTCAACAGTTTTTCACTTGATTGATTGAATGAGTAACTGGGAACGGTTCAAAGTACCTGTATGTTCAGTATTCAGCTTGGCTGACAATTAAAAAGCTGTTTCTGATCTCTAATTCTTCTATAGTTCCTCGTTATCAAACATCTCTTTGTGGCCTGTATACCACAATATCTGAGGACTTTGCAATCTTACACATACTTATTCTTATAGCTTATGAACTTAGGAATTCTTCCTTTTTTCTCCATTTTATGGATGAGAACCAGCACAAAAAAAGCCAGGTTTTCTTAAAGGTGCTTAGGCATAGTTCCACTAAACCAGAGAAGCAACACCTCATCTGTTGCCAGCTTACTTCCTGGAAAATTCAGCAGCCAATAAATGTTTTGGCTCCCAGTATGATATAAAGAAGAGACAAGTGCCTAAGGAATGGATTTTCAGAAACCTGCAAGCTAAGCAGAGCCTATGTCAGTTAGATATGAGACAAATCCATACAGAAGGCCATAAATAAAAGCTGTGACTTACAATCCTTCAATTCCAGCCATCCAGAAAACAATTGATCCAACAAGCTTAGGTCTAAGGAACTAATGCTGTTGAAAAAATGAGGCACATCAATCTCTAGTAAGTACTAGAGAAGCATAAAATGCTCACCTCCCCCTTGGGGATCAGTTGCAAGCTACTCATTGTTTCCAGATAGAAAATGCCTTTTGGTTTTTATAGGGACATCAGGGTCCTGAGGATACCAGCAGGCTCTAATGTCTCTGACAAGCTTCACCCAAAGCACCTTCCCACATGTACCCTTCCCATGGCCCCAGGGGGTCATGACAGCCCTGCGTCAGGCCCAGAGCCTGCCTGAGCTGCGTGGTAGGCGTACTTATCTCCAGCCCTGCCTTTGTTTCCATCTGTTCTTCCTGGCCCTGGCGCGTCACGTACTGTTCTGGGGATGGACCAGACCCTGGCACTGCCTGCTGTGATCAGACTCTGTGGGATTCTGCCCGATCAGTGACAGCACTCTCTGTCCTGCGGACACTCACAGCTCCTGGATTGTGCCCTTGGACAAACATGAAAAAATATCAACAATGCTCTCTTTGAGAACTGATAAGTGCATCCGCTTTGTTTAGGACAAAAAAATACACTGACATGTCCTTTTTCCTCTCCTCCTTCTTCCCACTCACCATGTTCTCTAATTGTAAATGCTGTCATCATACTCAAAAAGCTCAGAAAGTAACCAGTTTTCTGGAACAGCTTTCCCCAGGGTAGGGAGAGCAAAAATCCTACCTTGTTCTCCCATGAGCCAAACTGAGAGTTCTACTTGGCTGAACTGGCCTAGACAACTACAGGTTGTCTACCATTTCCAGGCCATATTCCAGTGGTTTTCACCCAAATTGTTGAAAGATATTAATTAGATAATTATGTGTTATCCACACCAGAAAATGGAGTTTGGAGCTCTGAAAGTATTTAGGAATTCAGCTAGCATTTTGTGTATAGTTTGGACAAGAAAAGTCTGGAGATGTGGGACAACACAGAGAGATTGCTCATAGACGGGATTCATCTTGTTGAATCTCAAGCACAGGATTCAAATCCAGTTAAAAAATCAAAATTTAAGTGTTGACATTTAGATGTCTGCCAGTAATTTTATATGTTTACTTAAGCCTAAATATGGAAAACTTATTCAAATTGAGGTAAAGCTTCATGGGTTTGGAGGGGAGGTTGTTTTGTTGATGTTGTTTGTTTGTTTGTTTTGCATTTTTCTTTATGATCTACAAAAAGCAAAAAGTTAACAATTTCATACTCCATACAGGTGGAATGTATAGTTTTACAAACACTTTAATGTTCAAGCTTCACAGTAATATACATTTATTCAGAGAAGAAATCTGCTTCTGTCTGTTAGCTTTATTTATTTTATTTTTGGTGGTACAGGTAATTGTAAAAATTTGTTGTTGTTCTCTTTATGTTTAGTGAGGCCTGATAAATATAAGCTGCAAAGGCTCCCTTTATGTTCATATCTTTATCTTGATGGGCTAAAATGAACAAATGTATAGGTGTTATTAAAAAAAATGTCTTGTTTATGTCCCTATTGACAATTCCATACTTTTTCAAATAAATATCTTTTGCACTACCTATCAGCTAAGCTGGAGATCTTAAAATTATTCAATAAAGAAAACAAAATTAATTTAATTTCAGTGAAGATAGGGATGAATTGATGACTCAGTAGACAAATTGCAGTGTCTCCAAATAAAATATTATCCTATGAATAAACCACAATCTTTCACAATCCCCCAAATCAATAGGTGCCATATTTCTTAGTCAAAGGTTGGCTCTTAAGAATATATAATTCATTGCAAAAATTGCTTTTGAAACAATCTTTGACATACACAAGAAGGAAAATGTGATAAACATTTCAATATCAAATATAAGCTTGTACTATTACTTGAAAGCATAGGACCATATCCTCATATGAGATTCCAATGAATTGCCCAATTAAATATTTTCCAGGGCATGTGAAAGAAAAAAAAAAAGAAGCCTTAAATAAATCATGGTGTTTTGGATAACTGCTGTAAAAACATTACAATTCTAGCGCTTTATCTGTCTGTGGTGATTTTATCCTGTGATTCTAAATTTGTACTTCAGAGAGATTATTGTCTTACAACTGATCCATTTTTCTTTCTTGAAAATATTGAGATATTTCTTTGATTAGGTTTTCCAAAGTTCTCTATTGTTCTTGTTTGTTTGTTCAAAAATGGAAAGACCATAGGAAGTCACTGTAATGAATCAACTGAAGATTCCCTGCAGTAATTTAATTTCATGAGTGTCCTGAATCTTGTGATATGAAGTTTACACTGTGAATTCTTTCTCCCCAGTAAATCTGAAGAAAAAGGTGGAAGATGTCTTTGTTGCAAGCAGGATTTGCAACTCAGGCTCCTTAGCAGAAGTCTTCCCTTTTATTTTACATTTCATTTTGAGACTTGCTGGCTGTACACTCAGTTGATTTTTGGAGTCTTCATATGCACCATGAAGGAAACCTGAACTTAATTATTCTCAGGACTTTATAATTCTATTGGTAGGATTAATCAATCTAGATCAGATTTTTCTCTCAGTATCCTGATTTCTGGATCAGTAAGGTGGTTCTTCTGTTACCTCATAAGCATAGAAATAACTAGATGAAGATAGTGCAGCGATTTCTACAACAATGACACCTACATATGACAGAGAAAAAAAAAGAGAGATTTAGTAGCTATTATCTTGAGAATTTGAGGTTCTAGCATTGTGTACAGGCATTATAATGTTGCACTGTTTAATACTATATCATGTCTACTAAAAATACAGGAAGAAAAAGAAGCAAAAAAAAAAATAACAAAACTCTTAGAATTACCTAGTTTTAAAGGCTACTTATTAGACGTAAATTACCAACTCTGTCTATAGTTATTGTTTTTTCCATCCAGATCTGGAAGTTTTTCAGTATCATTAGACAGTGATTTGTAATTATGAGAATAAAATCTTAGTTAAAAAAATATATTTTTTTTTTAAATCCTATATTAGTTTCTTTCTGCTCTAGTGATGCTGAGCATAAACAGGTGGTTTGTGAGCAGGTCAGATGGCTAAATATTACTTTAAACACTTAGTGACATTTCAGGTTCTCTGAGACATGTCATATCTAGGGCCGTCACCAAAGAGAGGTAAATACTGCACCAAACCTATGAGAGAGTCTCACTGCCCTTTGCTGGTACCTTAAGGCTGGGTGAGATACTTCATCTCAAATGGTTACTTAAGTATTGAGCTCCTTCATTCTCTCACAAAGTCTGTAGAAATATTAGAATCGTAGAGCATAAGAATCCCCCCTATTGTTAGAATCAAAAGTAGCTACTGTTTCTAAAATGTTGAAGCAAATATTGAACTTCAAGATTAAAAAAGAGAGATAATAAAATTCAATTTTTTCACTTGTATCAAAACATCTGCAAAATGTACATGGGCTCACACTCAGTTGATCATTTAGCCTTCATATAAGAAGTTGTAGGATCATCACCTTAATCTTGTGAGGCCCAAAGGATGTCATTATTAGGTCGTTCACTCTAATCTTTATCCCACAGTCCAGTGAGTGGTGTCAGATAAGTTTAGATAATGAACGTTTCAGGTAATAGTGGGGATTTTTAAAGTATTCTGTAAGCAGTGGGAGACACCACTGTTTCTCTGGGAGTCACAGAGATATGTACAAATTGCTGCTAACTGGAAATATTCTTATCCCTCCACTATGAAGAGCCAGTCCACGCAGACTCTCACAGATTGCAGAACTGAGGACAGACGAGCAATGGCAGATGAAAAAAGTTGCCTGGTGCAGAGTTGGCTACAGGAACAGGTGAACTTTAGATTTTCCCACCAATTCCACTGGCTGTTATAATTAACTATCTTCTCACACCGAATTCATGTCAATATTCACCCCAGTTTTTTAAGTACAAGCTTGTCATTCAGCTAGGAAATAAGAGGCCATTATCTTAATTTGTGCTCAAAGAACTTCAGTATTTAATCTGTTTACGGGCTTCGAAGCATCTTGAGATTTAAATGTATACCCTTAGCTAGGATCTTCACCTTAACACACAAGATTGTGGCATTCGGAGTAGACAGGGTTGAAAAGCCCAGGGTATGTGGAGAGATGCTTAAATGCACACATAAGGTCTTTTAGGATATACTGTACTGAAGAGGCACGGAGGATGAAAGGATGGAAGGGTGAGTGCAGCACCTACTTCTCAGCCTTCTGCTTCAGTCCTTGCAACATCCATTATCTTGTTTGAGTGCTAGTTATAAAAAGTAAGCCCAACATGGAAGGGGTGATCATTTGCTGAGTGCCTGCAATGCCCTTTGAAGACAATAAATGGCATGAATACTTTGCACTAGTTAGGCAAGAGAAACCTCATACACTGCACTTCAGTAGCAATTTCTGTGGCACCAGACTTTCAAGAGAATCCTGCAACACAGTGGGAAGGTGTATTTGACAGCGTGATTTAGAAGTGTATTCTTCCCCAACCCCCTGACCGGCTCTTTGTTCAGGTAAAAAGGGAATTTGTATTCTCACTGATAATACTGACAGGGCTTGGGGCTGCAACATTGTCGTATCTTGTAGTCTTTTTCTGTATCTCTTGATACATGGTATGTTTTGTAAAGATTCACATGACTATCAGATGCCCTGTTTTCATGAACAGAAAAGTTATCATTGTTCCTGCTATGAATCTTATCCTAGTTTCTAAAGCAGCAGAAAACAAAGCAATACACACACACACACACAAAAACCCCAACCAACCAACAGCAACAAAAAAACCCAAAACCACAAAAAAACAAACCAAAAAAAGAAACAACACACAACAAAAACCACCCTAACTCACAAAAAAAAAAAAAAACCAACCCACCATCTTTATCAATTCTGGAAACAGGAAAAAAAAATGTACACAAAATCATCATTTCTTGTAAATCTCTGACTTCCAAGCCAGTGTAATTCTTCAGACTTGCTGGCTGTTGTGGGTCAACCCCAGTGGGCAGCTAAGCACCATCCAGCCACCTGACCACTTCCCCCCCCACCCCCAGTGGAATGGAGTAAGAGGAAAGGAAGAGTAAAAACAAGAAAACTCAGGGGTCAAGATTTTAAAAAAACCAAAACAAAACAAAAATTAATAAGTGATGCACAGGCAATCACTCACCACCTCCCATAGGTAGACCGATGCCCAGTCAGTTTCTGAGCAAAAGATGGTTAACACCCTTAAATCCCCCTCTTTTCTCTTTTATTGCTGAGCATGATCTTACTGTGGTATGGAGTATCTTTTTAATTAGTTCAGATCATCTGCCTGGTTGTGTCTCCTCCCAATAGATCGTGCGTTTCCCAGTCTATTCATTAGTGGGACAGAGTCAGAAACATAAAGGACCTCAAATCTGTGCAAACACTGGTCAGCAAAAGCTAGAACACCTGTATGTTATCAGTATTGTTTTGGTCACAAATCTAAAACACAGGACCATATGAGTTGCTAGGAAGAAAAATAACCTGTCTAGGCCCAGTACACGGGTGGTGGTGTCAGTACTGTGACTGGAAATTTCTGTCAGTCACAGGAGCGTGACTCTAGTTCTTTTGCTTTCTGTTTAGATCTGTGTACGTGACTTGCTTAGTTTTGGGGTTTTTTTTAAATTTTCAGCCAGCCTACTATGGTTTAAACACATTGTTCATTAAAAAAAAAAAAAAAAAAATGAAGAAGCTTAAGGAACCTTCAAATTAGATTTTCAAAGTAAAAGGAAAGACTGTTTGACTGGAGATAGGAGGAAACAGAGGAGGAACATATATATTCACACAATTTACTATTTTTCTACTGTAGCCAGCGGTGAACCACTTAGGACTGATCCAGAGAATCTAAAACTCGGTGACATATTTTTCCACACGTTCTCAGTGCATAAAATGGAGAGATGTAGATACTCCAGGCAGCTAGGAAGAGCACCTGAATTAGAAGCCTAAAGTTATACACCTTGTTTAATTGTTAAAATTGCAAATTGCAACTTTAAATGCCTCTTAAATTAGTGTGAATTCATTTTTCTTCTCTACATGAATTTGAGTTTGGGACTTTTGTCTGACATTTTCTTCTTATATACCTTCATAAGGAAATATGTACTGCAATGGGCTGTACTGTACTATGCTTTGATACTACACTTCTTGTCCTGCAAAGATTTCTCAGACGCAACTGCTATTCTCTGCTTCTGGAACCACTAAAAGTGTCTACATTGTGCTGTCAGGCTGGCGTTACAACAGCAAAAAATGACAGAAGGCAGTGGTGACTCAGACTCATTTTAAAATGCTGAATTTAGCTAATGGAGTGACTTTAAATAGTAAATCTGACTAGTCCATCTTCTATGCAAAAATCTGAAAAATTGTACAAGAAATGAGGTACATTTAAATGACAGAGAATCCATTTCTACATGCAAAACTGATGCTCAAACTTGATCCTGTTGCTGCACAGTGACACAAATGGAGCAGAGACAAAATGAAAAGAAATTTGACTTGCATCAGTTGAAACAGAATAGCCATTTTTTCACTGCTTGTAAAATTCTGTAATGTCTATGTATTTCAGTACGTATAATGCTGTCTCGATAATTACAGAAGGAACAATTATTTGACTTAGAATTTATCAAATAAAATTATTAGACCCGTTAGGAACATTTTCAGTTACATGGGGTTAGCTAAATATATGTGATTCATTTGAACTTTCTGTCTATGCATGTTCTGGAGTCTAGTAATAAACAAAGATATAGTTTCCAAGTCCTCTTCAGTCAGTATATCGTATGAGAGCCATTACTCTGAATAAGGTGAAGCAGGAACTCAGAGCAAGGACTGGGACCAAAGTTATCCTCTATGCTTGGTCAGAGTCCGTGCATAATCATTGTGGTCTCATTTTGGGGGGGCGGGGAGGGGGGGAAGAGAAGAAATTATTACAGAATTCCTTTGATAATTTAAGGGCAATTACACTAATATATTCTTCCTCCTTCTTCTCTTCCACCTAAATGCTGATATTATATATCTGCTTTCTTCATATCTCGGATTTCCATGTTTCTTTCCTCCTGTAGCAGCATGCAACAGCTCTATGAAAATAATAGAAGCAGTTAAACAAACAATAAAACAAATTTTTCTTGAAAGACTCCAGGTTTGTTGTCAATAAAATAAAATAGAAATATAAATGACTAACAGATGAGCTGAGAGATGTATGACGCATTGTGTTTCAGCCTACGTTTACCTTCCGTGAACACAAGAAATGGAATAGCTGCACCTTCTGTTAGCGCTTCTGATCTTAAGTGTACATCCTTGGTGCACAGTGGTGAAATATCAAAGTTAGTTCTAATCTAGCTAATGCGGTTACTGGAAAACACATTATTCCTGGAAGCATGTTTATTTCATCTAGTTCCTAGCTGTAAACTATGCTGGGTTAGCTTTACTGTGCACCGCATAATGCAGAAAGGCATGTCCAAAGAAGGCAGGAGATTACAACATAGGGAGAAGTCATCTCTTCCTTCCAGATTGCATTAATTTCATCTGTTCGTTATTCAGAGTGCATTGCCCTGGTTTTTCTTTAAATAAGTTTTATCAGGCTGTGGTCTGTGGGTTCCTGTACAGTCTCTTTTGATTTACCCCAAAGTCAATGAAAGAAGGGTAAGGTTACATAGCTCTCATGAGACACCTAGTCAAAAGATGTAATAATAAAGACAAACGGATGCATTGTTTTATGGCTGTTACTATGTCACCAGACAAGGGCTTTGAGTCAACTCAGCTAACACTATTGTGAGAAGAAGAAAACCTCTGTAACTTGATCCAGCTTTACTTGAAAAGGAAATAAAATTGCTGCATAAATCTCCCATTGCCAAAAACAAAATTACAGGCACAGAATCTTGAAATATCTTGTCACAGTTCACTAGCAAGTTACTGTGGGTGACCATGTTTACTTTCTCCAGGAGATGTCACTCAAGACACTGGTAAATGTACATTTCAAAAGTTTGCAGTAAGAACACAGTCAGAATGAACTGTCACGTAAAGCTCTGTTCACTCCAAAAATACCATGGCCTAGTTCAATAACATTACTACAGTATGTACGTGTCAGGAGGGAGGAGCAGATTTTTCAGTTCTGTTCCTCTGTAAAATACACTTGTTTGCACCAATCCATTAATGAGTCATCATTTATTTACATCCACAAGAGACTGATGCTCTGAAAGAGTCCAAAGTCTGAAGAGAGAGTTTTGGGGAAAAGGACAATTCATACAGGAGTTATGGAAGGAAGGAAACAGAAAGAAGCAGATACTGTTGGCAGTTTACTACGTATACGATTTACATACCGATTTATGCTACTGTTGCATTAAAAGAAGTAGCCTATAAATACCTAGCAGTGTTTCATGTTACTAGGCATTTAAATTGGACTTGGTGACCACTTTTAGACAGAAAATGTATCTTTTTGCTTCTGAACACAAGGCAAGGCAGGGGAAAAGAGAATGGGAAAGGGAAAGAGATGGGGAAGGAAAAGAGGTAAAAACAGGGGAAAAAAGGAGAATGGGGAAAAAAATATAAAAAAAACCCAAAGAGGGGACAGGGGTATGAAATACTGAACTGCAAGAAGACAAAGATGGTCATGGATTTTTTTCTTCTCTTGTAGCTCCTTCAGTGCTCTCAGAAAACCTTTACTTTGAGCAAGCATTAGAGAGAAATTTCATGATTTAATAGATGAAAACATTAGAAAGAAACTGCATGAAGGAACAAAGATGAACTGTTAGTAGGAAGCAAAGACAGCAACTGGGGAATGAAAGAAGCAGGTAGAAGGGAAAAAACAGAATTTAGATTGTCTGTGGAGGTTTTCCAGAGAACAAGGACATTAGGCCAAGAAAAGTCCAGAGGAGATTTTGTCTGGCCATGAATAGAGATACAGAAGAGGACTGGAGTTCTCAGAAGGCAAAAGGAGATGAACTGAGAGCCAGTAAATGAACATAAATGAGCCATCGTGGGATGGTTAAAATCATGTGAAGCAAAGACTACCCTATTGATCTCAGATCCTCTGTTAGCTCAAGTGGGCAGAGTCTGGGTTATTGATTTATAAGCTCCAGTCTTGGTGAAGAAAAAAGATTAACAACTAAGTCTCTACTTTTTATGACTACCATGAATAGTCCAGTATGAGATATTATCACACAAAAAGAAAGGTCTACAACTGTACTAGTAAACAAAACAGTGCCTGGGACCCATTCCCTGGTTCTGTGGTTAATTGAGATGGTTTGGCTGCATTCATGCTATTAGAATCTCTAAACCTCCAAAATGGTGCACTTGAGAGCTGTTTTGAATAATGTGTGCTGGCTCAAAACTGCTTGGGAGACTCATAGTTGACCCAGATCAAAACTTTTTCAAGGACTTTTTTAACTGTTCAACTGTACTAACAGATGTATTTCTTAGTGCTGTTTACTTTCCCAGCACAGACATAGTCACTTTTTAAAATAATTAAGTACAGAGACAAACAGGGAGAATAAGTTTACTGGCTAAAAACTGTAGAACTATAAAAATATATAGTTATATGATTGTTACATAGTTTTCGTCTGGGGGAATTTTAGGTGTCACCATTAAGATTTAAGATAGAAATTCATAAACCCCAAAACTGCCAAATGATGTTCACTGATTTGGCAAAAACTTGTATGTAAAGTCTCTTAGTAGACTTTACAATTGTGGTGAAGTACAATTGTACAAAAAGATGAGTGCAAAGACAAAATAGAAGCCTTAGGTTTTAATTAAGGTGTATATTTGGCTAGTTATGTTTTGGAAAATATACATTTACTTTTTCAACTATAGCTTATGTAAGACACCCACACACAAATATATTCATATCCACATCCATATATGCATATTGAACAGCCCAGGCATGTGGTTAATGGTTTGGTGTAAATTAAAATATGAAAGTATCCATATTCCAAAGCTGTTGCTGGTTGTCTTTTTAAGCATGCTGCGTGGTATGATAATGTACAATTTAGCTTACTTGGATTATTTTCTGTGAGACGTGGTTATAGTAAGAGACAACCAGGCATTCTATAGGAACAAATCCTAGCAAAGCTGAAGTAGGCAAACTCTCTAGAGAAATAATTATCAGGGATTATAGAGCAATCTGGCAAGTTGTGGGTGGAAAGTGAAATTTAAACTTCTGGAACCCTCGTGCTGAGAATGGACTGGCTCCAGGAAGCCTGCTAATGAATCTGGTATATAAAAATCCAGTAGGTCTTGAATCTTTATATATATTTCAAAGGTATTGTTAAAATATAAAATTTGATTAATAGTGGGCAAGTTGGAAGAAAGATAAATATCCAAAATACCCTTTTTAGTCTTACACAGGTGGACTGTGTGCCCCATCATCACTCCTCAGTTCCAAAAATTTCATCAAAAAACACATCTCATAACTTGCCTTTTCCTTCAAAGTATTATTTATTTAACTTTATTGACTGTGAATTCTACAGTTCTCTGAGATCTTCTCCATTCTTTGTTTAGCCTAAAGAAAAGAAAAATCAGTGTTGGATTCCAGATAATTTTTGCCCATATTGTGAGTTGCTAATATCTGAATGATTATGACTCTTAGAGGTTATTGCTTTTACTATATTCTAAAGTAATCTAAATCTTTTCTTTGAGTATAAGAAAATTTAAAACTATCAAGACAATCAGTTTTATATAGAGTGTTAATTGCTCAGAAAATAACAAACATCATGAGCAATACAAATGATCTTTAAGTGCCATGGGCTAACTCCACTAGATTAACGAGCCAACGGCTCCAACTTTGATGCCCCTTCTAATTATGCATGATTCGCCATTTCTTTCAAAAGAAAGGCATCTAATTAATTAGGTACAAAATGTCATCTATAGGTCATTGACAGCAAGGAAGATCACCGCTCACTCAGTTTAGTCTTCAGGCAAAATTATTACTCCTCTGGGATTACCACCAAATGTCATTATTGAATCAAAAAGTGCTCCTGCAGTAGGAAGATTATAGAAAAAAGAGAAAAAAAACAACGACAAATCCTTTCCTTTTCACCCTGACTCATACATGAAATTATCTATCCGACCTTAAGTAGGTAAATACAATACCCCTGAGATGCCACAAATTAAAGACTCATGTTTAATCACATAAAATAAAAGGATGTTATAAAGTCCAAAGTGTTCCATAAAGCTCTTAAACAGTGATGCTGAAATATCCTGGTAAAAAAAACCTTAATTGAAAGTTTCTCTGTATCAATCTGATGAACTCCCACTTTCAGCTCCCAATTTACAGACTTTAAATTACAGTTTTCACTTCTTTTAAAAAATGTGAAATTGCAACCTCCTCTGAAACTTTTGTAAGTTTTTGGTTTGATTTAGGCCCGATCCAACTGCCAGTGATTACAAGGCCCTAGTCTGGAAAAATTAAGGACTGATTAGTTAATCCATCATTATACAGCTGCTAGTCTGTTACATTACCTTTAACTTCTGGAAAAGTCAGTAAGAGTTATTTAAATTGTATGTATTGTGATACCGAAAACTAAAGCTGTTTTATTCCAGCTGTTCTATCTATAAATGAGAAGAAATGTTATCACTTGTAGCTTGCAAGGTATTTATCTTAGTTTGTTTTATTCTCCATTTTTTAAATATAAAAGCTTAGATTCTTGATAGAGCTGTGGTAGCTAGAAAATCTATAGGCTTTTAAAAGCAATGCAGTGGCCGAGCTGACTAGAATATGAAATTTACATTCACCACTGTAATATGAGGTATTAAGATGCACTTTCATTTTAAACTGTGATGGAAAGTTCAAAAAAAAAAAATTTATTCTTTTTGTAAAGCAAATACTTGGTTTATTTTACCAAGGGATTTTGTTGGGATTAAGTCTTCATTTTTTTGTTTTTTCTTCATCACTCAATGCTACTATATTTCATACATGTTGGAGCAATAAAGTTGAAATGAAACGTTGATAGTATCATGTTGGCGATTATGATAAAATTGATATGTTGCAGCAAAATATTTTAATTTAATGGGATAAACATTTTCTGACAGAAAACAGGTTAATCATAAAGACACAAAACAGCTCTATTTCTTAACTGTTATAACCTTATTCATTTTATGGTGTACAGTTACTATGCATATGAAGGCAAAATTCTTTCTTCTTTTTCTACACATTTTACCAAGTGGAACAACATAGGGCAGATGAAAAACTCATAGACAGTTTTGTAGCTTCTAAACTCAATAGCAGGTTACCACTGTGAAACCTCCAGCAGATTTTACTCCTGAGTATCTGTCACTTTGGGCTTCATTGCCATATGTCTGTTTACCGCAAACTTCACTTCTGTTCTACCTCGTAGGAAACTGATGCAGAGACCACATAACCACAGACATCTTGTCAAACCAACTGAAACCTAACTGCTCTACCAGACTACAATCATATATGCCTGCAGAGGAATCCTCATCCATGGGATCTATGGACACACGAGGTAAAAGCAAAACCAACAAAGAAGCATCAGAGCACGACTTGGAATTCAGCCCTTCCATTATTAGAAATGGCAGAATAATTTGCTGGTTTCTCTCTGGTCTTGAGCAGTAAGACAGTTCATCTTAGTGGGAGATGCATGCAGAAAGGAAACTTCTATGATGGCATGACTGGATGGATAGATGAGGGAAGGGCAGTGGATGTTGTCTACCTTGACTGCAGCAAGGCTTTTGACATGGTGTCCCACAGCATCCTCATAAGGAAGCTTAGGAAGTGTGGGTTAGATGAATGGACAGTGGGGTGGATTGAAAACTGGTTGAAAGACAGAGCTCAGAGGGTAGTGATTAGGGGCACAGAGTCTAGTGGGAGGTCAGTGACAAATGGTGTTCCCCAGGGGTCAGTTCTGGGTCCAGTCCTCTTCAATATATTCATCAATGACCTGGATGAGGGGATAGAGTGCACCCTCAGCAAGTTTGTTGATAATACAAAACTGGGAGGGGTGGCTGACACATCAGAAGACTGTGCTGCCATACAAGACCTAGACAAGTTGTAGAGGTGGGCAAAGAGGAACCTTATGAAATTCAACAAGGGCAAGTGTAGGGTGCTGCACCTGGGGAGGAATAACCCCATGCATCAGTACAGGTTGGGGGCTGACCTGCTGGAGAGCAGCTCAGTGGAAAGAGACCTGGGAGTCCTGGTGGACAACAGGATAACCATGAGCCAGCAATGTGCCCTTGTGGACAAGAAGACCAATGGCATCCTGGGGTGCATCAAGAAGAGTGTGGCAAGCATGTCAAGGGAGATCATCCTCTCCCTCTACTCTGCCTTGGTGAGGCCACACCTGGAGTACTGTGTCCAGTTCTGGGCTCCCCAGTTCAAGAGGGACAGGGAACTGCTGGAAAGGGTGCAGCAGAGGGCTATGAAGATGATTAGGGGATTGGAACTTCTCTCTTATGAAGAAAGGCTGAGGAATTTGGGTCTTTTTAGTCTGGAAAAAAAGACAAAAGATGGCTGAGAGGGGACCTTATCAATACTTATAAATACTTAAAGGGTGGATGTCAGGAGGATGGGGCCAGGCTCTTTTCAGTGGTGCCCAGCAACAGGACAAAAGGTAATGGGCACAAACTTGAGCATAGGAAGTTCCACCTAAACATGAGGAGGAACTTCTTTACTTTGAGGGTGGCAGAGCACTGAAACAGGCTGCTCAGAGAGGTGGTGGAGTCTCCATCTCTGGAGACATTCAAAACCCGCCTGGACGCGTTCCTGTGCAACCTGCTGTAGGTGACCCTGCTGTGTCAGGAGGGTTGGAGTAGATGATCTCCAGAGGTCCCTTCCAATCCCTACCATTCTGTGATTCTGTGAGATGCAGAAATGGTCACATAGGACAGTGTTTTGTACCCAGAAGATTAAGAAGTATTTTGTAAATAATTTAAGGTGCTCAATGGTGATGGGTCACACTTGCTCTGGAATACTCAGAGATGACCACAGGGCAGATAGCCATCAGAAATTGGTGGGACAGTGGTTTTGGAGACTCACCCATTGTGGCTGAAGATACTCTTGCAAAGACCCTTGAAAAAGAGGCTCCTGTCACCTTATGGACAGCTAATAAGAGATTTCATTCCTCACATAGGTGTTACTTTGTGCACAGATCTCTGTATGTTTTTAAAAAACACTTTTTCTGTTAGTGTCTGTACAACAAACCCATCCTTGCATCCTGTTCTTTATTTTTGCCCATAAGCGTCTTTTCCTTGTTTCCTATGGCATTAAAACCTTTGTATGTGGGCCAGATTTGCGCTTTGGGATTCAAACTGGGGTAGTTCAGACTAGTAGGGGTTATCATGGCACTCATTTCATCTGCTATCTGTATGCCATGGAGTCACTTTCTAGTCCAGCTACAGCCCAGATAAACATATATATATGTGTGTATGTGTGTGTGCACATTTCTATATATGAGTAAAATGGGTTTCTGTGCATAAAAGTTTTGTTACCTTAGATCCTCCTTGCTTAGTAACAGCTTGTAGAAAAAATCAGTTCTGATGTTGATGAGTTAGGTCTCTTAAACATTTGCAATGGGGTCTTGAAAATTTGTACCCAATTATTTGTTCTGATAGGAAAGTGTATGTGAAAGTAGATAAGTAAATAGAAATAAGTAGGCAGCAATACCATTATTACTATCACACTGTTATTAATATATATAGTTGTAAATATTTTGTCTGTGTTTTCTCATATTGCACAACAACTGTTTTTATTTTAAAAAATCAAGAAGTTTAGAGATTTCAGTTTGTCTTGAATGGCTACTTCATGCACTGCATTTATTTTCTGCATTCCTTTGTGGTGATTCAACTCTTTTACACCTAGGAATATATATCTGTAGTGCTGTTCTTTAACTAGAACTTTCAGATATCCAGAGATAACTTTTATCCAGATGGAAAAGAGATGGAAAAAGACACTACATGTCAAGCTTGGAATCACAGATCGGAATTCTCTGCTGCGTGACAAGGCAAAGACTGATATAATCAGCTAGAGAATTTTCATGATCCTAATGAAGAGCCAAAGAAACAGTTTACCAATCTGTACCACTGACTTCAGCAGGATATCAAAGGCTTGCAAATCAGTTTAGCATCTGGCCTTTGAAAATTTAATCAGGGAATTACAAGTGTTGGTAAATTAGGGCCTGATCTTGCTGACCTTTTGAGTCAATGAGAGTTTTGTTGTTGAGTTAATTGGAAGCAGAAATAGATCCTTTTTACTTCAAGTTGTCATATGTAACCACCTTTTGCAAACAAAATCACAAATTTTCTGCACCTGCTTTAAAACTGACTGTTTTCTTGATAAATCACCAAGCAATGTTTTGTTTTGGATTGGCAACCTCGTTTACACTCTGCAGTAAATCCAAAAAGTAGTTAAGATAGCCAAAATCTTGAATCTTCATTCTTCTGCATGAAAGAACTTAGGAAGGAATGAGAACATATCTGAAAAATGTTCGGAATTATCACATGTAGAGGTGTCAGACGGAGTGAGTAAAGGAAAATGAAAATAAAATATATATGTTTTCCTTTTTCCATAATCTTGCTTTCCACATGTTAATGTAACTTTCAGCTTGATGAAATCTCTTTTCTCTGGTGGAATGCATGTTATAATACATTCCATCAACTCTTTTAGCTGTGGCACCTAGTGAACCTTGATTCTGCTACCTCCTTTATGTAGGTGGGCTTGAGGGTGGCAAATAGTGCAATTTTTACCACTCTTAACAGTCTTACACTTCAACACTGAAATGACAGTTGTATTTTGACCCTCAAGAGACAGCACATTAGTTAAGAAAGCAGATGGAGTAGGAATTTCAGGGGACTTGGTTGACATGGTGCACAGTTATCACACAATATTATCTTTCCCTATTTCTAAAAAGAAAAAAAGCTGAAATTATGGCTGTAAGGACCATCCTCTTTTGAGGCACTCTCTATAGTGATTTGATATCACTACGGCAATTGCTTGAGCAGTCTTCTTCACTGAGCTCGAACTCGAGTTGGAGAGTATTGTGCTTGCCCAGCTGAGGCATCAAATATGTTGTCTGTGACCTGGCTCAGCTCAGAAGATGTGGAATATCGTCTCTTCACAGTAAAGGGAGCAATTGTAGTCAGAGATGACATTTACAACGTATTTTTCTGTGTTCACAGCATATAGCAGGCTCTAACATTGCAACACCTCCTTTGACTATCCCCATTAACTGCACCTACAGAGGTAGAAAAGGGACAGAGGGGTGAAGCTTGATTAGATCTATGCATTGCAAGAAGCCAAAGTCAGGACAAAACCCAAATTTTGTTGCAGTTTTAAGGAGGGACAGTTTCTCTCCTCTCTTGCAAGCTAGTTGTTCTGTTTTTTTGTCATCTACAGTAAAAGTCCTGGTTGTGGACACGGGCTGAGATACTGCTTATTCTTTTGACATTCCCTTCAAATGGAGGATTTTTATAGGAGCCCAATCAATCGAAGCCCAAGTGAATCAACTGTAAAAACTGTTTCATATTTTGTAATCTTTCAAATGAATGCACAGACAAATATCTGGGTTTAAAAGAAAGGAGTCAGAAATGATCTTGTGTTTGTTTAGAATTGTACACAATGTGTTAGCAGAAGCAATCAATACCTAATTACTAGTCTATCTCTGAGACCGCAGTCCTCTCTATTCTAATGTTTTCCACAGAGATAAACCACTCGCTGCATGACCTGATGCATTTGTTTTGACAGCTCTGCTTCAAACCTGACAGTGAATGTCATGGTCCAAGAATAGCCTCTGTCCTCCAAAAAAACAAGCTACAGCAAAGATAAAGTTGTAAAGTTGTGGTTAAATGCTAGGCATAACTAAATTCAGAAAATCACCATTACTCTGTGGTAAGATTATTCATTTAAATCAGCTGCTATTCAGAGCCTGCATTTACTTTTTACTCTCGTCAGGGTACCATGAGTGCTCCACTGAAATCTGTGTAACCAAGTACAGCATTTTATCCTATGCACTAAATAAGCATATAATTATAGACTACCTCATATTTTATATAACATTTAGGCACACTGTAAACAGACCCTTTCATGGTCTGGTTTCTGACCAGTGCTTTAACAATTCAGATACTGAGCAGTATGCACATTTCTCTGGGCGCCTGGTTTACCAAAGTCCTGAGGATTTTTTTGACAGCACTGAATAGGGAAGGAGAGTGTTTGTTTCTACTTGTGCATACACTTTGAAAGAGCTTAAATAAAGTGATTGGTCAGGAACATTGATTTCTTGCAGACTGTATGGTCAGAGTCTGTTTTCAGGAAGTAAAACAACTGAAGGTTCTGCCCTGGATTGATTATCCAGACCACGGTGGTAATTTGTGTACCACTTACTCAACAACACCATCATACAGCAATAGAGAAGGAGCTGCAGCTATGGACCGGAGACTCACTGTGTGACACAAGGTATAAATATAATTTAAACCAAAAATAAACCCTGTTTCTGCTACTAACTTTGAGTTCTGAGAGAAATTTCATGACAAACCTTGGACACCAACATAGGCTTTTTCATGTCCCTTTTTAAAATATTATTTTTTTTAATCTGTTTTT
The DNA here is from genome assembly GCF_964199755.1 of Larus michahellis. Lineage (NCBI taxonomy): Eukaryota > Metazoa > Chordata > Aves > Charadriiformes > Laridae > Larus > Larus michahellis. Next base: position 183,555,217 of record NC_133896.1, on the reverse strand, counting down.
AATGCATTTTGAGAATACATACTACAGGGTGTATGAAGGTACAGTAAATAATAGAATTATAGCATATGTAACTGTATTTAAAAATTGTTTCATTTTTCATTCTCTGTCACAGGATGACATTTACACCAAGAGGAGTTTGGTTTATATTTCAGTTCCTTTATACTGTTACATGTAACCAAGTATTTAGGCGGTGAATGCACAGTGGCTTTACAGTCCTATAGGTTTTCTTCATGTCACCTGTAAAAGTTTTCACAGTTAACCCTGGTTTGTTTGATTCCTCATTTAGTAGTGAATTAACATTCTCAAGTAACTTTTGCACTAACTCTTTTTTAATACTACTACCACCAAACTGTTCATAAACAGTGAAGGGTTTCCAAGGCCTTTGCAAAATTAAGTTTAGTCTGAGCAAAGCTGGTGATGGGATGTAGGTTAATTCCATCTAGCATTTGTAAGTAAATCTAGACTTGAAAGTCGGTAGTCTTGTTGGTGAATTTACTGGCTCTAATGAATCTAGAGATAGTCATCTCTAGAGACATTTTGGACTGAAGTTTACATTTTAGGAGCGCAATCACAGTAGTAGGAGCTGCAAGTAATTCTGTAGCTAACTTAAGCATGTCAGCAAAATGCAGTCGGAGGTTAATCTGTGACAAGGAATCAAGGTATAAGTATAAATTAACTTGTACATATACAGCTGTCATGTAGGTGGGTAAACAGCAATCAGGCTTTCATAGTTTTCAGTACAGCTCCCAAGTCTGTTTTCCAAGAAGCAGTCTAAACACAAGAAATAATTTTAATGAGAGATCTAGGCAGACAGTAAACCCTCCTGAAGTTCATTCTTGCCTCTGCTCCAGAAATTATTTTCTCACTACAAAACTTCACATAAAAAGCAAAACTCTCTACCTTGAAGACAAATATTACATGAAGTTTTTGGAGTTACAGTACTCATAAAAGAAGAGTACAGTTGTCTAAATGTGTAAGTAACTGCACTCACATCCGGTTTTAAACACTGTCAGTATTTTATAAAACATGTTATTATGTAAGTGAATCCCTGCAGTTGGCTCTATGTGTTCTAAGCCAGTAACTGAACTACTGAGTTGCTAAACATGCAACTCTAAGAGCCCTGAATGGCTATATGTCATGGAAGAAACTAACAACATGTGGAAGGTAAAGGATGAGTAGATACTTAGAATGCATGGACATATAGTTTGCAAGTGTATTGGGTTAGAAACAAAAACAAGAGAGAGGAAAAGCAATTAATTAAACACCCAGATACACAAGACATACACAGGAAGTGATAAGACAACAATAGGGACCAGAAGTCTCTAAAATAATAATAACAATAATAATAAAATAATAATAAATGAGGACCAGGGTCCGGGCATGGATCCTGGATGTACTTAGGGACTTGATCTAGAATTCAAGGGACCTGGGGACATGTACATGCCCATAGATCAAGAAAGGGAGGGTATGCATATTCCATAGCAGCTTGAGAGGACTAATGTATTTGTGCTATGGTACATGAGTTTCTGCATTTGCTTTTGGTGTTTATGTGTGTACCAGTAAAGATAGTGTTCTCTACCCCTTTGATTTGTTTGGTCTGCTGTGTACATAGTTCGTGTGTGTATCTGCGTGTGTGTTTGTATCCACATCTATAGAGCATATGCTCAGCCTTGCTACTATCTGGACCTACTAAAAGGAACAGCAACAAACACTGCGGAGGAGAAATCCCCTGGATATTAAAGTCTGATGAATGCGGCTTCCCTCAGCAGATACATATAGGATGTACATGACAATAGAAACAAGATGACCTTTTCTACAATATGCTTATACCTCTTGAAATGCAGAACGTAAAGTGAGCACTAATCCTTGCTACTGTGCTGTCCTTCTACACCCTCCTGCAAGAGCCTCAGGACAAGGAGAGGGTTTGTATTGTCCTCAGAGTCACTACTGTGTCAGGACAACAATTCTCCATTTTTACCAGTTTTCCCTATATATATTTTCTACAAGCAATAACGTGAAGTATATCTAAGGCACCTTATTCTTACTGGGTGTTCTTACTGGAAAGGCTGAATTCACCTATTCAGCTAAGATATTGTGTAACAGCCATAAATATATGTATTCAATGTCCTTTCTTGCTTCTCTTCCGCACATCCACAGCAAAAAAGAAAAAAAAAGAAAAGAAAAAAACACCTTCAACATTTTTTAGTCAAAGACTTTCTGCTTGTTCTTGAGCTAACTTCTCCCCTTCACAAAGTAATTCAATAGATTGTAAACAAGTGCTTTATTTTGTTAGGAATTGTAGCTCGTGTTTACTTGGATCATGGAAGAGATTTAATTGTTAAAGCCCTTCAGCATCATTCCAGACTTTGATCTTTTCTCCCTTATTTACATGCACTCATTAACAGTTATACTGCATTTTGGTTTATATGAAAAGACGACTGTCTTGTAGGCTCCCTTACTTATTTCTAGCCCTCCTGAAGGACTGTATCATGTAAAGAGTGAAACACTCTGAACTCCCGTTGCAGTGTATTAGAGACAATCAGTACCTTACAAGATACATTTATAAATGAGCAACCTTTTCTACACAGAAGAAAAAAACAGGATTTAAGTGTTCTGTTTTTCATCTCTAACACGCTTTTTTTTCAACTGCACTTTCCCTTTGTACTCAATTTATTTTGTATTTTATTTATTTGACTTAATCATTTTCAGCAGCGATTATGAAAGCTCTCTCCTCCTTACATCTTATCACCCGATCTTCCATTCTTCTACTTTCTATAGTTCAGTGTTAGCAGATCAAAAGAGAGGCTTTTCCTCATAGATACCTACAGTATTTACTTCTTTATTTTAATGCAATATTCTACCAACTCTGTTATGAAACCTTTTTATCTTTTGTTGGCTGGAAACAGAATGCTTCAGAGTAGTTTGCTATGTAATTGAATAAAAATCTCCTGTCATCCGCCTCTTAAATGTAAAGTTTCTGCTATTGTTCATTTTCCATTGAACCTCTGTTATTTGTCAACAGGTCTTTATAAGTTTTCAAACAATTTTGTCAGCCAACTTGTTTATGCTGGAATTAATTTTTTCTTACTTGTAAAACTGAGTTGTATCTAATTCTAAATCATTGGTGATGATTCTGAAGTCTTTTTAACAGTCAAAGCTATTGATATGCATCTTCACAGTAGTTATGAGTTGTGAATATCCCTTTGTCCCATTCAGGTCTACAGTACAATCCATGTCCCTCCCAACTTCTTCCTCATGCCCAGCCTACTCAGTTGCGGGGGGGAAGAGTAGGAAAAAGATAAAGCCTTGGTGCTGTGCAAGCATTGTTGAACAATAATCAAAACAACGGTGTGTAACCAATACAGTTTTGGGCACAAATCTAAAACATAGGACCATACGGGCTGCTATGAAGCAAGTTAATCCCGTGTCATCCAGCCCCAGTACAGCAGTCTGCATAGTAGCAAGACTCTAAGAAATAAATATGAGCTGTATTGCAAATAACTATGTTTGTGAGCTGCAAAATGGCTGAATGTATTGTGTATCCTGCTGTTTGGAAGAGTTCTGAATGACCTCTGTAATACACGAGAGGAAATCTACTTGATAATCTTTTAACTGCTAAAAGAACATGCATTAATTCTTTTGTATTACATATTCCCTCTCATTTAAAGTTAAAAGACAAGCTATAAATTGCAGAATTATCACTACTGAAACTACTACCAATTAGACACAAGTTACTTTAATCTGTTTGACAAGTGGTGTATGACTTTCCTCAAGGAAATATTACATAAATACTTCAAAATAGTTGTACTTTTGATCACCTACTATGAGGCATTAAGATCAGCTGTGGTACAAGCATGGAATCACAGTATCACTTGTAGTATCTTGCTGGGAGAGTACAGTCTGTCAGTAATGCAGGCCAAAAATTTGCAATGAACATGGGAAAGGCCTCAAACTGGCCAGCAATTTGAAGTGTATTTACTGTGTACTTTCAGTGAGAAGCTAAAAAATGTCAAATTCAAAAGTAAAATTTATCATTTGAAAAATATTTATTTATTTATTTATTTATTTATTTATTTATTTATTTATTTTAGGGAAATCCAGAAGCAATAGAAAAAGATATATAAACAAATATGACCACCCTGTTCTTGCAGCAGGTAGGTCTTGTTTTCCTGATTAGCTTTCAGATTGATATTTCAGAGACATTTTAGTGCATTGATATCTACAAAGTCCCTCTGGGACTAGAGGAGAGGTAACTCCTTCTATCATTTGTGAGGTGCAGCTCTGTGTGTCTGTGCCCTGGTCTCAGTAGCTTCCTCTTGTCTACTACAAGATGCTGCTTCTGGACCTCTCACTCCTTCAGCACATTTTACCATCTTTTCATGAATGATGCCACTTTCTCGTTTGCATACTGGCTAAGTTGATCCCTGAGCAGGAGTAGTTTCTGCCTCCAAGAAAAGGCTTCATAGTTTGCTTAGATAACTATGGTACAGTATTCATTGCAGGTATGAGTCTGATCAGTGAAACTGTTGTCATCCCTGTGCTGGATCTTCATAATCCTGCAGCACAGCAGTCACAACATATATTGTTTTTACTCCCAGCTGAGTTCATACTGAAGCAGACAAGGTGTGCTCACATAGTTTGGTCTTCTGAGAGGGCTATCCAGCAGACAGGTGGCATTGAACAACTGAAGAAGGTAATTTCTTTAACCTCATCAGTTAGATTCACAGGAGAATGCCTAAGAGTAGTCATAAATTATAAACTGTCTTGGATAATAATAGTGTTTAGTACCTCTCACTAAAGGGTCTGAAACTTCTCAGCGTCGTCCCAGTAAATGACTTAATAAATAGCTGAACTTTGTACCTATTGACTCCAGTTTAAGCAAGGAGTGAAGTTGTTAAGCCCCTATTTTTCCTGATCTTTTCAGTATTGTCTTGAGTGCATCCTTTTGCCCTTTTCTTCTTCTGCTACTATGCTAGAAGCTCTGTTATAAGAAGGTCAACGAACAGTTGCATTTGAAACTGTAAGTGGGCTGCACATCTAGAGATGAGCTGATGAGGGCATTGTAGGAGCAGTAGCGCCTCTTCCCGAAGACGGAGCCTGCCATTGCTGTAACTTTGTGCTAGCTGATTCATTGAGCAGCATTAAAGGTTATGGCAGTCAGTAAATAACCTGTCAAACTCCTACTGCTTCCCTTACCCAATTCAAAGGATTCATCAATCTCTGTATTCACTTGTGCTGCACATCTGGATTGCTTATTGATGATCTTGATCATGTTCATCAGTTGCTTGCTCATTTAATGCCTCTATAATCACCTCAAGCCTGTGTAAACCTTTTCAGAACCACTGAGGTGTAAAATATCTTCCCTTTGGTGTTCAAGGTGCCACTCCATGCATCCTGACTATGCTTTTAACGGTACTATATAGTCTAGTATAAGCTTACCTTCCTTCCCCTTCTAGAAGCATCTTTATTACAGAGCAGTAAATATCCCTACCTGAAAAGACACGCGCACACATACACGCATGTGTACACGCATACACACTCAGACACAAAGCAAAAGCCTCCCCCACTTCCTAATTAGAATTTTTAAATGTTATTTTTGATGGAAGATAAAATTACTTTTTTTTTAACAAAATAGATGTTTTAAACGTTGATTTTAGGAATAGGGATAATATGGTTATTCTTTGCTTGTTCAATTTCTCTATGAATTGTTAACTAACAAAGAGGCAGCAGCAGTGTTGATTGATTTTGTAGGTATGCTCACAGTAATATTTCCTTCAAAAGCCCAACATCCTGGAGAATTTAAACAATTTTTCTGTGACAATTTAATGTAATGCCATATGGGTTATAAAAACAAAACCACAGTATTTTTTCCTTTTTGTTGTGAAAGGAAAAGACATACCGCACTGAGAGATGCCATAAACAGACGAGAGAAAAATATGTGAGTATTTTTCCTGGGGAGCACCCTCACAAGAACAGCTTTCATGCCATCAGCTGTTCCTCTCTGGCTTCCCCAGGATATAGTCAACCTCCAGCAGAGACTCCTATAAATCTGGAAAGGCAGAAGAGCCAAGCATTCCGTGAAGTCCATTAAGAACTTCACTGTGATCAATCTATTTTGTGTGGAGTATGGCTGGATACTTGCCGGTACAAAACCCTAAGATCTATATCTAAGCAAACTGATAGTGCTTACTTAAAGTGTTTCTCTTCTCTATGCTCACTGCAGGAGATTTACCTTCCTGTAAGGAAACCAATGATGGTGAAAGTGAAGACTTGATAATCTTCCTTTGTGTGCTGCTTCCTAGTTAACATGAAAAAAGTAATTGCAACTACTTCCACATTAGGTGTTTATTTTTTCTTTCATTCTGCTTTTAAAGTAAATCCCCAGAGCTTTGTGTTCTAGACATAGATATTTATTATAAATTAATTTTTAAAATAAGGATATGGCTGCTCAATATCCTGCTGAAACTCAGCCAGATATTGAATGCAACAGCTCTGTCTTTATAATTAAATCTGAACTTGGAATAAAAATCTATATAAATGCAGCCTTCAGTTTTTGCAGACATTTTTGTGGCTTTTGTTTTTTGTGGTTTTTTTTAATTCAAAATCTTACTGAAATGTGAGGACTTTTCATGAAACTCTGAATGATACATATTTATCCACTGGAATTACATCAGAACTACATTTTTGGCTTGTGTTTAATTTGAAGAATACATTTGCAGAACTGAATCTTGATATTAGCATACAGATGGAATTGAACAGTATGTCAATACTGACTGACAAAGCAGATAGATTGCTGGTTGCTTTATTTTAGTTTAGTTCCAAATTTTCTCATGGAGAATATAAAAATGTAGAAGAGTATTTCAATTTTCCATTTCATTTAAACTGAGAAGAAAGTAATAATTTGAGGAAAACTAATAAAAGACTGATGTTAGAGTATGATTGACGTGTGGCTAAAATGTGTTTCGGTTGTAAAGAAAGTCCAGCACTAATAAAACAACATTGACAGGCTTGCTACCTTCAGGCCTCTCTTGCTCACATATAATTGATTTTAAAACAATATCCAAAAGAGAAAAGAATGTCTTGCTATGTCTGTGTGAATTTTTCCTGTGTTCTACTGTCTTTGTTAGGAGGCATTTGAAATTAAATAACAATGTATCCTATGGCAAATATAACTAATTATTTTTTTCTTTACTGTTTTATTTTTTAAAAAGCAAGCTTTGGAGCTCCACTGGGAAGATAAGATGTTTTACGTGTGTATAGCTCCTAATAGGTAAAAATGTGAGAGATGGAGTGAGACAATTTGATGGTCTGGGTGAACCAACTTTTAAACTTTTTGCAGTGCTGGAGAAAGAAGGAGGATTCAGACGTTCCTTGCTATTAAGGTGAAGTATAATAATGATTTTCCTTGTTTATCTGCATAAACAGCTGTTATTCTGTGAGTCAGAATATGTGGAGTCAAATCCCAGAAAAGTAAATACTTGTATTTGTAATTTTGTTTGGATTTAGTGGATGGGATTTGTCTGGTACCAAATTCAGCCTCCTTTTACCATCCGTAAAGAGAAGCAGGCACTTCAGGCAAGATTCTTCTTATCCTAAACTGAACACCACACAGCCACTCCCTCTCTCCTCCCCTACAGTGGGATGAGGGAGAGAATCAGAAGAGTAAAAATGTAAAAGCTCATGGGTTGAGATAAAGGCAGTTTAACAGGCAAGTGAAAAGCTACACGCAGAAGCGGAGCAAAAGGAGGAATTCATTCACTACTTCCCGTCAGCAGGTGGGTGTCCAGCCACATCCAGTAAAGCAGGGCTCCATCATGCATAGCAGTGACTTGCGAAGACAAATGCCATAACTCTGAACGTCCCCCCCTTCCTCCTTCTTCCCCCAGCTTTTATTGCTGAGCACAACATTGTACAGTATGGAATATCCCTTTGATCAGTTCGGGTCAGCTGTCCCCTCCCAGCTTCTTGCACACCCCAGCCTACTTGCTCGTGGGGCAGTGTGAGAAGCAGAAAACGCCTTGACACTGTGTAAGAACTGCTCAGCAATAACTAAACCATTGGTGTGTTATCAACAGTGTTTTCTTCACAAATCCAAAACATAACAACACACAAGCTACTGTGAAGAAAATCAACTCTATCCCAGGCAAAAACAGTACAAAAGGCCAAAGGAATGGCGGTAAAGAATTGTGTGTCTCTCTGTTTAGTGCAAACGAATCTGCGGGTGATTAGTTCAGAGGTAAGTGTCCGCAATGCAGATGTCTGAAGGAACTAACATAAATCCCACCCAATCTGCCATTATAAAACAACATCTCAGCCTCTACATACTGTTAAAATCTTTCCAGAAGGAAAGGTTTAAATATTAGACTTTTTAAATTTATTTATTTCCTACTGCTCATTGGCATTTTTAAAACCTAACATCACTGAAATGAACAGTAAAACTCTTATTTCTTCTTTTGGACCTGAATGTGTGACATAATTAGCAAAATTACGGAAATGGCAACCAATAGGCTCATAGGCTTTGTTTCTGTTCTGCTTTTTTTCCCTGACATTACGGATATGTCTGCGCTATAAAGCAATGCAGACCCAAAACCCCTAGTCTGATCCATCAATTTCAATTCAGCATTGGGCTCCAAAGTCAAGTGAACTAATCCGGTTCCTCACAACAAAACCTGATAGAATATTTGCATTTAGTTAACGACATTCACTCAGGTCTGCATCAAAAGACAGTGTGGATGGGCTTTGACTCTCTCCATTTTTCACTTTCTCCCAGAACTCCCCATGCAGGTTCTGCACCCTCAAGCTCACCCATGTGCCTAAGACATATCTTGTTCTTATGCTGCAAAAGTATTGTTTTAGTGGGCTACAACACAGCTCTCACTGTATTTCAGATATTTCCAATTTTATATTCAGTCTTCAGAGACCCCACAATGAGTGTCTGGGCCAACTGCTCTGTGGTCAGAGTGAAATCCACTTGTCTGAATGTTTAGAAGTGTTACTGTGAGCTACTCTACATGATCTGACAGAGAAAGGGGTGGCATGGATAACTCCTTGTGTGGATGCATTTAGCAATGGAGATGTTACCTGTGAAAAACACTAGGTTTAACACAATGTATCAGAAAGATAATCTAGGTATAATCAAATCTGAATCAGGATGGAATTAATCTCAGCCAGCTTTAAGCATCTGCATTTGAGCGACTTGCCTAGACTCCCTTGATAGTCAGTGGAGGGAAGCAGACATAGGATACAAATCATCTGACCTTTTTAGGCACTTGCCTTTAGAAGAAATGAGAACTGTTATGTATTATAACCACTTTTCTCTAATGACTGTTCAGTGATCTAGGCAAATAATCAAGATGCAAAAGTCTACATTGCATATGTCTGAAGTTAAGAGAGAGGCATTTTTGAAACAGGTCTGTTCTACAAGCTTTAAAATTCATAGGCTTGTGGATAGTTCTGCTTTCTACAAGCCATCACGGATGTGCATGCATCAGTTATGACTCGAACTCTAAGTCACTTCAATCAAAGCTGATTCATGAGATACAGCTTCCTTAAAATTGTGGTTTTAAAGCAACATGTGGTATCCATAGGAATGCTTTATTATATGCTCTTAGGGATGACATAGATCTGATTTCTGCTGAATTATGTTGTATTCTTATGTTTTCTTTCAACTAGTTCAGGGCAGCAGCTGCCAGTCTATAAAAATTATTTAAGTAGATTATGTTAACCCATGGTTATCGGTCAATTTTGTGCATGTTTGTGTGGGGGAAATATAACCTTTGTCTAATGGGTTTGCAAAAGTTAATTAAGAATACTAAGCCTGTTATCATTAGGCTTAAATTCTTTACAGAGAACTCCTTCACTCCCCTGAAACATTTTTGTGCACCTCAGAATCTTAGAAAAGCTTAAAACCATTTTTAGAAAGCAGCTGTGGGAAAAGATGAGCTTAATTGCTGCTCAGAAAGAACTGAAATGCACATTTGCACCATGATTAATACCTTTTTGTTGCAAGCTTAAGATTTCAAGGCTTGTCCATGTCAAATTAACATTGCAGTTCAGAACAGATTCGTGTTGCTATTGACCTAAAGTAACCATTATTAGCAACAACAAAGCTTCAGCCATACATTTTACAGCTGTTGGGAAGGAAGCCCTGTGTGCGTTAGTGGTGGTCTGGCTTTTGAAGAGGCTTCTCTTGTAACCTTTGCAATAAGACCAGACTGCTCAGGGCTTTATCCAGTTGGGTCTTGAAGATACCAAGGTTGGACACAACCTCTTTGGACAAACAGCTCCATTTCTAAGACCACCCTCCTGTTGAAAAAGTTTCTGCTTATATCCAGCCTGGGCATCTCTCATTTCAGGTCATATCTGTTATCCCTTGTACTTCTGCCACACACCTCTGTGATGATTCTGTCTATGTCTTGTCAGTAACTTCCCTGCAGTTACCCAGGGACTGCTGTTAGGTCTCCCTCAGCATCTCCTTTCCAGGCTGCATTCCCTCAGCCTCTCCTCACAGGCCAAGTACTCCAGCACCAACTGTTGTAGTGAGCCTCCACTGAACTCACTCAGTTTATACATATCTTTATACATATCTTCCTTGTTTTGCGGATCCGAAACTAGACGCAGTATTTTACACACCATCTGAAAAGTACTGAGTAAAGGAGAAAAGTAGATTCTTTCTATTAGCTGGCTATGTTCCCACTCATACAGCTCAGGAGGCTTTTTATTCCGGGACACACTGCTGGTTTACAATCAGCTGGCTGTTCCCTACGGCTCACAGCTCCTTTCTGCAGATCTTCTCCCCAGCTACTTGGTCTCTAGCCTATTGCTGCAAGGGGTTCCTCCTTTCTAGGCGGAGGACTTCAAATTTGTTCTTGCTGAATTTCATTAAGTTCCTGTTAATCCATTTCTGCTACATGTCCGTGTGTTCCTGTATGGTTCCTTTGGTACACTGAGTGCATTCTAGGTTGGTATCATTTGCAAACTTTACAAGTATGCGTATTCATATTGTAGTTTTGAATTTCTGTTCAGATTAATTTCATACATACAGATTAATTTCATACGAATACTACTGCATTCGATTTGCTGCTTACAATTCCCAGGCTAACCGTGTAACAAGTGGCATTGCAGTTGCCATTGGAAGGCACCGAGCTTCCTTATCTTCTTGGAGACAGTCAGCTGGGATAAACAGAGTCTGAGAGGAACTGAGATCTTCCTCCACAGTCTGCTGCTGAGAACAGGTAGAATGATAAGAAATCCTAGGAACACTTACAGCAGATGATTGTAGACTCAGTCTTCAGCTGAGTAAATACTGAATTATTAAAATAATGTTTAATATGTTCATAAACAAATCTGGAGGACAGCAAAGTGGAGGCACAGATATTCCCATTTCCATTTCATCCCTTTCTCTCTGTAACATTCTTATTTTTTAGTTCATCCCCAGATCTCTAAGCCATTCATATTTTTCATCTCTCTCCCCCAGCTGTGATGAAGGATCAAGGGAAAAGCAATTGTTTACAGAGAGGTAAGAAAATGATGAAATTATGTAGAGGGAACAAAATGATTAGTGTTCACTGCTGGTTACCCTGCAGTTGAGGTAATACTTTTCAGAAACTCATTGGCAGTGTAGAAGAGAGCTAAAATTTGAAATCTGAGGATGTTGAGAAAGTAATAATTTTTTTACAAAAAAGAATTGCACTATCCCAAGGCACTAAAATCACAGGTATCCCAATGACAGTTCATGTCCTGAATATTTCAGCCAATCTATAGTCTACCCTTATAAAACACTAGAAAATGTCAAGCAGAGAGGCGGGACAATCATAAATTTGCTGTTTTATAAACAATGCACCAGGAGTCCAACTGCATTTATCCCCTTCCCCTTACTCATGAACAAGGTAGTATAGTATAGTAGTAGATAGTATCTCAACTTTTATTAATCCTGTATAAACTATTGTGCTCTTTTATGATTAGAATCATGCTGTGCAAGTATAGAAAGCTAGGCTGGCTCATTGAACCCAGCCTTGTTTTGTGAGTTTAGATAAAATCTTGCCTGCAGGATTGTCATAGCTTCACTATCTCAGTATCTTTAATTGATACTTTTTTCCTTTTTTTTTTTTTCTTTTTTTTTTTACCCTCTGCAGTTGTTACTGCCTCATCATTTAGGAGCACAGGAGCCTCTTGCTCCCTTTCCACTTCCTGCCACCAGAGGGGCTGCTACATGTTGATAAGTCACAGAAACACCAAACACTTCAGAGACATGATTAATGGCAATAGCTACTTTGGTTGATGGATTTTGATCCCCCAGCAGAAATCTGGCATCAATCATGTGCCTGAATTTCTCTGTGCTGCTAGATGATTTAGTACCCCATGTCCTATGCTCTACAACTTCCATTTGGAGCTGAACAATTTCGCTGTCACCTTAGAAGTGTAGCAATAATTTCCACTCTGCTTTAGATTCCAAAGTGTTGGCAAGCCACTGCTTTTAGGGCACCCTACCAAGGAGGTCATAAGAACTATTAGAATAGGGAAGATACCCCATTAATTATCCTTTGGCTAGCCATGTATAATCCCCCTACCCTCCCAAATTGAAAACAAAACAGTAATTCTGTGCAATTTCAGAGATCTATGTGTTCTGTCTAATATTTTCTTGTAATTTGTGAATGAAAGCTTGTGTGATAGTATAGAATTTCTGAACTTCAGAATTATTGCTGAATTTCTACAGAGAACTTTTACACATTAAAATGAAGATGTAAAAGCTGCAAAAAGATGTACTAAATCACTTAAGCACTTGAAATCTCAGGTGTATGATCAGTGCTAGATAGGTCAAATAATTTTACAGTTATGTTGATATGAATTCTGAAGGTGTTAGGTAGGTTTCCAACTAATATTATACTAGTAAAGTTAATTAAACAGTTAATTAAATGGTTTAATAAACTATCAGTAAGTTAATATAAAGTACTAAAATCAAATTAAAAGGATGTGAAAGAAAACAGAAGTTAAGAAAAAAAATCCCACACCAGACTCCCACTAAGTGTCTTGAGAACATTAGCAAAATTAATTGTTTGAATGTCTCTGTGAAATGATGATGCAAATACAGAGAATTAAGCATGAAGTGGCTTTGACCAAGGTCACAGAAGACATCTGTGGGAAGTGAAGTCAGGGAGTTATGAGACTGAGTTCAACAATTTACAGAACTGCTTTTCTGTCTATAATTCTCAGAATGCACAAATAATAAGCTACATCCCAACAATATTACAGCTCATCCAAATCAATTTGATATGGTGACCATTGCAAAAAATACATTAATATTTCCTTTCTGTCAGGAGAAATGTCTTACATTTCAGACCCTGAACCTAGTAGAGATTACTGAGACAGCTAATGTCCTCTAGTCCTGGTTCAATTAATAAATTAGTGCCAGTCTAAATCAAGATTCCTTTTATGTGTGACTTTATTAGTGCTGTTTAGTGATGTTAGAAAGACAGGTTGAAAGTAGAGTTGGTCAATGTTTTAATTTTTTAGTCCTGATAAAGAGAATTTTTCAAAGTGCTCAATTGCTTTTATGTTTTCCAGACATAAATGTTAATAAAGCACAAATGTTTTAAGATTTAAAAAAACCCAAACAACTTTTTAAGGACATCCTCTAATTATGTATTTTACTTGCATGTCACCTCTGGCTGCCCAAGCATATACAGATAACATCTGATTTCCCTAGCATGCTCATCTACATCTAGTATGTTTAACTAAGCAGCTGTCTGACTTTCACTAAGAACTGTGAATCTGAAGACCACTGTATTTAAGTTTTCTACAGTTTGCTATCATATAAAACTCATTCTATGTGGTTTGTTATTGGATTCTTGATATAAGGTAATGCTCACATAGGAAACCAGATCTGTTTAAGTGGATGGTTGATAACCATTCAGATGGAAACAAGAGTCTTTGTTATGATGATCTTTGCAATGGCAACTTCAGCTGGACTGTGTTAGGTTCCCAGATCCACTATGGTGCTGAATTCTTGTATCCTCTGATCCCACCTGACCTCCCTAGGGCATGCAGGTTTCTTTGCTGTTGATTATCTTAAAATTTATACAAAACGTCTCCTAACCATCTTAACTACATGGTCTCTCACATGATTATCTTTGTTTCAACTGACTATTTAGAGGCATCTAGTATATGCAAAATTTGATCAACTTTGCAGCAGGAAAGAGGTGGGGGAATGTCTGGAAAGAATGGCCAGATTCTCCATGCATGATTAATCAACACACTGAAGAAAACAAACTGACTTATGCACAGCAGAAGCTGCCTGGTGGAAGTCTTCAGGGCAGTCCCAAGTTCCCACCTAAGAGCTCCAGCAGAGATTAGCCAAATGCTGTGTTGTGAAGGTGACTAGGAGTTCTTTCCATCATCCGCTTGCATGTCAGTCCTTTCTCTCAAACCTACCCACTGTCTCATCTACACATTGGCTAGCAGAGAGTTGCTGGAGTACTGCAAGACATTAGAGACTAAGTGCATTAGGTATGCTCACAGGCACAGCTCTGATTGCACCACAACTGTAACTGTGGAAAAGACTTGTTTCATATTGATTACTCATAAATTAGGTTTCATAGCAGTTGCCACAGGACTAATTTTCATGCAGTATGTAAGCTGGTCTTTGAGCCAGAGTTTGTAGTCTGAGTTTGATGCTGCACCTGTAGAGATTAATTTGGAGTGACTCACAAATAATAATTTTTTAAAAATACAACCTCCTCCCCAGACTTGGCTACGAAACTTTGCCTCTTTGTCAAACATGTTATTGATCTGCTTCCGTCTGTCTGTTCTGTCAATATAAAATGCAAGCTTTCTGGTGTGAGACTTTCTCATGCTTTGAAGAACTGTACCTATGACATGCATCCCCATTATACACTGGAAGACCTTAGGAATAGGGAAATCAGAGTGCCAAAGCAAGGCCCTTATGTCTCCCAGACCGTCTCCAAGAAAGAGTTGGTTGACTCGAGAAAAAGTACTGAAAGCTTTCAGAATGTAAACACTGTAAAAAATAATTGGCTGTAGGAATCTTGAAGTATGGGAATACTTATTGAAGTTCCTGGATTTAAGGTTTATCTGTCTCATTGGATCTAGTGCTTGCAGTCCCTCCGATGGATTTTCTCCAGACGGAAAATCACTCCAATAAAGAAGCTCTTGAGTGACAGTGCACAATAATTTAGTCCAGCGATTATAATTTATGGTCCAAAAACTTCTGCAGGCATGTAATGACTCCTAAATAGTCCAAAAAAATTATTAAAAAAGCAATATTATTGTCAGTGACTAAAATTCATAGAACAAGAGTCTGCACTTCCGTGACAATGGTTTAAGAATCTGTAAATTGCAAAAGTTAGAAAAAATATTTGTTCATCAATAGGGACATTCACTCAGAAAATGGAAGACTTGGGTTCTGCACTTACGTCAGGAACATTGCACCTACATCCTTATATCCTGGACATCATCCGTGGCTGTCAACTACTTGTAGAATAAGAAGGAAGGCTGATTCTCTTCTTTTTCTGTTCAAAATGGGCCATTCTGTAGCCAGGAATGAAAACGTCAGGAAACCAGAAGGAGAACTAGCACAAATGATACGACTCTACCATACATATATTGGGATGAAGCAACATCAAAACTGTTGACATCGGTAAGTCACTGAATAAAAGATGGGAAAAATCAATACAGCATAATATAAATTGCATTAATGCCTCTAAACAGCATTAGGCATTATAAAATAGTGAAAAATTTCTAGAACATTTCAAGCCACATAAAGGAAATAAATCAAAGCATTATATATATATATAAAAATATTATTTTGAATTAATAATATAGTATAATATTGTTATATCCTGTAATTCTTCCAGACTTGTGAGAATATGTTAGAAAAATTGAACTCCTGTTAGCATCATTTTATATATTTTTGCAAGGAATCTTGAGATGAGTCACATAAGAGAAATTAATAAAAAATTGTATTTCCAGGCTTGTGGAATGATTCTTCACGATAGGCAGATTGGTTTTGACCATAGAAAGAAAGCCTATATCTCTATCTTAGTGATTTATCTAGTCAGGATATTTTGATTGTATGCTTGCTGACTTGTTAAAGTACCACCTGTAATGCAATGTATTCTACTAAAACATATTTCACAGAACATATTTTTGGAACATAGTCTTCACAAATATAAGTATGTTATTTAGGACAAAAAAAAAAAAAGTAATTTTTCCCTATTGGTAAATCCTTATTCAATTCACTGTCATACTGAATTCCAGTGAAATTCAATAACTTCTGCTGGGAAAAGTTTTTAAATAACTACATCAGCATGGCCATAAAAATTGTAGAAGGATTGAAATCTGACTTGGAACACTAATAATTTGTCTTACTAGACCATTCTTTGTCCAGAAAGACTCTAAAGTATTTTGCAAAGAGCAGCAACCGTCTAAACTGCAGTGAGTAATACATTACCTACTTGTAGAATTACTTACATAGAAAAGTACTGTTCAAATGTTATGAGTAGCCCCAAGGAGAGTAGCAAGATTGTCTACTTCTGCGTACACTTTGGCGTATGCAACTTTCTGTGTCACTTTTCTTTATTTTCTTATCAAATTAGAATTAAGAGCAGATTATACTTGTAAATGCAGTGTTTTCTTATCTTATTTATAGAAATTTAAAAAAAAGAAATTGTCATCTTCAATCAGATCTATATGACTGTCTAAATAAAAATAATTTATTGAATGATCAATCAAAAATAAAAAAACTAAATGCTTTTCTAAGTGACATTCTGATTACAAGCAGCAACATTCCACTGAGCATGCAAATGACATTGCCCTCATAATCTCTTTTAAAAAGAGATGCACATGAATGAAAAAGAACAAATCTCATCACCCTTCACTCCTTTTTTACTATTTTGCTAGTACGTACTCCCAACCAAAAGCCCTTTCTTTCAAGTGGTACCTTTAAACACCTGATTATCAGAATTTTAGTAACTGACATTTCTAGCAACAGCGCTCCAAAATCACTGCATGACAATTTGTTAAAGAAGGATCTGTTATTTGTTAATTAAATCAGTGCCTAAAATATATTTTGTTCCTGCCATTAAAGGGGAAATACAATTGAAGGGAATGAAGGTAGTATGTGGGGAAGGAGAAAATGCAATAAAAGGTATTGTATAATAACTCAGGCTCACAAGTAACAGAATCAGAATAGTCATCATTAGACCGAAGTCCTCTGTCCCCAAGGACACCAGTAACGTATGCAATCTGTCTCACACCATTTTACCAGCAGGGCTTAATTGTGGCTCAGAAGGCCTATCATCGACTTAGACAGAAGGAAGGTATTTCTATACAGTCCCAGGTTTGTCTACTGAGGTTGGTAAGGAAGGTATCACTAAGTACTTGTTAGAATGGTATCAATGGGGACACCTGCTTGAAACTGGATTGATGCCTACTGCACATCATCACCTTGAGTGTATGCTAGCACTGAACCAATGATCTAGAACTGAAATACTCTGATAAAGAAGCATCTGCATCAGAGGGTTATACAGTTACAAATTATTAGCAGCCAACAAAAGTAAGATAAAATTATATAAGAGAAAACCAGACCAAAACAAAGTGCATTCTATTATGAGAAGGTTTATTAATATGTGATGTAACCATCAATAGCTCACATTTGCAAGAGATACTGGTACATACATGAGAGTAAGAGAAATTGCCACCAGCAGCAGCATTAATTTATAAGAGAGACAAGTTTCACCTTTGAACAAATGCTAATTTCAGTTACACATAGAGAATTCAAATCCATACTCTATAAAATTACTTTATCCTGCCCAATACATTTCTTGTGACAGTGCAAGTGAGGCCATTACCAGTGTATTAGTGTAAACTTAAAATATGAGCTAGTAAATAATAATTTCAAAATTTATAGTATAAAACAAAGCAATACATGAAGACAAAAAAAAAATATAGACTTCTATTATTTACCTTTATAACCTATCTTACTCCTTTGCTCCATTGTTTCAAATCCTGGATTGTATTTTAGGCATATCTACTTGAGCAAGGGCAGGCAAATGTGATTTACTCTTTGTTGTACATAAACCCACAAAGATATGACTGTTTAAGCTTATAAACTCTGCAAAGTGGGAAGCTCTCCAAGTTCCAACATACCTCACTGATATGGTTGTGACTTTTAGGAAAAAAATGCCTTGTATCTAACCACCTCAGAATACGATCTAGAAGAATACAGAACTATACGCAGCCTACTGGAAAACCTTCTGTTGGCTTTTCATTATTATGAAGAAATTGTGTTCAATTTCAATGATTTATAATTTTTAATCCCTCAGACTTCAAAAAAAAAAAATGCCTTTCTTGATCATCTTGTAGACAACCCAGAATATTTTCAATGCAAAGTCTAGATATCAGCTGTGGCCCATTTTTTATCATCTACTGTGTTTTCTGTCATTCAACATATTTTTAAAAATCTCTTTAACGGTTTTTTATTGTGGTTTGTATTGTACTCCTCAAAGTACTTTTAAAACCATAAGTATTGCTTAGTTATTTCTCCATTCCACTCTACTTTGTCAAGCTTTGTTTTCAGAAATCAAATAAAAATGATATAATGGAATAGTAAACTTAAAGGGGCCTTCTAGGTCATGGATCTCTTCTTCCTCTCATCACAGTTAATCGCTTTGTATAATGCACTTCATAAACTGATCTATTTCTGTGTTAACAGTAGCTATGCTTTTTTCCCCTTTTTTTTTTTCCCCTTGATTTGTTTTTGCCTCTACTACTGCTGTTAAACAGTTTCTCCAAGATTCATTCCTCAGCTTACAAACATACTTTCACTGTCAAGCCTACATTGATTACTCACGGCTATTTTATACCCATCTATTCTTGTGCCAACATTGTCTGTTAGCTAAATAACTCTTTTTCCTCCCTCAGGTTTACTACTGATTTATTTATAGGAAACAATTATATTCCCTCTCATCCTTAGATTTTCCAGATGAAACAAGCTGTGTTCATTATGTGTCCTTTATTCTTCAGAAGGTCCTAATAGTCTTCTTCCTTCTTAAAATAATTAGATAAGGTGAAGATACAGTGATTGTCCCATACTTCTTACATAGCTTGAAGCATAAGCGTGTTGGTAGAACATATTTGTTAGTGGGAAACAAGCATCAGGACTTTGAATGACTGGGTTATCCAATTATACTCATTCACTGATGAACCAAGTAATACAATAAAAATAGCTGTGGAATCTAGGAAATCATCGGTTGGTATCAAACCACGATAAATCATGACAATACTATGCCCTTAACTGTTAAAGTTTTAATTTTCTACAGTGAACATTCACTACGTATGACATTTTTAATAGTTTCATCTTTTAAGTTTAAATTAGTGTAAAATATTCACCAACCACACGAGTATTTTCTGAATTTAATCACTGTGTATGTCTATTTCATGCAATGTAATTAAATGCAATCCTTCTAGAAAATTCATAGAAGTTCTGTAGTAGCTGTGACAACTTAAAAACTAGTGTGTAATTTGAAGTATTTCTCAGAACATACTTCTATGCTGACAGGTAACTATTATGACTAAGAAAATGATCTATTACATTAAGTTTTTCTAAGAGTCTTTGTATATATTTCTTTTACCAGGGACAGTTGCAATTTAATAGTGCATTAAAAGACCATGTGTTGTGCCATTTGTCATGTAGTATTTTTATGTAATCTAAGCTACAAGTTCCTGCTTGAGCCCTAATTAATCTAACAACCACCTCATTAACTTTTCGGAAAGCCTCACTCTAACTTAAGGTTAATTATTTAGCACTTTTGGCATAACTGCTACACTACATATGTGCTTATTTTTCTCTATTTATAAGATCCACTTATAAGTGAAAACTAATTAATGAGTAATGAAAGTTTTGCAGACCAGAAGGTGATATTAAGTATTTGATTTCTCTTTTTATAAGAAGGGAAAGAAGAGACAGAGCTACGGCAAAGAGGATTTATTTATCCCTACATATATAATTTCATCATGACTTTACCTAGTCCCTCCAGTTTCCTTTCTCAGGCAAAAGACAGAACAGAAACTGTTAAGGGGCAGTAATCTTCTAGTGTACTCATCTGACACATCAGATGAATCACGCTTTTTCTGCGCCTTGTAAAATGATAGCTTGTAAAATCAGATGTAGATATCTACTGTGTAGAGTCTAAAGTTAGGTAAGATGAATCCCATCTAAGTTGTGTTTATCGTCACCATATCATATAAATGATATGTATAATCATGCACACAACTATAATTATGTTTATTTGATATACATAATTACATCTCCAGCTAGTCAAATATTACAGAAAAAAAAATTGTCATCAGTAAATGCTACCATGTTAAAACAGACACTTTCTGTTTGATTGTGTCAATTATATTGATAATTTCTTTGGAATCCTTCCTTCCTTCCTTCCTTCCCAGCCTCTCTTTCTTTACCTCATTCCTTCTTTCCTTCTTGCCTGCCTGTCCTTCCATCCCCTCACTTGCTTAGTTTTGAAAAGCATTTGATTATATTGATTTATTCTATTTATTATTTATTTTTAATTTTGACTTTTCATAGATATAGAAGTACACTTTCATGGGTTTTTTAAATCCCTTCCATAGCATAAGAAATGTTTTAAAAGGTCAAACATTAACCAAAAAATGAACAATTATTTTTATATTAAGTTGCAGGTTTTTGTTTGGTTGGTTATTTTTTCCAAGTTATAAAAAAAAAATTCAAAAAACCAAACCAACTAATTAGTGAAGTAATATTTGCCAGTCCTACTTTTTCCCTATTATGTGATCAGTTTTATGTTATTCAAATGCTTCATCTGAAACTTAAACTAAATCTACATGGATACAATGCTTATTTGTAAGTGAAATCCATTTTCAGTTTTAAAACCTTGGTCTCGGAGCCTTAACGATTCTTGTGCCCACTCACTCACAGTCTGATGGAACTTACAAAGCGTGTCTTTTTTATGGCTGTTTTAACAATACTGTCTGGCTCCTAAAAATTAATAAAATCATGTGGATGTTCAGTACATACATTGTGACTAAGTCAGCAAAAGTGGGGCATGCGGTGTAGCTCTGCCTCTCTTTCAAATCTGAGCCATCTATCAAGTTGGCTTATGATTGATTTTCTCTAAAACGTTCTGCATTGCAGTGCTGTGGCAGCACACTGTTTTTACAGGCTTTTTTTTTTTTCCTGCGCCCCAGCTGGACTCACAGGGCAATTCAGCAGCTGGTGCAAATTGTCATTCCTCCCCTTGACGGACAGGATGGTAAGAACAGACATTGAGGATTTGTCCTTCAGACTTTGCCTTGATATCTGAGACTCAAATTGGCCATCCTAAAATCCTAAAACCTAGTAATCCTTGTTCCTCCATTTCTCCACTCACTTACTGAAAACTAATTGAGAGTACTTTTAGACATCTAACTCCACTTTTCTCTTTTAAGTCTCAAGTTCCTATTAAAACAAAATATTTCCAGGATGCAAAAAGCTCAGTGTAATGTTTTCTAATTTATTTGAGACTGTCATACAAGAATACCTGTTTTATTTCATACTGGATAAAACTGTTTTCATGTTAATTAATCCAAAGAGTTTTTGTTGTTTTGTGGTTTGTTTGTTTTTCTCTCTATTAGTCCTTACACAAATTCTATCAATATCAATACAATATACACTGTATTGTGTTGTAATTAACACAAAGAAAACTAAGTATATATTCATAATTGGAATACACCTGAAGCACTCAGAGCAAATCCCTCGATATCTGTTGTGGTTTGTGCTGCAAAATACAATACATATAGCTGCCTAATTTGCAGATACAATATTCTGGTCTCTTATTCCATTTAGTATTACAAGTAAGAAAAGTCTTTAGGAGGGAAAAAATTTTCTGGGGAAGAAACTGTGGGATGTGCCCTACTTTGTATGTGTCCTTCCGTGTCATCGTCTCAGGCACCATTTCTCCAAGATTTGTATAAATACTGGGCTTTGGGGAAAAAATGCAGTTAACATGGCACAATTTCCCCAAATCCTTATGTAGCCAATGGAGAGAAGGCAGCTCTTCTGAGCACAACAATATAAATGGAGCAGCTGAAATACCTTATCTACTGATAACTACTGCACCCTTAGATGCTGCAGCATACCTGCGGCAGCGGCATGTGACTTGCAGGTGTGACACAGGACCTAGGGAACCCCATGTCCTCCGAAACACCATCTGGAGGTTGCGCAGAAAATTCTGGAAGCAAATATAAATGTCAACTCTTTGTCTCTGGTTAGGTGTCTGCACATGACTGCAAGACTTCTGGGCAGAGGATTTTCAGGCTACAGACAAAGAAATGAATGAATTTAGAACTGCTACTAGGACAGGCAGTCTTGTAGTATTGCCATGTGGATTTTAGGTAGCTAAACCCCAGTATAGATAATCTAGGTGGATTGAATATTACCTGCAGTTATTTGATGTAATTTGGTTATTTAGGGAATCACAATTAAGTCTGGTTAAGTGATATTTACATTTTTCATCAATAATTCATAACTGGACTAACATGTATGGAACTGTGCAAACTACAGGTAATTTTCTTCATTAAATCATTCAATTAATACACGCTATCTTACCTTGAATCAAGCAACGTTTTTTGTTCAGGGAATATTTCTAGGGAAAAGTCCTATTTCTGCTGAATGTAATATGATCTTATTATTGACGTAAGGAAGGTTGAGGGAAATAACTGCCAGTGTACTCTTTCTCTCTGCCTTTCTTTCATGGAAAGATGCATACCACGCAGTCTTACAGTTACGCGCACAACAAAAAACACACTAATGCATGTTTTACATGTAGGCACACAGATACACAAATATTAAAGCTGTAATATAAATGCTCAATAAAAAGGTCAGAATTTGGATTCGCAACTACATTGAACCTTGTAATTTCTTTGATTCTCCAATTAGACTGTTTGCCATCATTTTGTGAGCAGAAGCAACGATTTTGCTTCCTTCCATCCAATTTTCCCCCTATCAATTTGAATTATTTCCTCCTCTTCTAAATGTAGAACGGGCTATCTTTTAGGTTGTCTATATAATCAACAATTTAATCAAGCTACAAATGTACACCACAAGCACAGGGCAGGTGGCAGAAGCAAAGAAATCTAAATTCTGCAATTGAAAGTGTAGCTTTAAACAACAAAAGCTTGAATGTTTTTGGCATTCTGGAGACAATTAATTTCTTAGGTATTAGTGGCAAAAAATTGAAATACCAGCAGCACATGAATTACCTCCTAATAGTGTCCTGTCATTCATTTTCATACTGAACACAATTTTATTTTGTGTTAGTCAAAGAGAATATCAAACAAGCAACATCTAATGGCGTTCAAAGACACAAGATTTTGAATAAAAAGCAAATTTTCCTATATGTTACTTGACACTGCAGTCTAATATTTCCAGAATGACAGCTGCCAGTTAGAACAAAGCCATGACATATTCATTGTAATATCAGCTGAGTTTCAGTGCAGCCTACTATGCAGCTTCATCCAGTTTCTGAATTTGCAGAAAGCTGTGATTAGCAAATAGACTTGCCAGTGGGTTAGCTAATAGAAAAAAAATGAAAAGACCATAGACAGATACAAATCCAAAACTGATTAATAGCTGAAGTACATAAAATGACACAGGTAAAGATTTAAATAAAAATATTCTGGTCCAGGACTGATTAAAAAAAAGCAGAAGTGCCAGCACTGGTTTCAGAGTGCCAGAAGTCTCCCTGCAGCACGGCGACCCTTGCCCGTGTGGGAAGAGCAGAGCCCTGCCACGCAGGGTGACACTGCAGGGTGCAACATGTGGGGACCCACACCTCAGGGGGCTCTGCATCCTCGGGGGTGATTGCTCAACAGCATGTGCACCAGAGGATATGAGTCAATATCATGTTGCTAATAAATCAGTAAACCACTTTGAGCGTGATTTGATTTAAACTGTAGGAACTGAGCAGTTTTTCCCCTGGAACAGTGTCACCTTTTATCTCTGTGCAGTGATATATAGGATTTGACAATGACACTGATTTTATGTTACTGCTATGGAAAATGCCACGTTCTGCAAACTGCCAAAAAAAGTCTCTTAAATTGATCAAATTATAACATTTTCTGAAAGCTCAGTGATTGGATTTGCAATAGAAATCTATATAAGTTTGACACCAAAACTCACTGCGGTTTAGCATTGCACGTTCTCTGTCACAGGCCTGCGGCCCTGCACTTGCTGCTTGTAGGTGACACCACTGCCGAGAGTCCAGAGAGAAAAACCGGGAGCAAGGAGCTTGGAATACTATAGCTTGCAAACTATTGGATTCCTATACAGGCATGTGAAAGACAAGAAAATAATGTGGAACAGGCAATGCATATTACTGGGGTGACATCATGCCTGATTGCCTTTTACAACGAACTATCAGACCACATTGGTGATGGTGGGGCATTGGATGTAATATGCCTTAACCTCAGCAATATTTTTACAATCTTTACTGCAGCATTCTCTCTTGAAAAGCAAGGAGTTATAAGTTGCATTAATGTGCTGTCAGATGGGCTGAAAATTGTCTGGACCGTCAGGCTGAAGGAGTAATAATTGGTGGCCTGTCATCCATTTGGTGTCTGATAACAAGTAGGGGAACCCAAAATCAAGGCCTGGGCTGATATTGTTTAATACCTCCATGAACAACCCAGATGATAACATGCACAACAAACCTATGGGTGATACCAGATATGAATGATACCAAGTTGAGGGAAAATATGCCGATCCCCAGCGCACCAGACTACTTTTCTCATAAGAGAAATCTGATGTCAAGTATTGGAAGAACTGGAGCTTATCAGGAATGACATGTAGGAACTTTAAGAGTGCAAAACCTACTGATACAGCATTGGAAGACTCTAAGTGACTGAAGAGAGCAGAGGGGCTCTCTTATTCTGCCCTTTGAGAATGGCTGCTGGAGTAAATTTTCTCCAGAATTCATCATACCTTTTTTTTGTGTTTGTGGGTTGTTTTTTTTGTTTTGTTTTGTTTTGGTGGTTTTTTTTTTTTATAAGCTCATACTTATTAGGAGTGGAAGGTCAGGAGACTAAGATGCAAGAATTAATTAAGACACTAAATTTTAAGCAATAGTTTATTAATATCTATCTCCATTTCCTCTGTTTCTCCTGGAAGCATAGAAGAATCAGTCCTGATGCAAACATAAAAGAGTGAAGTGCACAATCAGGGATGGCAGTGGAGGTCAGTAACTGGAATAAAGCCAGTATGCAAAAGCTCAAGCAAGGTCAGATTTCTTTGTAATGGAATTTTCTAAGCATCTTACTGTAGTCATAGGGAACCACTTTAACACTGCACCTTACTCTAAATTTCCTTCTCCCCTTTCTCCTTAGCTTTCTCCAGCCCATTTTTCCCTGACTCACTTTGTGTGACAACGGTCACACCAGGACCTTGCAGGGCTCAAATTGTTTTCCCCCTCCTTTTACAGCTACAAAGAGGAAGGTTGCCCAGGGTGAGCTCTGCTTTCACCCAGCTCTGACTATATCTTTGTAAAGGACACTGGCAATTCCCCTCCACCAAAAGCAAACATAAAGTAGCAACATAACAGTTTATAGTTTCTGCATACAATGTAAAAAACGTGCCCATTTTGTGTCCTTTCTAGCAGGTTATTATAAAATCCAAATGTAATTTGTACTCTCTGGCTTCTCAGTGAAATGTATGGAAATACTCAGTAAGCAACACAGCCATGGCAAAACAAACCACCAGTTTAACCAACTGGCTCACCAAGTAGTGCAAAATTATTCCAATTCATTCCGTGGGGTTATTTTCCCTTAGAAGCAAATAGTCTTCAGGAGTTACACCATATTTTCTGACCGTGAATTCCAGAAACTCACTGCCAATTACTGCAAATACTTTTGTTGACCTACTTGGCAAGTCACTAGAGATCAAACTACACTTACAGCAAACAAGCCATAAAAAAAGGTTATTCTTCTCTTATCCTTCCTCTCAAGCTCCAATTCCTCTGCTAGCTAAATTGATGTTTACTTGGGTTGCTTTAGGTTTACCTGAAGCAAATCCCTTTGTTCCACTGCTTGACAGTCCTCAATCATACTTGCCTGTTCTGTCTTTTGCTCCTCCAAAGTGACTAGCAACAAATGCTTTGCAAGGACATCATCCTTCAGATCAGACTAAAGCAATGCACTCGCAAGTACCATAAAGGACTTTACAGTTCCACTTTGCTGTCTAGTGTTGTTGCTTAGATAACAGTTTGTGTCATTTTAGCAGTAGTCTTAAAGTGACAGGATGAAAAAAAATTTCTAACCTTTCAATCAGTACAACAAAAATTAGCTATTTATTCATCTGGGATAAAATCACATGGAAATATCATGTTTGCGTAAGCATTTCAATTTGTATAGTCTTTCAATTTTCCTCGGGTTTGGGTTTTTTTGTTTTCTTTTGTTGGTTTTTTTTCAGGAATGTTACATCTTGCAAACATTTTTTTCTAGAAAACCCAGTCATAAAATTACAAAGTATTTTCTAACACATTTTTAAGAGCCAGCAAAAGTAGCCATAATCTAACAAAATTTACACAGAGAAAAAAAAAAAAAAACAACACTTCTAGTCCATATGCATCCCTGAAATCCTATTTCAGTTAATGCTTTTTATTTGGAAAATGCCTATTTGTAAAACAAGTAAAAGATGGTAGATGAGATGTGTATTTTTGTTCAAGCTCTGCTATAATTTGATCCTAACTGCTTATACAGTAGGGATTATTTTTTTCAGTTTTACAGATGACCCAGATTAAAAAAATGCAAAAAACAAATGACGGAGAGGAAAAATAAATAAATAAACAAACTGGTGTAGGTAACAACATATACATGTGCTTGGAAAGCTTAAAGCAACCCAGAAAGTAAAAAGAATCATTAAAATCCACGTCTAATTTAATTACAAGAATTGCAAGTATCAAAATAATTTTTATTATTTCAAATGCTGTTATAATTTTCATATTACAGTGAGAAATTGTACATTTGAAAGTTCAGGGCTAGCAATTCAGATACAATAAATACGTTAGAAAATGGAAAGATTAGGTTAGAAGCAGGAAAGATATATTATGACATTGCTGAGAAAACTTTTAGAAGAAAAATGCTTCAGTACTAGTATCTCCTATTTGCTATCTTCACAGTAACACATTAAGCCATGGCAAATCTGAAAATCTGGGACCACTAACTCAGTGCCATCTGTAAAAAATGATACCAGAATTGAATGCTTCTTATTTTTTTGTAGGATTCAGATTTACCTCACATAACTTTATGTATCTAAAATATGGGAACAGTGGTATGATTCTTAAGATTAATTATATAAGTATTAGGCATCTAATCTTAACTGGTTATTCATGTTGCCTCAAAAATCTATAAAAAGGAACATCATCTATAAAGTAATTCATGTCCTCCTAGGAAATTTCACGATAAAGCCTAGGAACCTGAAGAAAAACTTCACCCTGACTATATGTGTTCTAAGGGCTGCCAGAAATTCATTAGTACCTAAAATGACTCTAATGTTGTGGGTCCAGTGAAACGAAACCTCTCTAACATGCGGTGTGCTGTAAAGCTGGATAGCTAAAAGTTAACATCTAATCATGTGGAGTGTTTCTACAAAAAAAGATGAACCACTTCCAAATGGGAGTTCATTCTGTCCTAAGATGCCTGGGCTCATACACTCCAGCATTTTGTGGTGGGATAAATAATTTTCCCGAAGTGCTTAAAAGTGGAGGGACTACTAGGACTAGCTGAAACTAAGCATGTAATTTTGGCTCATTTTGTAGGCTGTGATACAAAGCTATGATACAATTGCTTTCACTTTTGCTATTCTAATACAAGTCCGTAAGGTATTATATGATTAAAAGTGGTTGGTTGCCTACATGAACTGAGCTTTAAGTAATATTGATATGTGTTTTATTCTTGCACAGCTCTTACCGAATTGCAGTTCGAGACAACCTCAGGTGAGGAGGAGGAAGGGTGGTTTTTGCTAAGCACAATGTTAAAGGACAAACTTACACAAAAACGCACTTTGTATTTACATAAAAGATGTGTAAGATTTTTTAAATATTTAAGAACAGAAAAAACGATTATCTGAGAGGAAGCAGAGACTGAGTTCGCTGGGGCAGTAATCTGAGCTGAAATGCTGATTTTGAAGGACGGGAGTATTAGTATCCAAGACATACTTCCTTCTTTATTTCAATAATATATTTTATTTTTTCAGTGGGAATGCATGGTGAATATCTTTATAGCAATGTTTATAAACACAATTTGCTAATTAAAAAAATCAAATCTATATTATTGCATTCACTGAAAGTAATTTGTGGAATACAAATGTACAAATACTGATATTAAAGGCATTTGCTTCTCTATTAACTGCAATCACAGCAATTTCAGAAATCCCTGAGCATATATGTAGTCAGTTTTCTCTACCTTGCATCAATAGAGAAACAATCACTGTTAACTTATTACTATCTAGAACATACCTTAAAAGAAGGAAATTACTAAAATGAAAAAATTACTGGTTTTCTGTAGTATTTCCGGATCACCAACATAATACATCAATTCTGATGAGGGTAGATTTAAACTAGATATTAAGAAGAAATTCTTTACTGTGAGGGTGGTGAGACAGTGGAACAGGTTGCCCAGGGAAACTGTGGATGCCCCATCCCTGGAAGTGTTCAAGGCCAGGCTGGATGGGGTTTTGAGCAGCCTGGTCTAATGGAAAGCATCCCTGCCCATGTTAGAGGGGTTGGAACTAGATGGTCTTTAAGGTCCCTTACAACTCTAACCATTCTATGATTCTATGAATTCCTGCCACTGAAATTATAAAGCTATTTTCTGGCAACTTGTCGAAAAGAATATCTTGTAGGCAGCTGAGAGCTTCCTTTTCAGACGGACCTAAAACTTTCAAAGAAGAAAATGTTGATTTGAGAAATGAGGTAAATATTTGTCTTGTCATAAAGAAGTGGGAAAATATTTAAAACTATGTAAATGATAATTTCTCACTAAAGCCTTTGCACATGTATAATGTAACTTAGCAGAATGGCTATATTTCTCTTTTTGAGAGGACGTGGAAAAGGATTTTTGTCTTTGAAAAAATCTTTTCACTTCCTCCCCACCCCCAACAGCTGTTGAACCATAATGTATTATTTTAAGAAAATAATCAGGGTTGAATATGGGATGAAAGAAACATTGTTTGGAAACCTCAGTTGCTGTGTGTCACCTTCTGCTAATGGTTTGTTTACTGAATGGGCAGGTATTAGTTATTCTGAGGTGAGAACACGCATGGAGGTGTGGACTTAAGCAGGTGGTATATTATATTTTTTCACTTTCCTTGTACACTTGGATCATACAGTCCAAAATAGAAAAAAATAACATTAATCTAATATCCTGAAACTGTTGAAACACTTTGTCATCAAATGGAACAAAATGGGAAAATTATACTTACTGATAGCATAACGAAGGTGAGACATCCTTGTTCCCAAGGGATACAGAGTTTTTCATAATCTGACATAATAAAGCAATGGAGTGAAAGTAACAAGATTCACACATGCTAGGTAGGGTTTGAATAGCCTGGAGGGTCCCTGTGGCTGAAGATTTGGCAGCATTGTCTGAATACCCCAGTGTTTTGTGAAATGACCAAATTAATTCTCTCTGCTCAAGCATCTGTTTATTAAGGCAAAGCTTCCTTTCTAAAGGAAGCAAGGTTAAAAGTTTTTTATTTTTTTACCTCAAGTGTAATGATTTTATAAATATGGTATGGCAGAGGCAAGCCTTGAACTGATGTCCTTTTACTGTCCACCACTCTTCTTCCTGTTTCATATTGTCATTATTGCCAAATACTTAAAAAATTAAGTACATATAATATCATTGTCCTGATCGACATCGCAAAAAATCTACAAGATGAATACAAAAAAAGGCACTGAATCTGTTGGAAGAAACCCTTGATTGTTAATTATACATTCAAATTTCTACAATTTCTAAGCACAGAAAGTTCAACGAAAGCAAAAGACATACCCTAGTTAGTTAAAAACAGTTCTCTCTTAAATTGGAAAAGAGAAGAGGAGAGATGGATGAAAGCAGGAAAGAGAAATACATTTTTTCTATCAGGCACTGCAGTTTGTATTAATTTTGCTTAATTTGCTGAAGTGAAATTTTAGCAAAACTGTAGGCCATGCTGCATATCAGAATCAATCAACTAATTGCAGTACATGCATTGTTTTGGGTAATATTTTTCTTTGATCATCGAGGGCCCTGGGGTTACTTCTTCAGCCTCGTTCTCCAGTACTAGAAAAATCAAAATAGGGGCCACATGCAGAAATTATAATATTGCCAAGATACACGTAATAAATTGCTTTGAACAATATTTTGACTAAAGATTGTACATAATTATATCAAATTGTGGTTTTGTTCTTAATTTTTAACATGTATTTTAAGAGTTTCATTGGAAGCTACATGCATTGATGCCATATTCTGAAAAATTCTGAAACATTTTACATAGTTACATATACTATGATAATTACAGAGATAAACTGCATGTCCTTGAGTCTCCAGGATTTCCCTACAGGATATCATTGCTACACTGATATGGTAACCACTGCTGTTGTTGTTAACATATCAGTGTAGCATAAAGCTGTCAAATATGTCTGGTAAGACAAGTTTTTAAATATATTTTTGCTCTAAAATATTATTCTTCTTGTTTGTTTGTTTCATCTTTGAGAGCATTCTATATAAAGAGAGAGAAAACTTTTTACATATTCTTTTTACAAAGAAAATAATGGCTATTTTAGTTTCCAAACTTTGAAGTAAATATTCAGATGTAATTTTTCACAGGTAGATAATTAATTACCACAGATTAAATGTGTTAGTGAGGAGTGAATGCAAAATTATAGCTGTGTAGCATTTGGTATGAAAAATTCTGCAGGGACTACTTTTGAATATTACATAGATGTTTTCAAATCAGGCACATCCAAATTATTCCAATTTATAATATTCTCTTAAACTTAACAGCTGCATCATTTTTGGAATGAGTCTCTCTAGGCTCATAAGTCTGAATAAAAATTTCAGATGACCATTAATTATCTTGAATAAAAACCTGGCAGCTCCCTTTTTTACTGGACAAGTCAGGTAGTGAGACAGAAAAGCCATACTTGATTAACGACAAGCTACGAGACCCAAATAACATGTCATCATAACAAAGATATGCTTCTCAACTATCCATATTAGGTAAATTTTTAAAAAATGACTGGTGCTTGTGTTGACTCCATTTTTATATGCTGAATCTGGAAGACTTTAAAGTGTTCCTTGATGAAGTCTGGAGGTCTGGTTTTCTAATGGACATGTACTTGAAACTTACATTCAGGATCCAAAAGCACTGTGCTGTAGTCATCACAATGCCGAGAGGAACCTTCAGATAAGACCTCAGCATTTCCTAGATGACTGCAAACTTCTGTACTTGTAGCCCACTAAGACACAAAATTCTCAGATCTTATTTCAGTGTCATGGTAATTTATACAAAAAGAAGAGCAGTGTCAGTTTTTTCTCTGTTCTTCATCTGCATTTTTACAGTTGTATCTATGTACCATTCTTCAGTTGTATCTTGCTTAACACACCTGAATGGCATTTCAGTTCAACAAAATTCAAAAAAGCTATGATGCTTCTTCCCACCATTAAAAAATATTTCAGTAGTGTTGCCACACTCTTAGTAGGTAATATTCTAGAGGCTAAAGGACGTGCTTTAAGGGCTACAGGACACATAGGGAAACTGTACTTGATTTTTTTAACCCTCAAGGACCCAAGCCGAGTTTTCACTCTGGTCTCCTTAATTGTTACTTTAGCTTATGTTACTTTTCTTTTGGACAGCATCTTTCTCTTCAACCTGTGCTGCCTGATGTGCAAGTGCACATTACTCAAATAAGTTTACAAGAAAATTTCCTGTTGAGATTCTAGCAAGTTAAAAAATATTAAAAGATACGATTTATACATGAATATAGCCACCTCTCTCCAACACAGAACTTTTATAGAGGAAAAGGATCCAGACCAGTATACACAAAAGGCAGTCGGTGCTACCTGCTCTGGGGACAGGGTCCTGGCTTGCTTTAGTTTGGCAATATAAACATAATAATTATGGTCATGCATTTGTGAATCAGAAATGACTGGTACTGAAAGTGATTTAAACTACATTTTTGCACTTAGAATGCCTACAATTCACCTAATTCCCATTTCAGATGACATTGTGGTAGCCTGAATGTCACTTCAAGTCAAAGTAGAATTAACATCAAGAAGCTTTTGTTAACAGGATAATCTTATGCCTTGTCCTAGAAGGCAAATTTTGTTTCGTCTCAGTAAATGTTTATGTCTGAGGTCAGTCTGAAGGGTATCCTCCTTTTCTTGTTTTATAATGAGATAAGAGTCTCTGTGTTCTCCATATTTCCTGTGAATTTGGCATACATTAATGTGATTGCTTAGAATCAACAATAGTCATTAGTTTTTGAAAATAAATTTTCTTTGAAAGTTGATTCTCAGAATCAATACTACACAGAATAAAATAATTATGAAACAATAGCGTCTCATATTTATCTATAACATCTATGAAATGCTATTCTTTCCATATTAATACAAAGGAAATCAAAGAAGATTGAAATTCAAGTCTTTTGTTTGTTCTCAGAATAAGCCACTACGTTTAAGGATATTTTTTTTTTTTTTTTTCCTGAAACTGCAGCCTTTTTCTGGAAATTTGGCTCAGGGATGTTTTAAGGTTGGCAAGCCAAAAAGAACTGACCATCTTTGAATATATGTTAATCTAAAAAGATCCCCAGAAAACAACCAAGAATATATCTATTAAATGCATGATAAAGCATATGCTATATCTCTTGAAAAAAAATTATTAAGAGCTTGAAAAGCTGTGAACTATTGTAGATGCCATACACTCCTTGATTTTACTAAAATAAACAGCCAAACCCCAAATGTTTACTTATTTTACTTGAAGATTTTTACAGTCATTTGTGAGCATCTTTTGAAAACATGATTAAATATTTATTTACCTGCATTACAGTAGTCCCATAGAAAGTGAGGATAATCAAGAGTAAGGCTAAAGCTTGTGAGACTGTTTCTTAAGCAACTGCCAGATTGTCTGGGAAATTTGAAATAGAATGCCACTCTCATGAAGATCTTCATAGATTTTGGCTTCGACAGGCCACTGTTGTTTGGAAACATAAATGGGGAAAATATGGTGTATACATTCAGCAAGATTTATATATGATAAAATAAATGCCTTTAAAATAGATACTCAGCAAAAAAAGAAACAAAACAAAATGAAACATGATTGTGTTTGTTACAAATTATATTCTACTAAGGAAAAAAAATAGGATAAAAGCCATAATGTTATGCTAAGAAAACATTAAAATTTACAGTAGACTATTCAAAGGGAACTATCCTTACCACCAGCAAGTTTAAAAGTATAGAATGTGAAGTTTCCTCTTTTTTTGGCAGATGAAACAATTGGCAAAATGTTGTAATATGACATTAAATATCAAAAGTAGATTGCTTGTTCATCTACGTATAATCCTCTCTGCTTTCGTTATGTTTTGGATATGATGCAAGAGCACACGTCTTTGTGCTCAGCAGAGATTTTACCAAGTATTGGACTTCCGCATTCACAGTTTATAGCAGAACTCCTCAAACAAAAGAATATATGACACTTTTCAGTTGACATGAGAGACAAGGGTATGTGCAAAGGTTTTAATGCAATTTTAATTTTATTTTATTCATTTAAGCTAATGGCATGAATATCACAGAAAAAGAAGTTCTGGACCATCCTTTTCAAAAGGTAGGTTTGTGAGTTAACTTTAATTCTTTTGGCAAAATAGTACATCAGGGATCCAGCTTTTAGTATGAGTTTTCTGTTGTCATCCTTTTTATCTTAGTAAGGTTCTTGTTATTTTTAAATGTCCTTAACACTCATGCATTTCTGTAGTATAACAGAAGCAATTATGTGGCTGTGATTTCCGAAGAGGCTCTTTTAAGAACTGTTACATTCATATTTTATTCATTTCTTTTTATATTTTTTTTGCATAGCAAGTAGAGATTCAATTTTTTTAAATGTGTGACTTCTACAGTGAAATATCTTGTTTTCAGTACTTGTTCGTGAAACAGTTGTCTCTCAGCCAATACGTGCATTTCATCTGCAAATTATCATCTTTGTGTCTGAGTTCCCATGTCTAAAAAAGGAAAAAAAAAATGAGAAGAAAAGCTCTTATATCTTCTTGGAATACTTCAAGAAGGGTTAACAATTTGCAGCTATGTTTAAGTGCGAAATCCCAATGCAAAGCCCCAAAGGCTTTACAACAGTAATTGTAATATATAACATCTAAAGGTCAGGGTATGTTTCATGAAAGTCCATTCATGACAGCTGTCATTACAACTTCACTACCAAGAAAACCATAGTTATGAAGGCACTCATGGGAAATTTTAGGCACTTCAGTACCAAGGGTTTACTGCAGATGCTATTTTTACATGTCAGTTCTACTTACAGAAAGAGCAGTAAGCACCATAAATGATGACAATGCCTGTAATTGACTGACAGCTCCTGCTTTTATTTCAGCTTAAAATTATTCAAATTAATTATTCAAGCACTAGAGAACATTCATTACAAGGTAGGCAATAATAGAATCTATAAGATACGTTTCTTGCAGGCAGCTGATAAGCTGATCAATTACTTCAACAAATTCAAAAATGTTGACATATGTCAACACAGGATTCGAAAGAAATGCTTCATAGATTGATGCAGCTCGTATTGGTATTTCAGCAATGTTACGCATGACTGATCAGCAATCCAACACTTACTAAAAATCTGCTCCTTGTTTGCTTTTAATAACAACAACTATGATTTTTATCTCAACTACTGCTAATAAAATTACAGTTATTACACTTCCACCTTGTCATTACCGAAACAATTTAGAAAAAGAGAAAGAGAGATAAGGGATGCAATCACCAATGCAAATCTAGTTTAGATGAAAATTTTAGTAATGTTGGAATTTTCCCACCTCGCTATTTTAAGGGTGCTCACCAATGTTTCTTTGTAAAGACTGTGCCGTCTTACTGTCTTAATCACATGGATTCTAATACATATAATGGTCTTTTTGTTATTCCACAATAAGATTCTTTCCATTGCAATAGTAAGCTTTTTTAATTTTTTTTTTTCAAGCCTTAGCATTTCCACAATTTTAGTTATAACTAATCATTAATTATTAATTATTAATTATTAATTGCCTTTAATTTTCATGAGTTTATAATCTCAGGAAGAACCTGCAGTTAAACACTCATTTTCCCCCTCTCTTGAAGGTATCACACATAGTCTTCCTAGTTTATACTTCTTATAATAATTTAAAAAAAAGTTTTATGGTATCTTTACATTCTTATTTTCAGTAACTTTTCCTGTGATGTGATGTTTCCCTCTGACTTGTAGTCTATATTTTTTTTTTTATAGCACCTACTAAATAATGTGGCCAACTTAGTCCTGATATAATATATAGAGTAATGAGTAGAAACTTATCTTAGGCCAATTTGGTATATCCTTGTAACTAAACTTCTTTGGGACCTGGTTACATATCCTTCATTCAAGGCTTATATCTTTTCTATCACTTATCTTTTCTCTAATATATCTAGTACAATATATCTTTCACCAACAAATGCTCAGTTTCTTTTTCTTTTTTTCCTCCTTTTGCAAGCCATTTGTAATTTGTCACTTTCCTAAATGATTTTTTTCTAAAGAAAATCCACATATACTTTTTCATCTTTAAATCCCTATATAATACTTTGTCCTTTTTGTATGATGGCTTACTTTCAATAATACTGTATTTTTCATTTAGTTTTGCTCTAACATGTAATCAGTCTGGGTAGGAGTCTATCTGCAAAACTTAAAAAATCTCTGCGGATGAACTAGTCATCCCAGGTTCCCCCTAAGTGTCAACATGAAAAAAAATATATTTTTAGGGAATAAGTCAGAGCACGCATGTATTTCCTTAGAATGAAATGAGCTGCTCCCTCCAAACTGTACATTTTTCTCTATTGTGTAAAGGGGCACAGACTAAGTTAGGCGACTATATTTGGTCTGGTGAATTGCACCCTTATCTTTCACAGAGGCTACTAACATTATAAGTTCTTATGTATTTTTGACTTCTCATAATGCTTTTATCTCTACCTTTTCTGTGCAGAAAAACTTGCCCATGACATTTTACTTCTTTATACAGAATTCAATTCCTCCTAGACATTTTTGACTAATTCTCTTATATTAGTTTGTCCAACACATTATGCCAGAAGAACATTATACAACTGTATTTGCACGTAAATATTTCAATTTTTCATTGTGATCTTTTTTTCAGAATTTTGTTAATATCTGGGAATTGTCTTTCATTACTATTGACTTAATTTCTTTCTCCAACAAAATTTTACATAATTATATGCTGTAACCATATCTAATAATACTCCATTTTTCCCACCTTTCCCTGGTACTTTTGATTCCTTTAAAAACCAACCAACCAACCAAACAAACAAAAACAAAAACAAACAAACAAACCTAAACACCAGGAAAAAAAAAAAACAAACACAAAAAACCAAGCCACAAACAAAAAGCCCACCAACTTTTATCTGATTGACATTCTGCTACCTTTCTGAAAATACACACATATGAACAATTAATAATTTCAGGTCATGTATATGAAACAGATTTGCAAAGAACAGTTAAATGACAATTATTTTAGGTTATATACCTTTCTCTTTGAATAACTCATCATTGCAGATAATGGTATAGTAAAGAACAAAGACGACATGGAATCATCTCAAAAAATCCCATTCTGTATCATTTTTTTTGTACAGTTTTAACCTGGCAGTTTAGGCATCATGTGCACTTTCTTTTGCTACTCTATAGAAGTTCTACTGATGGTGAATGGTATTCCAGTGCATTTATAATCCAGAAACATGACTTTTATTGATAACCTAGTCAGTATACATGCTGAACTTTTTGCAGTGCAGCTATCAGTTATCAGATACAGTTCCTCCCGGCACTTTAAAATCCTTTCTTCTCTTGAGAAACCACATAATTAGTTTCAAAATGTTCAGCTAATATAATTATAGGGAGACTATACCAGACTACATGCTAATCTACAGGTCTACATTTAGGAAGTTACACTTCCTTTTTCTGAAGAAGAAAGACCTGTTCTTCATCTTTCGACTGCATATTATTTTTTTTCCACTTCTTTGGCGAGTAAATATATTTTAAGCTGAAAATATAAATTAGCCCCACTCTCTAACCAATAATTCTAGATTCCCTTCATTTTTGGTGTTTACCAAGTAGCTAGCTTTCTCAGCCTGCTTTGTAATTTGTAATCACTTTGATTAACGTCATTCACTAGTTTGTTTTCAACTTATATTGGCAAATGTTACATGGTGCCTTCTTTTCCTACAGATCTTTTTAAAAAAAATAATAACAGTTTGCTTATTTGTCTTTATACTGTTTTTATCCCCGTGGTCCAACTACCTGAAGAAATCCCTCTGGCATTTTTAAACATGTTTTGATATTAATATTGTTGGTTTTATATGCATGTCTCAAGTTCTCTAGACTGTATCAATGGCTTGTGTTTCAACTTTTCATTAACATCTTTATGTAATTCAGATTTTCTCTACAGCTCTATTACTATTAATATATTTTTTAATTTCCTCTTCTTTATCTCATCTAGATGTTGTGCCATTCAGTTAACTATTGGACCTCCAGACTAATTTAGGTGTAATCTGTAGTTCTTGTTTTATAGCATAGTTTGTTTTCCCACAGATTTCCAGGTCTTTCAAAGCTTTCAAATTAGACAATGGTAAAGTTTTTACAAAAATTACTATGTCTTCACACTCATCTCTTCAAGATACTTGCGGACTTTTTGGGATCATTTATAGACATTTTATTTCTATTTCTAAGAGCACATACCACATTTTCAGTAACATGGTCAGTCTATACTATGATTTTTTTTTTTCTCATACAGTCCTCATTGTTCTTCTTCTTCTCCTCTTTTTACTTGCAATCATTATGATGATCACAAGAGTCTCTCTCAGTATTTTTCAGTTAAAAAACAAGAAGGCCAACAGCATCCTAGCCTGTATCAGGAATAGTGTGGTGAGCCGGACTAGGGATCATCCCCCTGTACTTGGCACTGGTGAGGCCCCACCTCGAGTACTGCATTCAGTTTTGGGCCCTTCACTACAAGAAGGACATTGAGGTGTTGGACCGTGTCCAGAGAAGGGCTACAAAGCTGGTGAGGGATCTGGAGGACAAACCTTATGAGGAACGACTGAGGGAGCTGGGGTTGTTTAGCCTGGAGAATAGGAGGCTGAGGGGAGACCTTATCACCCTCTACAACTACCTGAAAGGAGGTTGTAGAGAGATGGGGGCTGACCTCTTCTCCCTGGTCACAAGTGATAGGATGAGAGGGAACGGGTTCAAGTTACGTCAGGGGAGGTTTAGATTGGATATTAGGAAACATTTTTTCACTGAAAGGGTTATTAAACATTGGAATAGGCTGCCCAGGGAGGTGGTGGATTCACCATCCCTGGAGGTGTTTAAAAAAAGGGTAGGTGTGGTACTTAGGGACATGGTTTATAAGCGGTTTCTGTCAGGGTAGGTTAAAGGTTGGACTTGATGATCTTAAAGGTCCCTTCCAACCTCAACAATTCTATCATTCTATGATTCTATATCATGATATCCTGTTTTTATATTTTATAGCAATTCTTTGTGTCTTTTTTTTTTTTTCCTTTTTATGCTATTTGACAGAAATGTCCTGTACTAGACAGAACCTACAGAGGCAGTTGTCAATTGCCATTTGTAAACTTTCAGAATTTATGTTCTTTATCCAACATTCCCAAATTTTATTTATAGTCATAACCAGTAATTCATCAATTAGATGTTACTTTTCACTATCTAGTAGAAGAAACTACTTTCCATGTCTTTTCAACACTTCTAGGGTACTAGCTAACATTCTGCCATGTACTTTTCCAATTGAAAAGGATGCAATTATGAAAAACAAACAACATTTTGGTAGGACTTGAAGTATGATGTTTTTTTCATCTTTTGAGTCTTACATGTATATACAACTACACATGAAATGAAAAAGACAACTAAGCATTTATCTTCGTTAAATAAAACAATACATAAAAAATATATTATATACGTGTTTTTATATATTATGTATATATAATATATTGTTTATATACAATATATATTGGTTATGTTTTTTAAGTAAAAAAAACATGCTTTTGACTCCCAAGGTAGATCTCAGATGATAGAAATGCTACCCAACATAACAGTAATGATCACTCATATTACTTAAAAGCACACTGATAGATTATGTACATAGCAAATTCTTATCTTGATCTTTGACTGCCAAAGCAGTTTTTAGCTCAATGTAATCTCCATTCAGTAAAAGCTCTAATATCAGGCAAATTATCTACAGGAAATCCTGCTTCCTGATGGAAAGCTTCTCCAGGGAAATAAACCAATTTAAAACACACAAAACTTTCCTAGTACCATTTTCCACATTCCTACTTTGTAACTTAAGAGATCTGGCTACCTCCCAGCAGTATGTTTCTGAAGAACAGTTGACTTGGATAGTCTAAGAAGAGTATTAGTTATGGCTTCACTAATGGTGAATGTAGTGGCTGTTCAGTATCTTTATCAGTCTGGAGGATTTGGATCTCCTTGTGACTGTTAAAGACAATATGGAAACTATGATCAGATTTTAATACATTTTCAGATTAAAACAACCAATTTTGAATACAGTTTGCTTACTGCTCTCAAGACACATATTTGATTATGTGAGGAAAATATATAGTAGGGAATCATCTGGGCAAAAAAATCCTTTAATTGATCTTTGATCACTAAGAAATTTAAGTCTCAGTCTATGTCCAAAAAACTATGATAGATTTTTTTTTACCCATAGGAGGATAAAAAAAATCTAATTTTAGAGAGGTCTAACACATAACTTAATTTTGACGAAAACTAGTTGAGGTTTTAAAGCCTCGTTTTTTAGGTCCCAAAGCCTCATTTTTAGCGTCCAAGCAGCAGAATAAAGGAAATTGGAGATACGAAGATTGGTCAGCTAAGTAATGTAACTTAGGAATGAATTGCATTTACTTTCAAAAGAAATAGGAAAAAAAAAAAAAGGTAAGTAAATAGAATTTAGCAAGTTCTAGAAATCCGAGGTTAACGTGTTTACCAAGTAAGAGACTTCCAAGTGGCACTAGAAAATTTTTTTTGTCAATGAGGAAAAATAGTATTTGTTTAAGAATCAAAAATTAAACCTCTTTATTTAGTGTGCTAATAGTTGAATCAGCCAGACTAGTAGAACTCAAGAATCACTAATTTTTAAGATTTGCTCATTGTGACTAAAACAGAAGTAGCAGGTATACTATCTTCCTTGGCACAGAAATTATAAAAAAGTATGCCTAACTAACTGAGTCATCCCTTCGTCATTAATGTGCTGGTACAGCACCACAGTGGTAAGAGACTATCTACTCTGAGATAGTTGCAAGTCAGGTTACGTTTCAGCAGAGTGGGGTAAAAGTCTTCTAACTGACTCATACTCATTTTAATATTTGACATCCATATAAGGCTGCCAGACAGGTTCAGTCTTGTTCAAAGTAACTTTGACCCTGCAGTGCAGCTCACTGGAAAGCAGAATTAATTGCATTCAGAACTACTTTACTTTATGTACATATACAGAGAGAGACAGAGAGTTCCTTTATAGGAACTTGTGTGTCAGAAAAAAAGAAAAAAAAATCTTCTTACCTACAAAGCTCTTCTTTTCCCCCGTCTGCACCATGTGTGTCAAGCCATTCTTGGGGTCCCAGCATCTTTCATTTGTAATAAGTTACGGCTTATAACAGTCAAAAATTAATATTCTCTATCTACAGAAATAGACAAAAGTAAAAGTACAAAAGTAAACAAATATTTTTCACAGATATATTTAACTTCTTTTCTAACAGTCCATTTCTTATGTGGGATTCAGACATCATCTTGACAATAGTGGGCATCAGCCATGAACTCTCAAATCGTTTTTGTTGGTTTTCTCAGTTTAGCCACTCCTTCATGGAGAATTGCATATACTGCCACTGAGGTATAACGATGCATGATACAGAGGGTACTGACCAATTAATTGTGCATTATCTTTTCAAGATGAGTTACGACTTATCTCTAGAACAATGTTCCTGAATTAATCTTTAGGGATAAATTAAATGCGATTGTCTTAAATCCATGTTAATTGGACCTTGAAGAATTTGGCTGGAAAATCCTGGATGTATCTGAAGCACCGACCTTGGAGTGAAAATGTTTTCTCTCTTGTTTCCAAAATTCTGTTGTCTCAGTGATTCCTTATTCTAGCTTTCTACAGCATAATAAAAATGGAAAACTATGAAATGCATACAAATATGCAAAATTAAGAAAAAAAAATATCTTCTAAAGTTGAATCTTTTGACAAAATTATTGCAATGAACATCAAGCATACGTAATTATTTAGTTACAAGCCTTTGCATATAAAAGCTATATAGCTGGCCACTTAATTGTTATGCTGTGTCTTTTTTCCCCTTAGGTTCAGATATTTCATTCCTTTCTGCATGTTTTGCTCACAAGCAAATATTCCAGAGCCATGTGTGGAGAAGTAATTTTCATAAAAAA
Organism: Larus michahellis; assembly: GCF_964199755.1. Lineage (NCBI taxonomy): Eukaryota > Metazoa > Chordata > Aves > Charadriiformes > Laridae > Larus > Larus michahellis. The sequence continues at coordinate 183,513,447 of NC_133896.1, read as the reverse complement.
TATGCTGTAAGTATCATATACACTGTACTCGATTGTGCAGGATCAGTGGGCACAAAAGTCCTTGAATATATGTCTGCCTTTGGATGTCTTTCTTAGAGATAATGCTTACAGCAATATCTGTAGTCATAAAATAAATAAAGCCCATATCTGAGGTCTGTCAGCAAGACCAGGCAGATCCACATAAACTTTGACCTTCACTCACATCTGTGCTGCAGGTGAAATCTCTTACTTCTACATATATATTAGTAAGTAAAATGAATCAGAGAATGTATTCTTTGATCCTGAGAGAAAGCTTCACAAAACAATTAATGATTATATATCTTAATTTTTCCCTTGCTCCCTTAAAACAAAATAAAACAAAATGGAACAAACCAAACCAAACCCAACCCAACCAAATGAAAACAAGAAAGTGGCCCTTTCCACCTCTTTCTTGGAAATAGTCCATCCCTGGGCCCATGCCATCACCAAATCATAGCCATACATTAAGTAGGAAAGTAGAGTTATTGTTAGTCAAAACCATGACGGTCACCAACCAAATAACCACATGAAAGACCCATCACTACCTAAGCTTGTGCCCTGGCTCAGTATAGTTTACTAATGTAGACAATCTCTATGGTGGTAAAGAATCATTATAATTTTTGGTGGGTTCTTGTTTTTTTTCAGGTCAAAATGGTTGACGTGACATGACAGTAATGCTAGAGCCTCCCAGAGAAGTGGTTTCATAGTCTGAAACTAAGGGGGTTTTTTTATACCAAATTGTATGGCATGAAGACATGCAGTGTTGTATGAGGGCTCAAACCTGCTGGTGTTGAAAAGAGTCAGGTTTGATAGAACCCATACTTGTGCAATCCTATCCATACTTTTGGACATACTCTTTGCTGTATGTTACCTTTTGAGGAGAGTCCAGACACTGTCTCAGAGAGTCTAAGCTGGAACATCCCAAAATTGTTACAGAATTGTTATATTGCTAATAGATCGGCAACCTGGATAGTCCTGGACCAGTGTCCAAGCTTGCCTCAAGGCGGAATTTTACTTAGTAGTTATAAATATGACAAGTTGAAGTCTGTCTTAAATAAAATTAAACAACCTATCCTCTGAATGAGTAGTGAATCCTTTCTTATTTTAAAATAAAGCTCACTGAAGGTTAGCTGTATGCTGTTTGTTTAATCAAGGGTAATATACATTATCGATAAGTAGAAAAATGTGGATAGGAGCAGATATGTCCCATGAACCCATAGGAAATATATTTTAAGTAAGCTACTTCTGAACTACTGAAGTGAGAAAATGAAGGAATAGCAACAATCTTTTAGGGGAATTAAGTCCCCTTTTCCTCTGCCTACTTTTCAAAGGTGAACTCATGACTCTTCTAGGAAAAATAGAGCTCTAAATTATTTGGAGTTTAGTAGGAGACAATGCTGGTGATATCAATCAAATTGGATGTTCATGCCCTTTTGGTCCTGTTATGTAGGGAAAGATTCAGCTTCTTCAACATACATATGTAGTGTCATTTTAGACACCTTTGGGGTAGACAGCCTGGCCTCCAACTTTCATTCTAAGAAGGAACATGTTTCCTGTAGTCTTAAGTCATATTATTCAGCCTTATGAGAATGCATCAGAAAACTGACATAAAAAATAGCACTAGATACCAGCATTTACACACCTGAAGCATTTCTCCAATTATGTCTTTTCCTTCTTTGTAGTCTGACTGTGGACTTTTTGTAGAAATAAAGAAGGTAAACTTCATGAGTGTTGAAAAAATGAAAACTGGAGCATAGAGAAGGAGAACTACTTGCTTAACTTGAACCTTATAACCTCCTGTTTATATTATATCTCTGAAGGAAGTATATCAATCACTTCCATTATTTAGTAGAGTCAAAATTAGCTTTCTCTGTTATTTAGTGGCTTGGTAGCTAGTAAGGTGACCTTAATAACAGGTTTCATTTCTAATCATGTAGACTTCTTGAATATTTTTATGTGTTTTAGATCCCTTTTTCTTGCATCAAGAAATCTTTATGTCTTACAAACCTTAGTATAACTTTCGAATTCCATTCCCTTTCCAGAAATATCCCTTATACAATTACAAATCAATGACAAATTTTATTTCAATAAATGTGATCAATTATACTGTTTAAATAAGTATTTTCTTTCCAAATAGTCTTTTAACCTATTTAAGTGTTAAACTGTATTGTTGAACATAAAAAAAGGAAGAAAACATAGACCTGTTACTGAAAATATTTTTCTTAGAATCCTTCTGAGTTTGATTGAAAAACACTGTTTTGAGAACTGCCAAATAACAGATTTGAGTTAATAACATTCTCGCTTTTACATCTCAAAAAGTGCATACCAAATATGTATTTCAGGGTCATAGTGTACATAAACCTTTTAGTCATCACATGAGGGGGTCATTGCGTTGGTGTAAGGGCACAATCTATTCAACTTTAAAGAGCTGCAGAAGCATTTAGGACACAACCATGTTCCATCTTCCTTGGCAAAATAAAAATAATAATAACAATAAAAAATAAATTTGGTAATGCAATTGGCATTTTTTTGGCAGAAGAGTTCCTCATCATCAATATTTTTATCTAAAAGTACTTCTAGAAGAAAATCTTTCAATGAAAAAATCCTTTGACTAGGCTCAGATACTTGCACTATGACATAGTTTATGGGTTTGACAGTTTATTCCAGCATTCCTCATTTTTTCTAGACAGGATACCCTTATAGCCATTTAAACTCATGATTCTTTCCAGATATTCACGTCTGATAGAGAGCTGTTGAAAAAAAATATTCTGACGTATAGATCATGTCTATATAATAATAGTATATTATTTAAAAGGTCTTGTCCTTTGAAGAGACCATCTCAGTGATTGTTTGACTAAGTTCTACTTTTCATTACAATCTTTTATTTTTAGCAACAGTCACAATCTGGAATTTCAAACATCTATTAAATGTTTCACACAAGTCACAACTCACAGTAAAAATAAGTTCCCCAAAACATCTTAAAAAGAATAAAGTAAAAACAAGTAGATTTAAGAATATTTAAAATGTATTAATGATGCATAAATGAGTCTTTATGTTAATAAAAGTGCTTGCTTATGGTTTTATTTCATTTTATTTCATTTTATATCTAACATTTATATCCATCACATATGAAAAGTTGTAGCAATCCAGTGAAGTTCCCAGACTGGAAAAGAGGAAACAGGACACCTGTTTTTAAAAAGGGAAAAAAAGGAAGACCCCAGGGAACTACAAGCAGGACAGTCTCACCTCTGTGCCCAGCAAGATTGTGGAGCAGCTTCTCCTGGAAACTACGCTAAGGCACATGGAAAATAAGGACGTGATTGATACCAGCCAACATGGCTTCACTAAAGGCAAATTGTGTCTGACAAATTCAGTGGCCTTCTATGACAGGGTTACAGCATTGCTGGATAAGGGAAGAGCAACTGACGACATCTACCTGAACTTGTGCAAAACATTTGATGCTGTCCCGCACAACATCCTTGTCTCTAAAATAGAAAGATATAGATTTGACAGGTGGGCCACTAGGTGGATAAAGAATTGGATGGATGGTCACACTCAAAGAGTTGTGGTCAACAGCTTGATGTCCGGGTGGAGACCAATGACGAGTGGTGTCTCTGACGGGTCTGTATTGGAATCAGTATTATTTAGTAACTTTGTCGGGGACATGGATAGTAGGATTGAATGTACTCTCAGAAAGTTTGCTGATGACCCCAAGCTGAGTGGTGTGGTTGATACTCCAGAGTGAAGGGATGCCAACCAGAGGCACCTGGACAGGCTTGGGAGATGGGCCTGTGTGAATCTCATGAAGTTCAACAGGGCCAAGTGCAAGGTCCTGCATCTGGGTCAGGGCAATCCCAGGCATGAATATAGGCTGTGTGATGACTGCATCGAGCGGAGCCCTGAGGAGAAAGACTTGGAGGTATTGGTGGACAAAAAGCTGGACATTAGCCAGCAATGTGCACTCGCAGCCCAGAAAGCCAGCTGCATCCTGGGCTTCATCAAAAGAAACATGGCCAGCAGGTCGAGGGAGGTGATTCTGTCTCTCTACTCTGCTCTCATAAAACCCCACCTGGAGTACTATGTTCATCTCTGGGACCCCAGCATAGCAAAACCATAGACCTGCTTGAGCAGGTCCAGAGGAGGGTGATAGAGATGATCAGAGGGATGGAGCATCTACCCAATAAGGACAGGCTGAGAGAGTTGGGGTTGTTCAGCCTGCAGAAGAGAAGGCTCTAGGGAGACCTTATTGCAACCTTCCAGTACTTAAAAGGGGTCTACTGGAAAGATGGGGAGGGACTCTTTTTCAGGGAGTGTAGTAATAGGACAAGTGGTAATGGTTTAAGCTGAAAGAGGATAGATTTAGATTAGGTATTAAGAGGGTAGATTTAGACTAGACATTAGGAAAAAATTCTTTACTGTGAGGGTGGTGAGACAATGGAACAGGTTGCCCAGGGAAGCTGTGGATGCCCCATCCCTGGAACTGTTCAAGGCCAGGTTGGATGAGGCTTTGAGCAACATGATCTAGCAGAAGGTGTCCCTGCCTATGTCAGGCGTGTTGGAACTGGATGACCTTTAAGGTCCCTTCCAACTTAAACCATTCTATGATTCTGTGATTAGATAGCAGAAAGTGGTGTTAATTATAAAGTTTATTAATGTAACAGAAACTGATATAATTATTATTTTTTTTAATAATCATATGTCAAACTAGTAAATTACATCATTATTAGAAATTTGGTAAGAAAGTAGACATCTGTAGAGGCCTGGTCCAATATGTTAAATTCAGAAAACAAAAACAAACCAAAAACAAAACAAACCAAAAAATCCAGTCAGGTCTTAACCTGAATGAAAGATTTTGAAAATTTGTAAAAAGGAAGTACAAAATTCTTTGCTAAAATGATGAACTGAGCCAAGAATGGAAGTCAATTTGTTCTTGTATACTTTGGCTTCCTTAGCCATTAACTAAGTATGTGGCTTAACCATGTGTCAGAATAGTAGAAGACTTCTTTCTCCTATGGCACAACTTGTGAAATACACTTTGAGTTAACTGCTTAATATTGATGTTGTGGGCATACCTCTACCTGTGTGACCCATGCTAGTTATGTTATGGACATGACAAAACCATCTAAACAAATTATTATGGTATTAGAGGACAACAGCGAGGTATATTTAGAATCATGGAATCATAGAATCTTCATGGTTTGAAGGGACCTTTGAGATCATCCAGTCCAACAGTACACATAAAAAAAAAACCCAGACCCACAAACAAACAACCTACAATCTCTGCCACTAGAGCATGCCCTGAAGTGTCATATCTAGACATTTCTTAAATACCTCTAGGGATGGTGACTCAGCCACCTCCCTGGGCAGGCTGTTCCAGTGCCTGACCACTCTTTCAGGAAAGTAATTCTTCCTAATATCCAATTTAAACCTCCCCTGCCACAACAGGGAGGCAACAGTTAAGGCAACCTATAAGCAGCAGCAACCACAGTGGTCATGATTGTTATTCTTGCTTGCATAAATGGGTAGTTAAAATATGTTCAATAATTGCCTTTTTATTTAATATTAAACTTGAGAAGTCTGTTGCTATTGATACAACATCAAAAAATTGCATTAAATACACATAGAAAGATTGCATTTTATATAGTACATGTGTTTTACAATATAAACCAGTTATGTACATGGCTTAGATGCCTAACAGAAATTAGAGATTTTTATTTTAGTTTTTGGTGTGATGCAGTTTGCTTCTGAATTTAACCACAAATAAGGACCAACTGGAAATCCTAATTTCCATTTCACTTACAAAGATACAGAAAAACTGACACATATGGAAACACACGCAGACACAGGCGTACTTAGAAGTTAGATCCTTTGAATGCGCTTTGGAGTTAAATGAAAGCCAGGTGGTATAGCATAGCCTGGTTGTCAGAATACTCATAAAGGTGTGAAAAAGCTTGTTGTTGTGTTTGTGTGTGTTATTTTTTTTTCCCTCAAACCTGAAAAATATGCATTTCTTTCAAGATTTCATCCCAAAATTTCTGATTACCTCAGCTCAGAAATAGTGTGAGTGAAAAAATGTCACCATATCTGCCTTCTTGTATAGTATTATTTTTGCAAGTTAAGTTGCTCCAGATGTGCCTTTATTTTATTTTATGGGACCTAATGCGATGCAGTCTTTGGTAAAAGATACTGACTTTTTGTGTCACCTAAAGAAATGTAAAACTATGATCTCACTTTTCCCTGAGGCATTTTAAGAGTTTTTAATAAAAGTGGATTGCAGTTTTCATTTTGTTATTAAAGCAGCTGTAGATGAAACATCTAACTTTCTTGTGTTGCCTTTGGGAATTGTGTCTGTAACACATTTCCAAAAGTTGGAGTTAACGTATTGAGCTATCTAAATTGTTTTGAAAATATCACACCAGATACTGTGTGACAAGGAGGCAGGAAAAAAACATATATATACATATTTTTCACTGAAAAATACCTTAGTGTCTTGACATTTATTTCTTCTGTGGGAACAATACTGAACAAATCCTTAGTCGATATTTACTCTATTCCTCATTATGGAAGTTATTTATGTTTGTGGGTCATTGACTTCATGTCAGTCAACTTCACTTGACAGTTCCTTAAATGAAAGCAATGAGGCAAACAAATCATAAGCTTTTTAATTAAAAGAAAAAATATTAAAATAGAAACGTTAAGGGCCTAAGTGTTAGGCCTAAATGTATAAAGCTGACAATTATATGAGAGACTCTGACTAAATGTTTCCCTTATAGGTAGCAATAGACTTGATTGTGTATTAGTTATTTTAAAAATTGGAAGACCAATCATCCTCATTTGGGAGATTCTAGGTGAGCTCAGGAGAGGCAGATTGCACCAGATAGTATCTTTGATTTGATTGTTTTTCATTTGTGTAGAAAGTCCCTTGAAGGGGAGGGACCAGGCCAAAATCCTCTGAAAGGAAGGAGAGGATTCCTCACCGTAATGTGAGAAGCAACTGTACCTCTTCAAGGGGAAAAATTTTTGGAGGCATAAGCAAAAGATGGGAAAAAGTTAGTCACAAGACTGAGTCTGGGAGTCTGCTGGTTATGTAGAGGATAAACAATTTCAATAAGTAGCAAGGAGCAGAGAGTCAAGTTTCAGAGAAGGCATAAACAGAAGCCTTTTAGGGAACAGGGAGGTCTGAGCAGGGCTTGCAACTGCTCCTGAAGTCCTCTGAGCTGGTTGGAATTCAGCCTGGAAAAGACAAATCATATTGAAAGTACACAGTGGACATGACTAAAGTTATATGAACTATTGTTTTACCCTATCTTCCCTAAACTCTTCAAGTTTTCTTTATTTGAAAAATTAAATATCCAACTTTATAATTCAATAAAAAGTGTCTTCTTGACTTTTAGCCCTCTTGATCTTCACTGAAGAAAATACTACAAGGCAGAACCACCTCAAATCTTTGCCTGCTTGAGTTTCCTCCAATAGATTCTTTTCTTGATGCCTCTGTCTGAGACCAGAGCTTGTGACTGGCCAAGATGTCCTCGGGCTCTAATAGTCATTTCTTCCAATGTTTCCACAACTTCTTCTGCAGAGCAGTTTATAGAACTGTTTGGAGAGAAAAAGTGCTGATTTAGAGTTTAATTTTTCAGGAGGTATAAACATAGCCTGTTAATGACTGACAACGGCTCTTGGTATTCAACAATATGTGGAGCATTGAATCTATGGATATCTAGTAAATCAAACTTAGCTTTTCAGCAGCGTTTCAGACCAGTAGGCTTTAACTAATCAAATTTCTGTACTGAAATAAGAAATCTATTGCAACAGTAAATGTTGTCATGATATTTACAGAAAGCACCTTATGATAAGACTTCCACTGACAGCTAAAGTCCCAGCAGAATGATTATACATTTATTTCTTCAGACCACAATTTTTGTTAGCTTAACAAGCCTACAATACTAACAAAAAAATAAGTAAAATCACCTGCATAATACTGAGGTTTGGATTAACTAACACAAGCTAACACACAAAAAAGTAATTTTCAGGAGTAACTTAGATGTAAACTTTAAACATATGAGCAGTTTATTTGATTATTTTTCGCTACAAAAATTCACATTTTCTTTTCGAGCTTGCAATGGGAGAACTTGCAAGGCAAGTAGCCTCATTTTCTCAGTATGTTGTGTCAATATCTCACAATTTTAAATTAATAAAAATGATGATTTTTTTTAACCAAATATGATTTTCTAATAGTTACGAGTTACACAATTGATTTTCTAATTGCATAACCACAGTCCTGTAAGATATTTCAATAAAAATTTTTTGGAGTCAGAGTGTCTCAGTTTTCACTGCAAGTCAGATATTCCATGTGCAAACAATGATGAACCCTGCTGTCCCATGGCCAAGACCCTGTCATAGGCCTACTTAGGCTAACCCACACCTATGCCTTAACATTGACTGACACATTCTTTCTCATAACTCATTCATCCACAGTATAAACCCTTAAACTCTTGGTTTTTGCTGGTAGTTGCAATTGTGGGGAACTTTTTCTGCTGATATACAGGACTTTGAAAGTGGTATTATTAGCTTATTGAAATGAAACTGCTGTTGATATGGAAAGCTTTGAAAGCTAAGAAGTTAAGATGATTTCATTGTCTTGCCAAATATACATATACACATCCAAAACACTTTCAAATACTGCAATAAATGGAGCAATAAAGCAAGGCTGGAAAAAATGTTAATCATACTGTGCTTTAATTTGTCTCCTCATGCTGGCACTGTAACACAAAAGAGTATTTTTCCTTTGGCTATGCCACAGGTCTCCTAGACAACTTTGGTCAAGTCAGTTTTCTTCTTTGGCTCCTGTTCCTCCAACCAATGCAGATAATGATCCTGACCTCCTTTCTAAAATGCTTTGCGATCCTTGGGTGAAAAGTTCTCCCTAAAAGCTTAGTAGTTTTATTATTATATCCATTATATAGTTATGCTATTCAAGGTCAATAGACCTATCTAGCTGAGCAAAAATGAGATCATATGACTATCAGTACTAGGCGGTAATTGCACTCAAAAGTACCCAATTGAATGTTTAGTCCAACTGAACCCATATTTAGTATGGCTTCATATATTGTCATTGAAAGTTTGATGCACTGAATCTTGAACTTCCTTTGATTACGATTCTACAGTGAGACTTCCTCAAACTTTTTAATTCATTGGCTGCTGCCCCCAAGGGATTCATATGGATTGGATAAGAAAAGAATGACATCGACAGCGTATAATAAAATTCTATCCAGGATGTCCAATATTTTTATGCCTTCAACTCTGTTATTGTGTTGGATTCTTTGACTGATTTGTTCCAGAGTTATGGTAAAAAGGGAGGGCAAAAAGGGGCACCATTGCCTTTTGCAGCTAGACAAAGTAAAGACTTCTAAGCAATATCCATTATTCCTTACTATAGGCTCCAATACAATGTCTTTATATAAAAAAGTTTTAGACCATTATGTGAAACTTCCAAAACTTTCATCAAATAACTTCCTTTCAGCCAATCAGATGGTCCTTCAGCATATAATGCTAATAAATAAATATCTCTATATAAATAAGTATCTCTCTATCTATTTCTATTTTGCAAAGGTCTGTAAACGGTTATATGTGCATTCTGTCAGCCAATATAATGACACCTTACTGTTATACTGCCATTGCTCCTTCAGTCTTCCAGATGCTGTCATTGCTTTACTATTTCAAATACATACTGCCTTTTGTCTTACTTTAGAAAGTTAATTTATATGAAATTGGAGAAGATCCAGGAAAGCTCTTATGTAAAAACTTCAATTTAGGCTGGCAGCTGTCTAGTGCCAGCTAGATGTCCTGAACTGAGGTTTAAGGACAATGTTCAGTCCTTAGGATTGAGTTTCCATTCAGCTGCTCCTGTTCAACTCAGACATGTGGTTCAGTCAGGACATTGTAGGAAAGAGGTAAGTTAATTAACTAACGTTCTTGGCCTAAGTTCTCAATGCATCTTCTTCACATCCTTATCTGTAATTTTCTGCTACTTATGAAACATTTACTTTTAAAATATTTCCCTTACAAAAAGAACGCATTACACTAAGGTCTGCTTTTAAAGCACAGACTTTTTTTTTTCTATTTGTTAGAAGTGTTTTTTATTATTTTACATTTCCATCTTTTGGACTGTAAGCATGAGATAAAAGTGAGAATCTGTTCAAACATAAAAGCAATTAGGAAGTATGTGAATCAATAATGAACACTGGTATTATACTTTACAAACTGTACAACAATTGCAAAGGTGCGTTTTGGTCCACTACTGCAGTGCCAGGCTGTCTGAAAGTTGAAGGTGGTTTACAGTGAATAAATATGTTTTATAATGGCTTTTGGATGCTTTATTCAAATGAAAATTAACATGCTTTTCAGTTACTTTAGTGGTAATAGGTAAGTGCAAAATTAAATGGCTACATAATTGTTGGCCTTGCAAATGAATCACCTTAACAGTCTGTAATACATTCAGTTTATTCTGCTGCTGGAGATTAAATAGTGTATTTTAAAGATAAGTGCTTTTTGAGTAAAATAGACTTTGTTCATTTAATATGCATAAAGTCATGGTAGTGCCTGGTAGATTAAGAGCCCAAACCACCAACTCTTACTCAGAAGAGCTGTTCTTAGCTACTGTTTGGACGCAGATAAGCTGCTTGTTTGAACAGGGTGTACCAGAATTAAGGTCTCACAAAATACTGGGAATAAACCCCCCTGTGATTCCATTTTAATATCTTTATTGTATGTTTCTTTAGTCCCTTTTTTCCCTTTCAGGTTTGGTTTCCAGGACACATTTCCATCAAGTGAAGGTGAAGAGAATTTTGCATTTCTGTGAAATACAGAGCTGGACTGAGTAGAGACAAAATGCTCCTGATGAATATCCAGGTAATTGTATTAACTACCAGTCAATAATCCACTAGCTATTACATTGTACATAGATTTACTGCAACAGCAAATCACAAACAGCCAGATACAAAATTATAAAATGTATACTACTTGGAAGAAAAATTTTTTTTAAAAAAAAGGTATATTTTTCCAGTTGAAACAGTAGAAATTCAGATTGGTATTTAAAGGAGGACACACTTGTCCCTTTCTACCCTATGGACTGTACTCTTGTGTCTTTAAGAGAACAATTACCTCCATGATATTTGACTATTTTTCAAGAGTATAATTTGTCATTTATTAAACAAATTGTATTTAATTGTGTACCTTTCTGTTTCAAAGATTTCAGATGCTTGGTTAAACTGTTATACACTTTGATTATCAAAGAAGATTCTTATATTTTCCTTCGTTATCTTTAATTACTACTCTTGTATTAGAATCATTCACTTTTTAAAGGCTTGGTCAAGGGTGTAATTACTTGATTTCAATCTACAATATTGCACAGATACTGTGAATTAAATGCAAGCAGAACTAACAGTATTGTATCATAAAAGTTGGAGGAAAACATATTACATCTGTTTCCTACCATTTTAAACAATTTATCCATCTTCTATCCGTTAGTGTTTTCTATTTATATGTCGCCTTGAGAAATACAAGTGTTTTAAGCTAAACATTTCTTACTCAGTTCTCACTAAGCACTGACTTGTATGTGAAGAACTGCTAAAGTCTTAAGTAACAAGAAACTCACAGGCTGTTTTGCTAGCTATCATCCCTGTGTTCAGCCATGTTAATTTGTTGGCGTAGGTGTTGGAATCACACACACACAGAAAACTCAGTGCTGGAAGTTCTGCTTTGCAGATTCTCTTTAGGAAGGTCTAATTTTACCCTCGAGAAACTGCCCATGCTACTGAAAAAAATAACAATAGTGCTAGTATGACTGGTGCAGTCACAGCTCTTTTTGTGGCTCCAGGGAGAGCTCACACTGAAAAGGTACTTCCAGTACTCTTTCAATAAATGTACTCTGTGATTCCTTCACCTTTGAATTTCACAGATTCATTGGCAGGGAAAGGACTAGGGCAGTGTCATTTCCTCAAAGGCAAATTCATTACCTAGATCTTTGTTGGCACCGAACTGGAGAAGTGTTTCTGAACTCCTTTGCTTGACTGCTATCTGCAGCTTTCTATAAGTGATTTTACTCTCCTCAAGCTATCTGTCCTCTTTTTTGGTAAACCATGCATATGAGGGCCTTCAGGGTGTCAAATCAGGAGAAGAAATCAGGGGTTTCCCAAATGATGAGAGGTCTCAAGCATATTTGGGTATCCAATACAAGACCTTTTAAAGAGGCCTGATATTCAGAAGAGTTAGGAACATTCTCTTTGAAGACTTACTGCCTCTAAAAAATTTGATTATAAGTATAGATTCAGAAGTTACATTTCCTAATAAATGAAACACAACTGGTTTCTTTTTTCATCAAACTTTGGAGAAGACCAGTGGAATGCGTCATTCCATTCAATCTTCTCAGAAAGAAGACCGTATGAACTGTATGTAAGCAGAGCTCTTCTTTAATTGTAAGCTCTCCAACTAAGTGGGAAGGATATGAAAGTAAGGAAAAACTGAAAGAAAATCAAACTGCTCAGGAATATCTACTGTAATCTCACACACATTTTTTTTCTGTCTTTTGCTGTCTTGTATCACTTTCTTTGGCTCCTAGACAAAGAAACTTTTATTTAATTAATTTAGTTATTTACTTTAATTTGTATCTCTTTCACCCTTTTCATTTTAGCTGCCTTTTGAATATTCATTCTGTTATTCTACTTGAAAAACCAATGACCTCATGGAAAACTCTGATCTACTAAAGGCTCAGCCTGATAGTACTGCATGATAAAAAAACAGATCTTCAGCAAAATTGTAGTTTCAGTTCTGTGAAATTGGACAGTATAGTTGTTGTGAAAATTACTTTTTGTATGGTATTAAGACTTACACTTAGTACTAAGAAGAGGATACAAAACCTCCTTTAATCATTTCTTTACCAGACACATAGTTAGGGTAACACCTCTGAATGAAACATCCATTAATTTCTAAGAGTGAGACTCACTTCACCAGCATAATGACTGAAAAATGCAATGGCAACTTCTCAAAAACCATTTCCAATGCACTTAGCACTACTATATTTGAGTAACTGCTGCTCTGTTCTTGACCTGTCTTTCAAGTAAGTTAAATGATGTGTGTTAAACCAGACTGGAGCATGGGTTCTGTATTAACAGGCCCTCCTTTGTGATACTCAGAAGTGGTGAAGACGTAGACTTGCATGAATACTAGTGATGGGTTGGCCTTGGCTGACCACCAGGTGCCCACAAAGTTGTGCTCTCACTCTCTCTTGTCATCAAGACATGGGAAGAAAATAACCATGAAAAGCTCGTGAGTCAATATAAGGACAGGGAGTTACACTCCCTGGAGATAGCACTGGGAGACAGCACTCACCAGTTACCATCACAGGAAAAACAGACTCAGGGAAATTTAATTTAATTTACTGTCCATTAATAACAGAGTAGGATAGTGAGAAATAAAAACAGAACTAAGGGCACTTTCCCTCACCCTCCCTTCTTCCTGGCTGAACTTCACTACTGATATCTCTACCTTCTTCCCCTTAGTGGCACAGGAGCATGGGGAATGGGGTTTGCAGTCAGTTCATCACACATTGTCTCTGCTGCTCCTTCCTCTTCAAACTCTTTCCCTGCTCCAGTGTGGGGAGCAGAGAAACCCATGTGAGATAGTCCTTCACCAACTGCTCCAGCATGGCTCCTTCCCACAGGCTGAAGTGTCTCAAGAAGTGCTCCAGTGTGGGTTCTTGCCACAGCATGCAGTCATAGAATCATAGAATTGTCTAGGTTGGAAGGGGCCTTTAAGATCATTAAGTCCAACTATTAACCTAACACTGCCAAAACCACCGCTAAACCATGTCTCTAAGCACTACGCCTACCCGTCTCTTAAATACCTCCAGGGATGGCGATTCCACCACGTCCCTGGGCAGCCTGTTCCAATGCTTGATAACCTTTTCAGTGAAGAAATTTTTCCTAATATCCATCCTAAACCTCCCCTGGTGCAACTTGAGGCCATTTACTCTTGTCCTATCACCTGTTACTTGGGAGAAGAGACTGACCCCCCACCTTTCTACAACCTCCTTTCACATAGTTGTAGAGACCAATAAGGTCTCCCCTCAGCCTCCTTTTCTCCAGACTAAAGAACCCCAGTTTCCTCAACCGCTCCTCATAAGACTTGTTCTCCAGACCCCTCACCAGGCTCTTTGCCCTTCTCTGGACACAGTCCAGAATTTCAATGTCTTTCTTCTAGTAATGGGCCCAAAACTGAACACAGTACTCGAGGTGTGACCTCACCAGTGCTGAGTACAGTGGGACAATCACTTCCCTACTTCTGCTGGCCACACTCTTCCTGATAAAGGCCAGGATGCTGTTGACCTTCTTGGACACCTAGACATACTGCTGGCTCATATTCAGACAGCTGTTGACCAATACCTGCAAGTTCTTTTCCACCAGGCATCTTTCCAGCTGCTCTTCCCCAAGCCTGTAGCACTGCATGGGGTTGTTGTGACCCAAATGCAGGACCCAGAACTTAGCCTTGTTGAATCTGATACCATTGGCCCATTGATCCAGCCTGTCCAGATCCCTCTGTAGAGCCATCCTAATTTCAAGCAGGTTGACACTCCCACCTAACTTGGTGTCTTCTGCGAAGTTACTCAGGGTGCACTTGAGGAATCAAAAACTCTGTCATTTCATGATCGCTATGCCCAAGACAGCTTCCAACCATCACATCCCCCCATGTTCTTCTCTGCTTACAAGCGACAGTCCTTCAGAAACGGATTGATACAGTGCAGGTCCGTCATGGGACACTGGTCGTGCCAGAAAACCTGCTCCAGAATGTGTTCCTCTCCATGGGCCACAGGTCCTGCCAGGAGCCTTGTCCTTCATGGGCCTTTCATGGGCTGCAGGCAGTTATCTGCTTCACTGTTAACCTCCATGGGTTGCAAGGAAACAGCCTGCATCACCATGGTCTGCACCACGGACTGCAGGGGAATCTCTGCTCCAACACCTGGAGAATGTCCTCCCCTTCCTTCTTCACTGACCTTGGTGTCTGCAGAGTTGTTCCTCTCACAAATTCTCACTCCTCTCTCACAGCTGTTATGCCGCATTTTCTTTACCCTTAAATATTTTTTTATTCTCACAGCTGCATAATGAAATCAGTGCACATTTTAGTGCACATCTCAGAAAATAAATCAATTCAGAAACACCGTTTGTAGAGATTTCTTCCGAATTTCATTGAAGTGAAAGTGTCCATAAGTTGTTGGGTTTTATTTGATTCAATACCAAACTTTAATTTTCCATGTATTGGAAACCCCTTACTTTGGGCAGGTCTACTGAAATTAGTGTTGAAGAAAAGAATGTAATAATTCTTTTTTTCCCCCTACTCCTTTTATTCTACTGTATTGGGTTTATGCTCTGATTACTGATGTATAATGCTCTTTATTGCATTTTGGCCTCTGTTTTGTAATTTCTAATATAGACAGTTATAGTCTGTTGATATGACTACTATCTGGGATGTCAGCAAAAGCAAACAGTAGGAAAAAACTAGCACTGAACATAGCACACAATGATTTTACATCTAATCAATGCAATGTTGCCAAAATTAGGAACAGACTGGCCTGAGAAAATGATGACTAAATACATTGAGAACCTCATTCTTTAACTAGCAAGTCTCAATGTCTTCTACAGGGAACATTAGAGCGATTTATAGTATGTTTACCTGGCCACTGGGTGTCACTGTTAATTCACTTTTAGCTTGGAACAATACCAGTTTTGTTTGGTGGGTTGTTTTGTTTTGTTTTGTTTTAATATTAATAGAGAAGTTGTTTTTTTAAGAAAGCTGTTAAGGCCAAGTAAGTCACTTTAGGAAATGACTAGCTAAAAGAGCTACCGAAAATCTTCATCAGGATACTTGAACATCATGTCCCCATCATGGTTTACAGTGTAGTCAGCAATGCCATATCACACCAATAAGTTATACATATAGCATTTACCTTTTGACGTCTAAACTCAGTGCTGCATATGGTTCAAGAGATGCAGGCAGCACATACTACTATATTTATTGTAAATTAGTCTTATAAGAAATTTTTTTTTTTTTTTTTTTTTTTTTGCTGTTGTTTAGGTTGTTCATAGGCCTATTATATAAGTGAACAAAAAGTAATATTGAGACTGACGCTCAAGGAACAGTGCAGAAATGCAGAAAGTTAATTTGTGTTTTGTAAACAGGACGTCGTTACTCTATAAAAGTGGGTTTGAGCTATGACAAGGCTCTCAATTTCAAGAACAAGGAGAAAAAAAAAGGATTCAAAACTGTGCCTCACTCCTTTGGCTTTTCTTTCACTGCCTTTCTAGGTCTTCAAAAGTAAGTAACACAAGACTTCATTAGATGTGCATAGAAACTCTTGAAGGAGGACATTTAGTCCAGAAGTTTGGACATGAGGAAGTAAGGGCCAACTAGGTCAATAGTCATTATCTCTGTATAAAATACTTGCTTCTCCACCAAATTATCCTAAGGAGAAGCATAAATTACTTCAGTTGAGTTATATTGCCTTGTAAAGATTGTTACAAGCACAACATCCTGCAAAAGCACTTTGAAACATGGTATCGAGATTCTGCAAGATCTTTTGTGATGGATTGGAAATACTAACAGCTGTTTTATTTAAAGAAAGCAACTAAGGCAATGAAGACACTTCTTAATTAGGTCAAGACGCACCAATGCAAAAATTCCTGTTTCCATTTCTGTGAGTTGCAAGGATGTACTTATTGGTGAAAAATTAGTGAATTGTGGGAACTATCAGTAATATCTTGGCTTTTTGTTGTCAAATCCATCAATGCAAGATCCTAGTCTATAATCCTCTTTCACAATGAAAGTTGATTATTGGCATAGAGGTGTTGTTTTCTGGGGCGATTTTATTGTTACTGTCAAGGAAAAAATAGCTTCTTGCAAGAGAACAAAATAAAAGTAGATGCTGTTGTTCCTTTTAATTTATTTTTTATTATTTCATGATGTCAGCTTTGTGATAAATAGGTAACTATTTCAAATTTAACAATCAGACAATATGTTTACAATGCAGCCAGTGATCCAACTAAAGGAAGAGTTTATGGCTCAAAAATTCTGTGCAATTTGAATTGAATAGACATTTTTAACAAACAGTATTATTTTAGAATTTCGCATGCTAGAAACCCACAAGTCCACTTATCAGAGCAGATACTCTGACACGAAGTATTTTCAAGTGTGATGCTTTTATATTTTTAGGAAGAAAACATCTTCAAAACCATGTTGTGCTAATCCAGAAATAGTTCTAAAATGTTTATTGTAGAATATCTTCAATAAAGGACAAATGAGGACTAAATTTTTCAGCCTGTCTGTGTGAGTACTTGTATCAGTCAGATGAATGTTAGCTGCTAGGTAATCTTACCCTGTTACATCTGTATCTCTATTTATTTGCCCAACAATATGTTGAACAAAATGCCCTTTGCAATAAGAAATGTCTTCACACTTGTAGCTAATATCCACTATCTTACGGGAGCACAGAAAACATTGATAATATTCACTCAAAAGAGCTAGTCCTGTACACACAGGGAAGGTCACGGAGTGGATCATCTTGAGTGCCATTACAAGTCATATAATGGACAAGCAGGGGATCAGACCTAGTCAGCATGGGTTTAGGAAAGGCAGGTCCTGCCTGGCGAACCTGATCTCCTTCTATGACAAGATGACTCGATTATTGGATAAGGGAAAGGCTGTGGACATTGTCTACCTAGACTTTCGAAAAGCATTTGACACTGTCCCCCATAGAATTCTCATGGAAAAACTGGCAGCTCATGGCCTGGATGAGCATACAATCTGCTGGATCAAGCACTGGCTGGATGGGGGGTCCCAAAGAGTGGTGGTCAATGGAGTTAAATCCAGCTGGCAGCCAGTCACAAGTGGTGTCCCTCAGGGCTCGGTGTTGGGACCATTTCTGTTCAACATCTTTATTGATGACCTTGATAAGGACATAGAGTGTATCATCAGCAAGTTTGCAGATGACACGAAGCTAAGCGGAAGTGTTGGTCTACATGAGGATAGGGAGGCTCTACAGAGAGACTTGGATAGATTGGATCGATGGGCCAACACTAATGGAATGTGCTTCAACAAGGCCAAGTGCCGGGTCCTGCACTTGGGCCACAACAGCCCCATGCATTGCTACAGGCTTGGGGAAGTGTGGCTGGAGAGCTGCCTGGCAGAAAAGGGCCTGGGGGTTCTAATTGACAAGCAGCTGAACATGAGTCAGCAGTGTGCCCAGGTGGCCAAGAGGGCCAATGGCATCCTGTCTTGTATTAGAAATAGTGTGACCAGCAGAAGGAGGGAGGTGATTGTCCCTCTGTACTCAGCACTGGTGAGGCCACACCTTGAGTATTGTGTCCAGTTCTGGGCACCTCAATACGAGAGAGATATCGAGGTGCTGGAGCGAGTGCAGAGGAGGGCAACGAAGCTGGTGAAGGGCCTGGAGAATAAATCTTATGAGGAGCGATTGGAGGAGCTGGGACTGTTTAGTTTGAGGAAGAGGAGGCTGAGGGGAGGCCTCATCACTCTCTACAACTACTTGAAAGGCCACTGTAGAGAGGTTGGTGCTGGTCTCTTCTCACAGGTAATTAGCGATAGAACAAGAGGGAATGGGTTCAAGCTGCAACAGGGTAGGTTTAGGCTGGACATTAGGAAAAAATTCTTCACAGACAGAGTGGTCAGACACTGGAATAGGCTGCCCAGGGAGGTGGTGGAGTCACCATCCCTGAATGTGTTTAAGACTCGTTTAGATGTGGTGTTAAGGGGTATGGTGTAGGGGAGAACTTTGTAGAGTGGAGTTGATGGTTGGACTCGATGATCCCAAGGGTCTTTTCCAACCTAAATTATTCTATGATTCTATATGTGCTTCACATTTTATATAAAATATAGGAAAAAAAAAACAAACAACCTTTACTACAAGTACGAATTTAACAGCACAATATTAAACAAGGTTTAAAGCTTCTTGTTTTGTGGCCTGGAATTCTGGGGAGATTCATCTTATCCTTGAAATCAGGTTATGGGATCCCACCTCAGATATTGTACAGCTTTAAAAAGGGGCGACGCAAAGCAGTATTACTAGTATCACTATAGTTAGCCGAACTAGCAAAATAACTGTTCTGCTAAACTATATATTAGTTTAATTATGAAAGAGTTTGTATGATTTCAGTGTTTTTTCATAAGCATAAAGTTTATTATGTTGAGCAAAGCAATCATATTTTCTCAGCCTTTCACTTTGAAAAATATTTGCAGAACTTTGAAGTCACAATTGAATGTTGTGAGTTACATATGCTTTTAGAATAACTTAGGTTTCTTTTGCTATGACTGTTTAAGTTACAAACTCTTCAAGGATGAGAATATTCTTTACTATATGTACATATAATGTATTTGTATATTATCTGAACAGAAGATGACCGACACAGAGAGTCATCTTGCTTTAACATCTGAAATAAATACATACATCTGAAACATAAGTAATACATAATGACTGTATACATGTACTATTAAACTCCATAAGGTACTCCATACCTCATTTATCTCTTGGCATATACATACATAAACATATAGATATGCAAATTATCTTCTTTTCCTTTGGGTTTAGTTTACTTTAGCAATCTTGTAATTTCCTTTTCTTAAGAGTGAAACAGAAACATACAAAAAAACCAAAAACAACCCTATGCCAGAACACCTATTTCTATGTAAGGAAGCATGTAAAGTCATAATGAAATGGATTACTTACACTTTACAAAGAAAAGGCTCTTCCTAACTCCTCAGGAGCCCTTTAGGCCATTGCAATGTTGATGCACACTATATTATCAGATTTATGTCATTCTGATAAGATGGTCCACTTGAAGTAGCCTTTGAGCTAAAAATAAGACATTAGGTTGAAGGAAGCAGCAATCTAAAGTTATTGGTGTAAGGATAATTAGAGACTGGCAGGTATCCAGTGTCATTACCAGGAGGTTGCTGCAGGGCAAATGCAACAACTGCCTGTTTTCTGCAGTGCCACAAACTTGGATCTGTCTTTGCTCAAACTGGTTTTATTTTTAGCTTACATCTGCTTCCTAATACTTGAGATTTTTCAGAGCTGTTCTTGAACTTCTTCAGCTTTCTGTTGTTTAGTCCAAATTCCAAGTTAGTTGTATTTTAAAGAGCACGAAATACATCTTTTGCAGTGACAAGAGCTATGTTTTTGTTTTGGGTTTTGTTTCTCCAAACATTCAGCCTCTCAATATTCCATTTTTGCCTGCTTTCTTAATAGTATCTAGTTATTAAATATCTACAATATCTGTGTTTTTTTTTTAATTATTTTTTAAAGATATACCCTATACTGGCTAAGGAGACTTTTAAGTCTTTCATCTCTTTGCAAACTCATTTGCAGATGCCCAGGAAGAAAAAATTATTAAAAAAGGAGAGCTGCTAACTTATAACTGACCAGCAAGGAGAATGGCTTTGATTAGCCATTTTCTTAAAGCTACATCCAAATTTTCCATGCTTACAGGTTGAAACTGGGATCTATACTGAGACCATCACAGTCCTTATTCAGTATGTATTTTCATTTTGAAAATGGGGGGAAAAAAAGTAAAGGAGTATTCTCAGATCTCATTCTTAAAATGGAATTAAGCTATACCTGGGGCAAACACTGAGACTTGACAGTAAGGAAGTACTCTCCCATCTTCATTTTTGACATAACTCAAGAGAAACAATGCTATAGCTAGGAAATGCAGGCAGTCTGTCAACTTCTAGATGCTTCCGAGGATAGTAATTTTTGAGCCAAACAATATACCTAAATGATTTTAGGAAACCTTATTTTTAAAAGTTTCTTGATAAATTATTAAAAAATATTAATAAATTTAATAGTCGCAGAGAATGTTTCTGTGTTACGGAATACCAGTTTGCTATACTGCTTAACTGTTACAGTGATCCTTTGAAACTTTTGTGGCTAAGGCCAACTTTCAGTCTCCCATGCTACTCTTGAACAAGGTTTGGAAGTTACCAAGTACTTGCAAAAGGTAGGCTGTCCTGTTTTGAAAAATAAGGAAATGCAAAGATAATGACAGGGGCCTCATTTCCAGAGGAAAAAGTAGGAAATTTCTGGTATAGACATAGCCACTGATGCTGTGAAAACCATTCTTGTAGCTGTCAGGTCACAAAGTATTCATAAGGAAGTAAAAAGGTAAGATGTCAGGAAATTAAAAGTTTGTTTTGTAGTGATGGGGTGGTTAAACTGAGAGACAAAGCTAAGACTGTGTTTATCTGAGAGGTAAAGCATGTATAATGAGATGTCATAGCCCCACTCTGACCAGGAATATTCTATTAAGTTTTTGAGGACCCAGTTGCTGCATCTTCAGCGCTGTGCAGGTGCAGCACAATACTTGAAACCAAATTGATCTCCTCTTTACAATGCCCGCCTTCCAGAAAGCTGTGAGGGTCAAATACAAAAAAGGTGAATATTAAATGGAAATCCCTTGGGTACACTTTATTTAACGATGTAAAACACTGACTGGAAGTCTACATACACAGGCAAAATAGCCTGGAATCTTTCCTAGGATCACCCTGATTTTGCTTACTATGAGTGCCCTGCACTTTGACAAGAATTTGTGGTAATACTTAAACTTGGCAATAGTTAATTTCTGACTCTTTGACTATCTCATAAGAAAACTTTCTGAAGAACAAACAAGCTTAAGTCTTAATGTTGTAATCATGAAAGTGCCTGAAATGTGGTATAGATTTCAATTCAAATAGGTAGCTAAAATAACAAAAATTATATTCCATGACTGAACAGAGATTATACTGTATCAGTTTACTCTTTACAGGGCTTGACTTGTTTCCCCTCATCAACACCTGTTTTCTACAAGTTACGCTGAACTTTTTTTTTCTGTGCTTTTGATAGAGGGTGTTTAAAAACCAGAGGAAGTAGATAATGGCAGAGAGGCACAGGGATGACATTTCTTCTAGTTCTGCTGCTGAGAAGTGCTAAATGCTGGAAGAGAAAAGAGCAAAAGAAAACTTTAATTTGCAGACCAAACTCTACGTCCAAGAGTTCAGAGGCTGTACCAGATCTCAATATTCATGGCCACATGGGCTACATAGCCAGTTCTGTGGTAAGTCTGAATATTTCTATATATGTGTATGTATATATATACTTTTTTAAATATACAAATGTATATATGTATTTATATGTGCATATTGTTATAGATTGTGGCCCAATAATTGATGGGAACCAGTCCAATTAATCAAATTAGTTTATTAAGCAAGTGGCAACAAGCAAAACAGCGCTGGGCGGCCGGGGAGTCTTCGCTCCGCCAACGGCGCGCACCCACTTCCCGGAAGTAGCTGATTATATACTCTTCTGGTTCCCGTATATGTGTCAATCCTGGTATATTCTGTGTCTGAGCGACGTGTTGCTAGGGGGTCGGTCTTGTCCCGCCTCCTGGTGGTCGTGAGGCTGGAGGCTCCTCATCTTTATTGGTGTCCTTTGGGTGACTCTTTTCAGCTTATCGCACAACTTAGCTCTTCCCTTTGAAGTGTTAAAGCACACCAGATGCCTGTGATTTAGGTATTGAGGTGTCAAAACGCACCAGATAGCACACTGGATGCCTATGATTTAAGTATGCGAAGGGTCAAAACATTGTAATTTTTCACCAGCCTTTAAGAAAGCCTGATTTGATTAACAAACATGAATTTATTTATTACAATCCCCCCTTTTTCTTTTACCATTTTGTTCATCAAATCTTTGGAGTTCAGCGTGACTTAAAGCTAATGTTTCTTCTATTGCTGATTCCTTATCTAATGGCTCGTATTTAGCCCTGATAAGCATTAAATGGGCAGCTTCCAGTCTGCCCTTTACAATTTCAATTACTTTGTTCAATATACAAAGGCCAAATGTTAATCCCAAAATTAATAGTATCATAGGTCCCGCAATGGTAGACAATAGTGTAGTCATCCATGGGGAATAACTGAACCAAGATTCATACCAACTTTGCTGTGCTTCTCTTTCTTTCTTTTTTCTAATCCTTCTTGTAGTTTTGTCATGGTGTCTCTAACTACTCCAGTGTGATCTGCATATACACAGCATTCCTCATCCAGAGCAACGCACAACCCCCCTTGCTGTTGTTGTAGTAGTCCCAGTATCTGTTCCATTAGGTATCCCCTTATCTGACGAGAGGGATATTTCTCCCGCTAGTACTTCATTTGGTCCCACCAGATCAGGGTCATTAGGGACTATTTCTTTCTTTATGTATATGAGTCCCCCTCTATCGGTTCCAGGTTCCCAATACCGTATTCCCCAAGTTTTTCCCAGAAGCCACCCCTCATCAAGAGGTTGTTGTATAGTTAATTCTAGATGGATGCAATTTCCGGGATTGATAATCCCCCCAGATCGATCACGCTGTGGGGGCCTGCATCCCTGAGGGCCCCATTTAACTGTCAAGTATCTATCTGGCCCTGCTACTGGGTTCCAATTTGAGGCGATCGTTTCACATCCCCAATAAGCACAATAATACTGGTTGGGAGCATTGCAATATGTTCTCCTGGAATTGGAGCTTGGACACAGATAATACCCCATAAGATTTAAACAGGGTTTTATGGGAGCTAACTCACATAAGTGTGTTTTAAATGTCGGTGCCCCAGGACTCGTGACAGTTTGAATCACGTGATGATCTTCCCACCTACTTAATGTCCATTTAAATGGTTGGTGAGAGTATCCGTGTACACCTACAAGATTTAGTAAAATTAGAATTAGAGTGTGGCAAGAAGGGTGGAAACCCGGCCGGTTGATAAGTTTAGTTTGAACACTCACTCCAGTTACCCAGTCCTTTTCAGTGCTATCACTCCTCCCGGGGCATTTCATGCGATTCCCTTGGTTAACACTGAGGCAGTCCTCCCAGTGTCTTTGTACAGTCCCACTCTTTGGGTTCTGTTCTCCACAGCTTTTTACTCCTCTGCCTCGCTCGTCGACTCCGTTGTTTCGAGCCACGAGGGGTATCATCTTCTCGGCAGCAGGGGTAGTCTTCAGGAGAATAAATGCAATTTTTAGTCGCTTGCTTCTGTGCATTTCAGGTGAATCGCACTGAACCCCTTTAAGTGTCTTGTGACAACACACTTTAATAATGTCAATTACAAATGGAGCAGGTTCGCTAGGGTGATAGCAATAGTACTCGGGCTTAATACCCCGTGCAAATATCTCCCGCCATTCACTAGATTGCTCCTGGATTTCACCATTAAATATTTTTATGTCTAGAGCCAATTTGGTGAGCTCACGCTCTTTGTCCCCACAAGGTTGGCAAACCCCTCGAGGGGGTATCCCGTAACGGCAATGGGTCCCCCTCCGTTCTCGACACCCTTTACAAATAAAGCAAATAAAAAGGATAACAGTTACAGCTCAGAATGTCACACTTGATTCTTATGTCCCCTGTATCACCGTAACCGTACCCCACCAATATGCTGTAGTCGCTCACTTGTACCACAGTTATATGTGTGTCCATTTACAACCTCCTGAAGGCAATCTTCAGATCTCCAGGCGAGCTTGTCACTTCCCAAGAATAGTCTTTTAATGGTCCTTTTACACGGCTCGCATGGGTCCAGCCTCTCTCTGCTGTCCGGATGGCTGTTTCTGTGGTGAGTAAAACGAGATAGGGCCCTTCCCAACCGGGGCGGGGGGGTTAATGAGGACTCTTTCCATGATTTGATTAGCACTTTATCTCCTGGCTTTATGTTATGCATGGCTGCATCCAAGGGGGATCTCTGTACTACTACGCCCTTATTCCGCAGCTTTATTCTCCTGGCCATGAGTTGAATTATATAAGGTCTAATTTGTGAATT
The DNA here is from genome assembly GCF_964199755.1 of Larus michahellis. Classification (NCBI taxonomy): domain Eukaryota; kingdom Metazoa; phylum Chordata; class Aves; order Charadriiformes; family Laridae; genus Larus; species Larus michahellis. The sequence continues at coordinate 183,488,556 of NC_133896.1, read as the reverse complement.
TTCAAGTTGGGGGTGGTCCTGCAGAATTTCTAAATCATATGGCATCCCATATAACATTTCAAAGGAGGAAATTCCTACATCAGTTCGGGGCTGTGTTCTTATATTCAATAGTGCTAAGGGGAGGCACTTTACCCATGACATCTTAGTTTCTAACATCAATTTTGTGAGCTGTTTCTTTATTTCCCCATTTACTCTTTCTACCTTTCCCGAGCTTTGTGGATGCCAGGGAGTATGATATGCCCATTTTGTCCCCAAAGAGGAGAGAGCTTCCCTTGCTATTTTTGAAACAAAATGGGAGCCCCTATCAGAGTCTACTACCTCAATGGATTCATACCTAGGGATTTTATTTTCCAGCAAAGTCTTCACTATGGTTTGAGCGGTGGCTCTAGCTGTCGGGAATGCTTCCACAAAATGGGTTAGGTGGTCTATGATTACTAATAAGTATTTATATCGTCCCACCTTTGGAAGTTCAGTGAAGTCTAGCTGGATTTTAGCAAATGGTCTGTGAGCCAGTTCTCTTCCCCCCAGGGCTTTTTCTCGTAACTGATGTTTATTGACCCTTTTGCATGTCATACATTCGCTAACTATTCTCTTTGCTATATTGTATATACCAATGCACATATACTTTGTGGCAAACTGATCCACTAACGCCTGAGTTCCCCAATGGGTGTTCTCATGGAATTTTTGCATGATTTTCAAAGCCAGAGGTTTTGAGAGAACTTCCCGGCCATCCGGGAGTTTACACTTTCCTTTTTCTGTCTCCCTGATTCCCATGTGAGTCAGCTTATCTTTTTCCTGCACTGTAAAACTCAGGATTGAGTGAATTTTTCCGTGTAGATGGCAATGGCTATACTTGGGGTTGTCACATTCATCATAAATTAGACATCTGCAAGTGACTGCATCGATTCCAAAATCCTTCCAACACTCATAACATGGGAATTCATCTGATTCCTTTCCACAAGTTATACAGTCTTCCCGAGTTCTTTTAGTCTGGATCACCATTAATGCCACTCTTTTTGCTTCTTGATCAGCAAGATTGTTTCCTCTGACTAATGGGCTTAATCCTTTTTGGTGTCCTTTTAAATGTACTACGGCTATTCCCACTGGTCCTCGTAATGCTTGTAAAACCTGGATTATTAATTCCTGGTGTATTAATCCTTTTGCTTGAGAATTTATTAAACCCCTTTCTTCCCAAATTTTTCCAGAAGTATGCACTACGCCAAAGGCATATTTTGAATCCGTATATATGGTTCCAATTTTACCTTTTAAAAGTTGCAAGGCTCTTAATACAGCATATAGTTCACAAGCCTGTACAGACCAACTAGGACTCAGAGGTCCTGATTCTATTACACTAAATGTTTTTCCATCAATGATTGCAAATCCTGATTTTCTCTTTCCTTCAGCTACCCGGGATGATCCATCTACAAATAGCTTTTCTCCTTCTCTAAGTTCTTCCTCATCTAAATCTGGTCTGATTTTCATTTGCTCCTCAATGTTGTAAAGACAATCACGATTTATTTTGTCACTCGGCTCCCCATACAAAAACTGTGCTGGATTCTGCACGCTTGTTACCTCGAGTTCCAGTTTGGGAGAGGAGATTAGGATGCCTTCATATTTTAGGAGCTGGGCGTCTGTTACCCATTTGTCAGCTTTTTGTTGCAAAATTCCCCTGATGTTGTGAGGTGATAATACCCTCAGTTCTCCTCCAAAGGTAATTTTATGGGCTTCCTCTACCAAAAGGGCTGCGGCTACTATCACTTGAAGGCAGGTAGGCCAACGCCTACTTATGGGGTCCAGGAGTTTAGATAAGTATCCCACAGGTTTCTTTCTTCCTGCCCATTCTTGTGCTAATACCCCAAATGCGGTCCCTTCATCAACATTGATAAATAGATAAAATGGTTTCTTTATATCTGGCAGGCTCAAAACTGGGGCATTTACTAAATCAGTTTTTAGTGTTTCTAATTGTTTATCATCATCCTCCGGCCATTTCAATAATCCATCCTTAGTTAATTTGGTATAGAGGAACTTCACTTTTTTGCTATAGTTCTCAATCCATTGCCTGCAATAGCCAAAGAGACCTAATAATTGCCTAACCTGTCTTTTAGTTCTAGGAGCCGGTAATGACAATATGCCATTCACCCTTTCGGGGTCCTACCCCCCTGTTTCTTCTCTCTCAAGTGATATAGATTTACTCTAGTCTCTGACCTTATCCACAAGTGTGCATATTCACTCTCCTCCAGGCTAAAGGGTTCCTTAGAATTAACACAAATATGTAAAGCCTGGCATATCCAATCTTCAAAGGACCCAAAAACGGGCCAATACAGGTGGTCACTTCTAATTTGTTTCCCACTCCAAACTTCCATACAACAATGTATCATTTTTGCTTTATCCTTACCCTGCCTAGAAGGGTAATCATCCCAATATTTAATCATTAATCCTAACGGACTGTCTGGCGGTATCTGGGGTAACCTAACCTTAGGCACAGACCCACCCATGGGATCAGAAGGCTTGCTTTTCTTCTGTCCCATCTTCCAGAGTGCCTTTACACACACACACACAATCTTTTCCCCCTGTTCGTGGCCCAGTCCCTCGCGGGAGATGGGAACCGCACTACTAAGGGGTCCGCACTCGCTTCGTCCTCAAGTGGACGTCTCACACAGGCACACTCCAGGATACCCAACCGAACGGATCACCGGCCTATACTTACTCACTCCTGAGTCTTCGTTCAGGTCTTCGTGCACAAAGTTTACGGGGTTGCCGGCTTTTATTTACTTGCTGCCGAATTTCGAGTTCGTCGGTAGAGGTTTTGGGTGTAAAAACCCCCAACAGGGCCCGCTTACTCAGCGGGGCGCCCCCCCCGTGAGGTTTACAGCCAAATTGCCTCTATCCGAGTCACGGCACCAAATTTGTTATAGATTGTGGCCCAATAATTGACAGGAACCAGTCCAATTAATCAAATTAGTTTATTAAGCAAGTGGCAACAAGCAAAACAGCGCTGGGCGGCCGGGGAGTCTTCGCTCCGCCAACAGCGCGCACCCACTTCCCGAAAGTAGCTGATTATATACTCTTCTGGTTCCCGTATATGTGTCAATCCTGGTATATTCTGTGTCTGAGCGACGTGTTGCTAGGGGGTCGGTCTTGTCCCGCCTCCTGGTGGTCGTGAGGCTGGAGGCTCCTCATCGTTATCGGTGTCCTTTGGGTGACTCTTTTCAGCTTATCGCACAATTTAGCTCTTCCCTTTGAAGTGTTAAAAGCACACCAGATGCCTGTGATTTAGGTATTGAGGTGTCAAAGCGCACCAGGTAGCACACCGGATGCCTGTGATTTAAGTATGTGAAGGGTCAAAACATTGTAATTTTTCACCAGCCTTTAAGAAAGCCTGATTTGATTAACAAACATGATTTTATTTATTACAATATGCCATAAATTAACTGGTAAATATGCACAGGGCACATACAGAGTAAATAGCTTTCTCAGCAAATCCTTACAGCTTGTGTTACATCCCAGCCTACACTGGGCCCAGGAGAAGCTCACAATGATTCCAAGTGTGCCATTAAGACACAAATGAGGTGAGATGCCGCTCACTGCAGGTTTATTGTTATTCCCCAGCAATAGTCACTGAGACACGCTGTGACGGGGAGAAGACGACTTCACTGATGTAATAAGTAACTAAAGGTGATTTGCTGATCGAACAAGTTAAGCAAGAGGAACGAACCCATTGTGGCAGTCTTGAGAACTCCCTGTTTAACCAGAAGAGACATGCCCACAATGCTATCTTGCTACACCAACATGGGAACTCCTGTTTGACAAAAAGCTTAACCACAATGTTATCAGAATGTATTGTTTTAAGCTGATTCTGTGACCAACATTTTATCTAAACTACCTCAAGCAAGAAGCTACAGAGGGGCGTACCGAAGATGTCGAAACCGACCTCCGTGAAGATAAAAAGAGCTGCTCAGCTTGCTTGAATTTGCGAGCCTTTGGTGGAGCTGCGACTCCCCGGCCGCCCAGCGCTGCTTTTGCCTTCCTACCTCAATAAATATTTATTGAATCTAATTTGGACTCGATTTATTTTAAATTTAACTATAACACTGAGAGGTTCAAATTAACAATTTATTTGGACTTCACTCACAGGTCCGATACGCCACTATTGCAAGCTCTTATGGATACAATGGAAGAATGCACTATTGCAATTTAAGGGGAAAAGAACAAAACAATTCACAGAATACGCTATTACCACCTAAACAAGTGATCCCGAAAAGTAACAACACAAACAACCATCCCGCTAGATATGAATACCTTAAACGAGTGCACAGATCACGATCTTAGAGCATGCTAGACACCGTACGTACGTTATTAAATCACTTACCCTCTCTCAGGTCAGGCCACTTAATCCCGGGAAGTTACCTTGCACAGCGTCCTGGACAAGGCGGGAGGGGGAGGCGGGGCAGAATCTCCTACAGGCCAGACGTCTCTTTGGAAGATTCCTCCGATTTTCTCTCCAAAACTTTGGACTTAAATATCCTGTTTCGAGGCTGTGCTTGAATGGATTACACTGTTTATCTGGGTTGGTTATCTCCGGTGGTTTGATGGCCCCTCAGATAGCAATGTTTATTTTGGGATGTCTGGTCTCGCACTCACTGAATAGCGGTGGGACGTGACTCAGGGGGTTTTGTTTGTTAAAGGCGCCGTTCGGGTTTCAGTTCTGGTTTCGGTTCTCATTGTAATGCAGTGTTGAGACCAGCCCGGGCTGAGCCATTTGCACAGCTCCCCCCAAGTTATCTCTGCATAGATAAGGATCAATAAGCGTCTGCCGAGGTGTGATGGAGCTGAGTTGAATGACAACACCCCGCACCTCACCTTTTGTGTTCTGAAACCGGTTTGGCCAGGTGCTCCCATTCACAAGCAATAGAGAAAAGGCAGAAGTAGAGGAAAGGCAAAACAGAGCAACAACGTTATGGAGCATAGCAAGAGTATAGTCACCACCACAGGCCCGACGACATCTCAGCAGTCCTCCGGAAGTTCATCAGCATCCCGTTGATCCTTGGTTGATGGTGGTGAGAACCCCAGTCTCAATTCCCAAATTGTGGTGGGTCACCAGGCCAGTTATAGTCCAGGTAGCCCGGGTCAGTCCGTAGCTTGACCAATCAGCATGTTGGTGGCCTTTGCCCAGCTACTTATCATTTTACACAGTCGCTGTATAAACTTTTCCTGACCCCTGCTGCTTGGACAGTGCTAGGCTCAGCACCATCCTTGCGCCTCAGCAATTGAGGAGTTAACAGCACAAGCCCGGGTGGGTCCTGGGGTAAGAAGGGTCTGACCACTGATAGCCAAATGACTACACCCTTTTCAGCTGATGGCAGCAAAGCCCTTTCCATCTGGGAGCAAAGTGCCCTCTTCAGCTGATGGCAATCTTGGGTGGTGACTCGCAAGCAAGAGAATAGCCTGCAGAAGGTGCTAAATAGGTACAATCAAGCTTCTTATTCGCCCGCAAGCCTGCCGTCAATTTGCAGAAGCTTAAGTAAGCTTTGAGACAATTATTTTAAAGTTCCAGCCTCTCACAGCTTGCTAAATAGCTTCTGTTCTATGGGTACTGCAAAAATTGGTGTATCTAAGTAATCACTTTTGATAGATAAATTAATCTTACTTGGTAACAATATGAAAGGAGCATTGTGGCCTAGAGGTTTGAATAAAAAATGTTTGGTTTTCGTTATGTGGATTTTTTTTTTGTCTAGAACTTTTGATGAAACATTATTTGAAAAAACCTCCTCTGACTGATATGAGTATTGCACGAGTGTGAAAAATAGTGAAGGTATTGTTGGCTTTCGCCATAATAACAAGGCTATAAATCTTTGACTTATAAGGATAACTAACCTTTAGTAAATTAGGAAACATGAGAAACCTCAAAGATAACAACTAACAGCAACTATGAAGAAAAACATCATGACGAAAAACATCCGAGAGAAACAAAAGAGAACTTCTCCAAAAGACTCCACAAGTGATTAACAGAAGGAAACAGATGCATAGGAGAAGGGAGTTGATGATAATCGATCCTACCAGAAGGAAAAACATGCATGGGAAAAGGGAGCTGATCCTACCAGAAGGAAACAGATGCATGGGAAAAGGGAACTGAAGATCATCGATCCTCAGAAACAATTCAGAAGGAAACACACAAATAGAAGAGAAAAAGGACTAATAATAATCAATCATTATAAACAATTACTCTGTCTAAAAGAGTGAATACGTATGCAATATTGAATGTATATAAGACATGGTTGAAGTGTTAGCTGGGGTGCCTCTGACTTGAGTCATGCACCCAGCGCTGTGCTTTTGCTTTATTGACTTTGTCCCTATAATAAAATAAGTGCCATTTCTGTTTAAGGGATCTGGCTATTTATTACAAAGAGTAAGTTAAACAAGTTTTGTTACTTAAAGAAAAGTTGTTTTTTTTCAGAAAAGTAAGATTTTTTTATCATCTATTCTGGGGTTTTGCCAGAGTGTTTTATATCCAGGAAAAGTCCCTGTTTTTTGTTTGTTTTTTTTTTTTTTTTTCTCCTTCAGTTCAATTAAAACATTTATAAAACTCACTTTTCATCTCCTTCCCATTCCCCTCTGGAGCAGCAGTCAGGAACTTATGGCTCAGAGTCAAGAGCAAAGTGCAGACAAATGAGTGATGCCAGGGCTTAAACCAAAGTCCTCATGAACAGATTGTCTAACAGACTGGAGTAATAATCTTCAGAGCCACCATGCTGGCTTGCAGATTGCTGTTTTAAGTGGCTTTGATTATTATGGTTATTTGGCAGCAGTTCTTAAATTGGAGTTTGGGCTTCGGAACACAGATGTACTACCTGAGCCTAATTGAATTCTCCTGGATGGGGAGTACAAACAGCAGAAGAAATTCCTCTGGTTAAAACTGAAGTCAAGACAACAACATGACTAGTTCAGCATCAGTACTTGTTTCACAGGAAAAAATACACAACTGATTAATTCCCGAAGAGCGAATAACAAACCAACTGGTTAATTTACATATAAAAACGTGTATTATAAAACTACTTTGATTGCTATTTGTGATTCAAAGGGTGTTAATTTCTACAAAACCTCAGTATTAAAGTATTGAGAAATAGGAAGCTGATTAGCGGAGGAATTAGTATTGGTAAGGCATGCAAGCACTAAGTGGTAAACCTGTTTTTACAGAGAAACAGACGGGAGGACATACGGCACCATAAAACAGAGGAAAAAAGACATAATTAAAGGTCTCTGGAGCTTCAGGTACTCACCTCTGCAAGAATAACAGTGACTACCAGAGTTTTCCCAGTACATAAAATTAGTCCAGTAAAATAAACAATGTTTATGTTGTTACTACCCTTTAAAAGTGTGTATGGAGGATTATGGGACCAATGAGCATCACAAAGGTCAGGAGGAGGACTTGAAAACAGAAATTTGAGTGCAAAGTGTTCTTACACTGAAACAAAAGAGAAAGATGTTGATCTGATTCATCCCCTCGTTATTTTTCACAGGAAGTGCTGACATGGATATAACAGCTTTGGCATAATCAGTCAAAGCAAGGCACAACCCTATTTGCAGATACAAGGAAATAGTTTATCATCTAATTGTTAACAGGGAGAAGCGCTGATAATATAGTTCACTAACACTATAATAATGGCTAAAAAGAAAACCAGAAGATGGTAGAAAATAATACAAGCATACACTGATATTTTGTGACTTTTTAAATGCATTCTGCTCTTGCAGTTGGAGAACTGAAAAGCACAACACCATTTTTTTCCTTCCGTTACCTTGAAGTGAAGAGAAAAGATGTGTTAATGCAAGCAGGTGGCCTACACGTGTTAGTTATTGCATATAGTCCCTTGTATAGAGAGCAATAATAATTCTGCAAATGGGATATTGCTAAAATAGAAAAGTTACAGTTAGAATTAGATAAAAAAAATCCTCTGTTAACAAGGACCTTTGGTGGGAAGTATCTGCTAAACTGTACACAACTGATCTGAATATCAAGCTAAAACCATGATGACATGTCAGCTAGATTGGCAGTTAATCACAGAACCCCTGCCTTTGTATGCAAATACTATTAATTTGAGTTGCATGAAAGTGCCTACTGGCTAAAAGTGATGTATGGTAGGCTTGGACTGAAGTGGATTTTCTTAACAATCCACTGGCTCTGAACCAGATGAGAATGTACCTTTACTGTATATGTGAGTGTGAGTGTGCATGTTTGTTCTTAACCATAACATTAGTCTGATGATGAAGAAAAAATGCAAATTCATAATACTAAAATTACTGAGTTCTTCATCAGGATACTGTCTTTAAATGTACACCCTGCATCTCAGTGTAGAGGAACCATGAATCTAACTAGATGGCAATGTTATTACAAATTACAGGAAGAATCAGAAGAATTGTATGTACTGACACTGATGAATAGACATATTCTACCATCTCAGAAAATGAAGTAATGTGCAATCATCTGCTGTGAAAAAAATGCAGCTTCCCTTAAAACAAGAAGTTTGTATTTTTTCATAACACATTTTCCAAAATAAATGGTAGAAAAGTGGCTGTGAATAAGAAAAAGAACACATTTTAGGACTCTCTATTAACTGATAGGAATGGGAGAAAATGTTAAAGGGTTAAAATAAGATGTGTAAAACATTCAAATAAATTGGGGACTTAGGTTTCAAATGAATTGAAACTTATATACCTCTCCAGGAAAAGAAAGGCAAATTAAATTTAAGGCTGGAATGAGTAGAAAATGAGTAGTACTTCTGTTGCATATAGTGGAGCTATATCAGGAAAAAACAATACAAATAGGATCAGAATCATGCCTATAGCATCTAAAAGCATAAACCAGCCTGTAAGCTTGTTTAACATATGACAGCCTTAGGGGCAATTTGGAGTCTGCCAGCACTGCTTCCCCTGGAACATGCAAAATAGCTAGATGTTGCTGCCCAAAGAATGTTTTCCACAGCTTGGCATATGGTTTATACCTTCCAAAGAGAATATGCAGCACATCATACTGCTTTTTTTTTGCCTTTTTTTTTTTTTTTAACTCTTTCATTATTTGTCATGTATTCGTTGATGTGAACACGTCTGTAACATAATGGTACAAATTCAAACTTCTTTCTGGTCAACGGGATACCTGCTGTTTACATCAATGGCAACAAGGTTGGACTGTGCAGTGCTTTATATAAGTGTTTATCATTAATGGGGTGAAATCCTCTTGGCGGACAGTCACCAGTGGTGTCCCTCAGGACTCAGTTTTGGGGCCGGTTTTGTTTAATATCTTTATCAATGATCTGGATGAGGGGATTGAGTGCACCCTCAGTAAGTTTGCAGATGACCCCAAACTAGGTGGGAGAGTTGATCTGCTTGAGGGTAGGAAAGCTCTACAGAGGGACCTGGACAGCCTGGATCGATGGGCCAAGGCCAACTGTATGAGGTTTAATAAGGCCTAGTGCCAGGTCCTGCATTTCGGTCACAACAACCCCAAGGAACACTACAGGCTTGGGGAAGAGTGGCTGGAAAGCTGCCCGGCAGAAAAGGACCTGGGGGTGCTGGTGGATGGCCAGCTTAACATGAGGCAGCAGTGTGCCCAGGTGGCCAAGAAGGCCAACAGCATTCTGGCTTGTATCAGGAATAGCGTGGCCAGCAGGAGCAGGGAAGTGATGGTGCCTCTGTACTCAGCACTGGTGAGGCCTCACCTTGAGTCCTGTGTTCAGTTCTGAGCCCCTCTGTACAAGAGGGAAATAGAAGTGCTGGAGCGTGTCCAAAGGAAAGCTACCAGGCTGGTGAGGGGTCTGGAGACCATGTTTAGTTTGGAGAAGAGGAGGCTGAGGGGAGAACTCATTGTCCTCTACAACTACCTGAAAGGAGGTTGGAGAGAGGTGGGCGTTGGCCTCTTCTCCCAAGTGAATAATGACAGGACCAGAGGAAATGGTCTGAAGTTGCGTCAGGGGAGGTTTAGATTAGATATTAGAAAGAGTTATTTTACTGAAAGAGTGGTCAGGCACTGGAAGAGCCTGCCCAGGGAGGTGGTTGAGTCACCACCCCTAGAGGTGTTTAAGAGACATCTAGATCTGGCACTTCAGGGCATGCTCTAGTGGCAGAGATTGTAGGTTGTTTGGTTGGACTCAATGATCTTAAGGGTCCTTTCCAACCATGAAGATTCTGTGATTCTATGATTCTATGATTCAGAAAGGAACATTGTTAATAGTAGCAAAGGCATTAGCAAGGCTAAGAACATGTTTGATTTTGTATGTTTGGTTTTCCTCAAAAAAACTCTTAAACTTTTGCTAGGGAAAAAAATATGAGGATATGTTTGTCACTGTTGTGAATATAAAACCCTATCTTTTCTCTTTGGTCTAATCTAAATAAAAGTCTGATTATTTTATGAGAAGCTACTTTAACATTTCTGGAGTGCATTTTTATTTGAGTTGAATGATGCCTTATCTGTACCTTTTGCAGCTTTTCTGTCAATGAGATGATCAAAACTTATGTATATAAAACCATTCTAAAAGTGCTTAAATAAGGAATTATTCAGATAAACTAAAAAAGCAAAAACAAAAACAAAAACACAAACAAAAAACCTTATTACATTATCATTTGGAATAAATTATTTTTCATGTTACTGATTTTCTCTCTTCTTTGTTTATTTATTTATTGTCCACAAAAGATCACAGGCCTATTCAAAGGAGCAGAATAATATCCTCATATTTAATCCTCACAGATGATAATCTTCATGGCTATTTCCAGAGATACAGTGAAAGATATTTTCTGAGTTAAAAGCATGCTTCATGCTGGCTTACAAACTCAAAATTGCCTATATTTTGGTCTGTCAGTACTAGAGAAAGGAGCAGAATGTAAAAATAAAGATACTTGCTCTTGTCATTTTACTGAAAGCGCTGTTTATTAAGGAAAGTTAAAAGACCTAACCAAAGATTTTTTTGTAAATTGGAATGATTAAAATATTTATTTCTTTGCATTTTCACTTTATTCCAAATTATGTCAAAAGCAGCATTTCCAAGGATGGGATCTCCACTGCTGAAGAAACTCATGTATATCCTTGTAATGACACTTCTCAAAGACTTTCATAATAGTCAACCATAAGCTCCTGGCACAGTTGATGACTTGGAGTATTCTGAGTGGCAGATGGTATCCTCCATGTACTTTTTTTTCTTCCTTTTATTTTTTTTTAATAGCTGAAAACTTCAGAAAAGAAATTCTAATGGGAAAAGTCTAGGAAAAGAAAAATCCAGGCAGTTTTGCATCTGCATTAAAATCAGCTCAAGGACCAACTCTGTATTCATAGTAAGTCAATGGGAGACATGAGCAAGCAGAACTTGGACCTAAAAATAGTTATGTTGGCAATAGGACTGAATATTCTTCTAATTTTTCTTTCTTTTAAATCACTAGAATTTCCATTTCTGAAATGTCTTATTCACTGACTGATTCCTTCAGTTATTACAGACTGCATTGGGAGGAAAAAAATATGTTTAATTTTCTCAACTATCTTTGGAATTACTCAAGGTACCACGTAAATTTCTATGTCCAACTTCCTCTGATAAGCACATTTCATAAGACTAATAAAGCTTCTACCTAAAAATCATAGCTATCTCTTTATAGAACAGAATTTTAAACCTGTGCCTGGCAGATAGACCTGAAACTCAGTTTTCAAGGCTATCAGAATGAGTACGAAAGCCTGAGCTTACGCAACTTCCCTTAAATAATGTCCCCACGCTCTAAAGCTAAGAAACAGGAAACTCTATTCAAAACGATATTTAAACAATAGAAGATCAATATTAGCTGTGCTCTAGCTAAACAATAGAAAACCGAACGAAGTCAAGTCACTAAAAATGGCTTTGTTCTTTTTAAGCTATGGGAAATTTGTGTTTAGGGATTACACGATTTATACTGCATAGCAATCTGTTATCCCTGTGTGGTGTAAATGTCAGACTGCCAAGAAGATGCCTGCAGAAAAAAAGTAAAAAAAAACTACTTTGGAGCCAAAAAAATGTAGAAGACCTCAAAGGAGCTTTTCGCAGAAGCACTTGTACTATTTGCATCAGTAACTCTTAATTTCAGAATTGTGTAACTGAAAAGTGTGTCCATCCCTGATTCAGATTACTTCTTCCATTTGATAACATAGCTCACAGATCAGTGTATTATTCCTTCGTGGTCATTTGGTTTATTTTGTTTTGTTTTGCGAGAAAAGAGGATACTTTATCCAAAAAAAGTATTTAGTTGAAGCAGTAATCAGAAACTAAAGGGACAAACCAAAACTTCACTTACTGTTCTAGTATCAGCATTATCATCGTTTCTCAATTACTATCTAGAGATAGTAGTCAAAATTGCCATCAGGTCTCCAAGCTCAGTTATGAGTGTAACTCAACCTATGATGCTTCCAGATTGGTGAATTGCACCTTGAGAGGTTGTTTGATATTACACATTCTAGGATTTTCCAGTCATACGGATGGTTGTGGTTATCATAATGGAATTTACTGAAAAATATCCTTTGGATGTTTTTATCACTTCTGTCAGGGAAGAAACAACAGCAGTGGTATAGCATAATAAACATGAAAGATGGAGAGAGACATGTCTTTTATCACAAAAATCTAAAAATAATCTGCATATAAAACTAAGAGAGCAACATTCAGTAGAGAAGAGCTAGACAGATTCACTACAATTAGGTAACAGTAATGTTTGACAGTTACTCATTCAAATACATTACAATATAATTTTGAACTAAAAACACCCAGTGATTCATATCCAAAATGTTCCTAAGATTTTAAGGAATCATGCTAAGAATTTTAATGTGCATTTTGGGGATTTTTGTAAGTACTACAGTAGGCATCTTGAGTGAAAATATGCATATTGTACTCCACTAATAAAAATATGGTATTCCAAGAAGTAATTAAGCAAAGTTTTAAGTTCTAAAAACTGCTTGCAGTTTACTGACATATAATAATGACTGATATCCCATTAATTATTTGTTAATAGAAATAAAAAAGTAATAGTTGAGTAGTTTCCGTTAAAAAGAAAAAAAGAATACAGATTTTTTTTTTTTACTTTGGTCTTTCTGTCAAATCATTTTTTGGCTGTATAAGCTATAGTTAGGATCTTTGTGGACAGAACATTGTAAAACTTCTTTTGTCTTCTAAAATAAAACTGCAGCTCACTGTTATCTTTGTATAATATCTTTAATGCCTATAATAGTTGCTTCATTCTTTGCATACACCTTAACTTTTAATTTGGACTGCTCTTATTGCAATTAGATGTCTCAGAAAAGAATGGCATTTAGAGGAGAAAACGGGTAGGCAAAAAAAAAAGAAATCACCAATTTTTGAAATTTCACATTTTTCAATTATCTTCTGGAAAAGAAAATGCAGGGACAGCAATTATGTTTTCCTGTTCTTTCATAATTTCATGAAGAACACATAAATCCGATGCAAAAGGAAGAGCAATAAAACCAAATGAAAGGTATTGAGTGTTACCGTATTACATTGCACTGAAATGTCATAAAACCTTTTATAAAGACAAATTTCCCCTCAAGTGCAGCAATACAGTCAGAGTGGAAAACAAAACGATCTTTATTTTATATACTTCTTACCCTCAGAGGAAAAATACCAAAAGGAGTTCTGATGCTGTTCATAACGGATAAAAAGCTTCCAGAGGGGAAATTTCCTCTTTAGTGCTGGGACAAGGTAGAATTGGAAAGCAATATAAGGAGTAATGGACAGAACAAAATAAAATCAGATTTTAGAAAAGAATACTTTGATATTTATTTTTTTTTAGTTACAATGTTATCATTTTATTTCCCTAGCTCTGACTTTTGCGGGATCCACCTCTCTCTAGAGGAAGTGAAGTTTTTCTGTGCTTTTGCTCCTGTGCTGATTTTGCAAGCTGCTATTGATTAGCTTACTAATGTAAAAGGCCTCAGGTGTAATCTGCAGAGGTTTTATTTTGTTCTCTTTATCTCCTATATAATGTTTATGACCCTGAAGTCATTGTAGATTCTGAGCCTTCTTTTGAAGACCATATCAATCACATAATTAAAGTGTGTTGCAACCACCTTTGTAATTTAGCTGTACTGAGATCCACAATCATTAGGTCACTTGCTGAAAATCAGTGCCCTACTGTTTTCACCCTGATTTGACTTCTGAATATTTTTGCTAGATGTAGTTTCTTAGGATCTTTTAGTTGTTGCTCATAGCAATCAGTAGCTATTAAACTAACTAAATTACATACTGTATTACATTATGTTTTCATACTCAGAAAGTTACCATAGTTTGCACGATGTATGTTAAAATATAAATTAATTTCAAGATGACCTTATAACTGCCATACGAATAATAAGTAACCCATCAATTTTGGCGAGTGAAGCTTATGACAAGTAACAAAGGGAAACACCTACTGAGGGCAGTGATGTTTTATTAACCTTTTAAGACTAAATTCAGCTGAGTAAGCTCTTTTGTTCTCTTGTCTGAACAAGACTGACGTTATAGGCTGAGACACTCAAAGAGAGATGTGACAAAGGACCTAGTGGAGAAGCATGTCCTTCCAAAGAGGTAAAAAGAAGATTGGAGGGACACTCAAAGGAGTCTCAAACTAGATGTCCTCCCATAGACAACTGCGTTAAATACCCCGTAACTTGTTTTCCATTGACATAATTTTCCATAGTAATAGCTGTCGCAGCAGTGAGACTTCTAAACCAAAAAGTGTTATAGTACTTAACTGCTGTTATGTTGACCCAAGCATATAAACGCCAAACCACACCACCCTCTTGCCAGACATTTTACTGAGAGAAAAGAAATAAAGGCATTATTTATTTAGTGTTAATTTTTTCCTCTATGCAACGTAACAGTCATTTTCATCTGCAAACAAATGATTTGTATAAAGTTTACTCAAACATTAGGTTTTCAAAATCACTGTGGATACAAAACAATTACAATGGAATTCAAAATTTCATGGTGGTATTGCTTAGAGAAGTGTGACTGGTAGTCCAAGTGGGCTAGAAGGTCTAGGGTTGTGTGGTGTCACAGTAGATTAATTTCAGAGACAGAAGAAACAAAATAGACAAGGAAAAATCATTTGGGTGAGCAGTATTTCTCCTTCTCTTGTCTATTCTCTTTTCACATATCTGATATCTCATATCTTTTTCTATATGAACTGATGATTGGAGAATGATTTCCCATACAGGAAAAAAAGAAAAAGAAACACATAAACAATCTTCTTCAGATCACTAAACGTGTATTGTGTTTGAGCAATACGTGCCACACCACATCAGAATATTAATGCTGGGAGTGTTTAGGTCAATATCTTGATGTGTCGTGTCACATGAAAAGCCATGGGATAGCAAAGATACCCATTAACTAGTATCTATAACAAAATACATGCTGGAGACCCAGTGCTTTCTGGGATGGCAGCTGGAGGTAAGGCATAATAATTTTTGTCACCTCAAAAACCACAAGGCACCAATGTGTGGGCAATCAAATTGAACTTCTAATCCTCTGGTGTAAAATTTAAAATTTTCTTAAACTTGGATGTCTGACATCATTTTAGGTACTGTTAGCTGTCTTGTCTGTGGGTATCCAGCTGTCATTATGACAGCAAAATTGCCCCTTAAACCCCGTGTCATATATTCCAGCCCATTGAAGATATCTTCAATACTTTATCAAATGGCATTAAATACCTATCTTCAGGCCTAAATTTGAGTGTTTCTATGTGAGCTAGGTATTTGAGTATCTACTCTAGTCATTGGAGTAGTTGACTAAGACAGCTAATAAAAGTGAGACAGTAGGTCAGTTCAGCACCTCCAAGCAAGGTTTGGCGGTCTCAACACTATTTACTACCATTTAAAATATCCTGGAATGTCGAAGAAATCTACAAATGATAAACAAATGTGATAGAATCTAAGGAAAGAAAGACTTTGTAAAACTGATACATGGTCCCACAGATGGACTAGCTATCTTAGTGCTTGTACTGAGTACTATAGCATATTTTGGGGATTGTGCTTTCTCTTTTGCTGTGAACTAAATTTTCTGTAATCCCACCATCCCTTCTCACTATAGCCATTTTAAAGGTATAAAGAAGTTTGTCCAATTAAGTATCTAAACTTTATTTTTAGATGCAAGATTTATGCAATTTATTATGTTACTATGATTTAAATACATAGTATAAATATACAAATAAAAATAATTTATAATTTAAAATAAACTTGAATCAAAAACTTCAGTTAAGCATTTTGGCTCCCAGTGCAATGTCACCGGGCACCATACTGAGACAATGATAGGACTATGATTCCAGTTTCTACTGGAACATGTTGAAGTAACTATAACATGCTTGTTACTGAGTCTGCAGTTTTGTAACAGTAGCTGAAAGAAAGCACTGAAATACTCACAAAAGACTGTGAATATTATTTTGCATTTCTTAAACCACAAGTCAAAGTCATAGAGAACACCATTCACTTAGGATCTAGATGTGACACATCTGTTGGAAGAAAATTTTTTTCCAAGCACTGAATAGAATACAGTTTGTTTTCCTTCCTTCCTTCCTTCCTTCCTCCCTTCCTCCCTTCCTCCCTTCCTCCCTCCCTTCTTCCCTTCCTTCCCTTCCTTTCCTCTCTTTCTCTTTCTCTTTCTCTTTCTCTTTCTCTTTCTCTTTCTCTTTCTCTTTCTCTTTCTCTTTCTCTTTCTCTTTCTCTTTCTCTTTCTCTTTCTCTTTCTCTTTCTCTTTCTCTTTCTTTCTCTCTTTCTCTTCTCTTTTTTCCTTCTTTCCTTCTTTCTTTCCTTCTTTATTTTCTCCCTTTCTCTCTTCCACTCTTTCACTCTTTCTCTCTTCCACTCTTTCTCTCTTTCACTCTTTCTCTCTTTCTCTCTCTTTTTTCACTCTTTCTCTTCTTCTTTCTCTCTCTCTCTCCCCCTTTCTCTCTGACTCATTTTAAACATTTCTTTCTCTCTGATGATTCATTTTAAACATTTGCTTTAGGATAGAAATCTAATTTCCTGTGAGATCTATTCTACTGACGTGAGATGCTTCCTGTTGTGTTCCTTGTTGTTTGGGTATGAACCACAGTAATTTTTAGATTTTTATCAGCATCTAACTCTATTTTCTTTCAGTATGTTGAAGATAGTTCTTTCTTAACTACATTTTCAATGCTGTGTGAGCAATAGATTCCTCTCTTTGAGTTCAGTTTGTAATGTTTTGTAGACGAAATGGTCATGGTAAGAGCACATCCTTTCTTTTTTAAGCTTCATTTATATAGTACCATAATACATACAAGAACATATTCTATACTCTTATCTTAATTTGAATGGAACACAAGGCAACATTTAAAAGAACCCCAAAACGTAAAAACTGAACAAATCAGAAAATTGTCTTAGTTCTAATGTTATGTGTAGTTCAGAGTAGAAAAAGTGACTTCTTTTTCTGATTTTTTTTGATACTTTCTTAAGATTAACTTGGTATCTCTTATCTTTTCCTAGTTACCTAAGGTTTCCTTGGAGGCACATATCACAAAACTCGTAAGAGATTGGGATAGACAGAGGAGTAGAACATATATGTACTTAGATTTATATTCTAAGCCAAACCCAAAACTTTGTTTTTTAGAAGAATGTTATCAAAGAGAGCAAGGTGAACAAGGACAAATGGGAGGCATGATTCTAATATAAGACCTTTAATTTAAAGCCTTTTATAATATTTTCTGGATAATCTGTTAGACGACCCTCAAGAGGAGCCTCAATTATTTGCCATCACATACAAATTTTCTAGGAACAAGTGTGAATATGATTTCTTTAGTCACTCTGTGATTATAGTGGTGACATTGATAAACTATGTCCTTGGCAGACAACGGTGATGATCAAGGTGCTTTTTTTCCTGACAATTTATCATATTACAACCCTCTCTGGAAATGACAAGTTTTTGCTTTTTGGCTTCCTAAACCTAATATTGTTCAATGCAAACATTAGCTTTTTTTAGTAAATAGTTGCTTTATACTATTGATTGCTATTTTTCAACCAACATTTATTATAACCGTACCACTGTTTTTCCACTAAACAGTTGTGTGTTGCCCATTCATTTTACTTTAGTGTACAGAAATAGTATATACTATATGGAATATAGAAATGACTAAACTTATACTGTTCACCCAAGAAAAATACAAGGGACCTCATTCTTTACATATTTTCCTTCCCCAGGCAAATAAGAACTCAAACTATCATATTAAATAAATAAAAATTAGAGAATGCTTAAAATAATTATGAGGCAAAACAATTTCAGAGTCAAGACAGCCCTCATGCACACAGTTAGAGGAATTCTGCTTTCTGCTTCTGTACCCAGAAGAGTTCAATATACAATACGATAAAACAAATAGGCATTTAGGATGTAATGTGAAGCAACATAGAATAGCTATTAATAAATACACCATAGATTTAGCATCTTTGTTAATAAGTACAATATTCAGGGATCTTACATAGAAGTTTATATATTTTAGTTGGCTAAAGTACAAGATGAACATTCATAAGCATAACTCAATATGTTCAATTTACTGAACTCTTATTTTTTATTTTTTATGCTTTTTCAGAGACAAATTCCAGTTTATTACAACACCAGAAGATGGTGTTACAAATGACATTAAAGTTTTATAATGGCAAATAAATTTAATTTAAATAATGTGTAGCACAATACTTTCTCTTTCAACTGAAGTGATTTCTCCTTAACTATGAAAAAGCCATGGCTTTCCACATTTGTTACCTTGACAATTGGTCTTAACTGTTTGTCTATTCAGGCAACCATCA
Organism: Larus michahellis; assembly: GCF_964199755.1. Taxonomy (NCBI): domain Eukaryota; kingdom Metazoa; phylum Chordata; class Aves; order Charadriiformes; family Laridae; genus Larus; species Larus michahellis. The sequence goes on along the minus strand of NC_133896.1, from coordinate 183,469,756 downwards.
TTCAAGTTAAACCTTTAACTTACTGTTGCGTAAATAGTGTTTGAGAACGGTTAGATTCACATTTGTTATATCATGGTCATGAATCGTTCATAAACAACTCGTTCCAAACCTTAGGAGCTTTTTCAATGATTTGTATTTCTTTTTCTCTGAAGAAATTTCTATAACAAGGAACATGTTTTGTCCTTAAGTGTTTTCAGAGCATCTCCATTTACTGAAGGTTTTTATGGACAAGTGCTTTGTGTCAGCTCATAAGATACTGGAAAAAGAAAATATTCTTTCTCTTATTATTCCTGCTTGCAACCCCTCTCTCTCCAAACAAAACCAAGCAAAAAATGAATGCATGCAAGCAAACAAACAAATAAGCCCCATATCTTATAATATTTTTGTGTGATTTGTATCAATCTTCTACTTAAAGAGGAGTGTGACTGATTTAGCACAGTTTCTTGGGACTCCAGGGACTGTCTCATTAGCTTACAAAAGTATGGGTATTTTTATATTTTGACACTTTCAACAAATTTTTTGCAGTAATAACTAGAAATTATAAGGAATAGTAACGTAGACCTCCAATCCCCAGGGCTAAAAACTCTTGCAAAAGTCCATAACCTCACAGGTTTTCTCATTTTAATAAGTTTTATCTATTTTGAGGTAAAACTCTCCTCCAGCTAGGGTGCCTAAAAAGAATCGTTTGCACAATTAATTTCCTCCTTAAGACCTTTATGTAAATGCAATAGCATCAAATACAGATACAAGTACCTGAAGAGGGGTTAATTTCTCTCTATGTGACCAATGATTTTCTATGCATGGGAAAGTTTGTAGGACTTGGTCTTTATTAGATAATACATTGTGCTGGAGTAAAAATTGTCATGAGCTTTAACTATGTAGTCTTAATACCTCTAATAATTCATCAATTTATTGCTTATTTCTATGTGACACATAGTTTTACTGAGTAATTATTATCATAATTGCTTTTATAATCTTTACTGGGTTTACCATACAGTTATTCAGAATGTTATTGAACTTCATAGAATCATAGAATGGTTTAGGTTGGAAGGCATCTTAAAGATCATCTAGTTCCAACACGCCTGACATGGGCAGGGACACCTCCCACTAGATCAACTTGCTCAAAGACCCATCCAGCCTGGTCTTGCAGACTTCCAGTGATGGGAACTCAACAACTTCTCTGGGCAACCTGTTCCAGTGACTCACCACCCTCATAGTGAAAAATTTCTTTCTGACATTTAATCAGATCAGATAATAAGATGCTTCACTCAGAAACATCTATTGGCCTGATGGTAATTTGACGTGATGCAGTTTAGAGCTGAGTTGAATCTGTGCTGACTGACAAATGCAGTTGACTGAAAATATCATATCAAAATACTTCTAGGTTGATCTGCATTTTCTTTGAGAAATGTTGAGCATTATTTTCCCTGACAATGAATTCAATAACTGGTTGGTTAGGATAATAGGCGTAATAACCCTCACAGGTAAAATTACGCATCAGGTTACATTAGAAGTAGCACAAAGTTAAGGAAAAAACCCAAAACTCAAAAGTCAGCTCACATGTTTTTATTGTACATAATATTCACAATAATTTCACTCTTTTCTAAATCTAGAGTGTTCTTTGCATGCTGCACTTTTAGAATTCAAAAAGTCCAACTATACCAGCATCTATCTCTTTACATTGAAATTAACAGAAAGGATGAGGCACTGACAAATTTAAGGCTGAGAACAAGCTTCTTACTGACATATTGTTCAGTGGCTCATAAAGCAATTAGGGTTTGGCTTTGAAGGAAAAAACTGTGGCATGGCAGGAAAAATCTGAAGTGCAGTAGGGACAGAGTTATTACTTCATGTAATTATACGAATACTTCTATTTCAGTAAGTGATATATAGCACTTGTGAAAGATGGGAGGAACCCAATGAAGTTCAACAAGGGCAAGTGCTGGGTCCTGCACCTAGGGAGGAATAACCCCATGCACCAGTACAGGTTAGGGGCTGACCTACTGTAAAGCAGATCTGCAGAGAGGGACCTGGGAGTCCTGGTGGACAACAAGTTGACCATGAGCCAGCAAAGTGCCCTTATGGCCAAGGCAGCCAATGGTCTCCTGGGGTGCATTAAAAAAGAGCGTGGCCAGCAGGTTGAGGGAGGTCTTCTTCGCCCTCTACTCTGCCCTGGTGAGGCCACATCTGGAGTGCTCTGTCCAGTTCTGGGCTTCCCCATCAAGAAAGACAAGGAACTACTACGGCGAGTCCAGCAGAAGGGCTACAAAGATGATCAAGGGAATGCAGCACCTCTCTTCTGAGGAAAGGCTGAGAAACCTGAGTCTGTTTAGCCTGGAGAAGAGAAGACTGAAAAGGGATCTCATCAATGCTTATAAATATCTAAAGGGCGGGTGTCAAGAGGATGGGGCCAGACTCTTTTCAGTAGTACCCAGTGACAGGACAAGAGGCAACAGGCATAAACTGGAACACAGAAAATTCCATCTGAACATGAGGAAAAACTTCTTTACTTTGAGGATGACAGAGCACTGGAACAGGCCACCCAGAGAGGTTGTGGAGTCTCCGTCTCTGGAAACACTCAGAACCCCCTTGGATGCAATCCTGTCTAGCCTGGTCTAGGTGAATCTGCTTCATCAGGGGGATTGGACTAGATCATCTCCAAAGGTCCCTACCAACCCCTACCATTCTCTTATTCTGTGATTCTGTGATTTGAGAAGTCAAACTAGAGCTCAAAGACTGAATTATATCTGTCTTCAAAAATCTTTTAAGAGACTTGAAAACTTTAAAGGCCTTACAGGGAAAGTCCTCAACATATGAGTGCAGAAAGCTAAGACACACACAACTGATAAGAAAAAAAGGAAGAGTAAATTGGTGGGTAATATGAACCCTATTTAACTTTAGGAAGCTAAGTAGTATGAAAATCAGAAGATTTTAAGTTGTCTGGGCCCAGATGATAGAGAAATAAATAAGGAAAGTGCAACTCTTAGAGAAGATACAGTGTTTCTGTTGATTGTAGAGGAAATTTATAGGTTGTGCAACTATCTTACCTTCCTGCATTTCAAAGATTCTACAGTAATAATAAAATAAAAATAGTAATATAGTAGGGAGTTTGGGGAAAACAAACAAAAAAAATCAAACAAATAAACAAAAAAACCCCAAAAAAACCAAACACACACTGTTTTCATTCTGGCATAAATTGCCTGTTTTGCAAACTGTTCTTGCATTCTGCATGCTATTCTTATAATTCAATCTTGTGGCATTGGAATGACAGAATTACAGAAAAATGCAGATTTGAAGGCAGGAAGTGATTTAGTTCAACCTCCTTTTCAAAGTAGAAATAGATTCCAAGTTAAATAAATGTAATTGTGGACTTGTCCAAATGAGCCTTTAAAATCTCCAAGCATGATCAGTTTATCTGGACACTACGTTATTGTTCTTCTCACTTAATTTTTTCCCCAAATCAACATGAATTTCCTTTGTTGCAGCTTGTTACCCTTACTTCTTGTCCTTCCACTATGCTACCCTGAACAGAGTCTGCCTCTACCCTCTCTGTAATCATTCTGTTAGGTAGTGGAAGACTGCACCTAGATATTTTTTTCCTGAGCTTTCCCTTCTTCGAGTTAAACAAACCCAATTTCTTCAGCCTTTTGCTGTATGTCATTTGGTCTAGAGCCCTAATTGCTTTATTGGCATTCTTTTGGACTTTGTCAGGTCTGCCAGTCTCCTCATTGCATAGGGAAGCCAAAATCTGGAGGCAGCGTTACAGATGCGACTTCACCAGTGCTGAGTAGAGGTGACTTATCAGTGCTGTCAACCTGTTTGCACATTCTTGATAGTTCAGCCCAGCATGCAGTTACCCTTTATTGCTGCAAGGCCACTCTGATGACTAAACTTTAAATTGTCATTCACCAGGACCCTCAGTTCCTTTTCTGCAAAGCTGTCACTAGCCAGTCTGTTACCAACTTGTACTGATGGCAGGGGATGCTCTGTCTGAGGAGCAAGATTTGACATTTGTCTTTGCCGAACTTCACAAGGTTTCTCTTGAGCCATTCCTGCAGCTTTTTGAGGTACTTCTGAATGGCAGCCCTGCTATTCAGCACATCAGCCATTCCCCCCAGTTTGGCTTTGTTCGCAGATGTAATAATGGTGTGTTTTGTCCCATATTCCAGACTGTTGATGACATGTTAAATAGTGTCAGTTCCAGTACTGACCCAAGGATGACACTCATGGCTCACTACCAGTTAGACTTCAAAGCCTTGATCTCTGCCCTTTGAATTCAGTGGTTAAAGAGTAGTTCTGTGAGTTTTTCATTCACCTTGTAGGCCATTAATCTAATTCATATTTCTTCAATTTTGCTACCAGGTTACTGTGTCAAAAGCCTTACTAAAGTCAAGGTAAATGATATAGACTACTCTCCTTAGCCAGTCATTTTATCATAGAAAGAAATCAGGATTATCTAGCAGGATTTGATATTGCTGGCTATTCCCAGTTACCCTGTCCTTCATATCTTCCATAAGGGATTGCCTCATAATTTTCCCTGTGACTGGGATGAGGCTGAATTGTCTGTTAGGTTAGATGGTTTAATACTGGGAAAAGAAATCTCCTAATAGATAAAATTGTAGACTGTACTCCTGACATAGGTAGAATTATCAGGCTTTACAAGATGGTCATTACAGAAAACAAGGAAATTTACAGCAATAATTTTGTACTGGTATAAACAGTGACACAATGTTAACATTCATCTAGCGTGACAGAAAATGTCAGTCTCCATAACCTGCTGCCTCCAGTATCCCTCTTCAAACAATCATCTGAGTGATACCTTTGAAAGTACAATTAGGATAAAGAGCAAGGAAGCAAAGAACAACAAGAAACAGGTAGCATTCTATCTGAAGAATCAGAGATTGCATTTGACTTTTGGCATTTGACACAGGCCTTAATATTGACATTGAGGGGAAACCTGGCAACACGTACTCAGTTCAGGTGCAGCACAGAAATTCAGGTACAATTCCATTTCCTCTTTACCTCTTTTTAGCATCTTGCTCCTCTCTGCAGCATAGGAACCTGACCTATGAAGACAAGAACCACAGGGATCAGTATGTAGAAGTATGCCTGAACAGCTGCAGAAGAGGAAAGAACATCTTCCTTGCTTCTTTAACTGTGATAATCTCCCAAAAGTGTTGGAAACACAACTGGAGATCATGTTTCAGATATCTTACTATCAATAAATGTGAGCTGGTATTATGTTTTTTGTTCTGTTTGAAAAGTGTGTCTTGATGTTCTCATTAAGATGTTCTAGGATTTTTACAGTAACAGCTTGCATAATGGTTTTTTAGAGGCTATGGGTAGAATAGTAATGATACTCCATCTACCCGCATGCCTCAGAAAGCAAACAGTTGCAGATGTTGATGTAGTTCATATCTCTTCAGGTCATCTGTTCTTTAAGAAATCCTCTTAAAATGCAATGCATTTAAAGATCCCTATTCATATTTTGGGAAGCGATTTTTATGGTGTGTTGTAATACATTTCTAAAAGATGCAAAATCATGATTTGCTTGTCAATAAATAAAAATGTAAGTCATGACATATCTTAGAATTCAACTTTTGTTGGTGCAACAATTAAACAACATTAAAAATAGTTGTAACAATCAGATAAGGCTTTTTCTTCTAGGCTCTCTTGCTAATATTTTTTGATAAATCTCATTTTCAAATGTGAGTGACCCTTCTTTCAGCATTAATAGTTTGGACTCCATACTCTTGACAATCCACATTGAGAAGAGAGCTAATATTTTAATTCCAGCACAGCTGTCAGTTCCTTTTGAGCCCCATCCTAAATTCTTTAGCCAGAAACCCATGACTTGAGCTTTGGTGTTAAGTACTAACTGGTCACAGATATAACACTCGTACTTCGTTTTCATTAGTACTAAAAAAGCCAAAAGGGAAAGAGCTAAACTTTGGTAGTCCACTTTTTTTTTTCTTTTTTTTTCCTGACAAAGGAAGGAAAATTTTATAAAAGTAGCAATACAGATCTCATTAGAAGAAACATGTAAAAATGGTTTGAACTGAAGCCATATTTGAATTTGAACATTTGAACATATTTGAACATTTCAGGTTTTGTGTCAGGAGAGAGCTTGTTGCTACCCTTCTGTAAATCTGCTTAAACATGGACAGGAGATATATTTCATAAAATAAAATAAAATAAAATAAAATAAAATAAAATAAAATAAAATAAAATTAAATTAAATTAAATTAAATTAAATTAAATTAAATTAAATTAAATTTAAAAACAAAACAAAACCAAAAAAACCCCAAACCACTTCATTGTGGATGACATCATTAAAACGTTGAAACCTGATTGCCACTCATAAACTTAACATCACTAGTGACTTCTGAGATCATATTTCTTTCTGATGCATACAGAATTCAAAATATTAATTCCCTGAATAAATTATTGTAATATTTGAATTATGCTTCCATAATGAAAACCACAGTACTCCTTTGACTTGTTTCTGGTCTTAAATACAATCTTCTTTTACATCAGGTCTTTATGTGGTTTTGTTGTCTTTTAAATGTGCTTGTTGTTTGATCTGCCACAAAAGTTTTTATTTTTTCCAGAGACCAAATATCTTCATTCTTAAAAACAAGGATTTTATGTCTATCTTAGTTTATTCATCTTTATCTTCCAGAAATTGTATTGTATCAAATCTTCATCTGTCAGACAGACGAACCCACAGCCCAGCTGTTTCTCTTTCTGACAGTGGTTTAAACATTGTAATCACCTTATTTGCAACTTCTTTCTGCAAAATTGAAGTTCTCTTTAGATTCCTCATCTTTAATGGTGGACACTGACTCTGTTGATCTAAACTCGGTATCCAAGAGTGTATTGTATTACTTTCCTTTCTTGGTACATCAAGGTTTGTATTTGTCCTTTTGGCCATTGAACCACATTGAAAGTTCATGTTTGAATGGTTACTGCTGTGATCAACCTGACCTTCTCAGAATCTGAGATTCCACATAGATAGAGATCCCACCCAGAAAGTGAGGCTTAATTCTTTGTCACTTACATTTCATCATTGCAAAATAGTTATTGTTGCTTCTTCCCAGTCCACTATGCAATTCCGGTATTTCCCTACAGGTGGCTTTTTGTTTACTGCTGACTTTGTCATTGATGATTCTTTATTTTCTAACAAATAGCTGGTGACATAGAGGAAAGCAAGAATTGATTATGACATGACACCAGTATATGTTTTAAATATTTTTAATAATTATATCCTATTTGGAATGACCTTCTGAGGCTTGTCTGATGCCTGTTCTTTAATCTATTTAGTTTATATTAGATGAAGTTTTATTATTCAAATTTATTAATTAAGTTGATGTTTGTTATCAAGTTAAATGCCTTAAAAAATGTAGGTGTACTACATGAATGATATTATCTATATTAGCTCTAAACACCGAAGTAAGCAGAAATTGTTTGATAAGCTCACATTGATTGTCAAGTGATTTTTGCCTCATTTAATTCTTTACTAAGTACAATTTCAGTCATTCTGTTACTTAATATAAATAATTTCTAGTCAGCACCTTCCAACTCAGCACCTCTTATATCACTTATATATGAATTTTAATGCTGTAACAAAAGAAGAAAAAGGGAAAGTCCAAGGGAAACTTGGAGTAGAGCAATGGGACCAAGGAATGACAGGTGCTATTCTTTCTATGGCTGGTCATTCTTTATGTGGCTGAGAGACATCATTCAAACACTCTTTCTCATTTGTAAATAATAAATTATACATATTGATAAGAATACGTCTTCTGAGCTTGAAAATTTAATTTTGTGCAATAATATTTTTATTTAGTATACAAGCATTTTTTCTGTTTTATCATATGGTTCATTGACATACAGACAATATTCAGATTGTGCACTAGAGCAGTAAGTTGAAGCTGGTATGGTATGAGCACTAGTAGCGTTTAGAAGAGTATTTTCAGAAGTACTGGTGTTCACTGTTAATTAGTTTAGTACCATGCCAAATGGACAGTAAACTGAGAAAAGAGTATAGGAAAATAAAAAAAAATATTTGCGCACCATGGACAATGAACCATCATGGGATGGAAGAGAGAATGGGGAGGGAAGTAGAAATTAATATGTTATTTTCTATGAATAATACTCACTACAAGTTTACTTCTTTTGTGAAGAAAGCCTACTACTTTTCCAAAACTTTGATAGAGAATCAAAAACTGTCAAAGGCTGATCAAATAATTTTTTTTAAAATAAGTTATTTTTCAATTAAGTGAATGTGTTTGTCTAAATTTTGAACATTTTCAGTTGTTATTAAATATAAAACAAAAATAAATATTTAAATATTTAAATAAATTATAAATTATTTGGGGGTAAATTATTTCTAAGTGATGACATGAAGTAGGTGGAATTAGGAGAAAGTCAGATTTTTTTCTTTTTCCAAGTTAAAAACATTCCAGAATTTTTGGAAACAATAAAAAAAAATCAAATGGAAGTATTTGTATTTGCTAGATCTACATTTTTTTCATGCAAAAAGTGTCTTGACACAACAAGAAAGAGAATGAATCTTAGAATTTTTTTTATAAAACCCTGGTTATTTCAAAGTAAATTTTTGTGATGTTTGTAAGGATCTTCCATGACATGAAAATAAAGCAAACACACTGCCCCAAATGGCCAGTAAAAAAAAAAAAAAAAAAATCTATATCAAGGATATCATAAAGATTATTGAGACACATGCAGAGAAAAACAAAACCAGATACAATAAGTATTATTTCTAAAACTATACACGTTTAACAATAGATTTAAACAAAGAAATAGTAATAGAATCAGTAACTGAATTATCCTACAAAAAGCCTTAAGCATTCCAAATGAAATTAGGGAAAAAATAGGGGGAAAGAAGGAAATGTGATTTCTTTTAAATATTAGAATCTGTCATGGTGACTCAGATGCACTAATACTCCCTAAAATTATTTAACTAGAGATTATCAGAAATGCAAGTACTTGAAGTATTTGTCACTTTAAACAAACAAACAAACAAACATAAATATTAGAAATGGCTGAGCATTACTCGATTGAAAAGATTTACTTAAATCTACAAATTTAAATAGAATTTTGAAATGTCATCTTTTAAGTCAGCATAATGACATTGTGATATGTATAATAGTGTAACAAAGTATTAATGATATTTTCTGTTGTTTTAAAGTTCCTCTGACTGGCTTTTCTTTAACGTGTTTTCTCAATTGCTTTAATTTTTAAAAGAAACTCAACACAGTAACAACGGATTTTTTTTTTTTATTTTTTTTTCCTACTTTACTCACGCTGAAAAATAGTAAAGATTTTGCTTGGTAGAGGTAATGTATACACCTTTCCCTTTCTTTCCTTGGGATTTCATAATTTGTATGTTTTAGGGCACTAAAGTCCACAAAGCAACCTCAATCAAATGTTCAGATTACATGTCTCTCTTCTGAATGGAGGTACTATGAAATCACATAGATTTGACCAACCTCCACCTACAAGTCACTTAGACCTGTTAAAAACTGCTGGCAGGATTTCATAAATTCAGTCAGATTGGAATTAATGGTGCAATTACATGAATTATGTGTGAAGTATTATTTTGAAGATGCTTTTAGGATTGCAACAGGCCAAATGTTAGTACTCTTCTATCTGCAACAAATCTTCAGACAAATGTTACTGTTTCCTTTTCTCTGTGATGTGATCTTGGCTGAGTGGGAGCTGAGAGTTCTTCGTGGCCACATAGAACCATAGAATCATAGAATTGTCTAGGTTGGAAGGGACCTATCAGATCATCTAGTCCAACATCCATAATTTGCCTTGGTGCATGTGAAATTGTCAGATTTTACATTCGTGCCAAGCATGCCCGCACTCCTTCAAACCTCCATGCTCACATATTTGGTTCTGCTGTGAGGACTCTTGGTGAAGACTGAAAATGAGGAGCTGGGGAAAAAGAACACTAATATCTTCAAATGTTTTTGCTACTATTGAGTAGCATGTTTTTTTCCTTATTTTATCCAAGAGATACTATTACGTGAAAAAGAATGCTAAAATATAGAACCTTGTTTTTTTTAAATTTGTCCCTGATAGGTTTCAATCCAAGGTCGTATAGGGTTTTGGTGTTAGAAGGTTTGTTTGTTTGTTTTTTCTCTCTTTATTGGAGAATATTAGTACAAATTTGTGAAGGATTTAGTTATCTGTGATTGGGCTTAATATTTCTTCAGAGAACCATTTCCTCAACCTAAAAAAAGAATATAAAAATGGACACATACTATTTGTGAATGCTTTTACTTTTCACATGTACTCGTCTAACAAAAGTTACTTGGAAACTCTGTCCTCTGACATATTAAAAACTAGTATAATAATTTCTATTGTTGTTCCACTTTAATACAATCATTATGGATTTATTCCTAAAAAATACTCCTGTACTGCAGCAAACACAGCAGTGTCAAATATCACAAGGATCCAACCAAATTCCTTTGTTGTCCATTAGGTCTTTATATTGAAACACTTCCTGCCTGTGATTTGCCCTTTTTTTCTGAAAATAACCTCTGAGATCAATCTGTCAGTGCTCGAATCTATCACAGTTTGATGGAGGTTTTCTTTCTCTTTACTTCCCTTTTGCTGCCATGCCCAAAACACAGAATTTTGGAACTTTCTTTGACCTGAATATAAATAACAAAGATCACTGACCTGCAGTCTGCTCTTCTCTCTTTATCAACATTTAATGGAAAGGGGGGGGGGAGGGAAAGGGAAAATGCATGCTGTTAGCTATTATCTTTACAAATGACTTGCTAGCCTTTTATTTGTCTTCTTATGCTTCAAACACTCAAAGGACATTTTCAGAATTTCACTAGATGAAGGTTCAATCCTGAGATGACTTGACAAGCTGTATCTTCCTTAAGAGATTTTGACACGGTATTAAGCCATAGTTACAAGCCAATACTTGAATGTGGAGCCCTGGGGAAATCTTTCAAAAGTGGAACACAACATTTACAGCAGGAGGCAGGTGTCTGCACCACTGAAGCAAACAACAATATGATATATTTAGTATCGAAAATGGAAGCAAAACTACTGTCTCTTTACCACTGGGGACAATGGAAGAGGTTGAATGAGAAAAAAAACATCTTTTTCAGCCCTGGAGAATTTTAATTTACTGACAGAATGAAATATAGTCTCATCACGGCAGGTGCAGCAAGTGCCAGGTGCTGTTCACAATATTGTCTTTGAATTTATGTGTTTTCGAAACATTGAGAGGATGTGAAGCAGCTGCACTGGCCATGTGGAGAGAAAGCAAAGAGCTTTTAATTAGCAATAAGAGGGTTGTTAATTTCTTTTAGGAGCCGTCTTTGCTTTGCACTCATATCAGAATCTCAGCAGGAGCTCTGTGCAGCCCCAAACACACAAAGAAAATCAAGTAAGCCATGTGTTACAGCAGATTTAAAGCATAAGTGAAATAAGGGTCTGGCTTTCAGCTAAAGAAACTCTTGGCAATTTTGATTCTCAAATTGAGAAAAGAGATTTACAGATGAGGGACTGCACCAAGATTTAAAAATCTCAGTAAAATCTCTAACACAAGTGGTGCATAACATAACACTCAGAGATCATTGTACAAAAAATGTAATGGTTCTGCAATGGGATTCCTGATGAAACCTAATGCAGTAGCTGTTTGGGATGAAGTAAATGACATAGACCAAACACTGAGGTAAATCAGAGCCTGAGAAATCTTAGATGACACAACGTCAGAGATACTAAATCACTGGCACAACTACCAACTTTGGCTTGGACAAAGAGCTTAGAGTTTTTGAAGTCTGCTGGTAACTACTGCCAAGGTCCAGTCTCACTGGACTTTCCATTAGAAAAAGCCAGAAGAAGGTGTAACTTGTATTGGTTTTGATTCTGTCCACCTCAAAAAGGCAAAAGATATACTCCCTCCAATGTATCATTTACATTAAGTTAAGGGCTTAAAAAAGTTCTTTTCAGCACTTAAGAGCCACCAGTGACCTAATTGTCCTTAATTTAAGGACTTTCTCAGCCAAGTTTGAAAGACTTGAAATCTGAGGGAATGTTCCTCCTCCTACTAAGATAAATGTTAACATTGTGCAAGACGTTATCGGATGACAGGGAAAATGAGTTATGAAAGTATAAAGAGTCTGATTTAAAAATAATTTCCAGATATTTTAGTAAGTTTGCTGGTTTGTAAATGCAGTTATACTCAATAGATTCCATTTGATAACCAAGGAAACACAGAACAGCACTTATGATATATAGGAAAGTGTCTGTTTAATATTATATCAGGATCCCATTCTTAAATGAGTTTTATTTATGTGTTTGCCATTATGGTATATTAAAGATTATTGCAGTGCAGAAAGTTAAACATGTTCATGAGTCTTTACAGAGTAGGGAATTAAATATTAAATTCATGCAAATAAGAATGGTATATTAGGTCAAGACTGCATCTTTTAATTTAATCTTTCATTACGCAGCAGCAATTAGCATACTTAATTTATGGTGACACAAAAAAATTAAATGGAGAACAACTGATAATGTACCATATCCCCATGGATAGCCTTTCAACATATGACAGGAGTCTAGTAAATGACTTTGTCAAGTCAAATGTCCATCTTTACGTTCTTAGCTAGCATATAGTAGTGATATGCTGTTTAGATTTAGTCTATTTTTGTAATATCAGAAAATAATAAGCAATATCATGTATTGATTTTACAACTGTATCAAAGATGTATAAGGATAAATAAATTGGGGTTAATTAGCCTGCCTTCTGATGTAATGTAAGAAGTGTGGGGTTTATCATTAGCGAAGTTGAACAGAGGGATACATTAGCCACTAAATATTTTTGTATTGTCATGCAACAGTATACAAAATATTATATATTTATAAACAGAACAAAGGAATTAGAGATAGATTTAACTATCCTGATTTATTAGGTTTCATAAGTAGGTTAGAGATAAGGTTTAATGTTATCTATCCTTAGATATGTAATAAAATACCTTTTTTTCGATCTGTTCTGAAGAAGGATTTCCCATGGCTTTTGTCTAAGATGCTGATCTAAGATGTTCCTATGTTTAGGATGTTGTTCTTTGTTGGTGTGGAATCAATTCCCATCATGTCTAGTAGAAACCATAAAGAGATTCAGGAGAACCTACTTTGTTTATGCTACTCTGTAACTTATCAGTAGTAAAGATGCTTTATTCATTTGCTGCCAGGCATTTTTATTCTGTGCATTTATTCCATAAATACAGTGCCATATTCCCACTGAAGAGAGGAGATCCTTCTGAAGACTGAAAGCAGAGAGAGGAACTGTGCATCTGTTTTACTGGGATAGAAGACTGTGAACATGAGGACAGACAGGAAGCACACTGCAAAACCTCAATTAATATGATCATCTGTAACTTCAGACAACAATGCTGATATAAACCAAGGAGCTGAACAAAAGTAGAGCTATAACATAGGTTCCTTATTCAGAAAGATATTCACATTATTAAGAAGCAAGTAGGACAGACAAAAGCAGATGTTATTGTGAAACCAATATCTTCGTCACTGTATGGTTATTCATAACAACTGCTTTGTTAAACCAAAGCGTGTGTTGAAACTTGCTAAAGTAATATTTTTTTCAACACATGCTGTTTATTTTTTAGATATTTCAATTTCACAGGTAAGGAAAGTAAACTGATGATGACATTGATATTTTATTGCTGGGCTGTGTCATTCATCTTTGCAACATCTGTGACATTCTGACAGACAAAATTATGAGGCTGTCTGCTTTGGACTTCAAGACAAAAAAACAAATCAGCATGTTGTGCTATGCAATCAGCTATTGTACTATACTTTGATGATGTCCTGGTTATGAATGATTTTTTTTTTTTTTTTAAATTTATTTTAAGTAGCTTTGAGGCAATTTGGAAAATCAGGTATCACATCAGACATATTACAGCTGTTGTACTGTACTTCGATAATATCTTGGTTATGAATGATTTTTTTTTATTTTAAAATTTATTACTTTCCACTACAGCTTTCTGTCACTAAAAATCTTCTTGCTTCCTTTCGACAAGATCCACAGGAACGGACTTGTTAAGATGTAGGGACCTTCAAGAATCTCAAAGTATTGTTGATGCAAGTTCCCATGATTATTAGTTATAGTCTATGGAAGCCATCACTGATCGCTGTGTTGTATTAATATAAACATTGATGCCATTCTCACCCATGTATGGTAAGACTTAATGTGAGAATGAATCATCTAACATTTTCTAGTCTTAGATTTTAATAATATTTGAACAAAGATATGCATAAAATAACAGTGCTTTCTATTATTACTGGAATCGGTGTATTGTTTATTTATATTTTTATTTATTTTTGTTTTTTTTAAAAAAATGCCTGAAAACAATCCAATCATTTATTCATACTGCAGTACATACAGAGGTGGAAGGTTATGCTAAGTGCTTATTATGTACTAGTTTAGAAACCAGTGAAATCTGTTCTCAGTGACAACACACTGATTCAAAACTGATTTTCCGTGTTATACACCATTCGGTTACGCTGCTGGCTGAATTCTTCATGTTAACGTTCTTCTTTGACTCACTGCTTCAGGCTGATCTTACTAAAAGAATTACTGCCGGAGTTTAACATCTGCATATATTTTCAATATGTGGTCATGTGATCGTGATTCATCTTCTCATAACTAGTGTCTGTTATGGGAAAATCACATTGTGACTACTGAAGGAAGTTACATCTTTACTTCACTAGGTGAAGCACATCCAGCATGAAAATATAGGTCAACAGTTTTGGTTGGAACGGTGTCTAAATAATAAACATATTCATGCTCCTCACCTCTCAGCATGTCACTCCTTGTCTAATTACTGGATTTATATTCGACAAACCATTTATGACATGGCATCTCAGAACACACCCTGATCACCTCTACTATGATATACTGCGATATAAGAAACAGTCTGTACATTTTACTTTTTATCATCTCCTTGTGGTCCTTTGTATCACAAGAACTTTTGCCAGAAGCTATGAAATAGGACCAAAATGAGATCCTGCACCAATTGCCAGTGTCTCTAGGCCTTGCTTAGAAGGTGGAGACTGCCAAAATTAACATCTTCACTTTGACTGAAAAGTTCATTTCTAAGCATTCATCTCCTTATTAATGCATTCTCTAAGTAGGAAGAGTTCTTAGATGTGGAGGATGAGGTGATATTCAATCAATGTAAGCCAGTCACACAGCTTTGTATTATGCTCATGTTTTGTTTATTCTCAGTCCAGAAATAATTTACTTCCTGCAGTGTTCCTCTCTCCATTCATGCACTGACAGTCAGTTAAATGCAGGAGACCCAGGTTTGTGTGTTTTGTTACTCATGCTGCCTGCAAAAAAGAGCTTATATTCACTTACTGACTGCTATAGTTCTGTGTATTCTATTTCAGAAATGCAAACTGAGTGTAGTCACTCCAGGCTCCATTTAATCAATGGAAGGAAGGGCAAGGGAGATGGTATGAGTCTGTAGCAATTACTGCTTCAACATCACAGCTGTGTGGTCACCTACTGATTTAGTGTCAGTTGTGCGTGACCAACACTAGGACAAGCTGTCCTAGTGAAGGGGTTGTATAAATATTGGTATAATTTCTAAGCCATAGCCCATATGCATATTTTAAAATTAAATGTGCATACTACTTGTGTGCTGATACTGAAATATATTTATTATAAGGTTAGCTGCTAAAAGTCTATTACTGTAATTCTCTGTGGCTTAGTTAATTTCAGTCATTTTAGCTCAAACCACAGTAATCTAAGAGGTGAAATTCAGGTCAGAGAATGCTGAGTGAACGGTAAAACATTATGTACCGTTCGCTTTACAATTAACACATCTTCCCTTGAGTTGGAAGAGATAAGTTAGCTGTGACTCTTTGGACAGAAATCACTGGCCTATTTAATAGTGTGAGATGAACTGGAACCACTTGTTGTTCTTGTTTTGTTTTTTAACCTTGTTCTATTGGATTTATGCCTGCAGAACCAAGCACTTCAGTTTAATTCAGTGTTTTGGTAGTTTCATATACTGATTTCTGGTTTGAAGCTCCATCTTGAAAGAATTAATGTTAAAGATGTCCACGGAGGGCAGCAAGGGAAAAAAAGAGCTTAATTCCTTCAGGCTATATAGGAACTGTGCTGTTCTTTTTTGTCTTTCTTTGCCTAACATATCCTTTGTATTCCTTTGAGTGTGAGCTTACAGACATTCTTTTTAACTTGGATCATAATGTGATATATGAATTATTTAGAAGTAAATACTTCTATTATGAAGAAAAGTGAAGAGACTCTGTGACCTACCCAGGTAGGAACAATAGTTTGTGCTTTTGGGAATAACACTGCCAATCATTTGTGCTGAAGCATGTAAAAATTAATACAAACCTTAGATGTGTGTGTAGAATGGCTAAAGGACAGAAGGGCCCGGACTACAAGTGAGCAAAATAGTTTGTAATTGTTTAAGTCATTTAAGCTAGCTACTAGACACTG
Source organism: Larus michahellis (assembly GCF_964199755.1). Taxonomy (NCBI): domain Eukaryota; kingdom Metazoa; phylum Chordata; class Aves; order Charadriiformes; family Laridae; genus Larus; species Larus michahellis. Next base: position 183,453,216 of record NC_133896.1, on the reverse strand, counting down.
TTTCCTCTTCATTACACACTCACAAAGGCTATTTTAGTACTTTCCATTTGTTTTACAGCTCTCTCTAGAGCTTTCACCAAGATTATTCTAAATCACCCACTATACTACCATAAAGGTAAATATAGCTTAAGACCCAGCAGTTTAAATACGCTGGACAGAGAGTAAATGGGGTAGTAGAAAGAGGCAATAAAAAGATGATTTACAAAGACCTCATAATCATGTTGCAGTCTACATTAGTTGTTACACAGAAGGATTAGATATCTTCCTGTTGGTCACCCAGAAAGAACCAGAAGTGACAGAATTTCATTTTAAATTGACATACTAGATCCATGGGTCTTGTGCTGCGTGTGGCTTGTGACCGAGTGTTTTTTCCATCTATTATTGCTTTGATAGCCAGCAATGGGGTGACTTTTCTCTCACAAGAGATGCTGGGTAAACCAAATTTCCAGCTTGGGAAGTCAGTGAATAAGCAGGTACTACAATAGCTATCACAAGGTGACACTGAACACAGAAGTATTTACTTATTTCCCGTGTACTAGATAGTGCCATTTTTTTAACGACTGCCTCTTTCCACTTCAGTTTTAGAAGATGACACAATCTAATTTCTTTCATATTTCATACAGTGAACATGACATAACCCTCCATGTCTGTTACAGATATTCCAGCCTTAAAATTAATAGCAAATGCAAACTAATTTGGAAGAATGAATAAAAGGGTATGCACCTTTCACTTCTAAGTCAGTTATCTGAGATTAAACCAACCCAATGGAAACTGATACACAGTATTTTCTGGCAGAGACAATTAATGTGGTAACTCAGTCCCAGAAACAACTCATCTTCGTTCCTTTGACATTCCCTGACACTGCTTATGTGGGAACGAAAAGAGACTAAAATTATTGAAATATGGAGAATGGGTTAATGAGCAGTTAGTTTTAATATTTAATGCTGATACTTAGAAAAATAGGAAACTGTAACTCACCAATATTGCTACAACTGAAACTTTAAATTAACTTCATATCATTCATGCATACAAAAATTTGGGAAATACAAGGGAACAATTGAAAACATTTTCAAACCACAAAATTTTCTCATGCAACCTAAAGCCCTGTGGTTACCCAAAAGGTGCAATTTAACTTCTCCTGACTAGAACCTTCTTTTGTGCTTGTTCATCCCTTTCAAGAATGGTGTGCTTCATTATATGATTTGGTATTTCTATACCCATGCTAAGTTTCAGAATAAAAGGTATTTTGTGGCTTAAGTATGTAGAGTATGAGAGAAACCATTCTCTCTCTCTCTCTCTTTTTTTTTTCATATAGCTTCCTTGAGTTTTTGTCTATCCCCAAATACAAGCCTCCAGTCTGAGAAATAACAGTAGATATATCATCAAGGGATGTCTGCGCCACATTTCTGAGTGATACAAAAATATCTCGGATAACAAAACCACAAAACTAAAGACTTTGATAAGCTTTCCTCAAAGCATGTTCCCTGCAATAGAACAAACCTTTCATGTCCTTGCCTTTATCCTGGCCTTTTCACTCCTTAATATCTTCTTTTTTAATATCAGTTTTATGTCCTAAATCAAATATTTCTCAAAATTAGGTACTAATCCGCTAACCAGCTTTCCAAAGGAAAACCTTTTACAACTGCAGAGTGGATCACTGAAGTCATTGGGCATTACCTCAGTGTGTAGCCAAAAAGAGATTGGATGTTTTAGACATGTCTTTTGTAGCAGCATCCTCTGTTTCAAAAAATTATCTAAGTGCTAAATACTGATTTCTAAATTAAATAACTTATTCAAATATTATTTTGATTTAAAATGTTCTCTTATGAACTGTAAAATACTCATATATCTAATTTCTTCCTTCCTGTGAAAACTAATACTCTGAGCTGTGTAAGAAGGATGGCTCTCCACCACTGTCATCATATGCAATGTTGAATTCCAAGTCTGTAAAGAAGTAAGTTAAAGGTGGTAAATAATATTTATTAACATATGAGTCCTATTGACCATTTAAGTATTCAGAACACTTAATTCAGGAGCTTTTGTAAATTGTTTAACCAGCTACTGTTCATCATCTGAGCTACAGAAACTGATTATGGAAGAGATCTTAGACTGCAGCAAACACAAGTTGAAACAAATTAATTTATATCTCAGTTACAGAGGTTTAAACTAGCACATTTTACCTCAAATTCATATGGGCTAAGAGTATGAATGTTTGCCCATTATTTTGGCTCTGATGATACACAGTAACTTGACAAGCTTCAAAAACATCTATCTGACCCCTAAGTCAAGTTAACGTCTGCTTAGTGGAAACAGAGGGACCAGCTCAATTTCCAGTGAGGTTCATGGGCCTTTTAAATGGATCCAATAAAAAGAATCTGAATATAATTATATCAAATAAAATAATTTCAGATATTGAGAGACCTTATATGCAATGTCATACAACAATGGTGGGAATGAAGGAATGAATTTATATGACTGATATTTCTTTTAAAAATGATGACAGAACCAATAAAAAAAATCCCCAAACAACGCAAAACCAAACGCAAACCAAAAGAAATAAACAAATTGTTCCCTAAATTTAATATCCCTTTTTGCTAGCTATTCATATGCATGCCTGAGGCTATGAGTTAGCTTGAACAGTCCCACATGCACACTGCATCCACTCATCCAGTACTAATAACTCTTTATTTACCAAACATATAAAATATTTTTAGACAAGTGTTTCCAATACATGCATTTTCCTAATATATAGGTATGCATGCATGTATGCATATATATCTATATACATTATTGTATACACATAGAAATGCACAAATATATAAACCTATATATTTATATATATAAATTAATTCTCTTTGGAAAAATAAATATTGTTTTTTCTTGTTACTGTAACACAAACAGATTAACCCTTCATAAAATACAACCTATCTGCTGAATACAGTAGTGCAGTTTGCTGCTAAGTCAGACTTACCGTGTGATCAGTACTAGATACAAGGATGGGCAAACAAGTTTGTGAATAGCTCTGCAATAAAGAATAAGATGTGAAATAGATCTCTAGAAGTTATATGAGCTAAGTCTTAACACCTCTCCTTAGACTGCGCTTGTAACTAGTGCCAAGAAATAAGATGATTCTTGGCACTAGGTGATTCTTCTTATCTATGTTAGATGTCTATCTTAAAATAACAGGTTTTGCCCACTTGAAGTGACTATTTCTCTTTCTAGGATTCTCAGTTGACTAGCTCAGTAGTAGATGTCTAACCTGAGACTGGTACATATGTGTATCAATTTATATTATGTTGCAACATCACTAAGTGTTCCTCTTTCTTGGAAAAGTCCTCAGGTGGGATCCTGCTCCAGATTAGCTCACCTGGATGTATGCATATGTAGATAAAGTCAGGTCAACACAGTCAAGGGAAAATTCAGTTTATCCTGAAGGATCAGTTCAGGTCAGGCAACACTACAGCTCCATTCAGCTGCTTGAACAAAGACAGACTGTGACTTTTGAGAAGATCAATGATAGTCCCATCAGCCAAATCAAAGGGCACATCTGTGCAATTTATATCACGTTTGCCAGTCTCATTCAGGAATTTAAGACACCATGAGACATCCTAAATGATACTAGAAACTTAAGTTTAAGCAAATCAGTTTAAATCTCTTATGGCTTATCAGCTGAGTCACCACCCATGCTTCATTGACTGCATTGTTTAGAGATCATCACTGAATGTATAGGACATAAATATGGATATCTATACCTAGATATGTCAATTTAAGTGACTGGGGGCTGGATGAAAAAAAGTAATGCCTTAAATACGTGGTGAGTATCACCTTAAATGAGATAGGGTATCCACGAAACCCATATGCCTTGACAGATATATCTTATGACCTATGAAGTCCTGCGTACTTTTAACTGAACTGAATTACACCTTCAGTCTCAAACTGAAGTTTAACTCTCACATAATTTTTGTCACATGCAAAAGTAATATGGATATCTTTAATAAATAGCTACAGATTTGTCTTCTCTGGCACAATAAAGGGTCAGTCTGAAACCAGAATTTAGTTTAAATGCCTTCCATGATGCTGAAACAGGTTATTCACTTTGTTTTGGAAATTTGATTGATATTCCATTCTGTTAATTTATAGAGTCATCCTAGTAACTAATATTTGTGTGATACTTTTTTAAACTTAATGATTTTCTGATGAAAATACTTTAAATTCTACAGTGCAGATTAAACTCTTGATCCTCCTTGTAAGTGATAAAGTAATGTTTTCTAGGAAGTTCAGAGCCAAAAGTGAGTTTAAATTAGCAGGTGTAGAACTCCAGAAGTAGGCAGTTCTCCAGCAGCAGTATGTACGATAATTGCTCAAATTGCCCAAAGATATTTTGTTAGTGTAATCTGTTTATATACTCCCTCTTTCTAATATTTACATTGATAAGAGCTTCAGAGAGGTGTATAATTATTCTCTGTGGAAATAATCAAGATAATTAGTATACTTATTTGGAAATATGCAAAAACACATTGAAAAATGCTTCACTAATCATCCTATCCTGAAATTATAAATAAATAATGTATAATAGGCCCAGTTCTGCCTACTTTGAAATCTATGGGCATTTTGCCATTAAATTCAATAGAAACAGCATCAGGTCCAATATGAATATGAGAGTAATATGTTGAAAGACAAACCATAAGTATACTTTAGAACTAAGATAGTACTTTATGGTATTTCTGAAAGAGAAAAGGGAAAAAAAAAAAAAGGACTATTTAATCTGCTTTCTTACTCTAATATTACCTTTTTCAATGTTAGCAGTATTGGTCTCGATTTGTTTTTTACACTAAGACTTTAAGTTATTTTCAGCTTCTGAAAACTCAAAGGTATATCAACAACAGATTTCTTAGAATTATGCTATATTGAATTAATGTGATTACATCCTTGAAGCTAGAAGAAATGTAGAATTCATCTTACTTTCTGAGCATGATAGGCTCAATACCTAGTCATTTTCTGGGCACAAAGCGACCTAAGGAATGATATCTACCAAATCCCTCAGATTTCAAAAGGAACATAGAGTAAGTTAGCTTTGAATACTTCACAATGTGGCACCCTGCTACATGTCTTTTTCAGTATCTTTTCTGTCCTTTGGTTTGACCTTTTACTCCGTATTTTCTCTGGGGAGGAATTTTCCAAATTCAACTGTTGGCTTCTATAGCTCCTTCTTCAGCTCTCATGCTCACTTCCTGATAATTTTTTAGTATGTTTTCTTTTTCTCATTGTCATGGCATTTTTTTTTCTAGGTTTAGTTATGCTACTTGCAACTGGAATGGCTTTTCACCTATTGCAAACAAAGATTAATCATATATTTCTGAGATGTCTGAATAACTTGGGTGATCTTGTATTTTAAAAGCCATTTTTCGAAAATTTATTAGCAGGACTCTGCTCTGTAATGGAGACATTGTTAAAGAAGACTGGATTCTTACTGATACAAACCATACATTTACCTTCTTGCCAACATTATATCTTTTAAAGAAACACTCAGGCCCTGAACACACAGCTTACCTTTAAAGCTCCCAAAACTCTTTAACTGTATGTATGTGCATTTAGTAGTGTAAAAGAACAGAACTTTGCCTTTATTTCAAGGGTTGGTTTTTTTTTGTCTTTGAAATAAGCACACAAGTACTGAAGTGTATTATAACTTACAGAGAATATCAAGTAAGATGAGAAAGTATTCACTTCTTAAGCTGTGAAATTATTTAGCAGAAGTCAGTTCACTGACTGTTCACATAAGTAAATCTACTTACATACTCTTTGAAGTACTGATGCCTTAGTGATTAAAAAAATCATTTTCCCTGTACTTGCATTTCCATAGTAAGTAAACATTATGCAGCTTAGGAAATAGTCCTTTCCTTCCTACTGATATTAACTATTTACACTGTAAAATTTCTTGTTTGAAATATGGAGACCTATGAGGTAGTTCCCAAAAGAATATACCTTTTTTTTTTTCTTTTTTTTTTTTGGTCAGAGAAAGAAAGCAATCTTTGGAGCAAGTGGGCTGTTTTCCTGTGGGAAATCCAGAAGATATGCTGTTGTTGTGCCATAGATATCTAGTGTGCAAACCATGTCTGCTGGAGTGTTGACATATGCCAAGAAAAATGTCCTCAGTCACAGCAGGAATACAGCTTAAAAACATTGAAGATTGTTTGACCATTCTGATCTTTCTCATTCTCCTGCTCTCAGACATGTATGCAGAAAAGCATACACAAACATACATATATCAGGCAACCATATTTGTTTGTTCTTTTTCAAAGTAGTATGGAATTTCCCTTAGGAAGTCAAATATTTCACACTCTTCTGGTGACTAACAAGTATTTATGGATTTGCTGCACACATGCATTGATTATGGTAATCTAGAATTCCTAAAATCCTTTACAATCAGAAGATTTCTAAATTATTATACTCAGTGTCTCCATACTCTGATAGGAAAACAAGTTCCCAGTTTTATATCAAGGATCGCAGTATACAAAACATTTTTTAAAAGTCTTTTTTATTGCAGTCCTGGTTTGATGTAGCAGAGAACCAGTTTTCCTTTCAGTAATTTTGCTTTTCAGTTAAGTCTCTTTTAACTAACTGAACTGTCTGAAATAACAGCACATTATTCAGACAGTGTCTGCTTCCAGGCTGAAAAGACCTGACACTCATAGTTAATACCAAGGAATGGTAAGCAGAGAGGCTCTTGCTTATACTTATTGCTATAACAACCAAGGTCAGCTAACTTTGTTATGTGCCAAGTTGGAGGGTTGGAAGTAGAAGCATGTAGAGGGGGTCACACCTGCCGGGAGGAGCAGACAGGACAGGTGACCCAAAACTGACCAACAGGGTATTCCATCCCATCTGCAACATGCTCAGTATAAAAGCAGAGGGATCAAAGGGGTCAGCCCCTTTCTTCAATGGCCAGCATCTGAGGAGGACTGATTTTGTTCATCTGCCTTTGATTCCAATCTGTGCGTTCCTGAATCCAGATCTGTAATCCAGTTCCTCTCCGTTGCTGAGTCCAGTCTGGGACTTTTCCATTGCTTGTTGGTGGGTGACCTTCATTCTGGCAGCTCAATACTGATTTTGGATATATTGTATATTTCATTATTTTATTATCGATATTGTTATCTTTTCTTATTAATATTTCATTAAAGTAGTTTTCATTTTCTTTTCAACCCATAAAGCTCTCTCCCCCTTATTTTCTCTCCCTTCTTTTCTGGGAAGGGAGAAAAAGATTAAAAGAAAGCATCTGCCATTTGTTTAGTGGCCAGTCCAGACCAAACCATGACAGATTTATTGATGTCCAATGCAGGGCCCAAACCAGGGTTCTGACAGATTGCCTGAATAGTTCAAATTTCAGCTTGCTCAGTTGAGAGTTGTCCTGGTTCCGGCGGGGATAGGGTTAATTTTCCACAGGCTCCAGCAGGGACACAGGTATTCCATCCCATGTGAGCCTTGCCCACTCTGAGCTGCTGGGGGGAGGGAGCAGGAAGTCACCTCAGTGAGCGGCAGTTCCATAATCGTGTTTGTGTATTCCTCTATCTGTGTTATTGTTGTTGTTTTCTTGCTCCTTTTGCTGTTGTGCTAAATTGCCTTTGTCTCAACCCAAGAGTTTTGCCTTTTTCTTATGATTCTTTCCTGTATTGGGAAAGCTCAAGAGAGTGGCACGTGGTCCTTTGTTGCCGTCTCTGGCCAAACCATGACAATCCTTTTTGGTGCCCAACGTGGGGCAACAAGGGTTGAGATAACGAAAAAATCCAACTAGAGCTTGTAAAAATGAATTTGTTGTCTGCATTTATTGTATTAGGCAAATAGTCGCTGGTCACCATGTTGCTTGGCTTGTTCTCATGGCTGTGTTATATAAATTCCTATATGGTTATGTACTCCCTGCGATGCTGTTTGTTACTTCTGGGAGAGGGATCAGGATTATCATTTTGCTGTCCTGCGCGATATCGGCATACGATATGATAACATCACTGTTCAGACAACTATTTTGGGGTGTTTATGTGGTATTGCTGTCCTGCCTGTACATTGGGCACCGTTTCTCAGAATTTATTAATAATTACACCCAGTCTATATGGAAAACAGGGGGGGACACTTTCCCCAGCTCTTTTGCCTCCCTTTTCTGCTTTGGGCCAGGTATGACAGTTTTTGAGAATTTTGAATATCATTGGGATGCTCAGACCAGCATGTTCCTGGTGTTATGTCTCCTTAATGTGTTCCAGGTCTTGTTTAGGGTTAAACAACTATTTAAGACTACCACCCAGAGATCTGCCCCGAGGCTGGATAGTCAGGGGTGGCATGGCATGTGGGGGAACATGGGCAGGTACCTTGAGAACTTCTCACCTCCAATGGTCTGGGACTTCACCCCTGAACAATTACAGGACCCTGATAAAGTGGTAGAATGTTTGAAGGGAAAATGCTGTGGCTATTCTAGAGAGGCACAACTCACCGCACTGTGCTGGGCCCTGGCCAGTATCTACCAGGCACTGCTCAGAATTATGCAGCACCCTAGGAGGGAAGAGATGGAGACCAGACCAGCAGCCACTGCGGCTACTGCAACCCCTGCAACGACACTGCAGCTACTCCAACCATGGCGGCAGCCACTGCAGCTGAACCAGGGAACCAACCCGTGCCAGTATCAGTTGCCCCTGTACAGAAGAAGAAGTACACTAAGAAATCAGTTCGCTTAGTAAGGGATGATGATGAACCAGGGTCATCACAAGAACAGGAGGAAGAGGCAGAACCAGACATAATCACCCGATCCCTACCCTTGAGCAAACTGCGGGATATGAGAAAAGTTTTTAGCCGAATTTCAGGCGAGCACACTGTCAACTGGCTGCTCCGGTGCTTGGATAACGGGGCCAGTAGCCTGGAATTAGAGGGTAAGGAAGCCAGGCAGCTGGGATCCCTGTCTATGGAAGGTGGCATTGACAAGGCAATTGGGAAGAAGACAGAAGCCCTCAGCCTCTGGAAACGACTCCTGTCAGGCATAAGGGAAAGGTACCCCTTCAGTGAAGATGTTGTATGTCACCCAAGCAAGTGGACTACCATGGAAAGAGATATCCAGTACCTGAGAGAAATAGCCATGCAGGAGATGATTTATTATGACTTGGAAAATGCACAGTTACCCACAGACCCTGATGAGGTGCAATGTACAAGGCCCATGTGGTGGAAGTTTTTACGGAGTGCACTATCGTCATATGTCAACTCATTGTCAGTAGTGGAATGGAAAGGTGAAGAGGGACCAATGGTGGATGAGGTGGATGGCCATCTCCAGCAATATGAGGAAACTCTCTCTTCCCCACTTGTCTCAGATGTGGAGAAACTGTCTTGCAAGGTCCAGGAATTTGAAGAGAATATGTCTTACTCTCCACCTGTATGGGCCAGCATCTCAGCTATTAGGAGCAGGTGTTTCCCCACTCAAGAGAAAGACTACAGAGGGTACACACTACGAGGCACCCTGTGGTTCTACCTGCATGAGCGCGGAGAGGACATGAGGAGGTGGGATGGACAACCCACTTCGCTCTTGCAGACATGGGTACAGGAGTTACAAGGAACAACAACTAAAAAAGGGGATCCCTCCAGGAAAAGTGCCACTCCAGTTTGGAGCGGGCAGTTCCCCAGACAGAGCAGAAGGCCTGATCTTGCTTCTGATCCTCTTGAAGGAAGGTTGGAGGCCCTCTTGCGTTTTCGGAGGCCGTCTTGGGTTTAGTGATCATGAAACGATCAAGTTTTCAGTTCGTAGTGATGTAAGGAGCGGGATTAGCAAAACCTCCACCTTGGACTTCCGGGGGGCAGACTTTAGCCTGTTCAGAGCACTGGTTGAGAGAGTCCCTTGGGAGATAGTCCTGAAGGGCAAAGGGGCCCAGGAAGGCTGGACACTCTTCAAGAAGGAAATCTTAAAGGCCCAGGATCAGGCTGTCCCCAAGTGTCACAAGATTAAAGGGCCGGGAAAATGGCCAGCCTGAATGAGCAAGGAACTTTTGATGGGACTTAGGAATAAAAGGAGGGTTTACCGCCTTTGGAAGAAGGGACAGGAAACTCAGGACGAGTGCAGAGATCTCGTTAGGTTATACAGAGAGAAAATTAGGAAGGCAAAAGCCCAGCTGGAGCTCAACTTGGCCACCAGCATAAAGGACAACAGAAAAAGTTTTTATAAATACATCAACAAAAAGAAAGTCAGGGAGAATCTCCATCTCTTACTGGATGCGGGGCAGAAAGTTGCAACCAAGAACGAGGAGAAGGCTGAGACACTTAATGCCTTCTTTGTCTCCATCTTCAATAGTCAGACCAGCTATCCTGAGGGTGTTCAGCCTCCTGAGCTGGAAGATAAGGATGGAGAGGAGAACAACCCACCCATAATCCAGGAAGAAGTAGTCAATGATCTGCCTCTGCACCTAGACGTACATAAGTCTATGGGGCCGCATGGGATTCACCCAAGAGCACTCAGGGAGCTGGCGGGAGAGCTCACCAAGCCTCTCTCCATCATTTATCAACAATCCTGGTCAACAGGGCAGGTACCAGATGACTGGAGGATGGCTAATGTGATGCCCATCTACAAGAAGGGTCGGAAGGAGGATCCGGGGAACTACAGGCCTGTCAGCCCAACCTCGGTACCAGGAAAGATCATGGAGAGGATCATCTTGAGTGAGCTCTCACGGCAAGTGCAGAGCAGCCAAGGGATCAGGGCCAGCCAGCATGGGTTTAGGAAAGGGAGGTCCTGCTTAACCAACCTGATCTCCTTCTATGACCATGTGACCCACCTTCTGGATGAGGGGAAGGCTGTGAACGTTGTCTATCTGGACTTTGGTAAGGACTTTGACACCGTCCCCCACAGCATTCTCCTGGAGAAGATGACGAATCATGGCATAGACAAGTATACTCTTTGCCGGGTTAAAAACTGGCTGGAAGGCCATGCCCAGAGGGTTGTGATTAATGGGGTGAAATCCTCTTGGCAGCCGGTCGCCAGTGGTGTCCCTCAGGGCTCAGTTTTGGGGCCGGTTTTGTTTAATATCTTTATCAATGATCTGGATGAGGGGATTGAGTGCACCCTCAGTGAGTTTGCAGACGACCCCAAACTAGGGGGGAGTGTTGATCTGCTTGAGGGTAGGAAGGTTCTACAGAGGGACCTGGACAGGCTGGATCGATGGGCCAAGGCCTACTGTATGAGGTTTAATAAGGCCAAGTGCCGGGTCCTGCATTTCAGTTACAACAACCCCAAGCAACGCTACAGGCTTGGGGAAGAGTGGCTGGAAAGCCGCCCGGCAGAAAAGGACCTGGGGGTGCTGGTGGATGGCCAGCTTCACATGAGCCAGCAGTGTGCCCAGGTGGCCAAGAAGGCCAACAGCATTCTGGCTTGTATCAGGAATAGCGTGGCCAGCAGGAGCAGGGAAGTGATGCTGCCTCTGTACTCGGCACTGGTGAGGCCTCACCTCGAGTACTGTGTTCAGTTCTGGGCCCCTCTGTACAAGAGGGACATTGAAGTGCTGGAGCGTGTCCAGAGGAGAGCTACCAGGCTGGTGAGGGGTCTGGAGACCAGGTCATATGAGGAGAGGCTGAGGGAGCTGGGCATGTTTAGCTTGGAGGAGGCTGAGGGGAGACCTCATTGCCCTCTACAACTACCTGAAAGGAGATTGGAGAGAGGTGGGTGTTGGCCTCTTCTCCCAGGTGAATAATGACAGGACCAGAGGAAATGGTCTGAAGTTGCATCAGGGGAGGTTTAGATTAGATATTAGGAAGAATTACTTTACTGAAAGAGTGGTCAGGCACTGGAACAGCCTGCCCAGGGAGGTGGCTGAGTCACCATCCCTAGAGGTGTTTAAGAAATGTCTAGATGTGGCACTTCAGGGCATGCTCTAGTGGCAGAGATTGTAGGGGGTTTTTTGGTGTGTGTATGGTTGGACTCGATGATCTCAAAGGTCCTTTGCAACGATGAAGATTCTATGATTCTAAGGAACTTCCAAGTCATTTCTGCAAGAAGTGAGTACCAGATACTCTGACCAGTATTAGAGGGGCACTGCCTCCAGAGGTGGAGGAAAGGGACAACTGGGTTTATTGGACAGTGTGGATTCAATGACCTGGCACATCAGACCCACAGGAGTATAGGGCTCTAGTGAACACCCTAATACCATCAAGCTATAGAGGGGCAGAACCCATTTGTATTTCTGGAGTGATAGGGGGTTCCTGAGAGTTGACTGGACTGGAGGCAGAAGTGAGCCTAACTGTGAATAAATGGCAAAAACATCCCATTGTGACTGGCCCAGAGGCTTCATGCATACTTGGTATAGATTATCTCAGGAGAGGGTATTTTAAGGACCCAAAAGAGTACCGATGGGCCTTTGGCATAGCTGCCTTGGAGACGGAGGAAGTTAAACAGTTGTCTACCTTGCCTGGTCTCTTGGCGGATTCTTCTGTTGTGGGGTTGTTGATGGTTTAAGAAAGACAGGTGCCGATTGCTACCACAATGGTGCATTGGCAGCAATATCACACTAGCCAAGACTCTCTGATTCCCATCCATAAGCTGATTCGTCAACTAGAGGTTCAAGGAGTGATCAGCAAGACTCGCTCACCCTTTAACAATCCCCTATGGCCGGTGCAAAAATCTAATGGAGAGTGGAGGCTAACTGTAGGCTATCATGGCCTGAATGAAGTCACAACACCACTGGGCGCTGCCATGCCAGACATGCTAGAACTCCAGTATGAACTGAAGTCCAAGGCAGACAAGTGGTATGCCATAAATGATATAGCTAATGCATTCTTCTCAATCCCTTTGGCAGCAGAGTGCAGTTTGCTTTCACTTGGAGGGGTGTCCAGTACACCTGGAATCGACTGCCCCAGGGGTGGAAACACTGCCCCACCATTTGCCATGGACTGATCCAAACCTCACTAGAACAGGGTGAAGCTCTGGAACATCTGCAGTACATTGATGACATCATTGTATGGAGCAACACAGCAGAAGTAATGTTTGAGAAAGGGAGTAAAATAGTTCGAATCCTTCTGAAAGCTGTTTTTGCCATAAAACGAAGTAAGGTCAAGGGACCTGTGCAGGAGATCCAGTTTTTAGGAACAAAATGGCAAGATGGACGCCGTCAAATCCCAATGGATGTGATCAACAAAATAGCAGTTATGCCTCCACTGTAAGGAGGAAACACAAGCTTTCTTAGGCATTGTGGGGCTTTGGAGGATGCACATCCCAGATTACAGTCTAATTGTAAGCCCTCTGTATCAAGTAACCCGGAAGAAGAATGACTTTAAATGGGGTCCTGAGCAATGACAAGCTTTTGAACAAATCAAACAGGAAATAGTCCATGCAGTGGCCCTGGGGCCAGTCCAGGCAGGACAAGATGTTAAAGATGTGCTCTACACCGCAGCCAGGGAGAACAGCCCTACCTGGAGCCTCTGGCAGAAAGCACCAGGGGAGACTTGAGGTCGACCCCTAAGGCTTTGGAGTCGGGGATACAGAGGATCCAAAGTCTGCTACACTCCCACAGAAAAAGAGATACTGGCAGCATATGAAGGGGTTCGATCTGCTTCGGAAGTGGTTGGTAGAAGTGGTAGAAAAGTGGTAGAGAAGCACAGCTCCTCTTAGCACCTCGACTGCCGGTGCTGGGCTGGATGTTCAAAGAAAAGGTCCCCACCACACATCATGCAACTGATGCTACATGGAGTAAGTGGATTGCGCTGACCATACAGCAAACTCGAATGGGAAACCCCAGTTGCCCAGGAATTCTGGAAGTGATCATGGACTAGCCAGAAGGCAAGGATTTTGGAATGTCACCAGAGGAGGAGGTGGGGAAGAGGCCCCACCATATAATAAACTGCCAGAAAATGAGAAGAAATATGCCCTGTTCACTGATGGGTCCTGCCAGATTGTGGGAAAGCATCGAAAGTGGAAGGCTGCTGTGTGGAGTCCTACACGACGGGTTGCAGAAGCCAGTGAAGGACAAGGTGAATCGAGCCAGACTGCAAAGGTGAAAGCCATTCAGCTGGCTTTGGATATTGCCGAGTGAGAAAAATGGCCAGTACTTTATCTCTACACTGACTCATGGATGGTGGCAAATGCTCTCTGGGGGTGGCTACAGCAATGGAAGCAGGGCAACTGGCAGCGCAGAGGCAAACCCATCTGGGCTGATGAACTGTGGCAAGATATTGCTGCCCAGATAGAGAATCTGGTTGTGAAACTACATCATGTAGATGCCCATGTACCGAAGAATAGGGCCACGGAAGAACATCAGAACAACCAGCAAGTGGATCGGGCTGCTAGGATTGAAGTGGGTCAGGTGGATCTGGACTGGCAATATAAGGGTGAACTATTCATAGCTCGGTGGGCCCATAACACCTCAGGCAATCAAGGAAGAGATGCGACATATAGATGCGCACGTGACTGAGGGGTGGACTTGACCATGGACACTATTGCACAGGTCATCCATGAATGTGAGACATCCGCTGCAATAAAGCAAGCCAAGCATTTGAAGCCTCTTTGGTATGGACAATGATGGCTGAAATATAAATATGGGGAGGCCTGGCAAATTGATTATATCACACTGCCACAAACCCGTCAAGGCAAGTGCTATGTGCTCACAATGGTGGAAGCAACCACCGGATGGCTGGAAACGTACCCTGTGCCCCATGCCACTGCCTGGAACACTATCCTGGGCCTTGAAAAATAAGTCCTCTGGTGACATGGCACCCCAGAGAGAAATGAGTCGGACAACGGGACTCATTTCCGAAAAGCCTCATAGACACCTGGGCCAAAGAGCATGGTATTGAGTGGGTATATCACATCCCCTATCATGCACCAGCCTCTGGGAAGGTAGAATGATACAATAGACTGTTAAAAACTACACTGAGAGCAATGGGTGGTGGGACTTTAAAACATTGGGATGCATATTTAGCAAAGGCTACCTGGCTAGTTAACACCAGGGCGTCTATGAATCGAGCTGGCCCTGCCGAATCAAAACTTCCATGTGCCATAGAAGGGGATAAAGTCCCTGTAGACCACATGAAGAATATGTTAGGGAAGACAGTCTGGGTTAGTCCTGCCTCAGGCAAAGGCAAACCCATCCATGGGATTGCTTTTGCCCAAGGACCTGGGTGTACTTGGTGGGTGATGCAAAAGGACGGGGAGGTCCGATGTGTACCTCATGGGGATCTGATTTTCGGTGAGAATAGACAATGAATCAAACGGTATGATGTTAATTGCTAAGTAACCCTGTCACTGTATGTCCTCATTACTACAATTGCTATCAGTTGTACTACAGTAAGAATCACCGAAATTAAGGACAAGATGGACTTTGATGAAAAACTGAGTAAAGTGCAGCAGTGATGGGATCAGAACTGACTTCAGCAGCTGGCACCCAGAAAATTCCTCAAGATCTACATCTTCAGCCGATGGACTATGGGCATGAGCCACACTGAGTACACCAGCCACAAGCTCTGAAAACACAGCATGCAACAGTCCAGCACCACACACCATCGCACCTGCCCTGAGTGACTGTTCTAACAGATGGAGCCCAAAGCCATGGATTAAATGAACTCAACGGACATTTTGGAGGGACGACCCATAGACTAAGGGCATTACATCTGTATGAATATGTATATGCATATATATATATGTATGACAGGTGAAAGTGGTGGTAATTCATTGGAACCTGTAAGATCTGGGCATGGCATAGGTGCTATGGAATAAGGGGTGGCTAATGTCCTGGTTCTGGCAGGGATAGGGTTAATTCTCTCCAGGCTTTGGCAGGGACACAGGTATTCCATCCCATGTGAGCCATGCGCTGGCTGGGGTGTCCCAGCTCTGGTCGTTGAGTGGCAGTGAGTGGCAGTTCCATAATTGTGTTTGTATATTCCTCTATCTGTGTTATTGTTGTTGTTTTGTTGTTCCTTCTGATGTTGTGTTAAATTGCCTTTGTCTTTTGCCTTTTTCTTCTGATTCTTTCACATATTGGGAAAGCTCAAGAGAGCAGGACGTGGTTCTTTGTTGCCGTCTGTGGCCAAACCACAACAAGAGTCTTGAGGGGTTGGAAATTAAAACAGACAGTTCACACCATGTCGTTCTTGAGCAAAATATTATATCGTGTCTTTATAGGGAGAAAAACAAACAAACTAAAAAACATGGACTTGAAATCTTGAAAATGACACCTTTTACTTCCTGTAACTGCCAACTTTAAATGTTATTCATAGAATTGTCTTCTATACTTTCAGGGTGAATTTCATGGTCAAAGCAATGATGAAAAAAAAAAGCAACAAAAAAACCCCAAACCAATAGAAGATAACATGGTGCCTCTTCCTTTAGATGTTGCTACTGTTGCAGTCCTCAAAACCAAATCGTGCAGTGATTACTTATGGTACTATCAGCATAAAAAATCATACCAGTTTTCTTTGTATCAACTAAATATTTGTGGCAACTGATTGTTATTTTGTTTTGCATTCTTACCACACATTTAAGCTCATATAATGTCCTGTGTATTTTACAGAAATACTTATTACAATTTTTTCCCACACTGTATTTCAATGTGTCTTGTTTGTTTGTTTGTTTGATTGGTTTTTTGTGTTTTTTTTTTACTTTTTTTTTTTTTACTTCATGTAAACAGTGCAAGAATTTGGTGCTTGAATTACTAAATCTGATGAGGTTTCCTATTTTCAAAATAATCAGCACACAGATGGAATCCTCACCATTCCTTTTGCAAAGTTATAGGTGTGCTGTATGTCCTTAGGACTACGTGGACAACAGTAAAAAAAAATAATAATTAAAATCCATTGTGTATATACATCTCTACTGTCTTGATTTCAGCTTTCACTGGATCACAATCAGGAAGCAGTACTTTGCATCATTTTTTTGCTTTTTGTCTGTAATAACACTGTAGATACAAAATGACAAAAGGAAACAAAAGAAGAATTGCCATGATTACACTATTCATAACTTCAGCAGCATCTATAAACTTCATATACTTGATGTCTAAAACCATTAAAACCATTTCAAGTTAGGTTTTTTTTTTTGGTGGCTTTTTTTTTCTTACACTTCATTCCTCATTCTTGTCTTTGTTTTGTTTTGTTTTGTTTTGTTTTGACCCTTCTCTGTTTTCTACCTGGTTTTACCTATTTACTTTGTCCTTAGCTTTTATTTGTTGGCCTTCTCTGCTTCTATATATTTTTTATATTGTTTCTGTCATCTCTTGCCCCTGTTATTGCAACCTTGTCCATTCCACCTTGCTCAACATACACCTCTGTACAGAGGATTTTTCATATTTCTCTAGTGCCTTCCTCTTATTTTCTGTATAAAAGTAAAGCTTTTGTTCAGTGCACATAGGATATGCAGAAACTACTGATTCATTCTCTTCTTTTTCTTTTATCTTGGTAGAACTGGTTTCCTCTTTGGTTTCCTTCACCCAGTGTTATCTCTATGTATTTTTCTAGTTAGCTACTGTGACTAGTCAACTAGACTACTTGACTAGGTTCTGCTGACCTCTTGGGGCTCTGAGAGATTCAGGAAGAAGGTTCCAAAGCTTGTTTCACAGTTGTCTGGCAACTCAAATTGCTAGTCATGCTTAAATTACAGATTGCTCTGGAAGCATTGAATTCAATTAAAATGAACACAATTTAGTAGTCTGTGCACTTTGTCCAGAAATATAACTCTTGGGGTGGGATTCCGTTGCATAAACACGGGACGTGAGAGCTAGTTGAGATTTCCTACAGTACTCTGTCTTGACAGAGGCTATTCCATCAGGGCACAGGTCTCCTATAGACTCTCTAGCATATCTCCTAGACCCAAATGGTTGTCTCAGACCAGCATAGGACTTCTTAAGCAACACCAGAAATCCATTTTGAGAGAAAGTATAGATCCTTCTCTCTAAGTGGATCATGTTATGAATTCAGATAACGCCGTACAGGCACCCACAGAACAAGTGTCTATGTGTGAGCAGCATCCAGACTCCCTCAGTAGTAAATGGAAATGTAGTCAATACTTTTCATGGAGACAAGCAAGATATTCAAGCTGTCCGAATGCAGAGACTTAAAATTCTCAGCTGAACAGTTCCCTTGACCCCACAGACCATATTGCTTGGGGCTTCAGCTGTGCAGTGCCAGTTTCAGCTGTACCAATCCATGTGGTTGGAGGCATGCTAAGTTCCAGAGCATTGGTATTGTTGGTAATGAGTTGCAAACTAGGATCTAAACTATCTATGACTCTGAATATGAGTTCCTTTCCTGCTGATGGATGCCATTGCCTTCCGAAAAACTGAAGTAACAATGATCCTGAAGGCTTTATATATATAGATACTTGCCAAAAATAACAGGGGCTTATCTAATGAGATACCTGTCAGTTGTCATAGGTTTGGGAGCAAAACTGTACTTGGACATTTACACTGCACCTAGTTCTGTTTTACACACCAAGTATACCATCTTCTTTACTTTGAGGGTGGCAGAGCACTGGAACAGGCTGCCCAGAGAGGTGGTGGAGTCTCCATCTCTGGAGACATTCAAAACACACTCCTGTGCAACTGGACACATTCCTGTGCAACTTGCTCTAAGTGACCCTGCTCTGGCAGGGGGGTTGGACTAGATGATCTCCAGAGGTCCCTTCCAACCTCTATCATTCTGTGATTCTGTGATCTGTTTGATCTAGACAAAGAATTTCTGAAAAAGCTTGAGTTTGAATAGTTTCCTTGATTTAAAATAGTAACTGTGTAACAGTAGTTTTTATCAGATGACTGCCCATCTTTCCATCCATTTGAGCCTTCTCTGTTTGTTGACCTTCTAAGTCTGATTAATGTCTTTCACTGTCTTCTCCATCTGCATAAAAATACTTGTGTGACTTTATAAGCAATTAGTCAATTTATTGTATGAGTGCATATAAGTATGTATGTGTGCATGTGTGTGCCACCTACTACCTTTGAAATACTTATGAAAGGAATGATTTAAAAAAAAAACACGTTTATTTTTAAATTCATTATGTTCATAGCCGCTCTTTACATATCTTCTTGATGTTAAATACTCCAGGTCCAGCTTCTTGACAAAAAACACCTGAAATTGATTTCCAGTACAGTTCCTGTGATACTGTGTAATTGCTTTGAGAGGATGGAGTCATGAATCTTTGAATCATTCTTCTATCTGCAAGTTAATATCAAGTGTGGAATCAAATTTTACTGTTGGCTAAACTAATCTGCTGTGCAATTTTATTCTAAAAATTTTAAAATGTTTAGTTTTGCTTTCTGTTCTTAGCTGCAGACAGCAGAGGTGTGAATTCACAGTAGGCAAGTATTTATCTACAGAAATGAAGGGCAATATAAACTGCTTTTTGCTTTCCTCTACAACCTTAGCATCTGGGATTATTGAGACAAGAAACAAATGAGAGGAGAGAGAAGAAAAAAAATAAATTCATACTTCCTGTCAATAAGAACAGTTTACATCTCAAGAGAGCCTTTTCTCTTACTTTTGTTTAAAAGGATTCTGACAGAACGTACTATCAAGATGTGATTTAAACTTCTGACAACAGAACAGATTAAGCTGATTTTTGTTGTATGATTTTTATTATAAAGATTTTAAAGTAAATAATAGATTTTTATGGAGTTAATTATTTTATGATAAAGGTCTCTTCTCCCCCCAAAAATCCTTGGGGGAGAAATGAAATAAAGAACATCAGTTTTGAAATCAGTACAGAGGATAAATATAATGTATCTTTATATAGCAATGTGGACAGTTTCTATATTAATTAAAAGAAAAAAAGAGGAAAACTAAGTTAGCATTTTAACAGATATAAAGATATAAATAATATTTTTATGCAAATAAAATGGGAAATAAGTTAAAGAAAGGTTGCAAAATAAGAAAATTTCGACCAGAAGACCTATGGATTTTTTTTCTTTGCATCGTTAATGACAGAACATGCTACCTTAATTATGCCAAATATGAGAAGCAGATTGGCAAGAGATTATCTGTGAAAAGTGAGACAGCATATCAGGATGGGAGTAATACAGTGCTTTTTTAAATGGGGAACTGCACAATCTAACTGCAATGTAGAGAATATAATCATGAATACTAAGAGGTTAAATCCTACCCTGGATTATAATGTCTCGAAGAAGCAGAAAGAAATAAATGAATACCATGTAGATAAGAGCTAGATTTCTCATGAGGCAGAGTTGTGTGACACATGATAAAAGGTAACGTATCACCCAAATATTCCCTAGCACATTTCAGGTTATTTAAATTTTTTTACTTATAACCTAGAACTACTGAACCATGAGGGGAGAGAGGGGAAAAAGTGGGAAGGAGTTATGCTCTCAAGCAAAATTCCCCCTTAAAGAAAGTGTTTGCATCTCTTCACAGAACTGTGTAACACAGAAAATGTGTAGGAAAGGTCTTACCACATTAACATAACAGTAAAAACAAGCAGTCTAATCATAAATGTGAAGACCCCATTTAATCCATAGGATGTAGTTCTACACCTGACAGAAATGTAACAATCTGCAGATTCTTTGAATTCCAAGCTTCTTATGGAAGTGGACCAATATGTAGCTTTTAAATCACCAAATTTATTTGTGATCCTGACAGGAAGACTGAAGATTTCTTTTTCCAACTGGATTTCTCCCTTAATATCCAGTGGCCTGAGAGCCACTATCAAAAATTATTCTGACACTAAATGAATGGAAGGGTCTATCTGAGCATGAAAGATTACCCTGCTCAGTGAATTGTTTCATATCAGAGAGCAAAGGATCAAGGACTTGAGGGGTAAATGATATTGTCTGATGTTGAGTTATCAAATTCAGGGAGGGAAAACTTGAAGGAATAACTACAAAACCCAGACAAAGTTATGCTAATCTTTTCCTGTAATGAGAACAAAACAAAACGAAACAAAAACCCAAAAAACACAAACCAAACCAAAAAAAACCCCACCAAACCAAACATGACGAGAGATAGGACAGACAAGAAAAATAAGACTTCTGCAGTAGAAAAGGTAATTGAGGAGTTCCAGGCTACTGATACATTTCAATTTGAAGTTATGCATAATGAGCCTTTCTGTAGAAGTTGTGGTTATTGTTTTATGCCAAATATACGAACAGGAATTAAAAACTCAGTGTATTTTCTTCCAGAGATTTGTGAGAGGCCCAGAAGAAAGAGCTCTTAATAGAAAAAGTTATCACTTGGGTATGATTTAAAAATTACAAGGAAATATAATTCATCCACATCACAGATCTGAAAAGATTGGTAAAAGTACTGGGGCCAAAGATAAGCATTTTTCTTCATCCAACAGAAAAATTTCAGAGACTTGCTTTGATTTTAGGAGAAAACTGTAATAACATTTATTACAGACCATCAATAAAACCTGCCAATGTGGACACATGCTCCTTGTCCTTGGAGAACATGCAAAAGGAAATACTAACTGCAGATTTTCTTCCTGAGATGTTATTCTTATCATAGAAATAGAATTAGTCAGTAAGTCTATGTCTAGACTTTTCTGATGGGGTGAACAAATATGTGCTAAGGATTTTGCTTCTCCACATTGGTGATCTGTCTTGTTCCTGGCACGACTCCCACATGGCGAAGTTTCATTCTTGTGGAAAACAGTGCTGGAATGCCTGTATAGACATTTAGTGTTATGTGAATAACTAAGAACCTGACAGTTGCAGAATGACTATCATTTACATGGGACAGAGTAATCTGGCATGATAACAAGGACATAATCTAGTCAATATAATTTGAGAAGTACAACCAGATTTCATCACTGTTTCCCGATGTTACTGTTTTCTGATTAGGTGTACTTTCCAGATGAGTTTGGTAAAGAATTGACTGGCATACAGTTGACTGGATGGAGAATCAGGTGAGCTGGGAACCTAGTAATAATATCATACCGTTGTAAGAATTAAGATTTCTTGGATAGAGACATTTACAGGATGTATCTCTCAATGATATGGAATCAGGTACTGTTCTGGAAAGTCCTTTGGATGGATGGTTGCTTTCTGAGCCTGAAAAAGGGTGGGAATACATATCCATGTGGATTTTTTCCTTCCCCATCCAAATGGATTACAGTGCAATGGATGAAGTTATGAAAGAGCCATCAGTTTTACAGTTTACTTAGTGACATTCTTGCACGAAGCATTGCCAAGGAAACACTTTCTCCATTTCACTTCTATTCCCAAGGAGAAAAACTCTGGTATTCTGGGTCTCAACTGGATTTAACTAGTTACCTCTCTTTTGTTACACATTGCACTGTTATTTTATTATTTTATGATGTTATTAGCTATTTTATTATTTTGGGGTTTTTTTAATATTACTGTCGTATTACGTTGGACTTTAGTAAACATTCTAGGATTGGCAAATGATAAATTTAGCTAGACTTTCACTACCAAAAAAAATCCTGTCTGCTGAAATGAGCAAGACATCGCTCAACATGATGTATCAGTGCATCCACTCTTACCTCATCTACTGATAGTCTCACAATTCTTTGTGTCTGATTTTAATTCAGACTATATAACTTTCTTTTTGTTCTGGGAAATTTTTGGATGGAAACTGCAGAATCTGGAAATGCATTGCTGAATTGTTTATTTTAGGCTGATTTCAGTCATAGTTTCAGAGCTTTACTGAATTTCCATTTAGTGAGAGAACAGGAACATGCATGCATTTTAATTCTAGTTCAGTATTTAAGTTTTAAAATGGAGAAATATATTCACAACACTGAAGTTTTTTAGCTTTTAATTGTATCCATTTAGAATCCTGTAATATTTGGACAGGTGATCCTCATAAGCAAAATGCTTTGTACAAAAAAATTATTAACATCTGTGGCTTAGCTGAAACTCATCATTATTTTCAGCTAAACCTTGTAAGAAATTATCATCAAAACTGCATTGCCCTGTCTGCTATAGTGTTGTGGGATTCACAGGCTCATTTTATTTTACGAGTAACTGTTCAGTGAGACATATTTACAAATGCTGAACTTCTGTGCCTTTACTCTGAACAGTAAGACTGTTTCAGCTCAGTATAGATGCTATGCATGATATATTCTACTCTACGAATTTTTCTGAAAAAGTACTAGAAATAGTGGTAGTAAAATTTAAATAGAAAACAAACATAGGAAAAAGGAATAACACGTGATTATATAGTTCAGAGGGGATTAATGCATAAATATATATGTGCATACACTTACTTAAACATGCACATGTATGTGCATGTGTGTGTGTGTCCCCATTAGTCAAATACAATGTTATTAGCACACACAAAGATATCATAGAATCATAGGGTTGGAAGGGACCTCTGGAGATCATCTAGTCCAACCGCCCTGCCAGAGCAGGGTCACCTACAGCAGGTTGCACAGGAACGCGTCCAGGCGGGTTTTGAATGTCTCCAGAGATGGAGACTCCACCACTTCTCTGGGCAGCCTTTGCCAGTGCTCTGCCACCCCTAAAGTAAAGAAGTTCCTCCTCATGTTTAGGTGGAACTTCCTATGCTCAAGTTTGTGCCCATTATCTCTTGTCCTGTTGCCGGGCACCACTGAAAAGAGCCTGGCCCCATCCTCCTGACACTCACCCTTGAAGTATTTATGAGTTCATAAGATCCCCCCTCAGCTGTCTTTTTTCCAGACTAAAAAGACCCAAATCCCTCAGTCTTTCTTCATAAGAGAGGTGTTCCAGTCCCTTAATCATCTTGTTAGCTCTCTGCTGTACCCTTTCCAGCAGTTACCTGTCCTTCTTGAACCAGGGAGCCCAGAACTGGACACAGTACTCCAGGTGCGGCCTCACCAAGGCAGAGTAGAGGGCGAGGATGACCAATATATGCACCAATAGCATCGTGCAGCCTTCAGAGAAGATGAATTCCTCACCAACTGCAAAAAATTACGAATGGTCTTGATTCAAGCAAGAACCTGTGTGTGTGTGTATATATATATGTATGTATATAGTGTGTATATACATATACATAGTAGAGTGTACAGATTACATATAAGATCTATGAAAACTAATTCACTAACTCCTTGACTCAAATTATGTATAAGGAAAGAGTTGCAATTGAGGTAATAGTGGCTGCTCCTTAGGAGCATGATCTAATTTCTAAACATTATCTTGTCTTGAGGGAAGAACAAAATGTATTTGTGTCCAAAGTTTGTTCTACTATAGGATGCCTCAAGAGAAGCTAAACAACTCCTCCAACAACAGTGCAATTGTGGTGGATTCACCTTGGCTAACAGCCAAATGTCTACCCAATTGCTTGCTTGCTCTTTCCCCTAAATGGGATGAGGGGGGAAAATAAGACAAATGGGAAAAAGAAAAATTGTCAGTCAAGGTAGTTTTTACTACCCCTTACCAGCTACCATCACAGGCTGACCTTGGCCTACTGCCAGACACCCACCCAGCTGCGCTGTCTCTCTCCCTCCTCAGGAATAGCTTATGGGTAAAGACAAAAACAGGAAGATTGCTTACCAACTGCCATCATGGGCAAAAGAGACGTGACTTAAGGAAAATTAATTTAACTAATAGTCAGTTAAAAATAGAGTAGGATGGTGAGGATCGGCAAAACCTAAAATACCTTCTCCCCACCCCAAGTCTTTTTTCCCAGGCTCAGCTTCATTCCTTTGTTCTCCACTCCTCTACCTACTCCTCCCCCAAGTGTCATAGGGAGATTAGGAAATGGGGAGTTGAGGTCAGTTCATAATGGCTCCTCTCTGCTCCTCCTTCATCCTCACACTTTCCCTCTGCTCCACTGTGGGTCTCCATGGGTCTCTAGTTCCTGTCAGGAAAATGTGCTCCAGTGTGAATTTACTTCAGGTTGAATTTACCTCAGGGACTATCCACCTGCTCCACTGTGATCTCTCTACAGGCTGCAGGGGAATTTCTGCTTCAGTATCTAGAGCACCTCCTCCCTCATCCGTCTTCTCTTGGCTTGTTCACAGTGCTGTTTCTTACTCTATTTTGGTTCCTTTCCCCTTTCTCTGTTCAGCATTTTTTTTTTGCTCTTTCTTAAATACATTTTCACAGAGGTGCCACTACCTTGGTTAAGGGACTCATCTGTGTTCCATGGGGGGTCCATTGCAAGCAGCTGTGTCCAGCATAGGGCAGTCCTTGACCTCTCCTTGCAGAAACAACTTCTTCAGCCCCACTGCTGCCAAAATATGGACTCCTAATACAGAAAAAAAGACTTTTTAAAGGTCTCTGCTGTGAGAATTTTCCAATATGCATAAATATAACTGAAGTCAGAGGGTAGGTTTCCCTTTAGGGCACAAACATAGATTTTGTCCCCTACTCCATCTTCTTTTTCCACAAAACTTGTGAGAAGCCAGTCCTTTTTTGAAACGTCTGAACTTTTGCCAAGGTTTTTTTAAATTTGCCAACACTGTCAAAGTTATTAGATGATGTTTTCACAAGCTTCCTCTGGAATCCAGTATAAAAAATACTTTGCGAAAAGACAAAGATTCAGTGTATAACCTTACACGTAAAATCTGAAGCTCTAACTCTCCTTAGGGAGAATTTGCAGCGTATCTATGGATATGTTAGTAAAATAGTACTGAGACGACTGTAGAAAACAGAAAGTGCTACTGGGTAATCAATCTTTTTATGAAAATGAACAAATCAGAAATGCCTTTCTCCGTGGTTGCTGTTTTAAGAACTTTCACAGGAATTTGTGTTGACAATGCAAATCCTTTCAGGTGAAAAAAATAAATTAATATGTATCTTCTACATCTGGAGTGAGTTCTTTAGCCACCAGGCACAGAGGAAAAAGAAAACAAGAAAACAAAATAAAACAGTGTGGTTTTTTTTTTCACCAGGGAACCAATGAAGTAATATGCAACCTTCTGCCTGGTATTTGAAAGAAACAGGGTTAAAATACACTTCCAAAGAAAATATTATAGTGTTGTGTGACTTACATTTAAAGAAATACCTATATGTCAACACAAAAAAAAAAAAAAAAAGAAAAAAAAAGAGATTTTATATAGGCAATGATTTAAAACACATCCTTGTTCTTAGTCATTTCATAGGAGCAAGTTTGGGCAGTTACGGGATCAGTATGCTGACTGTTTTAAATCCTATTCTAGCAACTAAATCCTCCCATGGACTCTATGGGAGGCTTGGGACAATGTGCTTTACATTTATGACAAACTAATTGGGTATCTATGACCCAAAACTAATTGCAGAAATAGTGAGGTTTCTTGAGTTTACGTCCTTGGTGAACACAATGAATAGTGCTAGCTACAGTAATGAATAAACAATTGTAACCTGATTTCTTAAGGAAGCAAGACTTTCTCAGTTAACATTCTGTTCATCTGTCTGCCTCCTATCTCCAAAGGCTTTTAAACATTCAATTTTAACTTAGTTTGATAAAGTAGTATGAGAGAGAATGAGTATTTATAAAACTTATGAAACTGCACTCTGGGTAAAAGAAAGACCAAACTAGCACTTTGCTAAATCAATGGTGTGAAATTAGAAATAATCTATTCTGTTTATCCCGTTACTATCCAATAAGCAATGTGAATTTATCTGTGGCCAGCCCACACCCATACCAGAATTAGCTGATTACATATACTGTCTGCTCTCTATAACATGGATTATAGTAGCCTCCTATTGCTGTGTTTTAGGGATCGTTGATGTCCTAATACATATGATAGAGGGAGGAACAGTCATTCAAATCAGCAAATTAGAAGAGTTGTGTGGCAGAAATACGTAGCAGACCAGCTTTCTTAATTCTTCTCACAAACAATGTCTTTGGAAACAGATCTGTATCTGGCCCAAACCTAAGGAAAACTGCTGACACTGCATTTTCAGCTGCTGATGGGAGAGCCAGGTTTCCTGTTATAGTTTGCTTATTCCGTTCCATCGTGTGTTATATGATAAAAGAATTCTCAAATATTTTTTTATATGTATATATAAAAGTGTCAAGTTTTCAACTACAAAAAAAATAATTAAAGATACAAATCCAGTATTTCACTCATTGCTACCATTTTGTCTGTATTTATTTTCTTACTTCACCTCCTTTTTCTCTTTTAATAATATATTTTGACCCTAGGACACGTTACATGTTTAGGAATTTCTCTTTCTTAAAGTAACCTGTAAGTAAAATTGTCTTGTTATTAATTAATATTGAATGAACATTATCTATAAAGCATATCTTTTACTTACTATAGCAAAGATACTGGGTGTCCCTTTCTGTCTTTTTCCTATGAGAAAAAAAATAAATAATATTCAAACCTATCCTGAACACTTTGATATTAGGTATGTGGATACATAGATGTTAAAAAAATAGACTGTGAAAAATATTCATAGGATCCTAAAAATTCTCTTAAACTAAGATGCAGAAGTAAAGTCAGGAGTATATTAAAACCTTGTAAAGGTTTATGGACAGGAAATGGGACTGTTCATAGAACTGCAACACCTCTTCTCACCTAGTGCTCATCTTCTTTATGCCTCTGTTCCCAAGAAAAATCTTCAGGACTACTTGAGAAACAAGCAAACAAAAAGATATATATGAGGACAGCAGAAGAAAACCTGTTGGTGCACTTTCCTTTGAAATGAAACTAAAAGAGGGAACCTGCAGGAATTGATACAATTCTAAACCTTTAGAAAAAGAAAAAAAAATATTGTCATAGTTAGATCATGAGTTCTTTTCATGATTCTGAGAAGTTGTTATAGATTTATAAATGCCAAATGTTTTAGTAAACATGTTTTATGTTCAATAACAACAAGTAATTAAAATATTTTCAGGATATGCAGATCCATAAGCCTTTAAAATACATATATTTTTGAAGTATGTTTGTTCGAGGAAAACATATATCATGACAGATTCAACACCCTGAAAGAGGTGAAGCTGCTGCCACTCCATGTCTCCAGGTTCAACCACTTGTGAGGCTGATGATGTATTTCCAGCAGGTACATGTACACAGGACACATATTTACAGATACACACGAGTGGTGGCACAGATCAGAGATGGACACCCACATCATTCACACAATTGTTGGCAGCAGCAGTGATCTCATCCTGCTGCCCTCTCTGGCTGAGGAGGATGGAGATCCAATAGTGAAAATATATACCTATGTATGTACAAGGTGGATCCCCCCAGGTCTGAGTTCAGACCCTCAGTCTACCCAGTAGCTGTCCATGGATCCCAGTCTCTGCAGCTGCTGGCTTCCCAGGTCCCAACCGACAGATAAACGTACTGGTCAGAAAAATATTTACATTCAACCGGCCTTTTCTTCCCCTTAGCTCTTCATTTGACCTCACTTTTTCATCCCCAAATCACCTAACTCACTCCTTTTTCTTGCTTTTAGTTCCTCCCCTAAACATACAGCAATAAGTTCTGTGCAATCGTGAACTGGTCTTCCCCTGCATACAATGATGTGTCCCACACCCCTAGACAGCTCAAACCCCTTAGTCTGAAAGATGATCCAGAGAGTTGCTCCTGATGACTCATCTTCATAGGTTTCACACCTGGACAACGGGACTGATGGCTGTCATGGGACAGCTCTGGGACAGGTCTGGACAAGATGTTTTTTCATCCTTATTGAGTCCTAAATATGGGATCCTGCCTGCCATTGTGCATGCCTGTGCTCCTCTGAGCTTGTGGAGATGGGCTGTTGATGGGCCAATGGCTCTTCTGTGATAATGGGCCTGTAAGGAGTCAGGTGAGGCATTAATTGGGCTCCCCCTCCTGCCATTGTCTTTCTCAACTCCTTTGTGGGTATGCAGATGAGTTTATGAGCTTTTATGACATAACATAGTATTGCCCAACATAAAGGTTTAACCAGAGAGGATCACACCATCCTCTCTGCTTGCACAGTACTTCCCAGTGACCTGTTTTGTGTCCGGGGAGGGTTGTGCTCCCAGAAAAGAAGAGGCAGTGTTTTCCTAGGTATTTCCCTGAGGGTTTGTAGAGTTATATGGCTGTGGTGTGCTGAGTCTTAAAAATGTTGTTTATACTTCCTACCTCTGAAAAGAAGGGTATCAGAGAGTATAAACAGAGGTTTATCCCTTTAAATGAAACACCTCGTAAGAATAGAATCCTATATTTGTGTGAAGGGTATATACAGTCTCTACGAAGGCTATATTTTTAGTATGGTGAGTGTGAATTTGACATTAGGTAATATTAATTTATGACAGCTAGTATCTATATACCATGGTGAAAATGTTCCTATCAGTGTTCTTAATGACTGTAAAGATTGTCAGCTCAATCATTAAAGGTTTTCTATTTCCTTTCCTAAAAAATAATAGTCATCTTTGCTTTAATATCCCATCAGTTAAGCCTCTAGTTTTGCTACAAAAATCATAACAGATTATGTTGTTATAGCATCTGCCTGTCCAGGAAAAATGAAGAGAACATTAAATCTTGCTCAAAACTGTGCTGCTCATTCATTTTACTTTGTCCATCAAATACAACTCCAATTCAAATTCTGGGTTATGAGGCGGGTCAAGACAAGAGACAAACTGTATTGTTACGATTTTACATGTGAAGCAGTTTCATCCAGATTTTGCCTTTAAGATGCTATGGAAAATTAAACAACAGGTAAAAAAAAATTAAAAGGTCAGCACTGCTGCGTAGAATAATATTCAGTCTTCATCTGTGAATAGATGAATAGTGTCTTTGTGTTATTTTGAGATTTTTTCCCATTTCTTCATTTTCTCCTGCTCAAGACTAATCTTGCTTTCTTGCCTGTCTAAAATTACTTGGACCTTATGACATATTTAGCCAAACATTTTTTTTTTTTCCTGAGGCAGTTCTGAGCTCTAACCTATTAGAATAGGTTTTTAGTTTATTTATTTTTGTCAAAAGCAGCTACTCAAATGACACTGGCTGATGCCAATGTATCCTCAGAAGGCACCCTTCATTCTGACCAGCCAGAAAAATCTTGAATAGGATTTGGCCGTGTTATAAACTCTCCTGATATGATGAAAAAGAGCAGTTTCTGTATGTCTTAAACTCTCACCATGTGATACTAACAAGTCTGAAAAAAGGCTAGAAGATTTTTTGTTCTCCCAATATGCTGCTGAAGCAGTCTGGTAGCTCAGATGCAACATCTATTAACAAGCAACCTCCTGTCTACAACACTAGTCATCTGAGAAAAGTAAACCACCTTTTTTTTAATGTCATACTAGTTCCCTGAAACTGATCCAACCCACGAGATTTGCAACTATGTATAGCTATATAGCATTTATGGTTTATATTTCCCCTGTTTTTATGAACATTACTCCCAAATTAGTTCTTTCTAACTCTGCCATGAGACCACAGTAAGACTTTGTGTATTTATAGGAATTTACTTAAGTGAGTACAGAACAGTACTAACTAATACTGAAACATGCTAAACTTTCCTGTCAAATAGATATCTCAGCTTTGTCGTTCAATTGCATATTCAATTTTAATAAACAATACTATCTGCCCCTAATTTATTGTCATCTGTGTTTGGAATGAAACCAGCTCTATCTTCTGGAATTGTACTGTAGTGTTTCATGTGACTGTGATCAGATATGTAACATGAGCAGGCTATCTTAAAAGAACCTAATGTTGTTGCTTTAGTCTAGGAGGTACTTAGCTATCTCTTTAGTAGCCATTTGTCTGAATACTGGTACTGAAACTGATAATGCCTAATATTTTGGGAGTTAAGCAAGATTGCTGCCTTCTCAAGTTATTAAATTACATTAAAAATATTTGATAGTGTATTTGATATTGTGTGGTTAACAGAAAAATTAAATAGGTGAGTGGCACTTCCATTTATAGAGACAAGGCTAAAGCACATGAAAATTCCAGTGTCAATTAGAGGAATATGTCCATGGATACCTAACTATTATAGACCATTTTCCATAATCATAGTGACTGTCAATTTATCAACTTCAGGAATTTTATTTTAATTTGTACAGCTTTTCTGCTATTTTTTCTGCTATGCTTTTCTTGACAACAGTGAGGATCAGGTCCGATTTCTATGTGTTGTCATTAAATACCATATCAAGTTTGTGAGCCATATTTCACCATTCAAAGAGCTTGAATGAAAAGTCTTAAGCAAAATGTACCTTACTGAAGGATGAGAAGGAGAAACAGAAAGGAAATAAGACAAACATACAAAAACTCATTATGTGTTCTCCAAAGCACAACAGTAATATATTTAAGTCCTCCCTTTACATTTCTTAGTGAAAGAAATGGCAAAATAGCAGTTTGTTACCCATTTTTCGTCCACCTCCTTTATATTTTCTATCACCTACCCCCACAAAGACTGCTTCGTAGCAACTGCAAATAAAGCTACAGGCACCCCAAAATAGCTTTTTCTTTCTTCTAGTGAGACTGTAAGGTACACCTATCCACCAGGGATCTTTCCAACTTCTCTTTCTGTTGGGACACGTTCCTAATTGCTTCTCTCTCCTAGGAAGCCAGCCATCTCTTACTCTTTAGCAGGAGTACCACACTACTGAGGACCATACGCATATGAAGACTGCTCTAAGAAGTCTTCTTGCCTTTGCCTTTTGGCCTTCCGAACCACCAGTCTACTAGCAACTATATCATTTGAGTGGACAATTTACCTCAGGTATTTTTTGTCATAATTTATCCTACTTTCAAACTTAATTTTTACACACCAATCTCACTCAGCTTTATGATACAACTACATTTTAACAGAAATAGTCCCAAAATATAAGTACATGTAATATACAGTTCAAACATTTCACAGTCAGGCCCACTGCTCAATGCTACCTCTTCTCCACTGGATCATTAGAAAGCTACTTCCCATTTGGACTTGTTTTGGTTTGAGGTAAAACAGGACCAATTTTCTGTTCAGTAATGTTACTTTTCAGTTGAGTTTCTTCTAACTAACTGAACTCTCTGAAATAACAGCATATTTTTCAGACTGTGTCTGCTTCCAGGCTGATAAGGCCTGATGTTTATAGTTAGTACTAAGGAATGATATGCAGAGAGGCTCTTGCTTATACTTATTCCTATAACAACCAAGGTCAGCTAACTTTGTTATGTGCCAAATTGGAGGGCTGGAATCAGACAAGTGTAGATGGGTTGCACCTGTGGGGAGGGGAAGACAGGACAGGTGACCCAAAACTGACCAACAGCATATTCCATCCCATGCTCAGTATAAAAGCTGAGGGATCATAAGGGGTCAGCCTCTTTCTTCAATGGCCGGCATTTGAGGAGGACTCTGTTCGTCTGCCTTTGATTCTGATCCATCTGTTCTTGAATCCAGTTCCTGCCCCCGACTGAGTCCAGTCTGGGAGTTTTCCAGTTTCTGCTGGTGACATGATCTTCATCCTGGAAGCTTGATATGGTTTTGTATATAATGTATATATATCATTATTTTCTTATTAATATTATAATATTTTCTTATTATTATTTTATTATTAATATTTCATTAAAGTACTTTTGTTTCTTTTTCAATCTATAAGTCTCTCTCTCTCTCATTCTTCTCTCCCTTGTGAGAGAAGTTAAAGAAAGCATCTGTTTTTCATTCAGTGCCCAGTCCAGCCTGAATCATGACAGGCTTTCAAATTTCTCTAGTTAGTTGCTCTTCTCTTTTAGGCCTTAGATGATAATGGTTACACTCATTCTAAGACTTCTCATATGAAAATTTGCTTATATAAGTGTTCCACAGGTATCTTGAAAAGCAGAAAAAGAATGAACCAA
Organism: Larus michahellis; assembly: GCF_964199755.1. NCBI lineage: Eukaryota > Metazoa > Chordata > Aves > Charadriiformes > Laridae > Larus > Larus michahellis. Next base: position 183,420,605 of record NC_133896.1, on the reverse strand, counting down.
CTTATAGTCCTTAAAAACTGAGCTGCTTTGTGGAAAGGAAATTACAATGTAGAATGTCAACATAATTTTAACAGATCAGTGGCTAATCAAATTTTTGTAATACTCTGAAGCAGAATGTAAGTGTAAAATCAGAATAGTTTCTAGATTGAAAAAAAAACAACCACCAAATCATAAGATCCTGTAATTTAGAAATAATTAATTGCAAAAGGAATTAATTTATTTTGATGTAGCAAGTAATGTACTTTGGAAAAGCATGTGACCTGCTTGAATGGAGGCAATTCTAAACTGGAGCTTTGGAAAGGGAATTTTCTTGTTACTTGCTTAGGCAAGTATGTAAACAAGCACCTAAAATTTTCCTTCCAGGAAAAGAGACTGAGTAAATAATAAGAGCAGAGCTTGAAAGAGAGGTTAGTATGGGGACACCTGAATTAGAGATTCATTAGCGTTTTCAGGAACCCAGATTCACAAGTACATCCCACATCACAGTGAAGAACTGGAAAATTTCATAGAAATTTCATAGAAAATAATAGTATCCTAATTTTCTGGCTTCCATAGGAAGGTCATAGAAGTAAAGGAAGGTCCATAGGTAAAAGTGTGTCTCTCAGTCTAGATGGAACTTATGCTGGGGGACAAAATATTAAAGTCTGACAAGTATAGCTTATAAACATTTTGCCTTCTGCCAGCCCAAACCATTAAGCGTGCCAAAGGTGCTCTATTGAAAATTTTGGGTTTCCTTTTGCCACACAAATGCTGCCAGCCAGTCCACTTTATTTTTTCTTCCTTTTTATCTACTCATTCTGCTGTGTGCAAATCAAATCTTAGGGAACATGGGCACCTATGTTCATTACAGAGTTTGTCTAGCTGCTTTGCCAAATTACTGGAAGAGGCAGATGCACTTATGAACAAGCCTATAATATTTCAGTAGAAAAGCTTCTTAGAAAACTTTGTAGTCACATGCATTGTGTTCACTTGTAGTAAGAATTAAAGTGTATGCCATGGCTACTTGTAGAAAGTTTGAAAGATGTCCTTTTTCATCAAAAATACTTTTAAATTAACAAAATCAAGGGAAGAGTTTAAATGCAAATTTTACTCTCTTTATACTAAAATATTACATTAAAAATCTCTGATTTCATCCTATGTTTGGTTTGTGTGTGGGTGGTTTTTTTTTGGTTTTGTTTTGTTTTTAAATTAGTGAACAGTATGGGCAATATTAATGACAACCTGATCACATATGCACAATGGCCCATTTGTGCATGATACCAAGACCAGAAAGCATTAACTGAAGAGAGAACAGAGGTAAGATGAGTATTATTGTTAGTGGTAGGCATGTTAGTGTACTGTGCTCTGGAGATAGTATATATGTGGAGATGATTTGTGATCTGAGCAGAATTGTGCATGACTTTGAAATGGCTGACATATCACAAATATTCTGTGTGTAATTGTTGGGGAGCCTTGTTTCAGTGCAATAAATGGGAAAACAAGCTATTAAATAAAATTTCCAGTGGCAAAAAACCTATAACAATTTTTTAAATTAAAAGTTCGTTTTTTACAATCTATAGAAGCCTTCCAAAATACCTCCTCCTGTCAAAAAAAAGCGGTCAGTGTAATAAAACAGAGATAAGCTGAATATAATGACCCTATTTGTGCTGTGGGGGAAGAGGGTACAAATGCACGAGCAAATACAGTCATTATGCTTAGCACTTTCTCATTCTATCACAATAAAAGGTAAGGAAATATAGAACAATTGCCTTCTAAGGCAAATGGATGGACCTCTATTTTTTGAAGTACTTGAAAACAGAATTGGGTAAAACACTTGCAGATTTATTTAAAAAAAATACTATGGCAGTCTGGTTGACTATAAAATCTAGTAAGATTTCTTTATTTTCTTTGCTATTATGCTGTCATCAGTGCCATGTTGTACTCTAAACAAGCTAATGATTTCAACATACACAGACTTAAAGAGATTTTTGAGACAAACATGATGGCTATATTATATATGAATATATTATGTTATTTATAAAATAACCCCTTACTTTATGATCTGCTATTGCACTCTAGTTTACTTTAAGAGTTCAGTTAGAATAGAATAAAACTAGAATAGAATATAAGTTGCTCTAAATAGTTTCATTAAACACATTTTCTTTTAGTACTGAATTCTTCCCAAGTGATAAAAGAGGTTGCAGAATATCATTAAAATAAGATTCAGACAAATTAATTTTTTCTTGTCTTTATTCAGAAAACTCCTGTTATTCACAGGTAAATTCTGTGTACAGGTTTTGATGTTCATTCCAAGTCCCTTTAAGATTCCAGAATGCCCAAGATCCTCAAGCTTTTTCTGTAGTCACAGGACCACATTCAATTCCACAGTCCGCTGAGCATTTACAGAACTGATATTTTGGCATTATTTTCCTTTTAAATGTTGGCAGTGTCAAATATGTTCTCCTGGCCATCTGCAGATGGTGTTCATTCTGTGAATTGGGAATATATTTTACAAATTTACTCTCAAAAAATGCATTAAGTAAGGGGTTTCATAGCTTAATTATTTACGATAAAATTTGTCTTTTTTAGGACGCATATTTTAAAATGAAATCAGCATAGAAACTGGAGCAGTTTTTGATGCAGGAATATAGATTTTTTTTTTTCCCAATAGATTTAAATGAAAATACCAATTCATATAATTTAATAGACTGCTCTTTACAGTCTGAATTTTTATTACTACTTATCTTTTCCCTGTTTTACATTAGGCAAATGATAATGCTCTGGTTTACTATTTCGAGAATATTATTGCACCTCCTTTGTTCTTCCTGAAACTTTCTTATAATGTATTACTAGTATTCTTCCTATGAGACTTAATCACCTATAAGAAAACTGCTGATTTTAGAGATTTAACTACAGGGAAAAAGGCATGATACATTTCTTCTTTATTTCTGATTCAGCTATAAAATTTAAGTAAAAGGGTCAGTGAAAAAAAATTACAAATGTTCGTCAGTGTAGATCACAAAACTGAGAGTAAATTTGCATTTCATATACTTGAAAGAAATGTTAAAATATTTTTAAAAATCAGGTTACCTCCACATAACGCTACCTTTGTGTCACTCAATGGAACAGATTTCCAAATCTCATTCCCTTTATGTAGGGTTATTTCTATTTTCAGGTAAAGGTCTAGTTACACTAAAATGCATCAGCAGCAAAAAAAATGAGTAGGACCTACTCTCCTATTCTTCAAAAGTGTTCTGTACTCCCTGATATGCACTGGTTTTTTTTTTGCCTAGCCAAAGCCTAGGCACTGGCTTTTTATGCTAGAAGAATAGGGACTTTTTTTTTAGTAGTTCTAGCCACCTTTGTAATCTAATTGCACATTAAGAGAAATATAATTCTAGCGGTTTATGCTAGCTATGCCTCAAGCAAGCAAAGAAACATATTCCACTGAAGTTAGGTGGCTAGGAACTAGGTGTAGGAAGGGTTTGCATATCCTAAAACACTTGACTTGGGTAGCATTCTCAGACTGTGTCCTTTACACACAAGTCTAATCAAGGAATTATGGTTCATAAAAAATTGCGTGAGAACTACTTTCTTTCAAAAGTCACAAAAAGGGGAGTGCCAGCTTTTGCATCTTTCATACATGTAGTTAGAATATTCCATACAAATGGCAATATATGCAGAAACTAAAAATTACTATAGAAAGTGACTATGACATTCAAATCCTTGATCTTCCTTCTTTCGTTCATTGAAGACTCAAGAAAGTCCATTTAGAATGCATTGGCTTTTGGGCTGTTTTCTGTGTTTGGTTTTGGTGTCCCCCCGCCCCCATCCCTCCAATATTTGTAACAAAAATGTGAAACTATTTTTCTGGGAATAGAAAAATAGAGAAAACATCTCCAGGAAGAACAGTTGTGTTGGCATGGCAACAGATAGGGAGGGATTTCAGAAAAACTCTATGCAACATGCTCCCACTGAATTTCCCCTTAATGTTAATAACATATTGGATTGAAATCTTTTGGAATGATCACAAAACAGGCCAATAAAATGACAACAAAAAGACATATTTTAAAATAGAATAAATAGGTATATGTTTCCATTTTATTGTTCCTGTTAATACTTACTTACATGTAGGATGACTTTATTAATGCACGTATGTAATTATTCCCAAAATTTTGCTCAATTTTTCATAACTCTAGGCTGATGGTGTATTATAAAAATGTCTACCAAATAATTGTACATACTGTGCAATTCTCTGCTTTAGAATTGCTAATTAGGAATAGAAGCGGGGTAGTAATGAAAGATTTTTCTGCCTCTCTGAAATACTCAGTGAGGCAATGAAAAATATTTCTGCATAAAATTCTAAAACAGCTTCTGGCGTGAATTTATATTGAAGTTTGATGCTGGAAGAGAAAAAGAAAAGAATAAACTTTGTTGACTTAATTTCCGTGGATAATTCAGTGGTACTGACACCAGCAGCTCACCAAACAAGATATTGTCCCAGCAAATCTCTATAAATAATTTATAAAGCTGTACTTAGCAGTATGGCTTTTTAAAAATGGTCCTTCCAAAAAAGTTGAATTGCACCATTAAACAAAATCATTGAGAGTGGCCAGAGTGCTCTTTAAGCAGAGAGTTTTCAGGGAGTGCAGAATAAAGTAGTTAATCTGCAAAACTCTCTTAAATCATTGCATTAGAAAGGTCATGAGCACATAACTATGATTTAAACATGCTTTTCTAACACCTAAAAGAATTACTATTCCACAATAGCCTATGCATTACATCCAGGCAAGGAAATTGTTTTCTGGATAGACTGACATCAAATAAAGCCATTAGAGAGAGGTCCAATCTGGTTTTACGACCAAAAAAAAAAAAAGCAGCAGCAACAACAACCTTTCTTTTAAAATAAGAAATTCTATAGTACAAGATTTGATTGTGTTTAACAATATACAGTTCTCACAGTAGCTAATAAAACACAAGCTGTTCTTCATGTAAAAAAAAAAAAAAAATTAAAAATCCAGCAGTAGTTTGCAGGGAGGTACAGTGAGTTTAAAAGGCAAATTAGCACCCAGAGGTCCGTCCAAGAGTAGCTGCCCTCAAAGCTGCTGTAGACAGAATACATTAGAAGTGCACTTGGAAAAGGCTGATAGTATTTTAATTAATGGAGAACACTTGTGGGCCATTTATTGTTGCTAAGAATTAGGCAAGCTAATTGATCCAGCACAGGTGCATGCCTAAGATGGAGGATTCACATTTAATTTACTCTAGGAGCTTTGCAGATACAGTGAAAATTTAGTCCACAGAAGTCTCTAAAAGGAAATGGGTAATGATATTTAAGACAATCTCACTAGCTGAAAGAGGAAAAGGACCAGTTTGACTAGGAAGAAGTGATATAGCAAGATTACTTGTACAATACCATGCAAGTGAGAGATAATTTTATTCATTATTTATATCTAATTTTATTTATTTATTGTAATCATTCACGTTTAACCTAGTTTAGGAACACTGAACTATTGAAAATTGTACAGGGGAAACTTGAGGATTAAACTGAATACCTTCACATTATAAAGAAAACCTGGATAGCAATTTTAAAATATAGTTCCAATTTAATCTAAATGGCATTTTAGAATAAAGTTTTAGGAAATTAAAAACCAAACAAAATCCTCAGTTATTTTTTTTTTCTTTGTTAACTTTGAGATTTTTATTTTGTTCTGAGTTTGAGGATTTTACCTTTTAAAATTAGATACTAAAGAGTTTCAAAAGTTTCGATTTGATTTGAGATTTCTAAATACATCTCCTTATCTTTAAAATTACCAGTTCTGTACCTTTTGATCTTATAATTTGGCATTTCCATTGCCTTACTTAAGAAACATCAGTAGTTCTTTTCTTCAATAGTTATTTATAATTGCAGTCTGTGCTTATGAAGACTCATACACAGGACCAGGGTTCAGTGCTTTTACACGATATCTAAAGAAACTAATTAACAGCATGTTGCAAAGCTCAACTTTTATGTATTTTGTCAACTGCTAGTTTTCCAAATAAAATCTGTAGGCTCATAAGTGGTAAAACAGGAACTTTAAGTCCGTGCAAAAATTCACTCTATTCAACAGTCAGTGCTTAAACCAGGCAACACGTAACACCCAGGAGAGGGGTACAGATTAAGCCCTGACACTCTTGAGGGCTTGGGCTCAGATTCCCAGAGTTAGTTAAGCCTGTAACTTCAATTAGGATCAATGCAAGAGAGGGACCTAAATCCCTCAAGGCTTTAAAGTATCAAATCTTCTGAAAGATGTCTTTCATGTAAGACCATCAATACCAGTACCCAAGTCCGGCATTGAAAACCATTCAGCTGCTACCTACCTGTTTACATGAAAAACTAACTGACTGCGTGCTTACGTGCAAAGACCCCAGGACTTCACGTTCATATACAAAAAGGAATTACAGAATCAGGGTAATAGAAGAGACAAAGAACAAAAGAATGAAACACGGCTGTTAAACACACTGATGTCTAATACTTGAAGCAGTAAGGGACAGCCTGTTGTATATAGTCTGAAGGCCTTTTTTGTGTCTTGGGGAATAATCATATAAGCTATGTTTAAAAAGCCTTGGAAGGAGGTTTCAAGTTTTAGGATTGACCAGTTCTTACTGAATGTCACCCAGGTACAATAAAGGGATCAGAAAAAAGACAATTTCTTACAGCACAGTAGAACAAATGTAGCAATAAAGGCATGTAGCACTCTCAAACATAATCTGTAGTACAGCTCTAAGGAGACCACCTTAAGCGGTGGGATGTTTAGTTTAAACACAGACAGGGTGAGAAGGGTGATTACTTTTCTCTTACTTCCTAAGTTTTCCTAAAAAGCCCACTTGCTGCCCCTAGCTGTCATGTTTTCAAAGAAAATATACTAATTTGCTATTAATTTCCCAGGAAGTTCACTAGTTACTATCTTTTGAGAGAGTTTTGGGCAACATGTACCATTTTACACTGCTGTTGGAGGGTCCTGAAAGTAGCTTTAAGATTGCCCCAGTCTTTTCTCCAACTTTTCTCTATTGTCTAGGTCCAGGCAGCTCTATGCTGAGAGTGCCTTTAAGTAGCTGCCTGCTTAGCAGTCTAGATTTTTTTTGATCCTGTTCTGTGACACCAGTTTCTTAATTGAAAAAGAATGTAAGACAATTAGCTAAGATCATATTTAATTAGTGCTATTTTTTTGTTATGCATCCACCATTGCTGTAGTAAACTCAGCTTTTCTAAATTTCTGCAACTGATTGTGTTCTTTGTCCGTGTTATAACTCTGCACTGGGGTATACTGGGGTAAAACACAATATATCCTACTCATTGTTTCTTCTCATACATACCTTACTTTCTTCAGAAATTTGAGAAGATAAAATGGAAGAAAATCAGTAAAAGGTTTCTTGTGTATGCTAGTTGATCTAGGCACAAACAGAAAAATTTAGACGCATATCAAAGGTTTACATCCTTTATTGGAAGTGCTGTTAAACATATTATTAGGGATGTTTCTAAACACAGGTATAAACTGTTGTCTCAGTATGATGCTTATTTAATGTCTGAGGCCTTTTTATTTGCTTTACCAAATAATCAGAGCAATTTGCATATTACTGAATTTTACTCTATCAGTATGTCTTTAAGATCAAGATTTTTTTATTATTTCTGGTTGGTAAACTTTTCTTCACTGCTTCATCCTGTTGATTTTCTCTAGTACAATCTCTACATGAAACCATCTGCTGCTGGGAGAAGTAAGCTATTGATGAAAATTTCAAGCAAATCCTTATGCCATTTGCAATGCCCCATAGTCCATGCATACCAAACAGAAGGAATTCTCTGAAGTAGTTCTCATTGCAGTTTCCTTTAAAATAAGAGATACATTGTGGGTCAAATCTTAATGTGGAAGGTAAGTCTCCAAGGGCTATCAAGACATATAAGCCAAAAATTTTTAGTAGCACTTTCTCTTTATTAAGTTGCTCTATTCTTGACATATGTGAGAGTGCCTTTCTAACTGTTAATGATCATTCAGAATCATATAGGGCATTAGCTCTCATTTTGTTATGATTGAGAACTCCTTTCTGTTTAAAGGTCAACCATTCTGAGTGCTATGAAATTTGCATGTTTACTCAGCTTCTTCTAAAACTTTCATCACTTGATTTAGCTGCAGTAAAAAGTTGACAATCCAGATTTGGAGTCACTGAAGTAAAAGTCCTCATGATATAGTCCTCTGAATAAATTGCTTTCAGCCTTTGGATTCTACCAGTGATCTTCTAATGCACACAAAGGGCTCAAAGAAGATTGTATGGCAGCTGAACTCAGTTACTTAGAGTTCAGCTCTCATAAACATGCTGCTTACCCTCCCTCAAGCAAAAGCAGTATTGCAGTCATTTTTATAATAATAGTTAGACAATCCAGATTGGTATGTACCAAACAATCATGCCCAAGATTGATGGCTCTGTATTTGAGAAGACATCCTTCAGAGAATTTCTGGCAATTCAGTGTTTCCTGTGTTTTAGGCAGTGTAATGGATGCTTTGTTGCTGCCATAAATCCTGAACTCAAGTAGTGATCTTGACAGGCTCTGACCAGGGCATCTACTGTGGCCATGGGATTAATCTAACCAATGCTTAAACTTTTCAGTCTTGGCATAGGGTAATGCTTGTGAAGGGTATCAAATATTTTGAACTAGATGCTTAGTCACTGCCTGGATGTCAGGCAAGACAGGGGTCTTTACAATGGCATCTTTAGCTGGCTCAGGTGAGACTCCCAAAACTGCTCTTCTGCTGAATTATGATACCTATCTGGTCCCTTGTCCTGAGACTCGTCCAACACTTGCATGGTCCATTACTATAGATATTTAAATTACATACAAAATATCTTCTGACTATCTTAACTCCCTACAAGACTGTCTGACAGAATCCTATCTGCGTCTTCAGGGACAGTTTCTACTAGTCTTTACTAACAAGATCCCCCACAAGAGACCAGGGAGAAAATCTGGAGCAACAGGACAAGGAATGATGGTTTTACAAAGAGGGCAGATGTAGACTAGATATAAGGAAATTTTATTTTTACTTTGAGGGCCATGAAACACTGGAACAGATTGCCCAGAGAAGTGGTAGATGCCCTATTCCTGGAAACATTCAAGGTCAGGTTGGATGGGGCTCTGAGCAACCTGATCTACTTGAAAATGTCCCTGCTCATTGCAGGGGGGTTGGATTAGATGACCTTTAAATGTCCTTTCCAACCCAAACCATTCCATGACTCTATGATTCTAAGTTGTATACTTGGTGGAGAAGGATCATCAGGACAGGGCATACTTAAGGAAACTGGATATATAAGTCCATGGGCCCCGACTGGATGTATCCACTAGTGCTGAAGGAACTGGATGATGTCATTGCAAAGCCACTCTTGGTACAGTCATGGTGAGTGGATTAAGTACCTGAGGAAGGCTAATGTCTTCTGTGTTCAGAAAAGGTAAAAAGGGGGACCCAAGGATGCACAGTCCATTCAGCCTCACCTTGAACCCTGGGAAGCTGATGGAACAACTGATCCTGGAAACCCGTTTCAGGCACATGGATGACAAGGTGGTGATCAGAAGTAGTCAACATGGCTTTATTAGGGGTAAATCATGCTTTATCAAGTTGATAAACTTCTATGGTGAAGGTACTGGCCAGGTAAGTGAGGAGAGAGCTGTGGATATTGTCATCTTGGACTTCAGGAAGGCCTTTGTCGCTGTCTGCCGTTAGATCCCCATGGACAAGCAGTCGATGTGTGAGCTGGATGAGCAGACAGTGAGCTGGTGTTGCATCCCAAGGTCAGGGCAACTCAGGTTCGCAGATTTATGATGTCAGAATAAAGGTGAAATGACACCAGCGGAGTCCCAACAACAATTAACATTTATTAACCAAGCTAACCTTGCTGAAGTATAAGTAAACTTACAAATGTGAACCTTGCATCAAGTCATTAAGCCACCATTTGGAAAAATTAAATAGTTAGAGAGAGAGAAAGAACAGAGAAAAAGAAAAGAGAGAGAGAGAAATGGTGGGAGAGAGGGAGAGAAATAAAGTTATCACCAGTCCCAGGTCCAGCTTTTGTCCAGCTAACAAAATGGGGATCCAGGTCCTGGGGTGCCATGGGGCAGCCTGTCCCCTGGGTTTATATAGACGGACGGTCTCCTCCCCTGGTCCACCTTCTTGATCTTCATGTTAATTAAGTGTCATGCACAGTTCTTCTTTCTGGAAAGTTCTGGAAACTGGCTAGGGCTGGGGGGGTGGCCATGCTGGAGTTCCGGGTGATAGTTACCCAGAGAGGACTTGTGTCCCTGCAAGGTAAGGAAACCGGCCCAGAAAAGGGTTACCTCACCGAGGCATCCAGTCCTCCCGGGCTGCTGCCAGCGCCAGGGCTGCTGCACCCTTGGCCATAGGGCCATGCTGCCTGTGGGTGGGCGGCCAGACCAGGCTGCTCCTCTCCAACCATAACCTGTTTGCCCTTGTTCTGTCAACGATCTTCAGCGAGCATTTGAGGCAGTTTCTTGTAGTCTGTGTCTCTACAGATGGATTGAAAACTGTCTGAACAGCTGGGCCCACAGGGTAGTGATCATCTATGGTGACATCTAGTTCAAGGTCAATAACTAGTGGTGTACCACAGGGACCAATTCTGGATCCAATCCTGTTCAGCATCTGCCTTAATGATTTGGATGATGGGGCAGAGTGTACCCTCAGAAAGTTTGCTGACGACACCAAACTGGGAGGGGTGGATGAAATGCCAACGAGGTTGTGCTGTCATCTAGAGGGACCTTGACAGTCTGGAGAAATGGGATGACAGAAGGAGAAATGAATGCAAAGTCCTGTACCTGGGGAAGAACGACACCGTGCACCATTATATGCTGGGGGCCCATTATATGCTGGGCAGCTTGGTAGAAAAGAACCTGTGTGTTCCGGTGGAAACCCAGTTAAGCATGAGCCAGAAACGTGCACTTGTGGAAAAGAAAGCTAATGGTATCCTGGGCTGCATTAGGCAAAGTATTGCCAGCGGGATACGGGAGGTGATTCTCCCCCTCTATTCTGCCTTGGTGAGGCTACACCTGGAGTACTGCGTCCAGTTCTGGGCTCCCCAGTACAAGAGAGACATGCACATATTGGAGAGAGTTCAATGAAAGGCCACAAAGATAAATAAGGGGCTGGAGAATGTGTACTATGAGGAAAGGCTGAGAGAGCTGGGACTGTTCAGCCTAGAGAAGGAAAGGCTCATGGGGGATCTTCTCAATGCATATAAATATCTGCAGGGAGGGTGCAAAGAGGACAAGAGGACAGAGCCAGGCTCTTTTCAGTGGTGTTGAGTGTCAGGATCAGAGGCAACGGGCACAAACTGAAACACAGCAGGTTGCCTCTGAACATCAAGAAACACTTTTTTCACTGTGAGGGTGACTGAGCACTGTCAGAGGTCGCCCAGAGAGGCTGTAGCGTCTCCTTCATTGGAGACAGTCTGAATGATGAAGTTGTCTGGATGTAGTCCTGGGTAGCCTGCTTTAGGTTCTGATCAATGAGTGATTTTGGTCTTAAAAATTGTCTAGCAACCAAAATTAGTTGCTATATAGAGTATCTCAGTTAATAAAGAGTATCGTCCCCTTTGGACAAAGCAACATGTTTCTAATGTGTTATTAAAACCAAAACTTAGGTTGTGGTGAAAATGATGAAATCTTAGAGATTTGTAGTTAAAGCTTTGATTTAACAATCCATATGTGTATTTCCAACCTATAGCACATGGGTCTGTCACTTCTCCAAGGGAAAGATAACAGGGAGATTTAGGTATTCAGTACTAATTTCTGGAAAAACTGTTTATGTTCTCTGATAGAGGTCAGAATAAGGTGATTTAATAGTGACTTTTTTTAAGGTCTCTATATTTATGACTCAAGGCTTTCTGATTTTCTGTAGTGTGCTATGTTGATCTGTGTATACACAAAAACTGTCACATAAAAGAGATCTTGTCACTTAACTCTTAATGAAGGGCTGAGCTTTGATTTATTTGATGCAGTGGTAAATCATAAATAATACTAATGAATTTTGGCATTGAAATGAGATTGGATTCAAGCTATTTTCTTCATAACAGTAGTAATATCAATGTACTTAATATGTACAGGTATATATTCATCAGAAAACTGAATATTTATCAAATGGCAGAGGTTCTAAATGTTACCAGGTAAGGTCACTTCTGGAGCACAACTAAACTCGAGTATTTCATACCAGTGGAAATCTAGAAAATGCAAAAAAAAAATATTAATTTTTTAAAGAAAAGATTCCACATAAAATTACCTCTTTTACATATTTCCAACTTCCTCACAGCTGATGAAAGCACTCAGAAATACAGAGGACTGCAATTCTACTATTTTCCAAGATGATGTAAGTTACCTCTCCAAACATGCTAAGTCAGCGTGAGGAATGTCACACCTTACACCGAGGTTTAGAATGTGTTACAGATACATTTAGAGTTACTTCCAGTAGTGCCTGAATTATTATAATCTGGAAAAAATATAATTCCAGTGCTACCATTGCTTCCACATTGTTTAAGATATTTTATACATATTCAGAGAAGTAATTTTTGTAGTCCTGGTCAAGAATGGTAGGCCATGTAAGATTATGTGATGAATCACTATCAAAATGTGTTACACTACATATTAATATAGGTGACAGCTATCTATAGCAAACAAGAAGCATGGGAAAAAATGGTGAAATTCTCAAATGGCCTTGTTGCTAGTAGACATCTAGATTTCAAGGTACTACCACAAATGTCTGAGGTGTAAAATAAGTGCTAGTGTCTTGGTAATGTATGTTCAAAGAAAGCTACAAGGTTACATCTTCTAAGATTTTGCTGCAAAATTCACAGTAACCCCTATCATGTACTGCAAAATGCTTTCCATGCAGGCAAATTTTCTGCCATTTCTCTTGGAGCTAAGATTTCAAGTGAGCTTCACCAAGAGATATGTTTGTCCCATTGTCTGTCTTATTTTTTTCTTGTACTATTATAAATTCATTAGGATATATTAGTATGTATTTTACAACACCAACAATGAGGCTAGCACATAATACTTTAAATATGATCCCTACCCAGGAGATCCTTATTCGTAAATAACAATTAGATATAGAAGAGGACAAATGATGACAGGGAAGGATTAGGATTAAAGAACAACATTTAAATGAAACTAAAATTTAGTAAAACTACATGTACAACCTCTTATTGATAACTTTTCCATTGAAGTTTTAATGAGGTTTATATTAATATATTTCAAAAATATATTCATATTAAATATTTTTATGAAGCAAAATTTGGCTACCTTGCATGGGATTCATCTCACTTATCTTTAAACATAATAACTGAGCTACTTACAGCAGTTCCAGCACAGTCACTTCCTGAAAGTGATTAATCTGACCTATCGTGGATATCTAATTAAGCATGAGGAGAGTCATCCTCTGGGGATGTCTACATCTTTCTCCAAGGGGAATCTTGGCTATTTAGCTCACATACAAACATTTATCTTTGAGGTACTTAGGAAAGGGATAATAAATTCCAGAAGACTGCGTTCTGCATATATGATATGTGAATAGGAACTTGTAAGCCAAATTTTTTTTTTCCAACAGTAGCTCAACAGCTACTGACCATTTCTTTACTACCTCTCCCTTCATAACTATTTTATTTCTCTTTGTCTCCTTATTTTAAGTAAGTTTTCATGACAATCCTGAAATGTTTCATCACTTGGTATTTATATCAATACATTATTTCCAGAGGTGTATTCTGTTTAGGTGTTTTTCACTTAGCATGTAAAAGTAATCCCACCAGCTTTTCAGTTGTTTTTGTGTGTGGTTTTCCTCATCTTTATTTCAACTCCCGTGGTATTTCAGTAGCCAAAAATCAGAAATGGACCTGCTATTCTTCTAGTGGTTTCAACAGTGCTCATATAGATTATGACATGCTTTTCTTGCATGTACGGCCTAAGCTTGGGCAGTCTTTTTGTGCCTTCCTATTATATTGCAAGCTCAATATCTAATTTACTGTCTACTATCCATCATCTCTAGATCTTTTTCAGGATTACAGCTTTCCAGGGCTCTACCTCCCTTGAATTGAATTGAGAATATTTTCTCCAAGATATATCATTTTACATCTTCCATTCTATTTCATTATTTCTCAGGTGTTTCTAACTTCCCTATGTTTTATCTGTATTATCTTGTTTCTTTCACTCTTGCAATCCCTGATGTATGAACATACACATTTGAAATCAGCAGGTAAATTCTAAGCAGAAACATTAAAAATGTCTTTGATTAGATCTTGCTGCTGTTGTGAATGTAATGCACCATATTGCAATCTCATGGTACAATGACATCCATTCCCATGGACTAAGATGTTGGGGTTTTTATTTACATAGGTTCAGGTGTATAACTTCCATTTTCTTTAGAGAAGATATTGTATGAATAATTTAAAGATGTGATTTAGATGCCAGAACACCTACATTCTAGGACCTTAACTCCAATGAATGTGAGTGTGGCCCAAATTACTTCTAGAATAAGTATCACTGGGAAAAGAATACCTGAAGGTCTCCAAAGCATTACAGGTCAAATTCTGAAAAGAATTTGCTTTTTTGTCATTAATCTTCTTGAAGTCAGCAGTCAACAACATAACTCTGATCCTACAAGGGTCTTTGACAAGAATTGAAATTCTGTTTTTGTTCAAAAAAATTAATGATGTAGCAACTCTTTATCAGAACTGTGGTACAAAATTGAGTGATTTCAAAGATTATGAAATGTTAGGAGACTGCTCATACACTGCTTCCTAATACTAATGCACTTTATGACAGAGGGACAAAACCTTTTCCTTAGTATAACATTTGAATCAAAATTCTTATTTTTATTATATCATCACCTAAGCTCTCTGCAGCTGGACATGGCCCTCTCCCTTCTAAATCAATGCCAGGCTGCATCTTTCAACTCATTACCAGTTCTGCAGCTGTCTCACATTAATTTTTGTTTTACACTTATCTGCAGTTCTCTGGATGCCCACCAGAATTGCTCCTAAAACCTGATGTCATGTTTGACCCCTTCCTTTCTTGTGCATCAAGACAGTTCTGAATGAGAGGTTTCAGGCAGTGAAGTCAATAGTTTGGCTATTTTGTATCTGAATTCCTTTAGAACATTTGAGTGAGTACAATCTATTTCTAGTCATGATCATGGTGCATTTGGAGGGTTTCTTTTCTGTATCATCTTCTAGTCACACTTTGATAATAAGAAGGTGGGAGAATCAGCACATGATTTACTTGCAGCAGTTCTCATAGTTGTAAATTTGTACATTACCAATAGGCAGCAAAATGACTTAAAATGCTTGTCGAAGTCAATCACTAGCACATAGTACATTGGGTAATATACTTAGGTATACTAAGCTATATGCTATTGCTTATTATAAAGCAGCACGTTAGCTGAGAAAGGAGTGGGAAAAGTGAGTTTGCAAAGCTGTAATTTAAGGGCAGTCAATTTCAGCAGTACTTTTTAATCGTTGATTTTTTGATTCTGCCATAGATAGTACTACCCATATGCTATTTGTCTGCTTAAACTACAGAAGTTGGGGGATTATTTTGCTTTTCCGTGTTACCTTTAAGAAAAATTACTTGTTACTGTTGCATATGATTGACAAAATTAGTCTCTTGTTTAACTGTACTACATACAAAGTAGCTGGGTTGGTTTTATGATGAATTATATCAAAGCACATATTGGATTTTCACAATTAAAAAAAAAACCTACGAAGAACAAGAAAGAAAATAATGTCCTTCACAAGTACAGAATTTATTCATTTGCCAGGGTGAAAATTTTTTTAGTAGTGCTTGTTGCTACAGGACAAGGGCTAATTGTTTGAAACTAAAAGAGGGTAGATTTAGACTAGATATAAGGAAGAATTTTTTTACAATGAGGGTGGTGAAACACTGGAACAGATTACCTAAAGAAGCTGTAGATGCTCCATCCCTGGAAACATTCAAGGTCAGGTAGGACAGGGGTCTGACCAAGCTGGTCTAGTTGAAGATGTCCCTGCTCATTGCAGGGGGGTTGGACTAGATGACCTTTAAATGTCCCTTCCAACACAAACTATTCTCTGATCCTATGATTCTATGATATATCCTGGAGAGCACAGAGCTCAAATAATTTATCTTGTTCAAAAAGTGACAGCATCACATCAAGGTAAAAGTGATTACTTTGATAACCAAGCCCCCAAATATTTAAGGTCTGCTGTATTGAGTATGGGGAGGCGTGCCGAGTTCTGCTTTTTTATGTTTGCAAAGTACTGTGTAGAGATAATCTCCAGAGAAAGGATAAAAATCTACATCTCCAAGATGGCTGAAAATAGCTGTGTATATTCTATATCTTGTTAATAATAAAAACCTGAGAAGAAATACACTATCACTCTGGAAGACTGTGAAAAAGCATGGATGTAACCTTTGAAATCACACAAGGAGACAAGGAGACAGAAAAAGAGGTCTCTTTAGCTTAATAATTTTTGAATGCATAGCATAGAGCTAGGATTTGCATTCACAGTATTTTAAATTTTGGATGTTTCCCATCAATCTCCTCATGTTGATGAGACCAAAAAAATGCTGCTAAAGAGCCATAACTTTAAACAAGCAAGATGTTCTTCATTCCATTTAATTATTTTCAGTTGATATGGGCTCTGTCCAGCCCAAGTGACTATGATAGATCTCCTACCTTATATTCACTTTTTTAAAAGGATTAGCAAGAGTTGGTGCATTTATGTGAATTTTCTTTTAAGACAAACAAACTTCAGAGTTTGAATGTATGATTGTTTCATTTTAATTGTTTTAATTTTTCCATTTGTCCTTGTAATCTTAGTGGTTTACTTTCTCTGAGAAAAGTTAAGCTCTTGGTTTTTGAAGTATATAATTTATGAGCTCTCAATTCCTCTGCTGTCTTTAATGTCATAAGAGGAAATGTTCTCATTATATTTCATAAACTGTTTCACCTGTTTGCAAAACCTAATATTTTCTTTTGATTCTGTGTTGTCTAGCTTAGCATTGGGATCTGCTACTGCCACTTCAACTTCAGTGGAAGATAGCTCCTTCTGCCCTTGCAGATGGCCTGGCATATGTTTGGATTTTGCTACTCTGACCATCAATGGCAGTACCCCAACAAGTTAAATTTGGTGTGGACTTATCATAAAAAAGCAGAATGAGTCATGAATTTCATCAGCACTCTGGTATTAAAATACTGAACATGCATCCCTTAGTAACAGTATAAATATCAAACAGAAGGAGTGGCAATGTGTAATCCTATGGGATATGCACTGAGAAATCTCCCTTGGAGGTTTCACATGTATTCAGGGAAAGGATTACCCATGTCATGGTTAATAGAGAGCACTGCTCCAGCGCACGTCTGTGTCAGCAAGTAGGAGGCAACAGCTACTGATAAACTACTCAAATTCCACATATGCATGGATGAAGAAACCAGTTAGCATTCATAACGCCAAGTGACAGAAGCTTCCTCTGCAAGATGTTTTATATGCTTATGTGGTCAAAGCACGTGGAGAGAGCCACCCATGGTGGATATCTCATCAGCCAAGCAGAAATGTTTTGGAGGTTTAAAAAAGATAATCTGAAAAAGCAAATAGAGAGAGAAGAAAGAAATAGAAGTAAAGAATAATGAGTCAAGTACCCTTGTGTGTTGGAGAGATAAAACAATGGCATTGAAATCAGAGAATCAATTCTGCTATTTTAAAGCACATTGATTCAGCCAGGGAAGTAATGGCAAAGATCCAAGCAGACAAGAAAAGCCACCGAGGTGCAGTTGTTCTCTTCTGGCTGGAGCCTGGAGGGAAATAATATTTTTGCTGGGGGGATTCTGAGGCTTTGGCAATACAGCAACATCAATAAAGACTGAGTGGTCTAAAGTAAGAAATTAAGCCCGTAACCTTGCAGTTAATTCAGAGCATTTTTATCATTTATTAGCCTATAATTAGCTGGTGCAGTAGTGATGTTTTAAAACTGTGCAGCCCTAACTCTTAAACCATGGACCGATCCTTTTTCAACACATTTTCCTTACAGAACAGCCATTGGAGAGGGTTTCTGTGATACATTAAATTTAAGCCATTTGTTTTTACTGATTGCTTAAATATTTACAGCATGATCTGCCAGCTTCTTCCCTTCAGATACAGTCATGGAGTTTTCAATGCTTTGTATGCTATTTGAATATACAACAACAAGAAAGTGGGTGCATGTGTTAACAGCTGTTAGAGGCATATGGCATTTTCGAAGCTGGTGCAAATATTTACACACATGTGGATATACGTATGCAGCTCTATTTCTTCACTTGTCAGCAGTCATTGTTATAGTCTACAGTTTTTGTTGTGCAGAGTTTACAGAAAAAAAACAAATAGATTTGCAGTCTACAGCAAACTCAAGTGAACAGCAGGAAATTAAAGCATTCTCTTGTCTTTTCTGCTTAAAAGTATTTGTCTTTCTAAATAGAACCAAGAACTCTACTATTTTGATAGCTTAGAAATGCGTGTAAGACTGCAGGTTAGAAAGATCCAAGATATCAGAAAAATCTTAGTGCAAAACTCATCTGCAAGCTGAAATAGTGCTAATGAATACGTAGAACAAACAGATTATATTAGTAAAACCATTTAACTGGATTGCTATTATTAATAGTGGCAATCATATTTACATTAAAATTTTTACTAATGTCTATTTCAATCACTTTTCACATTGATACCATTCAAAAAGGAATGGGATTCCTTCATATTTCTTTTGATGTAGCCCTGGGATAGTGAATCAAGCATGAAGTTTAATAAGCCTCGCTAGTTTTCTGTCAATTCAAGGGACTATTGATTTTACCCAATGCAGATATTTGGCTCAAATTTGAAATTGGCTCATTTGCAAAACTGAAAATCATGCCATTCACTTAAAATTGATTGCTAAGCTTTACTCTAAACAAAACAAAATTTGGCCTAAATCAACAACCACTTCATGAGCCAAGACAGACTGATCTTCAGATTATGTTCAGTAAAGTTTCTTTAGAAATTATATCCATTGTTCATTTCTCTAAGAAAAAAAAACCAAACAGGTATTAAAAAGCAAGGTATTTTCAATGGTCAGAAAGATATGATCATATAAATTCAGGCAGTTTCTTTGGCCTCTGACATCACCCATGACACCAGCTGTGGTATGATTAGATGTGATTATCATTTGCTGCATGTATTCATATATCCCAGTGCAGAGCTGATGTTACTGTTATGACAGTACTTCAGTCCTAGCTAGGACTATTTTCAGTCCTAGCTGGGATTGTCAATATAAGGCCTAAAGGTGAAACCATGCAAAAAAAAAGGGGAATCTTAATCATAAATGCAAGAGCTATGTTCATCTTTTTAACACAGAATAGAATAGAAATTATATTCTAGTATTAACCTTTCTGTTAACTGCACTAAAGAAAGCAAAGTCCTGGAGACATAAGCTCCAAGAGGAGACCTATTTCCAAATAGTGCTTTAAGATGCTGCTTCATCAAGCAAAAGATTTTACATTAGTGCTTTCTTTGAGGAAAAGATTCTTTATTTATAGGAAAAATGCATTAAGTCCTTTTGTAAAATGATTTGACTATAAAATGACAAATGCATGCATGTAAATTGGTATTTTCAAAGTAAGGTTGCAGTGAAAGCTTTCCTGAGTGCTCATTCTAAATTATTTCTATTGAGTTTAAATGGAAAATAAATATCTGGGCTTACGTCTACTGTTTTACTGTTACTTTTAATTTTTTGTTGACAATTTGTGGCCATTGACAATATTCCATACCTCATTGGAAGAGAAAATGAGGCCAATTTTGCCTTCTTTTAGTTGTTTAAATTTTTACTGAATTTAAGAAATCAGTCCAAATGTCATCATGTGCTTTTTTTTCATTATTTTTTAGGCTTTCTGTTATGGAAGATTTTTCCGACTTTCATTTATGTTACTCAACATTCATATGGAAAGCCTTGTACTCCTGAGATGCATTCTAACTACTTTCTCCACAAAAGGAGTCAATGCTCTCTTTTGCAGTGTACATTGTCTAAGATATTGTTTTCTCATTCAACCACAGATATTCTGAATAGTGTTTAAATTCAACGGATCTTTATAGATTCTCTACGCTAATATACTTATGGGCTATGCGGCTGAAGGCAGGAAATGGCAGTCCTGAATTTCATTTGTGGCTAAATAACTCTTGTGGGCTTCTTTAAAATGGCAGTGATTTATTTGTTCTCAAATACAACCTCTTCTACAAAACTATTCTCACAACAGCCTAGATACGGTAGATCTACATTCAGAAATACCAAAGTACTTGGATTACATTTTTTTTTTTAAGTATTTTTCTCTTCTATTATCATAAATATTAGGAAGAAAACTCTTTCTTTCTTTTTTGCTTTTTGATTCCATAACATAAGTGTGCATTTGATGTTCTATTCCCATATGTTTTCACTTTGTGGTATTTTTATCTTTTGAAGCTTGAGAAAGATGGTGTTCTCGAGACAATAACAGTCTTTGCTTCTTTAACATCTGTTGCTATACTGCATCTCTTCTAGGCAGAGAAGTCTGGGTTTCTTAAATACAAGTAGAGAAAGCCCTTTAAACAGGACTGGTTTCATACAGAGCTTCTCTTTGCAAGGTTTATTGACAGTGTAAAGGACAGGAAGACTTGCTTTTTGCTCCAGATAACAAAACTAGTTCAGATGGACATGTTATCAGTTACAAGAGCCCTTCACATATGGAGTTTAGTTCTTATTTTCATCTGTGAACAAATGTTATGATGTCTCCCATTCTTATGTTGTAAAAAACAATTACAGAATGTACATATAGAATGTGAAATTTTACAAATCATCTTACTATAAAGGCTTTCATTTTTACTGTAAAAGAACAAAAAATACAGACATCTGGAGACATATTATCACCTACTGAATATAGTCAATGGTGATGCTTATTTCAGTAAGAGCAGAACTAGGCCTGTAGTATTCAGTACCAAAATATTTATATGATGACCACCTTTATGAAACTCTTTGCTTCTTGTCAGAAATCTGCAGTTACCTTTTTATGATTTATTCTTGAACTTTTTACAGCCAGATCATAATTTCATAAACCCATGCATAATATAATATTCTATTTACAAAATAGAGTTTCAAGTCCAGGTAGATGATGTCAGTTCCTCTTCCCTTATCCACCAATGCAGTAACCCCATCACAGAAGGCCACCAAATTTGTCAGTGAAGCTATGTTAGCACATTGAATGCATGTCATGTCATGTTAGCACGCCAATGCCAAATGGCACATTGAATGCATTCTAACTGAGAAAAACTTTTGAAGGAATATTATTTTTTTGTGTAGTCTATCAGTCCCCAGAATGCTGTTAAGATATTTGGTCCAAGATAAATAATCTCTATTACATTTTCCAGCCTGCTTAAATTTCAAAGTACAAAATCCCCATGCTCCCTTGATTACCTTCAGAAAATCAAGAACTCTTGGTCAAAATGGCTGTGTGCTTCAAATAAGAGAATTGAAGTGTCTGGAATCTGCTGTCTGGAGCAGGCACATTAACAGGCTAAATAGTCACCCCAATGATAGTCCCTTGCTTCTCCAAATGTTCTTCCACACACGTAAGTGAACTTTTCCTTTTGCTAATTGCTTATACCTGTTCTCTGTGTTTGGCAACACCCGAGCTGTGCTGATGAAAAGGCAGGGACACAAAAGGAGCTGCCCATGCATACGGCTGCCGAATTGGTTTATACTGAAATATTAGTAATTTTAGTTGTTAGGAGGCTGCTGTGAAACAGCAAGAGGCTGCTCCTCCTATTTCTTGGGAGCTGTAGATTGCAGAAAGAGAAATACTGACTAAAATGCACATTTATTATTGTGAAAAGGCATAGAACACTTTTAAAAACTGTGTTTTAAGAAAGAAGATTTTTAGTCAAGCAAATAGCTCAATGTGCAACAAGCTAGCTTTTTTTATGGAGACTCACACAATGGAGCTTCTATTTTCTGTCTTTCCTTGCTTCAAGTTTCACCTGAAGGAAAAAAAAAAAAAGGTTTAAAATTATTCCATCAATTTTACAATACTATAAAATACATGACATTTTATTTTCCCAGAATTACAAAGAGTTTGGACTTCTGCAGAAAAGATGGGTGAGAAAAACATAGTTAACATTTTGAAACCATTTGAGAGTAGTGAAGAATATATTTCTTCTCTCTTTGGGTGTCACTAAGCAACACCTTCAAAATAAATAGAATAGTTGTTATCTGAATTGCTAACAATAAAGCAGACTTGTTCAGGATATGCTATGATTCTTTTCAGGCATTACCACACTCACTTACATTGTGTTGCTTAAATTAGTTTGTTAGGTTTGCACCTCTACCTGTGTATTTACATACTTACATTTATATATGCTATTATAAATAATAGTTTTCTTTTTTTTTTTTAATGGAATTTTAAAAAGGAAAGATTTTTTTTCTTACTTCACTATTTCTGTAAGTATAAACTTGCAAATGAACCAGTGGAAAACTCCCTTCTCTCTCCCTGTGTCCGTTCTGTCAGATTTTCAGATGTCTTTCATGCCTGCTTTGGAAAGAAAATCTGCAAATAAGCGAGATACAAATTCATGGACATTTTTCAAAACTTTACTTCTTTTAATGAAGACAGCAAATGAGAGAAACTTGTTAGATGTTTTAAACCGGTAGAGCCTTGAATATTGAAAGAACTCTGTCCAAAGTAAGAAAAAATGCCTTCATATGAATTGTACGCAAACCAGCTTGCAAGTGTTCTGCCTTCTCCAGCCATACTGCTCTTGTAACAGCTATGGTCTCATCAGAAAGCTCATTAAATAGTCCTTGTTGCTGAATTATGTGATAGCTGAGAAGGACTGGAGAAAGGTCTTCTATTTTTCTAAACTATATTTCTCTAATAACTACCCACTCTGTAAGACTTTTACAAGCCCTAAGGGAAGCTAATTAGCTACTTCCCCCCACCCCCAAACCTATAATAGTTACTATTCTTTTGTGCCTCATCGTGAATCTAAAGAGATATCCTGAAAGACCCTACACAGTTTCTGTTCAGCCTTGGAAATATGCAGCAGCTGGAGTTTCCTCTATGACGTTTCACTGGAAATTCATGCTACATTTCTGTGCGTGGCTGGGTGCGTACCTTTTTGACAATGTTGATCAGTTCAGCACCAGTACAGTTTTTTTTTTTAACATGCAGCTCTCTTACTTGCAAGACCCCGTCCTGTAGTCACGGTAATTACATGCTTCTCAGATTAATCTCTGCACCAAATGTAGCTGGCAGGTGTGGCACCCTTTATCCACAGCTCAGGAGCTCACTAACTCCATCTTAGTTCTCTGCGTAACTGGAGAGCAGGATGAAGATTGGTATTTTACATGGGATAACTCAATATGCACTTTGCTAGAACAAATGAGCCATAGGTTTCAGAGAGGAAGAAGAGTGATATGGTGGATCTGATCCCTGATTCACTGAAAAGTAGGAATAAAACAGTAAAATGTCACTATCCTACAAAGATGTGAACAAATAATGAATGAGTTTAAGTATCATATATAACATTTTCATATATACATATATATATTTCTTACAGAAAATAATCTGTCAGCTGAATGAAGAGAAAAATACAAAAACCGGTACAAAACAACCTGTAACAGTTTTACGTTGTGACTATCTAGAAAAACAAAGAACTAGGATGCTCAGCACAAAGAACTTGGGGCTCAACACAAATTCTGATACTATGTTTAAAGCACTCATCATTACAATCAAAAGAAGAACAGGTGAAAAATGTAAAACTATGGAGTACTTTGCTTATGATTAAATGATTCTGAAATGTCACTGAAGTAATAGCTTCACCATTTTTCTTCTGTGCTGAAGCAATTTCTCATTTTATTGTCATGTGATTTTTTTTTTTTTTCATTTGCTTAAGTCTTTAAGAAAGACATGTTTGATTAGGGAGGAAGTAGAAAAGTAAAATGCCCTGCTGCAGACTTCCCATGTAGCCTTGGCTTACTATTGGATTTGTACCTCATTTTCCTACTCATACAATAGGGTAAAGAAGGGAAATGGACATATTTTTACCTGAAGATGTAGGGTGAGAATTGGTCTGTTAAATGTGTGATGATATCTTGATAAGAGAAACAATTATACATTATTATGAAAACCCTGAAAAAGATTGTATTTAGACATAAGAGTATTAAAACGCTTCTCTTGTAGCTGCAAATATTCATGGCCCAGATATTGAAAATTATTGGCCAACACAGTGTTTTCACAATTAAATCTAATTAAACACAATTAAAAGGAAAAAAAAAAGGCAACAAACAATCCTCAATTATTTGATGGTGGATGATTTCAGTAATTTGGCAGGAAAACGTGAATGACAAAATGCTTTTGCTTACACAGAGATATGGATACTGGAACTTCTAATATTCAAAATCATAAAGATCATATTAGATCTTTACAAATCTGAAAGTAAAGAGAAAATACTCTAAAATAATTCTCTTCAGCTTTTTCTTGAAATACTCTTTGAGCAGTATGCCTGTAAGATTATGAATAACAGTTATTTAAAGTGTCTTCTAACAATCCAAATTTATGTTCATATCGGAAGTATTTATTTTGTTTAAAGTAGAGAAATCTCCACATACATAGGGCTTTGTTTCCACTGTCTTTCACACTGAACATGTGTGCCACCAGATCTACCAAAAATACTTAGCTGATCTTCATCTGACATCAGAACATAACCACCTTTTTTTTCAACCAGCACAGCATACTATCCTTTGCAGATATGATGTCTATGTACTGCTATTTTTACCGTGGGAAGACAAAAAAACATAGAATCATAGAATCTTCAGGGTTGGAAAGGACCTTTGAGATCATCAAGTCCAACCATACACACACAAAACAACACCAAACCCCTACAATCTCTGCCACTAGAGCATGCCCTGAAGTGCCACATCTAGACGTTTCTTAAATACCTCTAGGGATGGTGACTCAACCACCTCCCTGGGCAGGCTCTTCCAGTGCCTGACCACTCTTTCAGTAAAGTAATTCTTCCTAATATCTAATCTAAACCTCCCCTGACGCAACTTCAGACCATTTCCTCTGGTCCTGTCGTTATTCACTTGGGAGAAGAGGCCAACACCCACCTCTCTCCAACCTCCTTTCAGGTAGTTGTAGAGGGCAATGAGGTCTCCCCTCAGCCTCCTCTTCTCCAAGCTAAACATGCCCAGCTCCCTCAGCCTCTCCTCATATGACCTGGTCTCCAGACCCCTCACCAGCCTGGTAGCTCTCCTCTGGACACACGCCAGCACTTCAATGTCCCTCTTGTACAGAGAGGCTCAGAACTGAACACAGTACTCAAGGTGAGGCCTCACCAGTGCCGAGTACAGAGGCACCATCACTTCCTTACTCCTGCTGGCCACGCTATTCCTGATACAAGCCAGAATGCTGTTGGCCTTCTTGGCCACCTGGGCACACTGCTGCCTCATGTGAAGCTGGCCATCCACCAGCACCCCCAGGTCCTTTTCTGCCGGGCAGCTTTCCAGCCACTCTTCCCCAAACCTGTAGCGTTGCTTGGGGTTGTTGTGACCGAAATGCAGGACCCGGCACTTGGCCTTATTAAACCTCATACAGTTGGCTTTGGCCCATCGATCCAGCCTGTCCAGGTCCCTCTGTAGAGCCTTTCTACCCTCAAGCAGATCAACACTGCACATGACACTGGATCTAGCCTGGTCTAAACACACATTGTCCAAAATTAATCAACATTTTTTTTTTTAACAGAGATATAAAACTTCTCAGTGAGTAAATCTATAATTTCTATTATGTGGTCAAATAATTACAGTCTGCTGTATCTGTTATAATGCAAGTTTGAATCATGAAGTCCATAGGATCCAGTGAGGCAACTTCTGTAAATACTGTCTCTGGTTAATATCTTTGTACAACAAGGCATCATTTTAGCTTATTTAGAAAATATTCACATTTACAGGGCACTGAAGTCGTCTAACTTTGCTGGCCTTGAGTGGCTTCACATGAGATCCCCACCCACAGCATGCCCATGGGCCCAGGAGCACATTCACATCCTGTACTAAGCTACATCGTAGGTGTACCTGCCTTCTCATTCCTTTTTTTGCCGACTAGCCTCCCTGGGCTCACCTAGACCTGGCCGTGTTGGCTCCCCTTGCCATGTTGGGGGTTCGGGTGAACCCTGTTACCAGCCCCTGACTCTGCCTCCTGTGCTCAGACCCTGCAGGGCTTTGCCCTGTTGGTGTGGCACTGCCCATGCTGGTGTCACCCTTGGCTCCTATCTCACCTTCCTTTAGCAAGCAGTCAGCCCTCACTGCTCCTTGATACAAATACATTTTTTAGTCCAATGATTATTGTTAAGGAATAATTCAGTCTGCCTAAAAACTTTTTTTTCTGGGTTTAGGTGACAGTTTTGTAAGGGAGGAAGGTATTTTACAACACTGGTTGTTTGTTTTGTTTTGTTTTGTTTTTCAGATCTTGTGAAGATCATCAGGGTGTTGGATCTGGTACAGAGGCAATGGCACTATGATCTTTCTCATTTTAAAAAAAACGTCAAGTTAAAGCTTGCTCAATCTTGTTCTATATCAGCAAGAGGTTTTGGTTTGCTCATTTTTGTTTCTCTGTACAAAATCATTCCCTAATTTCCACTGCCATGAGCAGAGAAGAGCAAGTTTTCACTCTCTTGAACAGAAAAATGACAAAATGAGTCTTTGAACCAGAATACTTTCTAGTGACAGAAAGAGTTTAAAACATTCTCCTAGAACATAACACACTTCTAATCTAAACAGGGAAAAATAACCTTTACAGAGAATATACAATATTGGAAAATATAAAGATACACAAATATACACATACATACATGTTTCACCTTATAATAGCAATTAATTTAAAGGTATTAAATATTTTTTAACCATAAAAAATGTCAATTTTCTTGTATGTAAAGATGATCTTTATTGTAGATATTGATAGCTAGTGCAAATGTCTCACATGCTTCTAGCTCATTATAATATTTCTTATTTAAGGGCATGGGAAAGTAAGAAGCTAAATCAAATAGGCTTAATAATTTGCATCATGCTAGTACACTTTCTGGAGTATGCTGTTAAATATTAATGAATTTCATTCTCCTGAGATAAAGTTTAGATCCGTGTAATTTTTATGTGTCCATATATATGCTTATACACTCATAAATACCCATGTGTACCATATTAAAAACCCCAAACCTACAAAAAACCAAATCAACAGTCTAATTGCTTCCATCCTCCCATTCATTTCCTGCTTTAGTATATTGGGTCCTGATCTCACTATCTAAAAGATTTGATTATAATTCTGTCACACAGCTTTAGCTCCACTTACCTAACTGGAGTTAGAAGGAAATTGGCAAATTCATGTCTTCCCATATTCTAGTGTATTTCTGTATTGAACAATAAAAAAATATTACTTAAATTCACATTATTATTGCTCTGATAACGTGGCAATAATATTTGGACATAGATGCACTGAGCTTCTTTGCAATTCATTGTCAAAATCAAATGCCGAACAACAAAACTCTCTGAAGGAAAAGTTGAAATCACAGGTTTGCAACCGGAAGTTATGACAGGTTTAGCTTAGTCGGGTCCAACATTCTGCTAAATACTTTGCTTTAGTATCATCATTTAGAATTTTTATATCTGATCCAGGACATTTGAGGGGAACAGAACCAGAGGCCTGTAAACAATCTCATAAATATTTGAATCCGATCCTTTGTTATTGAAAGCAACCAAATTATACATACTCTTCTAAAGATTTTCTTGTTTGATTCTGAATGACTTTGAATGACAGAGGCCATGGACACAATGAAAGGTAAAAGGATAGAATCTAAAATATGAAATGTGGCAAAACATTTTTTACCAGTACTAGGTAAATCAAAGAATAGTTTTACGAATATACTAAAATGAACTACATGGAAGCAGTAGACTTTGAAGTGAGGTTTGATTTTTCTTTGATAAATCAAATGTTATGTATTATTTTCCTTTTCTATGTTCACCTTGTACTAACTTTTCTCAGTGCTGAAAATGATAGCAGAAACATTCAATAGTGTTAACTATTTTAAAATTGTTTTCACAATTATCTGTTTTTAGGTATCATGATACACTTTAACCCAGAAGTCATATAAAATGCATATACATGATTTTTTTCTTTGGCTCAGTTCTAGACCAAACTCTTTAGCTCAATAAAACTGAAAAGCAGCTCTGCTAACTTTTACTTCATCAAAAGTGTAAGATAGATAAGAGAGGGTTATTTACCAGAGGACAATATTTTATCAGAAATATATATGTATTTTCAGTCACATGGGTAAAGCATTATAGAATATATAGAAAGTGTGTATGGATGATGCTAGAGGGAGTGTAATCATGGTAAGTAATGCATGAAAAAGATTAAAAACAAAAGAGAATAAAAAGCAATGGTGTAGTTGAGAGGCTGTAGAAGTAATAAACTTCTCACTTCAACATCTAGAATTGTCTACAGAACGAGATCAAACTGGTTTAGTCAATCACAGGATATAAATATTAGGCTAAGGTTAATTCTAATCTGTTTAAAAGCAGGTAACAAATTAACTAAATCTACTTAACTTATTTGTGGTAATGCAGCTTTATTTTAGAGATAACAAAAGAAGTGCTGTTCCCTGGAGTGGTGTTCTGGCATTCTTCTGAACTTGTGTTCATGCTGAGATTCTTCTTTGCAAGTATAAAAATGCTATCATTTCTTCACAGCGTATGACGTTAGGATGAATTTTAGTTCTAATACTGGCCACCTGTTTAACATTTAGTTAACTATTTAATGAAATCTTAACATATTACATCTCAGAAATTCATTACAAAACTTATTTCTTCTGTTCAGTTTTAATTTTTTTTTGGCTTTTTCCATTTGATATTGAGTATCTGCTGTATTTTCTGATTGATATTTTCAGTCAAGTTCTTTAAAAGTAATTTGGACACTTGTTTTTTAACTTTCTTCTTTTTTCCCCAGCAACTCATTCATTGAACTCTTTTTGTTCCCAGACAATTTTGGGGAGCAATGGTTTCCTTCCTTCCCACACACATAAGGAAGAAAGAAAAAAATGTAGGACTTCAAAGACAAAATGGGAATGACTACTCTTATGCAGTTTTGTTTACTGATGCACAAAGATAGCACAAGTGCCACTGGTAAATTTATATGCATGTTTCTTTTTAATTACCTTGGAAATATTCAAAGACATAAATAAAAGTGTCAGCTTTGTTTTTTCTATATATTCTAAACTATCTCAGATATGAAAGCTAGTGTGATGAGGGTGAACAATTAATGTAGCAGTCCTCTGTTTCTTGTTTTTCACAGAATCATAGAATCTTTATGGTTGGAAAGGACCCTTAAGATCATCGAGTCCAACCAAAAAACCTACAATCTCTGCCACTAGAGCATGCCCTGAAGTGCCACATCTAGACGTCTCTTAAACACCTCTAGGGGTGGTGACTCAACCACCTCCCTGGGCAGGCTGTTCCAGTGCCTGACCACTCTTTCAGTAAAATAATTCCTCCTAATATCTAATCTAAACCTCCCCTGACGCAACTTCAGACCATTTCCTCTGGTCCTGTCATTATTCACTTGGGAGAAGAGGCCAACACCCACCTCTCTCCAATCTCCTTTCAGGTAGTTGTAGAGGGCAATGAGGTCTCCCCTCAGCCTCCTCCAAGCTAAACATGCCCAGCTCCCTCAGCCTCTCCTCATATGACCTGGTCTCCAGACCCCTCACCAGCCTGGTAGCTCTCCTCTGGACACGCGCCAGCATTTCAATGTCCCTCTTGTACAGAGGGGCCCAGAACTGAACACAGTACTCGAGGTGAGGCCTCACCAGTGCCGAGTACAGAGGCACCATCACTTCCCTGCTCCTGCTGGCCACGCTATTCCTGATACAAGCCAGAATGCTGTTGGCCTTCTTGGCCACCTGGGCACACTGCTGGCTCATGTGAAGCTGGCCGTCCACCAGCACCCCCAGGTCCTTTTCTGCCGGGCGGCTTTCCAGCCACTCTTCCCCAAGCCTGTAGCGTTGCTTGGGGTTGTTGTGACCAAAATGCAGGACCCGGCACTTGGCCTTATTAAACCTCATACAGTTGGCCTTGGCCCATTGATCCAGCCTGTCCAGGTCCCTCTGTAGAGCCTTCCTGCCCTCAAGCAGTTGATTCATTCAACACTTGATGAATGAAACTGAAGAGTTTGGGCTGAAAATTTTGTCAGACTTTTCTCTTGGGCTGTTAAAAAAAAAAAAAGGAAACTCTCAGAATAGTAGCATGGCTACTGTAATTTTATATATACTTTGTGAGTTTGTAGTGTTTTGAAGAGGAGAAAGAGGAAACAACCTGCCTAACTACCTTCTTGGTGAAATATTAATGAGTGATATTAGACATAAGTGAAATAGTAAAATTTTATCCCATCTTCCACTTATCACCATAATCATACCACTGCATAAAGACATAGAGGCCTGAAATATGTTCCAAATAATGTCTTAATGCAGCCATGCAGCCCTATCAGATTCATTGTGACTCAGTTTTATTACATAAAATAGAAAATGCAAGAGAATAATAAGAATGCTCTTTTTAAATCTAGTCTCACATCAAGAATTCTTGTATTTTGAGGGGTAAGGGAAGCAAGTGAGACAATTCCCTGCGACATGCACCAGTACTAACATACTTGTTTTGCAAAATGAGCTTCACCCTGCAAAGCAATTGCTTATTTCTTGCTCTTTTCAGTCCTGGCAATTGACCTAAAACAGTGTATAATGTTTACATTTCAGTGGTATCTATTGGAGGTCATACCGTTCAGCTTCTACCTGCAGACTATGAATACCCACCATAGTATGACCATTTCCTTGATTTTCACCATAACTCATATTAGAAACACAAGTACTATGAAACCCAGTAGAAGTCTTAGAGCTAAGGTTTAATATAGTGGCTGGAAAATATAGAAGCAAAAAATAGTTATGTATGCTAAAGGCAACTATATTGTTGCCTCTTTCTGTTCTATGGCATTGTCCACAGTAGAATTTTAGAGGAAATTATGGGCTTAGAATCAGGGTCCAGACACTCTTCTCACCTAATACCTTTTTCTCCCTTTTTCTTGCCGTAGCATCTCCATGAATGAAAAAAAAATTGTCAGTTTTCCTACAGCCATTTCAATTTCATACTTCAGTTTGATCTTTCTCTTCTGTATTTTTCTGGTGCCCTTCAACTATATTGCCATAATTTGACGCATCAACAATTATCAGTGTGAAAATCTAGTATGGATTTTCCATGGAATACCATGCTACAGGAAAGATAAAAAGATATTGTAATAGAAAATACGCCCACATTGTTCATGTCAAAGGTAGGATTTGAAATGCAATTTATTCATTAACATTTGAACTAAAGTGACAATTTAGCTAACTATGAAGACATTTGATAAAAAAAATCTTTCTTTTCGGTTCAGAAAGAGATAGTTCAAGTGTCTCTTGTAGAATAAAGAAAAAATTAATAACTGAATATTATCCAAACCACTTTAAAAGTAAAATATTTAAATATTTTTGTTTTTCTTCTTTCCCAGTCTACTTGAAAAACTGAGAATCTCAAAGCAGTAAAATAACAGTGAGACAAAGATTAAACAGCCAAGTAAGCACATTTTAAACAAAATCTTTTTATTTTTTAATGTAGATTAAAGAAAAAAAACCTGAATTGTTAACAGTTTGGTATTACCTGAAACATCTTTTAACTCTTTGTCAAGGGCTTATAAGAGAACACGAGTAAAGTTGTTTTTATTTGCATACAGTAGAATATATGCTTATCTCTTCCAGCACAGATTTATAGCAAAAAAGCCCTCAGGACTGGACTGTATTAAATTTATCTTATTGAGTTGTTTTATCTTTTCTTTTCTCACCCAAGAGTGTAATAAAGATTATAATAAGATGGATAACAGATAAAACAAGGATGATAATAACAAAGATAATCAGATAGAAGTGTTACAACTTGACTCTACAAACTCATTAGAAACAGAAACAAAGTAATTGGATCACAATAGTATGCTGTTGGACTGTTCTTCATTCTGGAATATATTTCTAGACCTACACTTACAGACTTCAATTTCAAAAATCTTAAATTTAAGTTCAGCTATGTTTTCTGATGAATATTAAACCCCCCCAACCACTTATTTAATATATAAACATTTATATGTTTAAGTTTTAAAAAAAATACCCTTAATTTGATTATTTTGGGAGAACAGATCCATTTTTATATGAAACCATCAACTGGACATCAGCCCATTTGCTATTTAGTCTTTTGAGAAGACCATCTTTTTGAAAGGAAGCCTTTCAAATCATTATCTTCACTGTTTTATACATTAATCTGTGTGCCATTTTGATATGCGTTAACTTAGACTTATCCGTGTCAGAGTCCAATACGCTTTGACCAAATTCTTTTGGATATTCCCTGCAAGGAGGGTTTAATGTTTAATACCAAATTCACTTCTCTGAAGATATTTAATGTCACTTGGGCAATATGCTGAAATCACAACACAGCACAATATAGCAATTGCTGTATAAAATTGGATCACAGTACAAACATGATTCCCATGGCTGATGTCTATATGCTCACTGTCACGATGCTGGGCATCCCTAGTCATCAGGAAGGAATCACAGAATAACAGGATCATAGAATAGTTTGGGCTGCAAGGGACCTTTAAAGGTCATCTAGTCCAATCACACCTTGCAATGAGCAGGGACCTCTTCAACTAGACCAGCTTGCTCAGAGCCCCACCCAACCTGACCTTGAATGTTTCCAGGGATAGGTCGTCTATCACCTTTCTGGGTAACCTGATCCAGTGTCTCACCACCCTCATTGTAAAATATTTCTTCCTTATATCTAGTCTGAATCTACCCTCTTTTACTTTAAAATCATTAGCCCTTGTCCTATCACAACAGGCCCTACTGAAAAAATTGTCCCCACCTTTCTTATAAGCCCCCTTTAAGTACTCAAATCCTGCAATAAGGTCTCCCTGGAACCTTCTCTTCTCCAGGCTGAACCACCCCAATTCTCTCAGCCTGTCCTCATAGGAAAGGTGCTCCAGCCCTCTGATCATCTTCACGGCCCTCCTCTGGACCTGCTCCAACAGCTCCATGTCCTTCTTATGTTGGGAGCCCCACAGCTGGACATGGGACTCCAGGTAGGGTCTCACGAGAGCCGAATAGAGGGACAGAATCACCTTCCTCAACCTGCTGGCCATGCTTCTTTCGGTGCAGCCCAGGATACAGTCAGCTTTCTGGGCTGTAAGTGCACATTGTCGTCTCATGTCCCGCTTTTCATCCATCGGTCCTTCTTGTCAGGGCCGCTTTCAATCCCTTCATCCCCCAGCATGTATTGATACTGGGAGTTCCCCCAACACAGATGCAGGACCCTGCGCTTGGCCTTGTTAAACCTCATGAAGGGGGTTGAACTAGATCATCTTTAAAGGTACCTTCCAACCCAAATCATTCTATGATTCTATGATTTTGATGCTGATTTTAGGATAAATCCTACCCTTCAAAGCCTTATTCCTTTCAATGCAATACACTGGAAACCAAGAGTCACTAGCTCAGCTGAAGAGATATATGTTAGATTAGGTGAATTCCATCTGTGCTGTTACAAAATCATTAGATATCTCAATTTTTTGAACGTTTCATTAGAGCTTGCAGGTTTTGCTTCAATGTGTTAAAAGGACCTTAAAGCATATACATATATGGACGACTTAAATGGCTGTTGGTTTTTTCTGTTTTGTTTTTTAATTGAAGAATCCAACATGTACAGTGTAATTTAATTAATTTCACAAAAAGATACAATTAGATTAAAATAAGTCTGCTCTGATGTTTTCTGTCCTTTAATTTTTTTGAAACACTCACTGCCCCTTAATTGTGTGCTTTCAAACCTTAATAAATATAAGAAGAAATATCGCACTTACATTACATGAATAATGTAATACTGGGGAGTGAAAGAGGAAATGTATTACTATAATATAATACTGGGGAGTGAAAGAGGAAAAAAGAAATCATCCTTCTATTGAAAAAAAGAGAAATTATTTGACTAATGCTTTGTAAACAATTGCAAATTCAAATATATGAAGACTTGACAACATTCACTAAAGTGTCAAATGTAGGGAAAAGCTGAGTATAATGAAGCCATAGCTTCCAAACCACTATAAATCACTTCTTAAAATTTCTTGAATTTGAAATTTGGGTATATCTTTTCTTTGACTTTTCAAGAGCTACTGTGGAATGCAAGTGATCTAGGCAAGGTGTCGATGTACTACGTCACATCAATGTATTAGCTACAGCTATGTGTCACTGATAACACTGGTAATCTTAGTACAGAGTCTTTGTGTTCAAACGGTAGGCCAAAAGACTGCTGCAAGGCATGAAACTATTAATATGGTCTTATTTCCATAAGATTGTCTTCAAATGTTCGCAGTCATTATTATATAATTTCCTTGAATAATGCTTTAAGTAAGAAAGACTCAGTAATACAATAGTTTTATCCAGGAACCTACAATGAAACAGTGGTGTATATTTGTTCTTGAATTTCTCATGCCATATGATGAATCACAGCAATTATGGGAAAGAACAATATTAGTTTTACAGTTATTGTTATTATCTTAAAGTACTAAGAATAAAAACTCATATTTCACTAGATAGTCCAATCACCGCCAAAATATGTGACAGAGGAACATTTTATAATCTCTATATTTCACAGTGACTGAACAACTAGAAATTGTCAGAGCCAAGTCATTTATATCTCCTTATTACCAGCTTGCAGAAGGCTTTGAGAATATGGGGCTAGTGATGGATATTTTTATAGCAGATGTTGTTTTATTCTCTTTTACTGTAGTATGTATACTTCAGATTACTTCCACAGCAGTTTATTAAAGTAGCAGAAAGAGATTAGCAATAGGAGAACAAGACACACAGATTGCTTACTCTTGTTTTGTAGAAGGAACTACATTTATATAGAAGTGGAGACTATTTAGGCAGAATTGGAGTTCCTTTATTTATAACTCCAGATCTTACTGTGCTTTGTAATTCATTTAAACTGATGCAAAATTTACTTAAATATTAGGCAATTATTTAAATGGAATGTTTCTATTGCAAATTAGATTTCCACTACGTATATTACACAATTATTTCTCTCAAAGGTTAAAATGTACCTAAATGCGGAAAGCCCAACAAAATTAGTGGATTAAGTGAGACTAAAATACTGTGAAAATACTTTTGATAATTCTTCCAACAGGGTGAACTGCACTCAAAGTGAGCAGATTTAACTGAATGGAAAACAGTGTATTTTATATGTTTGTACACTCCTGTGTTTTTTTCCAATGTAATTGAACTATAATAATGATATTTAGTTGATACTTCACTTCTAGAATCAAAGTTCAAAATAACCCAGATACTTACAGACATGTTCCTACGTGCAGAGATTGCTAGGGTCCAAATTTGGCCTAAATCACTGTCTATAGCACCTCTGTCAGTATAGAAGCAGCCAACAGGATACAGTAGTCCTTGTCACTTAAGATTTTAGGGCAAAAAAAAAAAGGAAATTTCACTGGTTTGCATTGCCACACATTCATTGGCTCTGCAAATGAACATGGATGTTGTGGAATATGAACCCCTGCAGCAAAGGTGGCCAGCAGCCTTCTGGGCTACAGCAGGAGAAGTGTTGTCAGCAGGTCAAGGGAAGTGATCCTTCCCCTCTACTCTGACCTGGTGAGACACATCTGGAGTTCTAGGTCTAATCCTGGACTCCTCACTATAAGGTAGACATGGACATCCTGGACCAAGTCCAGCAAAGGACCATGAAGATGAGTAAGGGTTTAGAGCATCTCTCCTATGAGGAAAGGCTTAGAGAGCTGGGACTATTCAGCCTGAAGTATAGAAGGCTCGGGGAGGATATAATCAATCTGTATAAATACCTGATGGGAGGTAGTAAAGAAGACAGTGCCTGATGCTCCATGGTAGTGCTCACTGAGAGGACATGTGGCAATGGACCCAATCTGAAATACAGGAAATTCCACTTAACTGTAACAAAACCCATTTTTTATTCTGAGTGTGGTCAAACAAGAGTCTCAGTCCTCGGAGACATTTGAAACCTGCCTGGACATCCTGGGTGACATGTTCTAGCTGACCCTGCTTTGAGCATGGCAGCTGGACTCGATGATCTCCAGAGACCCCTTCCAGCTGCAACTATTAAGTGTGATTCTGTGATTGTTACATTTACTTTAGCAGTGCCAATATAAGGAAACTAATACCTAAATGGCACAAGGCCCCATCTGCAGCATCTATTTGTAGTATTTGTGTTTGATCTTAAAACACTTCAACTTGTCAACCTTTCCAATACAACTTTCAATTTACAGTCTGTCAATGAGATCATCTAAGATAGATAGAAATAAGAATTAGGTATTCTACTCTGCTGACAGTCAAAGGCAGTGAGTTGACAAACAAAGCTTTCTGTCCTTAAAGATTTATTAAATGAATGACTAAATGTCTACTGAATTCTATACCTGAAAGTAAAAGCAATAGCTTAAAAACAAATAATTTTTGAATGCATTCATTTTAACAACGTTACATATTCACAGATGCTAAGTTTTAAGAGATTCCTCCAGGTCCCAAATTCTGTTTTCATATATTTGAGAAAAGTGGATCACTTGGAACATATACTCAATACTGCTTTAGAAAATTCAAGTTAATGCCATGAGAATGTTATAGTTAGAAAGGTCTACAGTTGCTCTCAGATTATTCAGCACCCACCTAATTTTAGCAGATTGTATCTGGAGAATATTAATCCAGCATGTACTGCTTACTTCATTTATGTTGGTTAGTGTTTGTTTACACACAGCCTGAACTACACACTTGGTAACAAGATGGTGGAAAGGGTCTTTTCACTTTTTTGTGAAAATATTTCTGTAACTGAAATTCATGCATTTGAGATAAAAACGAAGAGTCAATAATATTCGGTTTCTTCTGCAAAACTTATATTATGTGCAGTAACTATTAAAAAAATTAAAAAAGGCCATTTCAGTCATGTTATTTTCTGATTTTGTTAATGAATTTGTTATAGAGGTGTCGTTCGAGTGGACTGCATGTTTTTTACACCCTGTTGGTAAAAATGGTTGGCTAGAAACCTAGAAACAAGGCATGCTGCAGTGTCTAGAAATCAGTTATGGATTTAGAGAAGGGAAGAAGTTCTTCAAAGAAAAGTAACCTCTCCATTTCCCTGTCAGGTGCAAAACTCTCTTTATGGACTGTGAAGCAGTCATGAACTCACAGTTACATTCCCCTACGCCTACCATCTCCTTACTCACAGCACATCTTGGTCAAACCATGCTAAAACATTGATTTTTCATAAATAAACTTACTGTGCAGTAAAAGAGATTCACAGGGTAATCTCCTTTTCTGTAAAGTGGCAATTAAACAAAGCATAAAAGATTCTTCAAATATTTGTGTTACCTTTATGATTAGACAGTGGCTTCTGTCTTTTCTGAATGTTACTCAAAAATCAAATGTGAAAACATTGCATCAACTTTTTTTTTCTTTTTGTCTTCTGTCTGTTTTTTTTCTTCACCTCATACCTTACATATACTAAAACTCACTAAATTTTGGTAGCGCTAGCCCTGCTGGAACTGATTTCTTGTTGTAATTCCATTTTGAAGACATGCACATTCCTACTCCAGCATGCCATACCAGCAAAAACATTTCGTGTATTTTTACTTGGTGTAATCAGTTAAACTTGTCAGTTTATCCACTGCTGTTTCTTATCTGTATCTTATGATAAATTGCACTATAAATTGATGTCACAAGCCATTTAGTGAACTTAGATAACATTAGGTCCTATTTCTGTTTACTTGCTTTCTTGTGCGGATAATATATTATCATTAAAAGTTTCAAAGTATGAGTTAAGAGGAGTTTAAAACAATGGAGTTGGCTCTTTTCTTTGTTTTGAGGGCTTTTTTACACTTAATATTTTCATACCTGATCCCTAAAGAACAGTGTTCAGAATCATTAACGGCAAATATGTGTTTACAGCTAGTTTAAATCAATTGCTAATTAACTCCACAAGGCAGAAATGGATTTCTGTTTAGCACTGAGTTTGCGCTTTTCCTTTATTCTTGACACTCACAGGTGTGAGGTTCAAACTACATTAGCATCTGCTCTGTAACTGCCTGTTCCAAACCCCATTGAAATCAAGATAAATTTAGAGGGAAAATTTGATTGGAAAATCTTCACAAAAATCCTACAACCTTAGAAAAATTTAGGCTAGACAGGACTTTTGGAAATCTGATCTGACAACACCTTCAAATCAGGGAAAACTTTGAGGTTAGATCAGGTTGCCAAGGGTCCAGACACATTTTAGTACCTCTGCAATCCCTTTGGTGCACCTCTTCCAGTGCTTCATCACCCTCATTGATTTTTTTTTTCTCCTTTTTTATTTGATTGGAGCATCCCTTCCTGCAAATTGTGTACAATATATCTTCTTTTGTTGCATAATACAGCGAAGAGTTTGCCTCCATTTTCGCTAAAACTCCATCACAGGTAACTGAAGAGGGTAATTAGAGTCTGCCTTTGCCTTCTTTTCTTCAGGATGAATGAATTCAGGTCTCCTAACCCTCCTTGTATATTGGATAACATATATAATACTGTAGCCATAAAAATTAAAATATATATATATCACAGCTTTTTTCTTCTAATAATAATTAAAAACAAGACCAACACAAAACAATCCATTGTTGATTAGTTTATTATTATTCAGCTTAAACGTAGTTGTTATTAGGGCAGCATAATGATTCCTATTAGAAGGTTATAGCTGATTACTGTACACAATCTTGCTATCATTTTTTTATGCAAAGCCCTTATTACTTTCAGCAGGAGTTCTGCAAGTGAATATGACCAAAGTTCAATTGAAATGGTCAAGTTTATTCAGATTATGCATTTCCTGGATTATTCTTTTTTGGAATGAATAAGATTCAAAGCATATAAAGTAAAATAAGTACAAGTTGAGGGCTTTTTGTGGTGGTGATTATATTTTTTTTAATAGAAAACAGAATTGACTGTTTGGATGTACATGGCCAAAAAGAAAAAAAATGTATTGAGTAAACACGTTTGTTAAATACAGATAATGTACATAAATGCTTGTTTTATAAGTAAAAGACTTTCTGTATATATGTATGTCAGGAGTCCTGTACTATTTGATTAGACATATATGTCTAAAAGAAATATCACAATATTAGATTGTTTATCTCTATGATTTTAAATATTTAGTTTTATTTTTAATATAGTATAGTAATCTGTAATTAATATCTGAAATTTTCATAATGCTTAGGCATAGCATTTCAATGCATTTTGTGAAGAAGCATTTTTGACCACAGGAAGGCAAAAAATGAACTTGTAAGAGAGGTAAATTTAGGGCTTGCTCATCTAGATTTATGTGTTTTAAAACCCAACCACAGAGATTCCAGTATAAATATCAACTACAAAATTCTTTCTCAGAGACTGCAGAGAGACTAGCAAACATTGGGGGGGTGGGGGGGTGGGGGTGGGGAGAAAAAAAAAAGTCAGAATATTTTATTTGCTTTTCAAAATTGTATTACAAATTATTCCATTTCTAGCCTTTTAAAATATTTTTTTTAATAGCCTGTAGATGGCAGTCTTGTACCATTCATGAAATATACATACCTATTAACATACATAAATACATATACACACAGAAAAAAATCTAAAATATTAGGAAGGTGAGAAGGAGATGGAGATTGTGGGGTTTTTCATTTTCCACATCATGAGATGGTAATTGTATAAAGTACAAAGTTTCTATAAATCTGATTTCAGTCTTTCTATGATTCTGCATTTTGTATATTTATGGAAACTAATTTCTCTGTCTCAATGACAATAACACAAATAATTATCTCTAAAATATTGCTGGTATCTCTAGTAGAAAATAAGTGCCTCTGCAAGTGATGGGATACTGTCATGCTTCACTAAGCTGAATGAGTGTAGACAATTTCAGAATTGGATATCATACTTAGGAGTAATGGGGAACTTTTTCCTTAATGTGCATTTCTAAAATTATGGTGGCAAGAAACTTTGCACTTAGGATTTTTAGATCAAGCAAATTTTATTTGAATTACCGTGGAGCACTCAGTTTTAATCTGTGAAACCGAGACAAATTTGATATTTGTGTACCAGAAAAGAACATGCGCACACACAAGACCCACCACAACAAATCAACCAACCAAAAAAAAAAAAAAAAAACACCTCAAAAGGCACCTGGCAGCAATATCAGGAAAGCAGAATTACAGGAAAGTATTTTCTTAGCTTACACAGTAGTCAACTACAAAACACCCTCACATATCTTCTGATAAGTAGTCATGCCATGACTAATATGCTGCATGCATTTTAACAGCATGATAGAATAAACACAGTCTGTGGCAATTTGGGGAAAGAAAAAAACATAACCAAACAGAAGACCCACTAACCAGTCTTGTGACTTCTCTGTATGCCATGTGCTTTTTTTATTAATGGGCTTTTCCTTCTGCCTTTGAAAAGCTTTTTAAAGGTACTATAGAGGGCTGTAATGTAAGAATCCTAGACAGATACTCCTCCACAATGTGGCTTTGTTGTAGTGCTTTCAAGCCTTACTGGTTTGTAGAACTAATTTATACCTTCTTTTTTTACATGAAATTGTTTCTGAATGATGTTCTGATGAAGTATTCTGCATTTGACCAACATGTCCGCATTCTGCTCTTTGCTGATGCATCACATCTGAAGCATTACTTTTCACTGCCAAGATATAAAGAGGGTGGTAACAGGAGAATAAAAACTAATTTGCCTCAGCAAAACATAAATGCTCCTGATATTCAGCCTCTGTTCCTTAGCTTTCTACTTGAAGAAGACAAATCTTATTTTCACTTGTTCATGAAGTTGCCATGGAAATAGATATTGGCCAATATAAATAACTTGTTAAAGGATTTATTAAATAAACATCTGATATTGCTAACCCAGCCTCAGCTTTTTGTCCTTGTTCCTTCTCCTAAGCAGAAAGCATGCCTTAATTAGAAAATCACTGGCTGTGGACTAGGTTCCATTACAGAATCCTCTATAGATTTCCTTCCTCATCTTAAATGTTAATTTTAGTCAAATTATGCCAATGTTTGGTTTCATCCTTATTTTGTTGCTCATTGTCATTTGTGTAGTCAATGCTTACAACACGAGGTACTCAAAAAGAGCTTGCAAATGAGGATGACCGGCTGGTGCTACACTGTGTCAAGGTTTGCCTGGCAGAATTTAGTTCAATTTCTCTGTGGAATCTAGACACATCAACTCTTTCCCTTTCCTGCTCAAGTGCCCTATGATGTGGTAAAAAATACCAATATACCCTGATATTTGAAGTGCTGTGAACCTCCAGTCTGTACTCATCATGAAAATTTGGCTTGATTATGTTTTGAATTTGGACCAGTGGAAATAGTAAAGCATAGGAAACAGGGAATCAAGGCTGTCATATTATTAATTTAGTAGTGCTTATGCATGAAAGATGAACTGAATTCTGAGTCTTAAAGATTTGAAGGACAGAAATTTTGAACAGCAAACAACACAAAAAAAAGAATATTTTTTGGATTAGAGCGAGTCTAAAAAAAAAAAAAAAGAAGAGCTAGTTAAGGGAAAAGAAGGAAGTGATAGGAGGGGCAAACCTGTGGTCTTAATCACTGTAACTAGTTACTCAATTGTGGAGTTTGGTTAAACCTCTCCATCTATCACAAAATATATTTATTACTCTTCATTCACTGATTGCTACTGAAATTTCCCTTTCCGTACCTCTGATACCTCAATAGTTCTTCCACATTACTTACAGAAAATAACCCAAGTCATATGAAATAAATATAGATTTAATTTAAAAATTCTTTTTCACTAGAGAAAAAAAATCTTGGATCTTAAGCAGTACAACATTTTGCTTGTTCAATATAAATATAAAGGAAAAAC
The DNA here is from genome assembly GCF_964199755.1 of Larus michahellis. NCBI lineage: Eukaryota > Metazoa > Chordata > Aves > Charadriiformes > Laridae > Larus > Larus michahellis. The sequence goes on along the minus strand of NC_133896.1, from coordinate 183,378,521 downwards.
CCGAAATCTTAAGCTGTCTGAACGAAAGGAAGATCCAAGACTTTCTCTTGTGTTAAATCTAAAACATACAGCTTGTATCAAGTGATATTTTGTGTTTCAGATTTCATTCTGAGATCTCAGACCTCGTTCTTTTCCAACGTCCTTTCCATAAGAAAGTACATGGAATTATCATAGAATCATAGAATATTCGTTGTTGCAAAGGACCTTTGAGATCATCCAGTCCAACCATACACACACCAAAAAAAACCCCAAAAAACCCCAAAACACAAACAAACAACCTGCAATCTCTGCCACTAGAGCATGCCCTGAAGTGCCACATCTAGACATTTCTTAAATACCTCTAGGGGTGGTGACTCAACCACCTCCCTGGGCAGGCTGTTCCAGTGCCTGACCACTCTTTCAGTAAAACAATTCCTCCTAATATCTAATCTAAACCTCCCCTGACGCAACTTCAGACCATTTCCTCTGGTCCTGTCATTATTCACTTGGGAGAAGAGGCCAACACCCACCTCTCTCCAACCTCCTTTCAGGTAGTTGTAGAGGGCAATGAGGTCTCCCCTCAGCCTCCTCCAAGCTAAACATGCCCAGCTCCCTCAGCCTCTCCTCATATGACCTGGTCTCCAGACCCCTCACCAGCCTGGTAGCTCTCCTCTGGGCACACGCCAGCACTTCAATGTCCCTCTTGTACAGAGAGGCTCAGAACTGAACACAGTACTCAAGGTGAGGCCTCACCAGTGCCGAGTACAGAGGCACCATCACTTCCTTACTCCTGCTGGCCACGCTATTCCTGATACAAGCCAGAATGCTGTTGGCCTTCTTGGCCACCTGGGCACACTGCTGCCTCATGTGAAGCTGGCCATCCACCAGCACCCCCAGGTCCTTTTCTGCCGGGCGGCTTTCCAGCCACTCTTCCCCAAGCCTGTAGTGTTCCTTGGGGTTGTTGTAACCCAAATGCAGGACCTGGCACTTGGCCTTATTAAACCTCATACAGTTGGCTTCGGCCCATCGATCCAGCCTGTCCAGGTCCCTCTGTAGAGCCTTCCTACCCTCAAGCAGATCAACACTCCCACCTAGTTTGGTGTCATCTGCAAACTTACTGAGGGTGCACTCAATCCCTTCATCTAATTAGAGATGCTATGGCTGAGAACTTAACCAATCTCAGTTGCTCATAGAAGCAAGAGCATATTTCTTCCCATCAGTCCCACAAATACCGGAACCTTCATCAAGTATTTGAAAGACTTCCTTGTTACAGCAATGTCAGCACTCAAAGTTGCGCTCTTTGTGTGTGCACTTATGGAATTCATATGGTATATTTACTGCTATATTTGGTAAAATCTGTTATCAGTGCAGTCTTGTCTGCATCTAAAAAGAAAGCTCAAGTCTTTGCAGTTGTGGTGGTTTGTGTTTTCCCCCCCCCCAGAAGTTTCAATCATAGGGGTCTTAATTTTCACTTAATATTAGTAGATACAATCAACACTCTTTGTGATTATTTTTAATTTTACATGTTTCTAGATGCAATAATCAACTTAATACACCAGAATAATATACAATTCACAATGTGTATGGGCCAAGTGTTTTCCTTTCTACTGCTTTTTATAGACTTTTAAGTATTTTTATTGGGTTTGGTAATAAACTGCCAGGCTACATTTAAGCTTTTCTGCAGTATCTTGATTTTAGTGTCCAGAAACATCGAGTTTCTCATCTCTTAAGTGTATATACTCCATTAAACTTCTACTCATACCCATAGTGGGTTCCATGTAGCCACAAGATTTCCAGCTGGCAGTATGTGCTACATATGATTCCATCTGAAGCAACAGAGGAGAATTTGAACTCTGGGTGTAGCTATTATATTCATGAGAGTTTCACCTGAGATGAATTTGACCTGAAAGCTTTCCTTTTCATCAGTGACATAGATTTGCTCACTGTTATTCAAAATTAAAGATAAGCACTAAATCAAATACAATCTCTATCAGCTTGTGAAGAAACAGTCTTATAAATTGGATAGTGCTGAGCTAAGTAAGCCAGAAAATATCTGAGTAGCCAGAAATCAAGAAGACCTACTAAATCTGCTGATCTGTAATGTGAACAACTTGGAGCTCAGTCCATTTCCTTTGTCAAAGGAGGTGTGTTCATCAGAGTAAGTAAAAAAGTAAACATAGGAGTCCATTATTAGAGTTAGTTCTAAGCTTGAAGGACAAAGTTTTGAGAGAATGCAGTAGTTGAAAGCTGGGACAGACAAATTCAGGTTAAGCAAGAGGTACAATGCTTTCTGAAGATTGATAGCAATTAATAATTTATCCTTTTTTTTGGCTTGTTTGGTAGTGAAATAACCAATCTGATTCACTCAAAATGAATTTTACTACCTATGTTATACCAATTATTTCAGTGGTTCAAGTTTTATTATAGGAGAGTGCAAGAAGGCTATTTTGCCACACCTAGCAGCTGGAAGCAATTTCTGACCAAGGAAATTAAGAAAGCTTGGTGTTAAGACTAATGCAGTTTGCTGGTGTCATTTTGAGTAAATTAAATATGGAGTAGAGAGGATATGCTTTGGTGCCAGGTGAGACTGTAGTCAAATAAATGAGCAAAATACACTTGGCAGACAAGGGTTACACTTAAAAAAACCAACCCAAATCTATTATAACTTGGTGTGTGTTTGTTTGTTTGTTTGTTTGTTTTATGGCACAGAGCATTACATAGCCCAGGAAGAGACAATACCGTTATCATTCAATAATATCTTTGCTGTGCAATCCTGTTGAAGGTTTGCTGGATCACAATACACAATAAAGTTTATCATAGCATATACAACTTGTGTCTCTGCAGAACCCTCAATATGTGGGTTTCCTGGTTTTCCAGGGCTTCCATTTATTCTTAGTTAGACAGAATGTGTAAAGTAAAAACTATTGCCATATTTGGAATATTGTATATTATTGTCCACAACTTTAATAAGTATATAGACACAAAACAAGACTAGCATACTCTTTACATGAAACACTGAAAACTAACAGAGTTGATCATGAAAAGTCATTTCAAAATTGGAGTCTTTCTTGTACTAGGAAATCTAGGAAATGTTCTACATTGAGTCTAGGAAATCTTTTCCATAGAGTAGACTGTGATTCGTCATGAACCACAAATTTATCACATAATAGTTCTATTGTTAAGATAAAAGAAATATTGCATTTTGCCAAAATTAAGGTTTACTATGCCCTTTTTTTGATGAAGGAATATCTAGCATTTGAAAGGAAGAGGAAATCTTGAAGAATAATTTGAAATCTTATATATTCTTATCTTGTTTTCTGTTCAATTTTACAGAATCAATCTTTTTTCTGATTCTTTCTTTAGATCCTTTACTCTTCTGTATCCTGATTGTCATTGGAATATCCAAGATGATTTTAAGAAGAAAGTGCGGCCCATGGGAATTCTGGGTTGCAATATTTTGAGGAGAAAGAAATAAAACAAAACAAAGCAAACCCACAACACAACACCCACAATAAAAAGGTGCTGAAAAATAAGAATTAATGTCTAAACTGGGAATAAATAAATAATCTTGGAATTAGCGTAGGATCAAAAGGCAGCTTCCAGAACAATTTCCTCTGGAGAGTACAACCCTTTCCAAAAAGTTATGTCACTCTTCAGTGGGATTCTAGCAGGAATAAGGGATTGTTCTTCATGCCCTCTCATAGCTGTTATTACACTTGTTCTAAAGGCCAAAAAAATTCTTGTTAATTAGCATGAAGGTAAATGGCCCTTCTTACAAATGCTTCAAGGTAGAAGGCTTACAATGAAGTAGAAATGCTACTCCTTTTCCATAAACAAAAAATATAGGTGTAAAATTATTATCTAATAGCAACAGCAAAATAATTAACTACTTTCTGTAAGGTTCTATATTGCTGTGAGTAAAATGTCACTCCTTGAAGCATTACTTGTGAAATCGATGCCCTTCTGAGATGAGTTTATATTATCATGGAACAAATATTTCAGGGAGGTTGAAAACATCATTGACATTATCTTCTCCAAACCTTCAGGCCTCAAAATGAATGACATTGCGAAAGAAGGTACATATATGTTTGTTTCTAGTAAACATTGTAGCTTAGAACAATCTACCTTAATATCAGCAATACCTATACTTTTCATAGAATCATAGAATCATAGAATTGTTGAGGTTGGAAGGGACCTTTAAGATCATCGAGTCCAACCTTTAGCCTACCCTGACAAGAGCCACTTCTAAACCATGTCCCTCAGTGCCCCATCTACCCTTTTTTTAAACACCTCCAGAGATGGTGAATCCACCACCTCCCTGGGCAGCCTATTCCAATGTTTAATAACCCTTTCAGTGAAAAAATGTCTCCTAATATCTAATCTAAACCTCCCCTGACGTAACTTGAACCCGTTTCCCCTCGTCCTATCACTTGTCACCAGGGAGAAGAGGTCAGCCCCCATCTCTCTACAACCTCCTTTCAGGTAGTTGTAGAGGGTGATAAGGTCTCCCCTCAGCCTCCTCTTCTCCAGGCTAAACAACCCCAGCTCCCTCAGTCGTTCCTCATAAGGTTTGTCCTCCAGGCCCCTCACCAGCTTTGTAGCCCTTCTCTGGACACGGTCCAACACCTCAATGTCCCTATTGTAGCGAGGGGCCCAAAACTGAACGCAGTACTCGAGGTGGGGCCTCACCAGTGCCGAGTACAGGGGGATGATCACTTCCCTAGTCCGGCTCACCACACTATTCCTGATACAGGCTAGGATGCTGTTGGCCTTCTTGGCCACCTGGGCACACTGCTGGCTCATATTCAGCCGGCTGTCAACCAACACTCCCAAGTCCTTTTCTGTCGAGCTGCTTTCAAGCCACTCTGCCCCAATCCTGTAGCACTGCATGGGGTTGTTGTGACCCAAGTGCAGGACCCGGCACTTGGCCTTGTTGAACCTCATACCATTGGTCACAGCCCATCGGTCCAGCCTGTCCAGATCCCTCTGCAGAGCCAACCTACCCTCAAGCAGATCAACACGCCCGCCCAGCTTAGTGTCATCTGCGAACTTACTGAGGGTGCATTTGATCCCTTCATCCAGATCATTGATAAAGATATTAAAGAGAACCGGCCCCAGCACCGAGCCCTGGGGGACACCACTTGTGACTGGACACCAACTGGATTTAACTCCATTTACCACCACTCTCTGGGCACGGCCATCCAGCCAGTTTTTTACCCAGCGAAGAGTACACCTGTCCAGGCCATGGGCAGCCAGTTTCTCCAGGAGAATGCTGTGGGAAACAGTGTCAAAAGCTTTGCAAAAATCCAAGTAGATAACATCCACAGCTTTTCCCTCATCCACTAAGTGGGTCACCTTATCATAGAAGGATATTAGGTTTGATAGGCATGACCTGCCCTTCACAAACCCATGCTGACTGGGCATGATCACCCTGTTCTCCTGCATGTGCCGTGTAATGGCACTGAGGAGGATCTGTTCCATGACCTTCCCAGGCACCGAGGTCAGACTGACTGGCCTGTAGTTCCCCGGATCCTCCTTCCGGCCCTTTTGCAGAAGACCCAAATATCTCTGAAGTATTTTAATTCCATTAAAACATTTTTTAAGTTTTAAGGCTCTGTTTTCAAATATCTGCTTGAAATTTGAGCCAGAAGCATTACTACTACGTTTATAGCTGACAGAATAACAGTTTTGGGTTTTTTAATCAAACAGAAATAACACTTGATTTTTTCAAACAGAAAATCTAGTACTGAAGTATTTCCCAGCTAGGATTTCCTACAACTGAAAATGTAAACTGTTGTTGGAACTCAGTACTAGTGAGCAGCTAAACACTTAAAATTTCATTTAGCTATAAAAATTTGACATTCTTTCAAAACCAAGGCATAACTTTTACAGAATTAACATATCCTTAGGTACGAGCAAGAAAGAAAAAGAGGAAGAATAAAGGTAGAGAATAAATTATAAGAATAAAGGCTCTATAAACCATAGGAATGATGATTAGTCGTGTCATGTTTTATCTTGGTATTCTACATTATATTTGGCAGCTTTAAGGACATATTATTCACAAAAAAGCTATGGTAGATCACAGGTTCTTGCTCCAGGATAGTCCAATCTATTTGTCAGGCAGTTAAGGCAGAGATAAAGAAATCTCAAGAGTTGACAGCATTGATAAAAATGAGCTTGATCAAAAACCATTGGAATCTGTGAGATATTTGTCCACTGATTTTGATGAGAGCATTATAAGAACTTCTGTCAAATATCTTGCTCATTATTCATTTAGTAACATACACTCTGTACCAGAAAAATTTTAAAAAATATGGTAAAGATCACTCGATGGGATTAGCCAGGATTTAAGAGAAACAGTTGTAATTCCCTATTTATGCTATAAAAACTGGTCAAATTCTAGTCTCAGTGGCAAGTTGTCAGATCAGTAGTGCTTCTGAGTCCAGCCATATCCGAGCTCCAAGTAGGCTACTCTGTTGCCTGCAAAGCCCCTGTTTTCTGGAGAAGGAAAACACTTCTAGGCTGAAAGAGCCAGGGATTGGAGTTTTCCAGTCTGCATCTGGAAAAACCAAGGCACAGCATTTTGTCCATGTCAGTGACATGGACAGTGGGATTGAGTATACCCTCAGTAAGTTTGCCGATGACACCAAGCTGTGTGGTGTGGTCAACACACTGGAGGGAAGGGATGCCATCCAGAGGGACATGGACAGGCTTGAGAGATGTACCCATGCAAACCTTATGAAGTTCAACCTGGCCAAGTTCAAGGTCCTGCACCTGGGTCACGGCAATCCCAAGCACAAATACAGGCTGGGTGGAGAATGGGTTGAGGGCAGCCCTGAGGAAAAGGACTTGGGGGTGTTGGTGGACGAGAAGCTCAACATGAGCTGGCAATGTGTACTCACAGCCCAGAAAGCCAACCATATCCTCGGTTGCATTAAAAGAAGCATGGCCAGTAAGTCAATGGAGGTGATTATGCCCCTCTACTCGGGTCTCATGAGACCCCACCTGGAGTCCTGCATCCAGCTCTGGAGTCCTCAGCACAGGAAGGACATGGACCTGTTGGAGCAGGTCCAGAGGAGGGCCATGAAGATGATCAGAGGCCTGGAGCACCTCGCCTATGAAGACAGGCTGAGAGAGTAAGGGCTGTTCAGCCTGGAGAAGAGAAGGCTCCAGAGAGACCTTATTGAGGCCTTTCATTACCTAAATGGGGCCTACAGAGAAGCTGGGGAGGGACTCATTATGAGGGAGTGTAGCAGTAGGATGAGAGGTAGCAGTTTTAAACTGGAAGAAAGCAGACATTAGGAAGAAATTCTTTACTGTGAGGGTAGTGAGACACTGGAACAGGTTGCCCAGGGAAGCTGTGGATGTCCTGTCCCTCGAAGTGATCAAGACCAGGCTGGATGGGGCTTTGAGCAACCCAGTCTAGTGGGAGGTGTCCCTGCCCATGGCAGGGGGGTTGGAACAAGATGATCTTTAAGGTCCCTTCCAACCCGAACCATTCTATGATTCTATGGTTTTGGGAAAGACTGGCATATGTTCTCAGCTCTTTTACAAGAAGCATCATTATTGCCTTAATTTTCTATAAATAGAACAAATAATCCTGGTTAGTACTTCATCAAAATAGTGTGAGGAGAAATACAGTGAGGTTTCATGCAACTTTTATATAAAAAATACCAGCTGTGTAAGTTGTAACAGATGTATGCAAGTTCAGTGTATTGGGGCTTATTACCTCCAGGTTAGCACTGTGGCAATAAGGCTTTTAGTAAAGACCTGGCTTAAGCATAGGCACAAAAAGTTTATCTATGAAAGACTGCTTGTTAATCACTAGAACATGCACCTTTAAGAAATGTCTCTCACACATGGATACCTGCCAGTATGGATATCCTGATAGCTACTAGTATAAATGGTGTTATAAGTTGACTAGTTAGAATACCTGCATGGTAGTAAGGTATGTTATTTCTTGTTTCTGCTTCTAGCCATATATACATAAATCCTGACAATGCTGAGCTGCTCAGCACCAAAGGCAAGTTATGATTGTAAGTGTAACTCAGCTAACATAGTAAATATAGTCAGACCACATCAAATTATGCATGAAGAGCTGCACAGAGTACTCACATGAGCTATGGGAGGTCCAAATTCAAAATCTACAACTCCAAAAATACCCTAGGTGGAATACTAATAGTAGTTTTGTATTAATGAATACCAAATATTTCCTATTGGAAGTGTATGAAATCTGATATAAAACAGCACACATAAAAAAATCCCAGCAGAAAATGGAATTATATTTCTGACTTGTGGTGGGTTGACCCTGGCTGGATGCCAGATGCCCACCAAAGCCACTCTATCGTTCCCCCTCCTCAGCTGGACAGGGGAGAGAAAATATAATGAAAGACTTGTGTGTCGAGATAAGGACAGGGAGATCACTCACCAGTTACTGTCATGGGCAAAACAGACTCAGTTTGGGGAAAATAAATTTAATTTATTTTCATATACATAACAATACAGAACATACACAGAACAATAAAATCAGAGTAAGGTAACGCAAAATAAAAACTAAATCTTAAAACACCTTCCCCCCACCCCTCCCTTCTTCCCAGGCTTAACTTCACTCAATTTTCTCTACATCCTCCCCTTTAGCGTTACAGAGGGATGGGTGATGGAGGTTGTGGTCAGTTCATCACATGTTGTCTCTGCCGCTCCTTCCTCCTCAGGGGGTGGACTCCTCATATCCTTCCCCTGCTCCAGCATGGGGTCCGTTCCACAGCAGACAGTCCTCCATGAACTTCTCCAATGTGAGTCCTTCCCATGGGCTACAGTTCTTCATTAACTGCTCCAGTGTGAGTCCCTTCCATCGGGTGCAGTCCTTCAGGAACAGACTGCTCCGGGGCGGGTCCCCCATGGGGTGACAAGTCCTGCCAGCAAACCATCTCCAGTGTGGGCTACTCTCTCCACAGCGCCACAGGTGCTGCCAGGAGCCTGCTCCAGCACGGGCTTCCCATTGGGTCACAGCCTCCTTCGGGCATCCACCTGCTCCGGCATGGGGTCCTCCATGGGCTGCAGGTGGATATCTGCTCCGCTGTTAACCTCCATAGGCTGCAGGGAGACAGCCTGCCTTACCTCACTCCTGTCTTCTGACTGCTGCTGGTGTTGCACAGTTGTTTGGGTTTTTTTTCCCCCCTTAAATATATTATCCCAGAGGCACTACTACGGTCACTGATGGGCTCAGCCTTGGCCAGTGGCAGGTCTGTCTTGGAGCCAGCTGGCATTGTCTCTATTGGACATAGAGGGGAAGCTTCTAGCAGCTTCTCCCAAAAGCCACCCCTGTAGCCTTCCCAGTACCCAAACCTTGACACTCAAACCCAATACACTCCTACCAAAATACATGAGTTCTATAAATTTTGGACAAATAGATTCATAGCTCAGATATTAGAGAATATAGTTGCGATGGATGGTTAACATTTCCTCAGGAAGAGGAAGACCCAGGTTCCCTCCGGACACCTGAGGAAGCATGAACAGGACATCTACTTCTCAGTTGCAAACTGAAAGCTGAAAGAAGGCCTGAAAGCTTTGATCCAACAGGTTTTATAGTTCTGACTTTCAGCTTGAAGAAGTTCTTTAGATAACTACCGAGGTCTGAGATGTTGTTTACAGGTTTAACAATAGTCAACAATAGTTTATTATCAATAGTTTAACATGATAGGCATGGACGCAGGTGTAAGGAATGAAATGGAGCTTCCCCATCATTGTTTGATCGTGCTCTCTCCATCATTTTAGTTTAAGCCTAGGGCCTTGCTTGCTGGTGAGCCCCAGCTACGCCCAGAACAATCTCACTGCCTACACACTTAATGCTAGCACCCAGACTCTTGACTAACCTCCTCCACGGATTGTAGAGGATTGCTCAGCCTCTGTAATGCAGCAAAGGGCATTTCGCACGGATTCTTTTTGTAGAAGATGACTCAAGTGTCTTGGCCATATGCACACAGAAGTGCTTGAGTTAGGCAGTTTCTTGAGCCGTCTTAAAATAGAATTTCCCTGATCATTGAAGAGAGAGATATGAACCTCTAGTTAGCAATTTGGCCCAATAAACTCCTGAGTCACCTTGCAAATGTCTGAAATAGCCCTCAACTGATGATTAGAAGAGTCCTAAAGAGACTGTGTTCCTAACCAAGGCGTTTCATTTAAATGCCTAAAATCAGATGGTTGAAATCTATTCCAAAATCTGAGTAGAGCTGGGAGTCAAAAGTATCACTATCCCAGACCACCTATGTAATCACAACACCTATCTAAAATAAGAAATGTCTGCTCAGGTGGCAATATTTACTCAGCAGTAAAATTCATAGTAAGAAATATTCCAAGTGTACCTGGGTTGTGATGAAAGTGAAAGGTTTTAGTATTAATTTAGCAAATAAAGCTGGTTATTTTCCAGTTAAATTAGGGGAGAGAAATAGCCAGAGACCTTGAAAAGTGTCCTTTTTATTGTAAAAATATCTTGACTCATAAATTCTGTCCATCTTAAAGCAATTGGATTTATGTTATTGAACTTCCCAAATAAAGATTTCTTTTTTCCTGCACTGACGGAAATAATTTCTGGTTGGTATTTTTTGCTGCATTTATTTTCCTCAGAACTACTGGGCTGATGACAACTCACTTGTCACACTGCCGAATGATTATAATCAACTGATAATTGAGGCTTTGTGCTAGTTAGCCTTTGCAAATTCAATTTCTTTAGCTAGAATGGTATCATTAGAGACAGATTTATAAATCAGTATTACATGCTAATTACCAATATCAGAAAATAATAGCTAAAGTACTGTCCTGAATAAACTGAATGTTAAATATGCACTGAATGAATAAATAAATTGCTCTGTTCTTCCCCTTGTCTGAATTTTTGAGAAAATACTTATACACTATTCAATCACATCATATAATTCCTACATTCAACCAAGTTTTGTGTTCTTGTTTTGTTTTGTTTTTACAAATCTTGGTGTGGTTTTGACATATTAAAAGGAAAGAGGGTTTAGAACACTCAACAGTAAAGACAAGAAAGTACTCAGATTGTTTATTTCTGCTTTCTCACAGAAGGTAATCACTGGCACCTAATCTCGATTGCAATCACATTTTAATGACATCCCTTATCCTTCTTAATCTTTTGGTTTATAATTCTCTAACGTTCTAGTGAATTTACAAAGAGAGAGAGAAGGAAAGAGACTGAGTTTGGATGCGTGATAATTGGCAAAAGGCAAAAGGGAGAGTCAATTATCTTAGATTATTAACACAGACATGCTACATCTGGCAGTGACTGAGTCTGTTTGTCCAGAAATACCTATCAAATAAATAATTAAAATCAAGTGTTGGCAGATGTGGATCTTTCCTCTCATGATTGCTTTCTCCTGATGTAAGAGATTTGATAAAGTCTTCCAGTTTAATTTCTGGTGTTTTTTTTTAACAATATCTTGGGAGGTCCAAAGGTTGTGTGCACAATACATGGAAAGCTTCTTAGAAAATTAGACATCTGTATGTGTTTATTTAGATTTTCCCACTAGTACTAGCTTAAACTCTGCTAAAATGATGTAGAAAGTAGAAACAATCTGTAATCTTACCGTGCACTTACCGTGCACCCTGAAGGAAAACCTGCTGGGATTGGCTGCAGATGGCTTCATCATAGAAGAAGAATGTGCTTCCTAACAGTTGCTTGTTCTGTATGAATGATCAAGCAACAGTCAATGGTTTCCTGTGCCTCATTAGCTATGGTGACAGGAAAAAGTATGATTCTCCCCAAATATCTGCCCTTCCTCCAAACTAAGGTAACACTGAGAAACTTTAATTTCATGGATTTTTTTTTTTTTTTTTTATGGAGCATACCAAGAAACAGCAAAAATTCTACAAATTAACATAAAATTATTGTCAAATACTTAAGAAATTAAATTGCTGTCATGGTTTTGGCAGAATGACGGAGACAGATACTCTGCCCCCACCTCTCACACATGGAGAGAAGGAGGACAGCTAAAGAGATTTATGAGTTTAGAAGGAACTAAGCTACTTTAATTAAATATTAATAATAAAATAAAAAGGACATAATGGAATAGATAGAGTATATGCAAAACCCTATTAAGTTCCCAGGATGACGCCACCAGCAGGCACTGGAGAAGTCTCAGACTGGACTCAGTGATGTGTGGGAACTAGATTCCAGATCTGGAATCGGGAACGCACAGATTGGGATCAAAGGAGATGAACAGACAGGGTCCTCCTCAGACATCAGCCATTGAAGAAAGAGGGCTGACCCTTTGATCCCTCGGCTTTTACACTGAGCATGGGGCAGATGGGATGGAATACCCCTGTTGGTCAATTTTTGGGTAACCTGTCCTGTCCACTGCTCCCTGCAGGCGGGACCCCTCAACGCTTTTCTGTTTCCTACCCTTCAACGAGGCAAATAACAAAATTAGCTGACCTTGGTTGTTATAGCAATAAGTACTTGTTATAGCAATAAGTAATTGCTATAGTAATAAGCCAGCAGTGTGCCCAGGTGGCCAAGAAGGCCAACAGCATTCTGGCTTGTATCAGGAATAGCGTGGCCAGCAGGAGTAAGGAAGTGATGGTGCCTCTGTACTCGGCACCGGTGAGGCCTCACCTCGAGTACGGTGTTCAGTTCTGGGCCCCTCTGTACAAGAGGGACATTGAAGTGCTGGAGCGTGTCCAGAGGAGAGCTACCAGGCTGGTGAGGGGTCTGGAGACCAGGTCATATGAGGAGAGGCTGAGGGAGCTGGGCATGTTTAGCTTGGAGAAGAGGAGGCTGAGGGGGGACCTCATTGCCTGAGGTCTACAACTACCTGAAAGGAGGTTGGAGAGAGGTGGGTGTTGGCCTCTTCTCCCAGGTGAATAATGACAGGACCGGAGGAAATGGTCTGAAGTTGCAGCAGGGGAGGTTTAGATTAGATATTAGGAAGAATTACTTTCCTGAAAGAGTGGTCAGGCACTGGAACAGCCTGCCCAGGGAGGTGGTTGAGTCACCATCCCTAGAGGTGTTTAAGACACGTCTAGATGTGGCACTTCAGGGCATGCTCTAATGGCAGAGATTGTAGGTTGTTTGGTTGGACTCGATGATCTCAAAGGTCCCTTCCAACCATAAGGATTCTATGATTCTATGAAGTACAAGCAAGAGTCTCTCTGCATACCATTCTGTGGCATTAACTTTAAATATTGGTCTTGCCACTCTGACAAGAAACAGTTTTCTGCACAACACGCTGTTAATTTCAGAGAGTTAGAAGAGTAAGAAGTAAAATTGCTGAACAGAAAGTTGGTTCTGTTTTACCTCAAACCAGGACAATAGCAGCATAGTAAGCCTGAGCTTCCAATATGCACATTGTTACATTGTCTCATCAAATAGAAAGAAGGAATTATTTGAGTTGGGACAATGTGTGTTTAGGTTTTGGTTTTTTTAGTTGTAAAAATATGATGCAACCTTTTAAGAAAATATACTGATGATGGAGATTCTCAAATGCTGCAGTATAACTCAGTATGCAAGTAGATTTCCTTAAAAGTCTTGTTTAATGTTCTGTATTTTAAACTGTGGCGGCAAAGGCAGGACTGAAACTTCTTGGCTTTCTGTTGAAGCAGTGGGGTCGGCAGTGTTAGAAGGGGTATCATCAGATACATTTAAAGTTCTTTTTTTTTCTGAGTTGGTTGTGTAGTTGTCATCAAGTTATTCTTTCTCCCTGTAGCTTTGCTTCTATTTCTCTGTTTTCACCGTGCCTTCTAAGATTCATATAATTCTGAAAAACATGTTTAAAATGAGTGAGGTGGTGTGTACCTTGAAGTATCCTCTGTTTTGACTGTAAAGGAAAATCTTTTGATTCAGATGTGACAGCTATGCTAAAGTTCTGCCCAGGCAGTTTGAGTCCTTGCCCCTAAACTAGTATTTTCCAGTTTAAACACTTCTTTCTCCTACTCTCACAAAATGAAGCATGAAATTATGGTAATACAATGATCACGAAAGTTGTGTCAGTCTAACGCAGCACAATTTTTTCATAATTGTGAAAGATACCGTTATTTTTAACTTTGAAAGTTTCTGAGATAACAGAGTTGAAGCAACGACAAGAATGCTACTGTAAGATGCAGTGGTTCACTTCAGAAAATGTACAGCTGGCAAACAATGTATCTAATTCACAGGTGAAGTATCACCCCAAAATTCTTCTTAAAAATGCTATATAATGTATTTACGCTGATCTTTTTCATCGGAAATGTGTATTACACAGAACAGATAGTGATATGGTATCGTACAGAGGTTTTGTTGGTATTTACTCAGAATAAACTGTGCAATACATGCATTTTCCGCTCACTTTTTCAGTTTATCATTTGGAATTCTGTGTTACATTCTAATAATTCTTCTCCTAAGTAATTATGATTCTTACCATAAGGTTTATTTTTCTTCACATATAGGTGTGGGTTTTTTTCCCCCACATACATGTTAGCGTACACATTTAAATAAAAATATAAATTATTCTGGCAAGGTATATTGAGTCCTTCAGTTGAATATATGTTCCTAACGTAAACCTCACTTTGAAGGTAAACAACAAAATAGATGTGCACATATTTTTGAAAGGATTGAGAACTTAGAGTTTCTCTTTCATTGGGATTGCAGATGTCTGACTCTTTAGAAAGTCAATTAGCTGCCTTAATTAAGGGCCTTAATAGAGGCCTAGAAGGCTAATGTTAAGAACCCACTTAAAAATTCTTGCCTATATGTTTAGGAGAAACCTTAAATCATAATGTCAGTTACATATGTACAAGGGTCTTTTTGTTTCATGTACTTAGTCTGTAAATACTCAATAAATGCATATGTTAGATATTTTCTGAGAAAAAAATGCATATTTTATTATGAATGACAGAAGAATTTTTTTAAAAGATGCTGAAGTCTGACACACGTTATACTGAAAACACTTCTGGCCATTAGAGATATTTTTTGTCCTGTTATATATTTATCCACTAGCTAAACAATTCAGTGTTGAATTACCGTGGACTGATTTTTCCACCTTTCGCATACTTAGTGATATCTTAAATGAAACTAGGCATAAAAATTTTACTTGGGGATTAAATTACTGGTAAACTCATTTTTTTTTTAGTAAAAGTAACCAGGAAGGGAGAGGTGTTTTGTACCACTGTGTTTAACTATTGAAGCAGTGTTTAACTGCATAAGCCACAGATGATATAGCCTCAGTTTGTTTTTTTCAGCCCAGCGAACATGTGACAGTCATTAATGAGACAAACACTAATTCAGTTCCCACCTCTTAAAAATCTTTGTTGGTTTAACAGATATTACTTATTTTGTGAGGAACTGGTAAATTATTTACTTACAGGATAATATAACAAACAATTCCAATTTTGAAGGAAGAACTTTCTTTTTAAATGCCTAGCTTGTAAGAAACTAAAATAATGAATGAGCAAACCAGGAACAAACTTACTATGGCATAATAGAAGTAGAGAATAAAGAAGTTTTTGAAATATATTTTTTTCTTTTTTTTTAGAAGTAACCTTATTAATATCCTTCCCATACACACTGCCCTTCCCAACTGCAGCTACCCTTTGTCTTTCACTCTCTCTCCTTAACTTTATATCTGGCTGCAAAAGGGCATCAGTTACTCAGACTAAGTAGTCACACAAAGCAGGTCTGCTCTTCTCTTTCTCCATCTCTTCTCCAGCAGTTGGACAAGACATGGGTCTGGATGGGCCTTAAGTGCCCAAAGCACTGCAGAAGGGCAGGTTGTGCTAGGGTCCTGGAGAGGGCTGCTGGGGCAGTGAGCCTGAGAGCTAGTCAAGGGAGAGAAAAGTAGATAGTGGTGGAAGTGTGAGCACAGGGAACAGCTTCAGGACTTCATGCATGAGCACACACCTGCATTTTCAGTCTTCCCTCTGACAGGAGAAGTAACAATGAGAGCTGGCAAGGCCAAGGATCTTTTTTGCCTTTTTGACTTGCTTGGCTTCCACAGCCACTGTCTTTTTCTGCTGCCTTTCCTGTGGTGTTGAGGATACACCTTTTAAACATATTGATCATTTTCTTTACCGAACAAGAATTTTAATTTTCTGATGTATTGATACAGACATAGATAAAAGTAGTAATATTTCAGCTGTTATAACCTAAAGATATGAAAGCAGCAAGGATTGTAAGCAACAATAAAGTTCTTTATGAGACAACTGATGTAGCAGGAAAGAAAAAGAGGATTTTTTATTCAGCATCCCTGAAAAGACTTGGCTGACCTTTCCCGTCACACTAGTGGTAAGTGTAATGGGAATTGTTAAGGGCACTCTTCTCTCTTTGTTCCAAAGAGGTTAACTGCTGGTCACCTCCTTCTGCTGTCACCTCTCTCTACTCCACAGGTGCTAGCTATTCTTTTCCCTCAAGTGGTCTGACTGATTACCATAATTATATTATTCTCAGAGCCACTGTAACTGGTATTTAGTTTAGATTTTGTTGCTTCTTGTCAGACCTGATGAAAGGATTTTGAATATGCGTGTGAATATGCATGCATATGTGTATGCATTGTCAAAATCTGTCAGCTAGAAACTAGCAATGGCTGAGAAAGACAGGTTTAATTCTAGTAACTTGGGTTTGCACATTGTTTGTTTAATTATCTATCTATCTATCTATCTATCTATCTATCTATCTATCTATCTATCTATCTATCTTTCTACCTACCTACCTACCTACCTACCTGATCTCCTATTTGTCAGGATAGTGTACAATAACCTTCAACATCTATATGCTTTATAGTGCTATTAGTGATGAATTGCTAAGCGTTTTAAGTTAGTCTTTTCCTTTATACCTTGTATAAAACAGTTGTCTTTTATTTTTCATATTGTATATTTTTCCCTTTGATTTCCTCCAGCCATAGAAACAGCACTGTAATCTTTCTGTTTACAAGGAATTCAAGTTGTATATTATATACATGTATATATATATGCATGCGTGTTGAGGTATGGTATTTCAGCATAGTGGAGGTTTTCCAGAAAACACTGCTAAAATGACACAGCAGGACACAAGAGGCATAAATGATCAACTAGTTATAAAAACAATTGAGAATTTATACAACTCATTTTGAAAATGCATCTCTTTTTATATATCTCATAAGAAGAATAATATAATGTATGCCTATTATGTTACAAGATAATCATACATAAGGTCATGATCCTACGTAGAATCAGAATAAGATGGAATGAGGAATCATTCTTTTTCTTCCATTACAGGCAGGAATAACTTCTATGAAACCCCTTTTTTCAAATGAGAAAGCAAAACAAAGAAAATATAGGAATTAAAACCACTCCAGGTAAGTATGCTCCAGTATGTACAGAGCTGATTAATTTCCAGAGCAGAAAATCTGAGATCATGGCTACATAATACTAGTGAGTACTGTGCAGATATCCCCAAGCCAGGACCCAAAGGGAGCTCTGACACAGTGAAGTCTTTGCTGTATGCCTAGGCTAATTAATCAGGTTGAAGGGCAGACCATGCACCCAGTGAGATATGAATGGCACTGTGCAGCTTCAGGGATCAGACAAGTGTATCTGCATATTGCAGTCCCAGCAGCGTTGGACTGTGGTTACGTGTTTAAAATAAACAAAATCAAAACCAACAAAACTAACAAAAAATATCAGAAAACAGAGGCAGCAGGCATGTTCAGCATTGAACTGATGATTATTTCCATTCCTTAACTGATGGCACTACTCTTGATGGCATGGCATTAGCCATTTTCTATCACCACCCTGAGATGATGCCCAGACCTGGTTCAGTAGAGATCTTTTCCTATAGGTAATATGGACAAGATCTTCCAGGCCTTAAACAAACTTCCAACAAAACACACTTTACTTCATCAGACATCCACTACTGTCATGAAGCAAAGCATACATAGCTGTGATTTCATGTTATACAAACACAGCTCTCATTTTAAATCAGGCACTTTGAATGGAAAAACAAGACGTATGAAATGCAAGACTATACTTTAAATCAACATCTAATCAAGGTCCAAATACTTTGGTGTGGCCATTATCAGTTTCTGTTGCTTGGCTTCAGGGACAAATAATGGTCCCTGGATCTATTTTTTTAGCAGCATAGACAGATACACATCGTGATAAAACGTCAAGTAATGTGCAGTGCAGCAGAGATTCTGTTTAACATTTAATATATATTTAATGAGTTTAAAAGCAATTGCTGCAGACAAACTAAATTTCATAGGTTAGAAAAGTATCTTTATCCTGGAATGTACACTACCTTTCCTGTCATATGGAAATTTAACATTGTTCTAATGCATTTTAAGATGAGCAATTTAGATTTAGTTTGAGACCCTGAGATTTCTTTCAGGGAAAGAGAAAGTAATACCCCAGTGGGAGATTTTTTTAGACTGACGTGACCTTATCAATTTCTACCATCATTCATAAGCTGTTCAAGAAAATGCATCTTCTAGAAACCTTACAGAAAAAAAAAATTGAGCTATAAAAAACCCAGTAGAAAAGGTATTATAGGTACCCGTCTCTAGTGATCCACAGAGAATGGGTTGTTAGAGTCCTCAGCTGCAAAGTCATGCATCTTTAGTTCAACGTTTTTTACACAGGAGGTCTCCAGTTTGATCCTCATGTGTCAGTCCAGCCTAAGGCTGTCATGAAGGTGCATTTGTAAAAGTGTACAAAACAGTGCAGAGAAAAATGCAGTCTGAAGTAAAAACAAGTCAATCAATATTGTTTCAGAGAAAAAAGAAGACTGCAATAAGTCATGAAGAATTAATATTAATTTACAACTGTGTGGAAACAAAACAGAGAAATCATACCTGGGGCCACGACCCTCCGGCTGCCTTGTTTGTTTTCAGAGCTGTTTTCCTTCCTGAGCCCTGTTGAGTTTTTTAAAAATTTATTCTTTTTTTTTTTTTGAAAAATATAATAAGCTCTTTCTCATAGGAGACATGTTTCTGATGATTTTAGGGAAAAAGGTCGGTACTTTTTTACTCCCTAATTTCAGTTTGTGGGAATGGTGGGTTTTTCCTGTTCCCGTCAAGCATTCTGTTATTTGCTGACTCACCAAGAGCCCACAGATTGCTGGATAGTTATTTATTTTCTTTGAAAAACTGCTCACATGTGGGCAGAACAGTTTCAACACTGGGGGTCATTTATATTTTATGTTTTGTGGTTCTTCGTGGCTTTAATTTAAAAGTAATTCTGTTCTGTTTGGGTCTTCTCACTCTCTTTGGCAATTTCCCTTTGTGGTATATATTATACCTACATCAGTGTATTGATTTGCAGAATACCTCTGCTATTTGGAGATGCATAGTCTTCCTTTGCTGCTCACGGCCGTAACAATGACTATCATGCCACTTGTTTGAAACCTAGATCTTCCTTGAAGACTAGAGCAAAAATACACTACCACCAGAGCTGATTTTTTTTCTGGTCAAATGAGTGTCATTAAGATGTATGAGGCAGAACCTGACAGATCATTTAGGATCCATTTTTCAGCAGTAGAAGCTAATTAAACTGATCTTACAAGTGAGCCTACTTGTTCCTATAGAAAGTATATTTGGTTGGTTTTCACTGGACAACTCTCTGTAAGAAACCCTATTGCTTGATATTAAAGTAATGCTTCATAAGATCTGCTGTACTGGATAATAAATAACAGGAAAATTCTGGTGCTCCTCAGAGGAGGGAATTTATTAAGAAAACTATTCGGAGAGATATTGCAGCTGTAGTGAGAATTGTGATTTTGGGCACAGTGTCTAGCTGCTCCTGCTGCTGCTGCGTGTCCCATACATACCCTTCCCTCTTGCTATTTGTTCTCCACTCTGTGCGTGCCATTCAATTTGCCTTGCTAGAGGAAGAGATCAGCTTAGTTAAAGGTAGCCTATCATGCCTATTTTGTGACCAATTTTTCATAGGTTATAATTTTGTGAAATTTTAAAGCATATGGAAGAAAATTTTGCAAGTGATTTCTCTGCCTCATGTTGAATATTTTTTTATTTACAGAAAAATATATTGTTTAATTTCCATTCAAAACCAGATTATAAGCATTCCTGGAAATCACTGTTTGTTCCCATGTTTTGTGATACGAAATTTGGTAAAAAGGTGGATAACATTTGCATTGAGGCTGTTTCTGTATTTTCCTCTGCAGTAAAACCCTCATACTCAGTGCAATGTCCATTCTGTACTCTATACGCAGCAGGGTGTCTAGAGAAAAAATAAGTTATAAACAAATAATTAATGCCTATGTACACAAAAGACTTGGAAAATAAATTTGCACGAGCAACTTCAAATCTGTCATTTCTTATCATCTCAACAACTGTTTTTGTGCCATCTGTAGTGTGATAGCATGGTTTCTGGGCAAGTCCGCATGTATTTTTAACATGCACTTGATACCTACAAAGAATTATATGATATCTACAATAAGAAATTGATAGATTTCTTATTCTGGCTATCACTTACCCAAACCCTAGAGAAGGAATTCTTATCACCTACTTTTAAACATTCACACTGTAAACACTTCTATCTCAGCTAGTCACTATATGCTCCTTTTATAGTTGTTCCTCAATAGACACAGGAAGACACTTTCAGACACATTTTATCTGCTTTAGATGCCTATTTTCATACAAAATGAATTATGTTCAGGAAGTGCATATTTTTTTCTTGATTAACTTGAAAGGAAGTTTAGGGTGACTAGCTGAGGTATGGAGGTCTGCAGTATATATGGGTACTCTTGATACAAAGTCCACTACAGGAAACCATGTAAGGAAACTTCTGGTCTATCTTTGCACTTAATAATCTCATTCCACAGATCTGCCTTGGAACAAGTTTTGCCTTTCTTGATTATAAGGCAAATGCTTGCTTCTGTGATTTAATATAGAATGATACAGTTAATTATGCATCCAATTGCTATTATTAGCTTCAGTGTCTCTCCCTTTTTTATGTTTGCTGCTGATTGTGGAAGGAGATAGTAAGCATTCATTTACTAATTGTCTCTTGTTAATAGCCAATCCTATTAGGGAAGGAAAACAAGCATTTCACTTCCTCGGTTTGTTCATTTTCATTTCCTCCTCATTAACACGTTGCCCTTGTCACTCAACGAAGACCTCCATACAGAGTTAAAACTAGAGAACTCCAAGACTATTCTTGTTTTGTGTAAATCTCTTTACATTGCCAGATGCACTCCTAGAGGTAAAAAGTTTTGCAAGGATGAGATTATTTGTTTTCTGGAGGCTTAGTCTAAGAAAGCAAAAAGTCTGGAGTGCAGAGCAGCCACAAACCATTGTTCTTATTTGAAATTGTGAGGGCTTAGTACTTCTGAATAGTTTAGGGTCTTTTATCTTTCAAAATCAGCTACCCTCCCTTCTGTAGAGAGCAGCAAATTTTGTATAACTTTTTAGAAGCCATAGCTTTGAGATCTTGAAATCCATTATGGAATCTGAGACATATTACAGTAATGGGGAAAATACGGTACTTTGAAACTGCAGTTAAGTTTCTTCAAAATCCCAAGCTATTCAGGTTTTAATCCTGGTTCAATACTAGGAAAAAAGGTATACATATCACAAATATAATGTTTGCAGCTCTCCATTTGAAAGGACCATATTAGCCCAGAGACCTGAAACCAGTCATGGAGTAGCAGTCATGGGTAGAGTTCCAGTCTGAGAGGGCCTTCTGCACCCAAGGAGGCACTCACAATCACAGTCTTTTTGGAAAGTCTTGCTGGAGGTCATTAGGGGATTAATTGCAGCTTGCAGTCATATAACAAGTTTCTTTTTTCATAGCAGTCACATTTTGTTGCACCGTCTTAGAGACGAGAAATAATAAGGCTCTTTCTCACGTTTTACGTAGCACTGCTGCAATAGAGACACCGTTCTGCCATGTGACAAGATGACCTATGTAAATAGAGGAGAATTACTAAGAAAAGGAACTTAGAGGTTTCAGAGTCAGGGTGGGAAGGACACTTTCGCATGTCCAAATATGTTTCTGCAGAAAGAAATCTAGAGAACTGCTGACCAGCTTAGAATCTTTTGCTAGACAGTCACTAGAGCTTTGTTCAGAAAAATGGGTCAACAACGTTAAAGGCCAAATATTTTCACTAAATACCTCTTGCCTCTGGGAAACATTTCAGTTTGAAAAGATCAACTTTTGCAATGAAGTACATTTTATGTACAGTGTTATAGCCTGTTCCACATTTTACTGGAGTTTCAGTGGCAGGCCAATAAATGTGCAAGTGATAACAAGCATGATAGCTATGATGGAATTTTTTTATTTATTTTTTTCCTTTTATATGGTAGACATACACCTTGGCATTGAAGAGATTTTAGTATACATTCCAACAAGCAGTGGATTCCTCTGAGAGGAAAGGGACTAATCAGGTTAAAGGGGGTGATTTAATACTACGTTATAAATCAATAAAGTCAAGTCAAGAGATTCACACAAAGTATATTCATGAAGACTTTTTTTCTTTTTGAGACTTCTAGATACCACAAGTTCCCTCTGAATCTACACCAATGTAATTGTAACTGGGGCTTATTTAGCACTATTCAAGTTCTTTTAATGGAGCTGATTATTATTTCAGCCTGAGACTTGTTCAGCACAGTAGGTAGGTCTAACATAGCATGAGCTAAGACCATTAAGGTTCCATGGCTAAGATACTCATTTTAAGCTTTATGTAATATTTTAATGCAATATTTATCAGAATCTACAGTGAAGGCAAAAAGGTACATGCCTGAGGAGTTTATTTACTATTCTTTTTGCATATTCTCTTAGAAATATAATAAAGACAGGAATCATTTGTTCATTGTTTTCTTTTAATGGAAGAATTTTTATTATTATTTTATGAGAACTGTCAAGTATGCATATATATCTGTTATACAGAAAACCTATTACAGCTACATTCCTAATATGCAGGCCCAGACCATGGGTAGTGAAACAAGAAATAGTGAAAATATTATTCCTCCTATTGCTTCTCAAACCCATAGTCTTTCACAGAGATCCTAGGGATTCTGATTTCTAGTGCACATTAACTCTTTCCTGTTTCTTGATCTGAGTTTCAATCTGTGTGAACAAGCAAACAAATGTTCTGTGGTCTTCTTTCTGCTAGAAATACATGCTGAAGTCCCGGAAGATGATCCTCCTCTCTACATTTAAAGCCCTAGAAGAGACTCCAAAGACTTCCAATGTTCTTGGGGCAGTGAGGTTGACTGACTAACTATAGGGGCTATAACATTTAATACTGTAACAAGGAACTTAAAGGGATGCATTTTGTGAGGTGTCAAGTGATTTTAACTCTACCTAAACTCAGTGGGAACAGAAGGGAATCAGCACATATTTGGATTATGTCCTGAGATAAACTCTTCTGTGCTTCAGTTTCTCGTGTAAGTAGAAAGCCTGTAAATAAAATGCAATGAAGTGAATTTAATCTAATAATAACCACGCATAGCAATCAGAAATGTTCCATAGTAAAAGCAATGAGATTCTCATGGAAATGGATTGAGAAACGCATCTCATTTGAGTTATCCATACAGCCTTCATTAACAAAGCGGCAAGCACAGCACAAATACCACAAACAGCTGAATGAGGTACAGATGCCCTTTCCTAATTCTGTGAACCTATTTCAACCTCCCACATTGTTTGAAAAAAAACATTTGTACATCAACACAGTAGCAATTCAGCATTATGCCTTCAGAAAAAACAATAAATTGAGTAGTGCAGTTTACCAGTAAAAGAACGTCCATTTTGTGTCCAGTGAAACTTTCCTTATATTGTTACTGAAACTTCTTTGGTAAAATTTTACATCCATTGTCATCTCTGTGTACACAATGACTTTCATCTAACCACGTAAAATTATGTTTCTCCAGTGAGTAGTTTTGGAAGCCTTTACTTCATTGAGATGTTTGGTTTATTGTGCTTTGTTTTCTTTCTTCTTTTCTTTTTAGTTTCCAGGAATTATTCTACATTGTGGGTGAAGATACCTGCTGCTTTTCTTGAAATTAAAATAACTTTGTTAGATAGTGCATGAAATCTCTATTCAAGCCTTTTTTTCCATAATTATTCTCAGTCTCTAACAAAAGAGTGTTTGACCTATGGCCTGGGTGCTGTACACAGCTCCCAGGATAATTTGTTTCATTCTGTTTGTGGTATTTTTTGCTCTTCTCAGCTCATATTTTTGGGTCCTGTGTTCAACATTATAGCTGGTACACGTTTGGTCACAGGTTGACAGTGGATGTGGCAACCCCAGTACTGGTCACATTCTTTCTCATGAACTTCTGTGATATTTGCTATTCTGCTTCAGGAACTTAATCCAATTCAGGCAAGGAACAGGAAAAGCTAATATGTGGATAAGTCAGATATATAGTGTAGAAACTGAATGTGTAGTCTTGTGGTAGAATGGGAGAGTACTCAGAGTCTATTGCTCACGGAAATGGATATGCGGCAGGTGCGACCACAGATCCTGTTTCAATTTCTGTAGTCTGTTTATAAAGAAGAAGGTCCACTTTTGTTGAACTATTCCTCACTCAGGAAAACAGTATGATAGCATCCTGCTTCTCTGTGGTTCTTTCCGGCTTTCACTTTTTTGAGGCCTCACAACATTTAGCTCTTCTCTGAAGCTGTATCATTGTCTGATCTTTCACTTGCAGTCTGCTTGTTTTATTATTTCCTGAAAAAAAGAAAGCCTGAAAAAAGAAAACAAATGTTCAGAAACAGAATATGAGATGCTACAGAGATTTTTTTCTTGGTCTTACATTGCATTACTTCAAGTCATTCCGTGGTTATTTTTTGGTCTCAGTTATGATTTCTGAATTCTTGCGATAATCACATCTTCCTTTCTAGACATATTCTAATCCATGTTGTTGTTAAAGTTGTTTCACTTTTGCTTTCTGAACTATCTCTTAGAGCCTGTCATTTTCACTGCCTTTTCTTCAATAATTCTACAATTAAAATGTGTTCTTAAAATTGTACTGGCTCCATCATGGTATATTTTTTATCATGCAGTCATTATCTGCTCTTCATAGCTTCCTTTTTCTTTATTGCATTTTTCACTGCACTTTGTTGTAATCGATCAGTACTGCTGTCTTTCCCCATCCTATTCCATCACTTTAAGCCATTTTTCCTTCTTTCTCACAAGCCAACTGTATAAAACATTATTTGTCTTGTCTATCTGTTACCAAAAACGCATTTCCAGTCTTTCACTGGAAAATATTCCATGTGTCAGGGTATTTCTTCTGTAATCTTTCTCTTTTCTCACTCATAAAAGCCTCGCTACAAAGATCCAAGGACTATATGAGGGAAACTTTATGTGAATAACGTCAGACATTCTTGGATTTCACATTCTTGTAAACTGAAGATGACTTTAAAATTTTCAGAATAATTAGTTCATTTAATTTTAGTTCTTGCAAGGACAAAAAATGTCCCATGTATCTCTGTATGGCTGGCATGTTTTGGTTCTCTGAAATAAATTATTCTTCACACAATGAAAAGACAGGGCAAGGCAAGGACGCAAAAAAACCCCTCCAATTGCTCAACACCAAACAACCAATGCCCAACCCGTCCCCCAGCAATGGCAGCCCTGCCAATCTCCCTCTCTCCCCACCCCCCAGTTTTATTGCTGAGCACAATGTCATATGGGATGGAATATTCCTTTGGTCAGTTGGGATCAGCTGTCCCAGCTGTGTCCCTTCCCAGCTTCTTGTGCTCCCCCAGCCTACTCGCTATCGGGGCAGAGTTAGAAAGGAAAGGCTCTGATGTTGCGTAAGAACTGCTCAGCAATAACTGAAGCATGGGTGTGTTATCAACACTGTTTTCATCACAAATCCAAAACACAGCAGCGTACAAGCTACCATGAAGAAATGTATCTTTATCCCAGTGAGAAACAGTACAAAATGTTTGTAATTCCATTATAATCTCTAGAATTTTTTTTGGCTCATGACAATCAAGCAGGTTTGTTTCAGGGCTGAGACAAGAATATAGATTTATGTATAATTATGTATAATATGAGACATAAGTGTGTTTTCTATCACATTATTGTGATTTAACCTGGCAGTCGGCTAAACACCACACAGCCATTTGCTCACTCCCCTCCCCCACCCCCACAGTGGTATGGCTAAGATATGTGTTTTGAGATAAAGACAGTTTAATAGGACATAAGAGGAAGGGGAAATGGGTTAGATGAATGGACAGTGGGGTGGATAGAAAACTGGTTGAAGGACAGAGCTCAGAGGGTAGTGATTAGGGGCACAGAGTCTAGTGGGAGGTCAGTGATGAGTAGTGTTCCCCAGGGGTCAGTTCTTGGTCCAGTCCTCTTCAATATATTCATCAATGACCTGGATGAGGGGAGAGAGTGTACCCTCAGAAAGTTTGCTGATGACAAAAAGCTGGGAGGGGTGGCTGACACATCAGAAGACTGTGCTGCTGTACAGAGAGACCTGAACAGGCTGGAGAGTTGGGTGGAGAGAAACCTTATGAAATTCAATAAGGGCAAGTGTAGGGTGCTGCACCTGGAGAGGAATGACCCCATGCACCAGTACAGGTTGGGGGCTGACCTGCTGGAGAGCAGCTCAGTGGAAAGAGACCTGGGAGTCCTGGTGGACAACAGGATGACCATGAGCCAGCAATGTGCCCTTGTGGCCAAAAAGCCCAATGGCATCCTGGGGTGCATTAAGAAGAGCGTGGCTAGCAGGTTGAGGGAGGTTGTCCTGCCCCTCTACTCTGTCCTGGTGAGGCTGCATGTGGAGTACTGTGTCCAGTTCTGGGCTCCCTGGTTCAAGAAGGACAGGGAACTGTTGGAGAGGGTACAGCAAAGGGCTACGAAGATGATTAGGGGATTGGAACACCTCTCTTATGAAGAAAGGCTGAGGAACTTTGGTCTTTTTAGTCTGGAAAAAAAGACGACTGAGGGGGGACCTTATCAACACTTAGGGTGGGTGTCAGGAGGATGGGGCCAGGCTCTTTTCAGTGGTGCCCGACAACAGGACAAAAGGTAATGGGCACAAACTTGAGCATAGGGTAAGTTCCACCTAAACATGAGGAGGAACTTCTTTACTTTGAGGGTGGCAGAGCACTGGCACAGGCTGCCCAGAGAGGTGGTGGAGTCTCCATCTCTGGAGACATTCAAAACCTGTCTGGCCGTGTTCCTGTGCAACCTGCTGTAGGTGACCCTGCTCTGGCAGGGGGGTTGGACTAGATGATCTCCAGAGGTCCCTTCCAACCCTACCATTCTGTGATTCTGTGAAATAATAATAACCATAATAACAGAATATACAAAACCAGTGATGCACAATCCAATTGCTCACCATCCACTGACAGATGCCCAGCCAGTTCCTGAGCAGCAGCTTCTAGCCATCTTTACCCCTAGCTTATATACTGACATGATGTCATAGGGTATAGAATATCCTTTTGGCCAGTTTGGATCAACTGTCCTGGCTGTGTCCCCTCACATCTTCTTGCGACCCTCCCCAGCCTCCTCGCTGTCAGGGCAGTATGAGAAGCTGAAAAGTCCTTGACTTAGTGCAAACACTGCTTAACAACAACTAAAACATCAGTGTGTTATCAACATTATTCTCATCCTAAATCCAAAACTCATCACTATACCAGCTACTAGGGAGAAAATTAACTCTATTACAGTTGAAATCAGGACACGCTCAGAGAAAAAGAAAAAAATTAACTTCTAATTTCAGTGCATAGATGAAAAGAAGATACAAACTAAGAAGCTGTTACACCTGGAGTTGAATGGAAAATTCCATATAAACACAGCTCCAAGTTTGCAAAATAACTGAGCAACGGATTGTGATCTGGAAACTGACAGGCACATTGGAAATGATTAAGAAAAGAAGCAGAACTCCTGTAATGGATACTTGAAAACACCCTTGCTATCTTCAGCCTTTGTGTCTCTCAGGGTGTTGTCAGGGCCTGTGGGATCTCTGGAAGGCACTGATCACTGGGCAATTTTGGCAGGTAGGAAAGGGGAAGCCTCCCTCAGACTCTTCCATCTGCATTGCCTGAGCAAGCTGCGGTCTTGCTATATCAGAAGCTATGTACTCAGAGAATGTTTCCAGAAAGCAAGCAAGGGTCTTGTAAATATACAGGAGAATTCACAAGTCAAATGGAATACATAATTGCACTTTCCAGTTTTGATATTATTTGAATAATATTCTAGAATCATACTGTAGTACAGCAGAAAGTTGGCAAGTCTTAAACAATAGGAAAGCATACCGTGGGATGGAGGAACTTTTTTTTTTTCCCTGAGGAAGAGTGAGTGTGTGGTTTTCTGCAGTTTGACGTAGCTGATTTACAAAAGATGAGATGACGTGGAAGAAAGCATAAGGCTTTCCTCCTGCATGACTCTGCAGGCAGACAGAGGGAAGATATGGAAGATACAGGTTTTCTGAGATGTTGGTCAGCTCTAGCCCCGGTACCACTTGCAGCTGCTCTGAATGGCACTGCTATTGTGTGTCTTTGACTCTATAAAACATGGATACTTTTTCTGCGTGTCACTGCCTAGATTTGTGCAGCCACCAATATAGGGGAAGGAAAGCAAGAGGCAGAGCTTGACATGGTGCAGCTATGCCTACCCAGAGTTACTCTTTCCTTGAGAATTATTTAAAGACAGTATAGCTATAAATAATGTAAACTCAATTGATCACTTGAAAATATGGTCCACTGATGTATTTAATGTTATAAAGATTGTTAATCTTACCATATAGCAAAAGAATACAGTATATCCAATAAAAAACATCACTTACTTAGATAATATTTAAGTATGTGTAGTTGTAAGTGTACTTACTATCATAAGGACAGTCTAATTGTAGCCCATTTGTATTATTTGGAATTATTTTTTCACCTGCAATTTTTAATGTGCAGACTGCTGCAAACATTATTGGTCTAGTTGTCCTCATATTTGCTATAATACCAAGCAATAAGTTAAAAAACAGCCTGAGTATCACTGTGTTGCTTTACAACCGAAAACTGACCCAAAATTAAACAGTCATCCTAAGCAGAGATATTTATTCTGGGAATTATTCACATGTGGTTTTTTTTTTTTCCCTTTTTATTATGACAGTTTAGGGATGATGGGCCTGGCTACAAAAATGTTGAGAAATATATGCTCAATTTTTAGGAGTATGGTATGTCCATGGGGCCAGCTAAGATGCTTGATAGGAGTTTTTATTTCCATCTTGGAAGAACATAGGATTATTAATTTTTAATCTCCGTGCTAAAATTTTGTAAGAAATGCACATTAAATTGTAATCTTTATAACAAGCATTCTGAAGAATCTACAAAACTGGATTGTGATGCAGTATAATTGAGATTCCATGGTTAGTCTCCCAGCTTTGGAAAGAGAAAATAAAACAAGCACATGTGGTATGATAAGACTGAGTGAATAGCATGCAAAGATTCAGAAAAAATGCTGAAGAAAAAAATGATCCAAGAAGCTAACTGCAAAATAGATTAATATGCAACATGAACAAGATAGATTTACAAACAGATCAAGTCAATCCAAAATAATACATTTTCCTGATATATTTGTTTTCCAGAAAAAAAAAATTAGATACTTTTGGTAGAATGGAATGGAATGGAATGGAATGGAACAGAACAGAACAGAACAGAACAGAACAGAATACAATACAATACAATACAATACAATACAATACAATATTTCAGTTGGAAGGGACCTACAATGATCATCTAGTCCAACTGCCTGAAAAAATTCAGGGGTGATCAAAAATTAAGGCATGTTATTAAGAGCATTGTCCAAATATCTCTTAAAAATGGACAGGCTTGGGGCATCGAATACCTCTCTAGGAAGGCTATTCCAGTGTTTAACCACCCTCTTGTTAAATAAGTGTTTACTAATGTCAAGTCTGAACCTCCCTTGATGCAGCTTTGACATAAAAAAAAAAAAAAAATGGACATTTTTAATGAAGCTGAAGAGGATGGTGCTTAGTGTAAAAGTCAGATGGTGAAGAACTTGACCAAAGGGAGACTCAACACTAATGAAAGAAAAATTCTTGGGCTGGAGGAACAGGAGAGAAGTAGTTATTTAAGCATTAATTTGATGCTGCACTTATACTGATTTTTTTTTATTGATTGGGAACAAAAAGGAATAGTGAGTTAATGAGATGTCCTGATGACACAAAGACACTATTACCACTGAGTGAGACTGAAATGACTAGTGTAATAAAGTTCATGAAAGGTCATTGTTTACATTTTGTCTACCTATTATATAGATAATCCAAAGTTTATTCATCCTTTCCCTGTCTAGAATCCAGAACTTGTTTTGTTTATATATATATTTACTATTATATGACTGGGCTATCACAGAAGTGGATGAAAAGGAATATAAAGAAGTGCAAGTAGTAACAGTACAAATTTTTCACACCCAGGATGATGATCAGACTAAACAGAGGAAAAGAAGATAGGTATATTTGCCAGTTACGTTGTCAATTTGAACCACCAATATGGACATGAAATAAGTAATTGAGATTCTGGAGTGCAACAGGCAAGGTATTTTCATCTAATTTTAATGGCATTTTACAAAGCCTAGGATATTTTTTATGCATAAGAATTTGTTCAAAGGTTGTCATCATGAAGCCATTCCACAGTACATTTACAGAAGGGCTATTGCAGTGAACAAAAGAGGGAAGAATAACTTACTGAATAGAACAATAGAGCTTGGCAAACCATAGACTGGGAGAATGTATGACTACTCTCTGAAAGTATATCACAAAAGTCAATATCAGATGAAAGTTAGAAAAAAGATGTGAGCCCAAATGACAAAGCTAAAGGGCAAACTTTAGCAAAAGAAAAAGAGAGTTTAAAATGGATGCAATTTAATTTAGATTGAAAATAAGCAGATTTCTAACCATTGAAAGACTGAAATAGTAGAATATATTACAATAAGAATATTAGGAACAAAGTCAATAAATATTTTTTGAAGATGGAAATATTAAAGTTAAGAAAGTTATATAATCACCTGCACTGGAAAGTCATTTGACTAGATGGCTCAGGATATTCCTTTTTCTTCTATGTTTTACTCGTATTTCTGAGCTTTTCATATCCCTCCTGTGTCCTCCTGTGCTATATCAAGGACTGTAACCAGTCAGGTACCACCCATAGGGCCCATCATGTCTTGTAGTTACATAAACCACACTTCTAAACCATTAAAAAGCTACAAGGTCACATTAGATGTGGAATCTGTCTACAATCACCAAGGTCTTCTACCTGTTTACCTTTTGAAATGTCAGAGCACTTTACTGTGTACTTCCCTAAGAAAAAAAAAAATCGTTACAGATATTAAATAAATAAATAAATAAATGTGAAGAGTTGCGTAAAATCTACCTGAGGTGGATTTATTTTGTAGCATACTTGTGTAAATAAATACATGTACTGGTTTAATTTTACTCCTTTTTTTTCTCTTTTTATACTTCTATTCCTCCTAACAGCTAGTGTAAACCTCAAAAAAACCCTTTTAACCATGTTTACATCTTGGTTAAGGAAAACAGGAAAAAAGCAAGCGTAAATAATTTCTTCATGGAAAAGAGACTGATTTGTCTCTGTAATTTGTATGGACAGAATTTATGCAAATATATTTGATGTCAAAAACAAAGTTTGAATTTTGATTCACAGTGCTGTTTAAGAAGTTTAGTTCTGTGTATACCAATAACTTAAAATAACCACTCAAAATGATCATGTTTTAAAAAAAACTAGAATTTGATTCATAGAAACTTGTAACTGAATTTTTGCAGCAGTGAAAAGAATAAACAAGAGCCCAATGCAATATGCAGTAGTTCTGAAAGGAAGGGAATTATTATTACCCCTCTTTTAAAGATGAGATCGGGCATGGAGAAGTGGCATGATTTGCAAGAAGTCACACTACAGTCTGGTGGAGATGCAACCTTGGGTTTCTGACTGCTGTTAATACAAGTAAAAATTACACTGATAATGCAAGCGTATTTAGAGTATGCAGAAAGTTCATCGCTCAGTCAAGCATTGCTGGAAATCACTGCTAGTGGGTTTGCAAGCTAATATTTAGAACCATTGTCAGAAGCATTAGTTTTTCACTTTGCAGCATAAAGAGATGGAGTGCCATTGTTCTTTTCACATTTGATCTTTAACAGATGACAGATCTTAGAATGAAGGAAAAAGAGATAGAAATTAATAATAATATTTTAAATAAAAGCCGTGAGATGAATGTGATTAACCTGATTTAACATGTAAGGACTGAAAATTAATTCTGAAAGTCAAACACTTTGAACCGTTCCTTTGATGTTTTATAGCAAAAATTTTGTCAGTTTTGTAAGTTTAGTAAGCATTCACCTATCTTCAAACAGGTGGCTGTTGTCAAAAACTGGTCTCTGTTTATTTCCTGTTTATTTCTTATATGATTGTTTCTAAATACTGTACTGAACTAAGATCTAAGTAGAGGAAGACTAGTTACTGATCTGATTGTGAAGGAATGAAAATAAAACAGGATTTACCCAGTAAACAATTTGTTGTAAATTATTTGCTTAGCTATTCAACTTCTTCTAAGTGATGTGTGGTCATTCAAACACATATATGAATTCCTGAGGGGTGTGTGTGAAGCTTCGAATTTTTAAACATGAGATCAACTACAAATATCCACACTTCTTAATAGTTCACAATGTAATTGTGGGATTAATTAATTTTGTAGTCAGTGTCGAGCCATTTGATAGTGAGAAAGAAAATTTGGAAGGCCGGAGCCCTAAAAATAGTCTTCCATATTATAAACCCAAATGCTTGGATCCTCTGAAGTTTAAAAACATTTTGCAAGCCATGCATTATGTTGCTTAAAACCATTGCAAGATTAAGTAGTAAATCTTTTTTTTTTTTTTCAGATATCCTATCTTCCATGTGAATATTCTTCTTTTGAATTTCTGTTGATGTTCAAATTTTAAAACAAATGCCTGAGATACATCTTCATAATTCACTAGTCTTAGATTTCAAAAAGATTCAAAAGATAGGTGGTAATATATTACCCAGCTATGTAGCATTTCAGTGAAGCCATTGTAATGTAAATTTGACCTCAGATTTATCTTGAATCCACATAATGAAAGCTAGAACTTCTGTGCAAGAGAATAATGAAAAGTAAAGAAAGCGAATATAATCCAGATACAGTTCATAATGTAATTGTACCAAGGCAAGTGTCTTCCCATGATGTGGTTCTAAAACTTCAAATCAAGTGAAGGTCATCTTTAAGCTCTAGACATTCCCTAAAAACATTACAACCTCTATGGATGATTTAGTGAAACACATGTAATTCAGCGATTTCTTCTTTTATTCAATCATATTTTTAGTTTTAGCTAAATGCTACATGAAATATTCCCTAGCAACATTTTTATTAGCCTTATTTGACTTCTAGTTTCTTAATGACCTTGAAGACTACAAAAAAAATAAATATTCAGGAAGTAACTCTGTAAAATCAATTTGTATTATGTTTATATATTCCCCTTTCCATCATTGTACTTTAAAATTAAAAAAAAAGAGAAAATATGCTATTCATACTCTTTTCATACATTCCTGTCCTCTGTGCTTATGTGTGTGTACAGTGTGTGTGTTTTATTAAAAGATTAGATAATTTGCTTTATGATAAGAAAACATAGATCCTCATATAAATGCAAGACATATTAATGTAATCTATAGACATATGTAAAAAAAATTACATTGTAGTGCTTTCTAAACTAAATTGGGTAACAGTTATTATATTTCTTGCTATTTATTACTACTACTACTACTACTACTACTACTACTACTACTACTACTACTACTACTACTATTGCTTTCCAGTACAAAAGATACCCTTCACAGAATGATGACATTGTGTGAAACTTATTCAGGTGGTAACTTGCACAGGTCACATTGAGTTATAAGTGGAATCCTACTTATTTCATGAATAAACACAAATAGATGAGCAAGTTTGCATTATGGGTTAACCACAGAGAAGTTTGAAATATGAGGCGATTGCTTGAAATGTAAAGCATAATTTACAAAGAGATGTCACTTACATTGTTTTATTGGAGAAATGCAGCTACAGTCTGTCCTATCACCCGATAGGAGTACACAACAGAAAGTTTAGTATTGAAGAAAGGCAGCTTAAGAGCAGGTAACATTGGATTATTTGGTAATAACAAAACATTTCCAATGTGCTTTGAAGCATAGCTATACCAGTTTGAGTACAAAAAAAAATAAAAATGTATAGGGGCAGTAGTAATGCACAGAGATGAAGAATTTCAGTCCATAAAATTT
Source organism: Larus michahellis (assembly GCF_964199755.1). Classification (NCBI taxonomy): domain Eukaryota; kingdom Metazoa; phylum Chordata; class Aves; order Charadriiformes; family Laridae; genus Larus; species Larus michahellis. Next base: position 183,344,291 of record NC_133896.1, on the reverse strand, counting down.
TATCTGATAATCGATATATAATTATGGAAAAAAATCAAGAATTTTGTGGTCAGCTTAATTAGAAAACTTTGATCACAGAATTTTATTTTTTTTTAATTCTGTTGCTCTGGAATTTTAAAAAAAATATATTTCCTTTAAAATATATTGATTTTTAGCTTTTTGAAAAGAAATGAACAATAAATAATTTAATTTCTGAAAGGTCTACTCAGATACTTGGAACGATAATTGGCAGAACTTGATTCTTTTAGTTCATTTTAACTTCACCTGAAACAAAAAATATTTCAGACCAAAAAGCTACCAAATAAACTCTCTTCTGTCAACTTCACACAGAATTCTGCATCAGTGCTCAGTTCCAATAATGGTGTATTAGTAATTTCACTAGCTGTTGCTAAATGGCCTGAGGATTGAAATGACGAATGTGAAAAGTCCTAGCAGAGTTCATTTTTTAATTATGGAAATTGCCTGTTCCAGAAAGTGTGTTTTCTTTTTCCACTTTACATACATTATGCAGCAGTGGGAATGTTCCTAATTTGGCACGGGTGCTCTCTGAGATATGTGTACTCTTGCTATACCAATTGCCACCTGAGAAAGGCTGTTATTAGGGTTTATAGAAGCCTTTTTGTAACAGACTGACATTTGATATTGATTGTCTTGTGTGTCTTTGTTGATGGAAAGGAGGCCAAACTTGTTTTTAAACAAGACAGCTGTCCCAAAAGAGGCAAGAAAATGTAAGTGCCTAAACCCTTGAAAAGAATGTGTGACCTGTGCAGACGTATTGTTCAAAAAACTATGGATATTTGCCTTGTGAAACATTTCAGCTTTTTTAGACTAAAACAAGGTTAGCATGTATCTGAGATTTTATATAAATTTGGAAAAGTATAAATCCATATGCTTTCTAAGAAGAGACACTTTATTACAGCAAAGAAAAATGTGTTGATCTACACTGTAGTGATTAGACCATTTGTCAAATACTGTTACTGTTTGCGATAGCATTTACAGGTCACACTCACAAGTTCTCAGCTCCCATTGGAAACAGGCCTGCGAAATGGAATGTATCCCCCCGAGTTCAGGAGATTGATTGAAATGATTAATTTTGCCAAATTCTTTTAAAATTTTCTAATTCCCCTCTCTTTGCTGCACCTTTCAAAATACAGTATTATTGCTAAACTGAAAAAAAAAAGAATAGAATAGAATAGAATAGAATAGAATAGAATAGAATAGAATAGAATAGAATAATGGTGTAATGCATCTGCTTTCGCAGAAGCTTCTTTATAAAATTGATGTCTTCTTTAAAATATGCATGTCTCTAGAAGGGTCTTACTGCTTTTCTGTGTCAGATCCAGATTGCAGAATGGTGCATCATGGAGAGCTTAATTATTTCCCAGCTGCCCTTTTTCACAGTTCTTCTTATTACATGTTATTGAAAAAGCCCAAAACTCATATTTCTGTATATTAGGATAAAATTATTTGGATCAAAAATGTATCTTCTGTTATTGCTGAAACAGCTCATATCTACAGGGAATGGTAATCCTATATATTATATACCATTCATTCCAAGCTATTCCATGTGCAATCCCCACTGCCTGTCTCATGTGTATTACTTCTTGAACATTAATTCCAGTAAACAAGGTATCTGCTCAGTATGTACTTCATGTGTTTTTCAGGGCAACATGAAGTTTGCTCATACTCTTTCTCTCTTTCGCTAGCTTTGCTCTTTGAGTCAGGAGAAAGATGAGTGCGTGTGCCAGAAGCAGGGACCACTTACCTAAAATACTAAATTAGCTGCATCACACCCACCTTGAACCTCTGTATCTACTTTCAGCAGAAGGAATTAGAAAGCCAGGGTGATGAATCTTGGTGCTTAACTTCTGGCACTGCAGTATCAAGTGTCACAAAATCTGAAATTCATTGTTGGATTTAGACCATGACCTTTAGAAAATCAAGTGTTCTTACAGTCCCTGCTGCTGAGTGCATGAGTGTAAGCTCACTGATGAAAATGTGGTTGCCTGTAGTTCAGGGTAAAACTTGACCTCTTAGTTTTAAAGTGACAAGCCTGATGCTCAGTTCCAAAATGCTCCTGTGAGACTGCTGGATTGATTATCTTGTTAGCTTTAACAACAGGCAAATAGACTGCTTCAGAAATCAAAAATATCTTTTTGTCTGATGTACAAGAGTAAGAAATTGTGTAAGCAGATATCTTATAAGCAAAGGGTAAAATTAGTTCATAGATACCCATCTGAGAAATGTGATTTATACCAAAGCAAACCAAAACAGACCAAAACAAAGTGTTCCATTAACATACAAAATACCTCGCCAGGATTGAAAATTCACCATTATATGATGAAAGTAATGAAGATACTTGAAGCAATATAGGACATGACAAAATCAAAAATACAGAAGCATTAAAAACTATTTTGAAGCTTGCTTTCCTGTTTATTGTTATTCTTCCAAAAAAAATTGAGGTAAATATGCTCCAGATATTTAGTACCTTGTTTCCATGTTGCCTTAGTTTGATGATTGAATCTGTAACAACTTTTGACTTCGGAAAATTGCCCAGCATGTTTGCTAATTATGAGTAGTATAAACACTAACATTTATCGTTTTAGACAAGAGACAGTGCATGAGCATACAAAACCTGTAAGGCACTGAGGCTTTGAAGACTGAGAATAATCAGTATATACTTAATTTCTGAGGGATTCTTCTTATCTAGCTGTAGACATTGCAATGTGGGCTTCTCTGATAGATACTCTATTCTTTATTTTTATTTTTATACAGTTAGATGTAATTTTGATTTTTTTTTTAAGTTCAATTGAATTAATGCATTTTAGATGTCTGCTTTAAAACGATACATTTTATGCTCTAGAGGTTCCTATTTTCCCCCAATAGCTGTAGAAGTAGCCTGAGGTATTAGCTCAGATGTCAAAATCTATGTATGATCTATGAATCCCTAACAACATTTATTTTAGGTAAGCAAACTTATTTAAGGAAATCTTTGTTTCCCATTCCCTTTCTTCCTTCTCTCTCTTTTTACCCAAGGAAGACGCTGATAAAATGAATATTGTTAAAGTTTATTACACACCTGGCAATGATACCACTTCGGATAGTGCTATGAGATTTCCAGATATCTGAAAGACCAGTGCCCAGAAATCCTAGACAATTAGGTATTGCATGTGCATTCCTTTATGATATTTACAAACAAAGCTTAATTCTATATTATATTTACAAACTCTGATGAATCCTAGCCAAATACTGACATGGTAATCATTCCATGTGTTCACAGTGAAATCAATGCATCTGGGTCATGCTAAAACTATTGTCTTTGCACAGATGCATTGTCCATGCACAGTAGGTGCTTCTGAAGTATCAGGCTTCTACAGCTTTTGCAAAGGTGTAATATCATCAGTTTGGATTTCATGAAACAGTTCTGTGGGACTTAGTCCTTCATGGACAAAAGTCAATGGCTTTTCTTTGTCTTTTGAAATTATGTTTTATTATGCGCTTTAGTCCAAATGTTAAGACACCCACACGTATACACTTTTGTTCCAAGCTTTTCCCAGTATGAGTCAGAATTTGACGATGACAAAGATAAGAACCAGTCTGCAAGGAAAAAAAAAAAAAATCGTTGCAGCAAGCAGAATTTATGCTTTAATCAGCATCTCCTTCATCTGCTGTGATTCACGCGTTTCGTTTCTGCTAAGTGCAAAGCAGTTTCACTGGAAAAGAAAATGACTGTTTTTCACTAGCTGAAAAACAAGTGGGGAAGCATTGCTGAAAAGTGTCCCTCCCTTTCCCAGCTATTTCATGGTACCAGAGAAACAAAACAAAATAAAAGAAAAGAGTAAAAGAAACACTTATAAACTTCCCATCTTTCCTTTAGATAGCAACAATTCTGTGTAGCCGTAGCTCTGCTCCATGGATGATTCCCTGTAAATTGCACTGCTGTGCTATCTTAAAACGTGCTCAAGGGAGTTAATAAGAAACAAAGTCTTTTGTTTGACATATGAGTTAAAGCGAGAGCGGAAACGCAGATAATGTGTTTTTTCCACATATTCAGTTAGTTTAAAGATTAATATGATATCAAATGAGACAAGGTATGTTTGTTTATGTGAGGTTTGGGTTTTTTTCAGGATCTGCATAAAAACAGAGCTTGCAATTAGTACAAATTCACCAAGTCTGAACAAAGTATTTGAGAATAAGAAAACATTAAGACCATTTCTTAATAATGATGACATTATTAAAAAATATAAAACAAGGTTAGAAGTGTTCTGACTTTCTGTTTTCTACTCCTTGCCCACAGGTAAAATGTTTTCTATAACGAGTAATGCCCTATTAGCACCAATCCACTCCATCCATCTTCGTTTAGCAGATCTGGGTTCATTGTAGAAAAAGGTAAGTTGAATATACAAGGAATGAACAAGTATAATCTATGTGAGAAACCATACCTTTTTTTTTTTTTTTTTTAACAACCTGAAATCTGCTTTGAAAAAAACTCAACTAGAAATTATGGGTTTTTTTTAGATTGACGAGGGAAGATTGGCAGTATGACGGATTAGTATGTAGAAGATAATGAGGCTTTCTGCAATGCTATTTTAAGTGATAAAGTCCTGGCTTATTAACCCAGAATCGTAGGTGGGCTCGCTCTTGCCTTTAGAGTGTTGCAGTTGAGGGGGGAGGGAGGAGGAGTCAGTGAAGCTTAATAGGTATAAATCCAAAAAGATGACAAGATAGTAAAATAATGATAGTATCTAACTGCTACGGTTAATAATAATGACACTAATAATAACCCATACATCTCTTAAAGTGAAAAAAAGCTGTAAGTGGCACAAAGCTTTTCTTTGTAATTGTCAGCTAAGTAGGTTAAGACAGGTATTGAGCCAGGCCTTGTTTGATCTTTCATAATTTCCATCCAAACAGAGAATTATACATCCAGGAGAACTATATAGGAACTAGGGTTAAGATTTAAAGACAATTTTGAAGTCAGATTACAGATGAATAAAGCCTTTGTTTCTCAAATCTAACTGTGGAATAGTAGTCTTTCCTACAACAATAGTCGCCAGGAGAATTCCTTGTTAATAGGAAAAATATTACTGAATGGTAGGAAACAATCAATATTTTACTGAAGTGGGCCAAAGCTGAGTTATTTTCCAGCTGGAATATACTGAGTTCAAGGAAATACAAAAGAGATAGAATATCTAAATGCTGCTACCCTTCCTTTACATGAGGTATTCCTTCAAAGGTAGATTTCAGAGTATGTTATATCTAATGGGACGGCCAAAACCACTTTTTCCAAATACTGGATTTCATTTTTTATGTATATTTTCATCCTTAGGAGCATGGAAGGCACCCTACTCTGGCACTGATCTAACGCTAAGCTGTTTGAGGCATTCAGTAATACTGATGCATCAGAGGAGGGTAACATTCCCTGCTATATCCAAGAAAAGGTATTGGTTGCAGACAGGGGGTATTAATATATAGGAAGTAAAGGGAAAAAGTGGTTAAGTTCTCTTCAGACAGTTGGTTTAAACCCTGAGGCAGGACGCCTGATATTAACACTGGCAAAATGAAAATCAGCCCAAAGAAATTTTGATAAGCACCTAAAAGTCCACCTGTCTCACTTGTATTTTATCTCAATGGTAGCACTTCAAACAAATCATTTGGAAATGCTAGCACCTTTTCAGTTTTTCTGAACAACAGCATTTATGTGAAGGTCAAAAATAGAATTTTAAACTATCTTAAGTGCAAGTATTACCAAAGTACAGAAATAACAAGAAACTTCTCTCCATTTACTTCTGTGTTATCTTAATTCACAGGGGTACAGGAAAAAACCTATACCACAGTTTTCGCTCCAATTTACTTTTAATCAAGAACCAGGGAAAGGAAAGGTAAGCTATGATTTCCCCTTTTTTCTGAACATAGATGGTACATTTTGTGACACAGTGATCTGGAGAGGGTGGAAGAGACTTCAGGACTTAGCTCAGGGATGAAGGATTCTCTCAGTAGGTGGGCTGTAGGAGACATACAAAGCACTTCCTCAGAGGCATAGTATGTCAGGATGTGAAGCACTGTTGAGATTCAGTGCAGCCTTATGACCCATAGAATAATTTAGGAAAGGCATTGTAATCCTAATTGTCCTTCACAGCAGTTTGTTTTTGGTGGTCTCAAAGGTACCTTTGAGCTAATCAGCCCCTTAACTCTTCTGCTGCATCTGCTGGTTCATTCATGCCTGTTAGACGTGCAGCACTGAATCTAACGTTTATGCTTACAAGGTCAACAGAATTGTTCTCGTGCAACCAGCTCATTAAACACTTGCAAAATCTACTTCAGAATATAATTCAAGTTACTTTCACTAAATACAAAAGACAGGGCGGGGGGGGGTGGTGGCACATAACAAGATGGGAAAGATAGTGTTATAAAAAATAATACTCTGCCATGCTGTGGGACAAAGCTGCTTACAAGCGCATCTGGCCATCAGCTGTGGGTGGCAGCCTCTGAAAATGTAGAGGCCAAATTAAGAATAAGGGTAGAGTTATAGATATTCGTTACTAGTTAAGAAATATGTTGCAAATATTTTAAAATCTGATGCAGTTTCTTGAAGTCAGAAAAAGCAGCTTATGAATTTCTGTATGCTTATCTATGCTTATCTGACAACTCCTGAAATGCTTTCTTGTACCACAGAACACATATAAGTAGAGTTGTGAAACATATCTTCAGACTCTCTTCTTCTGTTTAAAATCTTTGTCATCCAAAATGTCCACTCTTAAGAATTCCAAAGTTATTAATTTTAGGAAGTTATGCACAGATAATTTTTTTAGGGAACTTGAAATAAATCCACTCACAATATAATTTCTATTTGATATTAATAAACTGGGGGGACAAAGCCCAGAGTTCTTCTAAAAGGATCAAATGGCCTTTGTTAGATTTTGAAGAGATTCCTAAATGGATTGAACTGAAGTAAATGTCTCCTTTCTGAGCCAACCTTTCAGTTGATTTGGCTTAATGAAGGAGATTAACTTAGTTCACTCACAAAGGTACTTGATCTTGGAACCTTTCTAAAGGACTATTCATTTTACATTCTGTAAGAAGTATATTTATAACTCAGTACTGTTTTAAGAATAATTCTTTGCTACTTGCAGACTCAGAACAGTTTACTAGCATTATCTAATTAAAAGCTTACAATTCTCTTGTGAGAGGTAAGCATTAGTATTCTAATTTTACAGATGCAGAAAGCGAGTACAAAAACCTTTGCTTCTGCCCAGGACCACTGATTCAGTCAAAGAATCAGAAGAATATTCAGAATTCTCTGGTTTCTGACCACAAGTTTTCTTCATTCTAGTAACAGATTTACTGATGGTAGGAGTTACTTTCATTTCATAGGATATTCATAAGAAGCTCATCACTAGTGTACACATTTCCTCACAGTTTTAAATTTCACTTTATTGTGCCTTCTTCATCTTCAATAGGGACAGAAAGATTAACTTTTTCTAACTAAACATGATGGAACAAAAGAAAATGAAGTACTCTGAATCATACATTATGAATAGTTCACTCAGTCTGCCACACTACTTATACTTCTCTGTGAGTTTTATACCTCACCACCTCCATGCCTGAAATTCTGCACAGAACAGAGGTCAGGAAAAAGAGAAAATACAATAAACAGGGAGCAACTACAGCATATACATCCTTGTAGGCTTTGCTATCAGCTTCACCTGAAAATAAAAGAAAGTGACAGATTGTGAGAAAATCAGTCCTGGCTCTGTTCAAAAACTTGCTAGAAAACCAAAAATACTAGGAAGCTGGAAAAATATTCTTTAACAGGCTTCCCAGTTCCATTTCACAGGCTGGATATTTCTGAGTAGCTTGAATAAGGCTCAAGTAAACATACAGTCTTTTGTATAGGTTAATAAAAAATGCATATAACCAAAAATCTGGTCTGACCAAAACTTGTTGAGGTATGAGCATCATTTGAGTTCACTCTAGAAGAAATATCCTATTCAAAGAAAGGGAAAGGAAAAAGCTAAAGCAAGCGTGTGTCCAGACCAGGAATTATCTTTTACCTGCAGATGGCATTGTTGATCTTTCACAGTTTTGCAGGTTGCCTGAGTGACCTGATATGAAAACGTGCACGCACACACACACACACACACACACACACAGAGGCAGCTGGGCAAAGGTATTAATACATAGATTAAAATAAAGATCTACAAAAACAGTGATAAAGGCTAGGAAAAAAAAACCCATGCACTGAATATCTGATTGGCATGTTAGTTAATTAAAATTAACAAGAAGGAAGATCTTAAGGTCATATTAGGGATTACTTTCTGTGACAACTTTTCCAGAGTATTTCACTGTGGGAGGAGGTTAACACCCAATTTATTCATAGTCAAATAATTGTATTTAATCTATTGATGACACAAGCTAATGAAGGACATGGTGACATGTCAAGGTGATGAACGGATAAATCAGGTAAATGCATGAGCCTCAAATTTAAAGGCATATAGGGTTTTTATGGCACTGTATAGCTGTTTAGTGAGTACAGCAGCAAATGTACAGTTTCCTCTAGCCCACTGGTAGTTTGGCTAGGTCTAGCCTTGATTATTCTGCTGTTACAGGTCTATGCTGAGAGAAATGTTGAACTGCATGAAAAAGTTTAAAACGTTATATTCCACTTCTAGCAGTAATGTGTTTCACTTAATCTTAAAAATCCTGACTGGATCCAGCTGTTCAGTATTTTACAGTTTGGTTCACTATTTTACACTACACAGGGTAGTTACAAACTGCTAACAAATCAGAACTGCAATTGGTATTCTGTATAGTTGTAAATGACTGCATATCAGGAGAAAAGATGTGCTATAAAGCATATCTCACGCTGAAAGCACCTGGTACGGGTTTTACTCAAATCTTCAAAGTTAGTAAATTGTGCTTTTTTTATAATACTCACAAATTTAAATATTAAGTGTTTTTCTTGTAGCAACTGTTGAAAGGGAAATTATTTATTTTGCTGTCTGACAGAAGGAATAAGTTCATGATGTGGATCTATTCTGATAAGTGCTGGTATCTTATGAGTGAGGGTTTCTTAATTTTCGATTTTTCATCCTGGAACAACTCCTATTGATTTCTAGAAGAAAGAGAAAATTTCATGACTAAAAAAGATTTTTGTGGTCATTGTTTCAAAAATTTGTATTATAGCCACATATATTGAGAAAGAGGTTCATCCTACACAGTGGAGATGTTTCAACAATGCCACTAATCAGATATAAGACTAAACCTGACAATAAATAGAATTTCATTAGACAGTACACTACATGAATACAATTTAGAAATAGTAAATTTTGCATTGATAATAATTGAATTTCAGGAGATAATTTTGCAGAAGAGCAATTTGAAGAGTAAACTTTTTAGAGGTATCATCCATTGAAAATCTTTGAAAGCCCCATTATTCTGGCAGCTGTTGGCATGTACTACAGAACTTGCTAGGTTTTACTCTCTAGGTAAAAAGAAGAAAATGGCAAGCTTACAGAGAAGAAAATCGACATGAATTAACTTATTAGTTAAAGATAACTTTTCTGATGATCCAGTCATTTTAATAGCTATATAGGCTCTGAAGACATAAACTAGTACTGTTGAAACTCCCTGCATTAGGTCTATTCCTGAGTATACAGACAGACTGCATACAGGTACCCTGAATCTTCAGAGAACTGTAGAGGTACCTGCAGGTCTCGGTACTTTCAACTGATTTCCTCCCTCCTCAGCAATAATTCTTTGTGAGAAGGGACTCAGGGCTGCTATGCTGGAAACGTCACTGGTACATAGGTTTTGTTTGTTGGGGAGGTCTCATAGAACCTTATTGATATAAATCACTGTAAAAATATAATGAAGAAACTCACCAAATTATCCAGGCTCTGCTAGCTCCCAGGTGATGAAACCCACTTGTTGGTCTATGCAGGCTGTCACTAGTGAAAAGGTGATTATATACAATTCGTCTTTAAGTGGTCTTTATTCTCTGTTTCGTATATGGCTATAGCACTAAAATCAGGCTAATGAAGTGAATCATGTTTCAGGTACATTTTGAGAGACTTTAGGCATTTAAATCAACACCCTTGTTGGCTCATAGGTGAAAACTTAGAGCACATGTTTCAATTGAAGAATGTTAAACTGAAGAATACTGGACTGGTAATCCCCATTGTACAATTTCTAGGAGATGGTATTGGGAGAAAAGTTTAAACATCCACATATACCTTGAGACAACACAGTCACTCTTGAAAGAATCTGGAAAGGCTTTAGTGGAACAACTTCACAGAATTTGAAGTGCATATTAAAAATGCAGTGCAGTACTATGTAAATTCACTTCTGAAGTGTAGTGACAAAAGGGAGAGAGCGAAGAAATTAGAGCAGTTCAGATCGTTTTATTTTTGTCACTTCAGTTAAAACAACAGCACATCTGCTGTGACTTTGGACGTGAAAAATGCTAAGTGCTGTATTGCTCAGCTGTGTGGGGAAGAAGTAGAGCTCTCATTTGAGAAGCAGATACTGTAATTTAAGAACATATGATGTCATTATCAAGGAAAGCAAGCAAAATACTGCATAGTACAGAGGCTGCTGCTGGAACAGAGCATGTATTGCTAGAATGTTATTCTAGACTGAAGGCCCATAAATGGGCAGATTTTCTTAATGTTTCTTCAGTGTAGATTTAGGTTCATAATCTGCTATTTTTGTAATCAAATAATATAAACATACAGATAGCTTTTCAATTCACCATCTGGGTTTAGTCTAATGATTGTGTAGCTCAGTGAGTGTGTCACCCTGTACTGCCAAGATGCATTGATGTCCACTGTATGTCTCATTTAAGAGACAAGTCCAAATAGCAAATTCCTCCTGTTCCACTTAGTGGTCTATGTCTTTAGTGTTAACAGGACCTTACATTGTCCTAAAAGACTGTGAGTGATAGATTGTCTTGCAAATAAGAAACAGAACAGGACTAGCAATGAGGAATTAGCAATCCAGTTTCAGAACTATATGTAAGAAAGCTTCAGCAGTGCAATTTTGAATAGCCCATTATTCACAATTTACATTTCTGCATAAATCTTTTCAAGTGTCTCAGGCTCTCTGCAGTGCCTGTCCACACAGTCTCAAAAACACTGCTGTTTCTCAGGGATATACACTGTTTATGGTGGATTCAAAATACTTTCTTGAATGGATTATATGTTTTGGAGAAAGCAGGTACAGAACTTGTTTTTCTGATGCCTTCACATTTGTGACTTATGACATTTAATAACCTGACCGTGGTTCATCCTATCAAATGTGCAGCAAACCATGACATAACATCAAAACATGTAGCTGAAATTTTAAATGCGTTCTTTGTTGGTTATGAGCTGGGCACAGGTACTGAATCCTGAACAGAGTTGAGAGCAATACTGCTTTGTAGTCACTGCAGTACTTTTATGAATACTTGTTTGTATCATTTAAAAAATTAGATGTGTTCTGTAGAATTGCTATGTCTTGCTTCTCAAGGCAGCACAAAACAGCAGTGTCAATATTTGTTAAGATTTCTTTTTATTATCCTGAATTATATGGAACTGTTGAAAGAGATGATTATGAATTTTAAAGCTAAAATAATCTGCTGGCCAATGCATATGGGAAACAGTGACAGTCCTCTGTCAAAGCCTGTTTTACAGTATTAGCTATTCTCAAGAAAATATAGACAGGAAAATTAAAACAAAACAAACAAAAAACAATAATCAATTGAGAAAGAATTTATCTAACTTTATGACCTAAATAAATAATTAATTATCCTAAAAGAATTGATTGTATGCATCCTCTGATCAGTGTGGAGAATCTTGAGCATATTCTAAACCACACAACTGGATGATTTATTTATTTTTTTTTTTTAATGAAATATCAGATATAACCTACTGGCACAAGATTTCAAGACCTAAAATCTACTGGTCTGAATTGATAGAGAGATTTCGTATTCAGAACATTCTAAAGTTACATATTTGGAAATTGCAGTTCTCCTCCCCCCCACTGCCTGGAGGAGAGAAAATGATTTTGTAAAGCTTAATCTTTCCTTTTTACTTCCTTTGCCTCCCACTGTTTGTAAATATTTTCCAGAGCTTTGGACTTAAATCTGTCTTTAATAAAACAGTACACAGTATTCTTTTTACCTGATGGCAATGATCTCATAAAACCTTTTCCATAGTTATGTCAGGATATCTCAAAGGAATGATTCATGAATTTAAATATGAGTACATCACAGATTTCATTTTCACATGAAAAAAATGCTGTTTGCAAAACTTCTAAGCTCTACTTCCCATAACGTAGTCTGTTATCTAGTCTAAATCACTCCATCCCATATACATTCCCTAGTGAGACCCCTGTTCTCTAGTGAAAGTGTATAATGTTTTTGAAAAGATTTATCCCATCTCTGCTCATCACTGATATGAATATTCAATGTTATTTTCTCCTATAATGAGCTCGGTAAACATTAGTTGTCAAAACTTTATATTTACAAACTTGCTAGGACATTCTTTTCTTTATTGTTCTCTCTTTTCAAGGTTAGTAGCTTGATTCCCTCGCATGCTATTTTCTGAGTGCTGGAACCATGTCTCATTGCTTATTTAATTTGCCATAAATTCACAGAAGTTAAAAAAAGAGAAGACCTATTAGGTTATATGGTCTGCCTCCCTGTCCATTCAGGATTGATCCTTATTGTTCATTCACAAATGTTTTGATCAGTTTAGGATCAGTTAAAATGTTCCATGCACTGGGGATTCTGGCATTTATTACCTTTGGGAGGCTTTTTTCTGCAGTCTGATAGATTTTTCTTTCAGGAAGTTTTATTAAATGTTCTTGGTTTCAAATTGGCATATTCCCTTTCACTGAAATGTAGTCCTATTTTTCTCTCTTGCTTTAGTAGTCCAAGTTTAAATCAAGTCAAAGACTCTAAGTCACCTCATTTCCATTTAAACACTCTGTTTCCTTTGAACATTTAATAGTCTGAATTACAAAGCCTAGATCCAATGGCTTTCATTTTTTATTTTGAAATAGAATACTCTCCCATACTTTCTTGTATTGTCAGTTGCTCCGGTTACATGCTTTACAAATCTACTGTCCTTTATTTTCACTGATTTTACAACCACTTTATCTCATATGCCCTCTGCAACAGTTTGAGTTACTCAGATTCACACCTCCCAACTGGACTCTGAAAGTAAGCACTTTTGCAGTCAGTCTTAAAAGGAAAAAATGGAGTTCAAAATTCCAGAAGGTGCTAATAGGACTTTCTGAAGGTCTCGTGCTGAGCACTCTTCAAAGGCTTAAAGTAGTTAGTAAAGAAAGCTGAAAACCTGGGGAAATTTTAACAGCAGAATATAAGCAATTTTTGTCTTTTGAAAATGAGCCTTTAGTACAATCTCTAAAGACGTTTCAGCCAGGCAATGTTGAACTGCAAATTTCCTTACCTTCCTCTGCTTAGCCTGTGGTCCTTAAACTGTATGTAATTTGAAAGGGACAATATAGTTATTCCTCAGAAAAAATTCAGAATGACCGTTATAAACTTAAGGGCTGGGACAACAGAAACCTCATACAGTTTGAAAAGGCAAAATGGGGGAGGTTTTGCACCATGCTCCGGAATGAGCAATCAACCAATTAGCTGAGTACTACTACTGGTGGTAGTACTCAGGAGTGGTTTTGGTGCATGCCAGGCTGAATGTGAACCAACAGTGTGGTGTCATTGCAAATAACACAAACCACAGACTGCAGTACGTTACGATAGTTGTGTCCAGCGGATCTAGAGAAGTTATCGTCCCTCCTTAGTCAGTGTTAGTGAAGCTACACCAGGAATAATGTATTCAGTTATAGGCCCCCAGTTGAAGAGAAATGGAAACTGGAAAGAATCCCACGGAGATATACCAAGATGTTCAAGAACCTAGAGTACATATCTGATAGAGACAGGATGGGACAGATGGTGTTGTTTAGGCTGACAGATAGGAGAGAGGCTACAGCGTGATCTAATAGTTGCTTACAATTACCTGAAAAGTTCTTATAGTGATAATGGAGCAAAACTTTTCTCAGTAACCTCAAAGCGCATGGGAGGTTCCAAGTAGACCTAAGGAAAAAGCTCATCACCAGGGGGCTAATGAACTAGAAATTGTTGTCCAGACAGGCTGGAGAATCAGTCCCTGGAGTTTTTCAAGACGCATCTAGACAAAGCTGCAGCTGACATCATCTATCGTTGGTAAGAGGTCTCTTTTGAGTAGAAGAGGAGCTCAACATGTCATTTTCCAACTAACATTTTTGTGATTTTAAGAAATTTGGAATTTTGTGGTTCTGAGAAACCTAGAAATCAGAATGTTGACAGAAACAATCTGATGCTTCCTGAGCTTTTTGTTAGGAAGGATTTTCAGTGTGTTATCAGCACACTCCTGTCCTGATTTACGTCTGTTCTCCTCCTGCCCTAAAGTATTGCCCTAAAATCACTATACTGCCAGAGTGATGGTCTATCTTGGGGAGCAATGGATGTGAATGTTTTTGTGCTTGTTTGATGCACAGGGTTTGACTTTAAAAAATTTTCAACAAAACATTGGTGCCAATGTCGACCCCAAATTAACTGTGAACCTAACCTACCTATTCCTGATGATAACTTCAGCTTTCCACATAGTTGTACAGGAAACTGTGATAATTTTAGATCATAATAAATATTGCTGGTCAAAAAAACCCTCACTTTACTCACCAATGTATTTTAAAAAACAGCATTTTACTCCGTCAGACTTATCCATTTCTACAATAGCCACTAATGGTAAAATTCCCATTAACTTCAACGGTTTAGGATCAAGCTCTTAGAAGGATTCATTAAAAAGCAATAATAACAGAGGAAGAATGGGTCAACTTCCTAGTACAACATTTTGCCCTTTATATTTCTCAGCTTCTGTTTCTTTTTAGCAATAACTGATATTGGATTTCCTAAACATAACATAACCCCAGATGCCAGTGCTATTTTCAAGAAGAGGAATTTGCATATTTTAAATCAGGGAGGAAAGTAAGGAAAGTATATATGCTTTTCTCATTTGAAGTACACAAAAACTTGCATTGAGCCAATAAGAAAAGCAATAACAAGATAGCATCACAGAGCAGCAGAGAAGTCATCTGACACACATATTTAGAACCCAAAGTCTGGAGAAGGTTCTGTGATGAGTCTAGAGTAATTAAACGACAGTACTGATCTCAATGTCGGATGCAGCTGTGACATACGGAAGTGGCAAACATCTGTTTGTTCAAAAGCAAAACAAAAGCTTTGAGTTTGATAAAGGATATTTTCTGTAGTGAGTTTTCAGTTTTTTAATATCATTTGGAGAGATGAACTGGTTAGCTAAATTGCTAATTTCCCTGTTTAGTGTACATGGTGTACCTCTGGTTCACATCTGGAAATGTAAGTTATAAAGCTGGGTATCATACTATATAATGAAATGATGGCTTTACCAGGAAACAAAAATACAGCATATTCTATAGCCTTAAAACTTCTATACATGTTGGCTAATTAATAGTCAGAAGAAATTGTAAGGTAGTAGGAAAATATGAATCTGCTGAGGCAGAGGCTCTAAGTGACTTGCCAAAAGCCATACAGAAAGTCATTTTAAGACCCAAATTAGAATTCAGAAATTTTTGGCTTTTTGCCCTGCACTCAGTGCACAGCCTGCACTAGATTTGAAATTCAATTGGTGTTTCAACTAAAAATGCAATTTTCAAGGTTTAACATAGGAACTCTTTGAAATTACATTGATTTAAGATATAACACAAAAGATTTTAATCCTTATCACATGTTTATTTTGAGAGCAGCTTTAATGACTACGACAAAAGTTTTAATGTCTTAAGACTTTTTATGTAAGAATGGCAAGAAACCACACAGAATACAGGAGATTTTTTAGATCATTTCTTTCTTTTCACTTGTGTTCTTCAAACTCTAAAATAATAAACTTCCTTCTAAGAAACTTTTTGTAGGTTACACTGGGAGCCATCATGAATTTGAAAAAGATGATCCTTGAGCTCTTTATATTTATTAAAAATGTTATTGAACACACAAAAGACATCCTGTTTAGAAACTATTTACATGAATATCTTTCTTCATGCTTGCTATGGAAAAGATGTGGATGAGAAAACTACAAATAATACTTGCAGAGTAGAACCTGAGTAAGATTTACACAGAATTGAGGCACACAGCTTAAAAATTATGATAAAAAGTACAAAAATACCTCATAGTTTATAGCACGTGAAATTAACTTGTGCATTCAGTAGATAGATATATATATACATGTAGAAGCGCACTATCCTTTCTGAGCTGACTGCCTTGCAGAGAGACAGAACAGTTATCTCCCTCTGAAACCTAGTCATGGGACTCACAGTGCCTGACGTTCTGTATGAGATAGCTTATCAAATATTCAGAGAAAACCTAAGAAGTCTCATGCAAATGTTAATAGAGTTACTTTTAAAAATTATTTCATACAAATGATTTTGCCTATTTTCTTTTCTATAAAAGCCTATTAACCAGTAAGCACTGACCTGGTGTTCTTTAATAAAACATTTCAGATTCCTGGGGCCAGTAAAAAAGACATCTGAAGAAATATAAATCTAGCAGTCAGTGGTGGAGAAATTTTGTACATACAACACCCATTAATAACACGTATGCACAGTCCCATTGTGTTCTGACCTTTTATATGCAACCTATGAGGCAAAATTGCACTTTAATAAGCTTTTATGCAACATAGAAAGAATGACTACCAATTGTCCACTTAAAATGTAAACTGGGTATGAGGTCTGAGGCTGCTCGAACACTGTAAAATATTTGCCTTGCGTTCCTAAAAGAATAAATACTTTAACCTGACCTAATTGTGGTTTGTAAGAATTTCAAAAGGTTCTGAGCCATAAAACTAGTGATCTAAGAATTAGGTCTACTCTGGGTGGATTTCCTGTGGATACTCATTGTGATTTTAGTATCATTTTATCTAAATTCTTACTGGCAATATAAAAAGTCTATGCCACAGAAAATAAATGTCTTTGTTTTGAAGACTGAGCCTGAGTGAGCATGTACTTTACTGACTGCAGGATTAAGGCCATCTTCATCTCTTCTCATTGCATTTCACGCAGGACCTGATCTAGAAGACATACTTTGAAAATGCCCCCTAAGTGAGTGTGGCGGGTTGGCCTTGGGTGGACGCCAGGTGCCTGCTAAGCTGCTTTATCACTCCCCCTCCTCATCTGGACAGGGGAGAGAAAATATAACAAAAGGCTCATAGGTTGAGATAAGGACAGGGAAAGATCACACAATAATTACCGTCATGGGCAAAACCGACTCAATCTGGGGAAATCAGTTTAATTTATGACCAACCAAATCAGAGTATATAATGAGAAATAAAACCAACTCCTAAAACACCGCCTCCCACCCCTCCCTTCTTCCTGGTCTGAACTTTACTCCTGATTTCTCTACCTCCTACCACCAAGTGTTGCCGGGTGACGGGGAATGGAGGTTGCGGTCAGTTCATCACACATTGTCTCTGTCACTCCTTCCTCCACACAGTCTTCCCCTGTTCCAACGTTGGGTCCCTCCCACAGGAGACAACCCTGCACAAACTTCTTCAACATAGGTCCTTCTCATGGGCTGCAGCTCTCCATGAACTACTCCAGCATGGGTCCTTTGCACAGAGAACAGACACACAGGGAACAGACCCATGAGGTGCACAGGTCCACAGGTTCTGCCAGGAGCCTGCTCCAGCATGGGCTTCCCTCCACAGGGTCACAGCCTCCTTTGGACACATCTGCCTAAGCTGGTGTGGGGTCCTCCACAGCCTGCAGGGAGGATATCTTCTCCACCATTAACCTCCATGAACTGCAGGGTGACAATCTGCTTCTCTGTGGTCTTCAAGACAGACTGCAGGGGAATCTCTGCTCTGGTGCCAGGAGCACCTCTTCCCCCTCCTTCTTTTCTGATGGTGTCCGGCAAGGCTTTTTCTCTCACGTATTCTCACTCCTCTCTCATGGCTGCTGTTGTGCAGTGTTTTTTTCCCCTTCTTAAATATGTTAGTCCAGAGGCTCTACCACCATTGCTGACTGGCTTGGCCTTGGCCAGCAGTGGGTCCATCTTGGAGCCAGCTGGCATTGGCTCTTTCAGACATGGGGGAAGCTTCTAGCAGCTTCTCACAGACCCTTGTAGCCCCCTGCTACCAAAACCTTTCCATGCAAACCCAATACAGTGAGCAATGAAAAAAAGGCAATCAGGGATATTCCTAATTCTGTAATTCCATAAGAGATATATTGGAACTATACTGAATAGCATTGACAAGAGGGTCAATTCTTGTTTCAGAGGCAGAGTTTGAAAAAGTTAAGAAGTTCTACTGGCAAAAACTGAGACACAAAAGATATTAATGAACAGAAGAAAAGAGTGTTTCAAGCTCTAAATTTTTGATTGTAAGGACATCAGGAAAGAATCTTGGAATCTATTCTTAGCCCTGTTCCAATCTATATCAGGCTGCTTGCCTGGCTTCCAAAGGAGATGTGTTTCAGAACTTCAAAATTAACATGTTTTCTGAATTGTAGCTATGGTTTTATGCATGACTTCACTGCTGTTTGAGAAACAGAATGAATTTCTGAGGAAACAGGCTTGATCTTTGCTAACTAATTTGCTTCCATTTTTAATAATCCACAATTTATCCACTTAGATCATATTTAGGTGCTTATTCAGATATTTATTTCACTACTATATACTGGGGGCCACCCAACTGGAAAGCAGCTTGGCAGAAAAGCACCAAGAGATCCTGGTGGACGCCAGCTTGAACATAAGCCAGCAAAATGTCCTTGCAGCAAAGATTATTAATGATATCCTGGGCTGCATTAAGAAGAGTATTGCCAGCAGGTCGAGGGAGGTGATCCTTCCCCTCTACTCATCCCTGGAGAGGCCACACATGCGTGGACGGCTGTGTCCAGTTCTGGGTTCCTCAGTACAAGAGAGAAATCAACGAACAGGGAAGAGTGCAGGAAAAAGGCACCAAGATGAATAGGGGATTGAAGCATCTCTCCTATAAGGAAAGGCTGAGAATACTTGGACTGTTCAGCCTAGAGAAGAGAAGGCTCAGTGAACAGTCCATGTGAATAGGAAACACTTTTTGGCTGTGAGGGTGGATGAGTACTGAGGTTGCACAGAGCACAGAGGTTGCCCAGTGGGGTTGTGGAGTCTCCCTCATTGCAGATCTTCAAAACCCATCTGGACACAGTTCTGGGCAACTGGCTCTAGGTCACCCTACTTGACGAAGGAACCAGATGACCTCCAAAGGTCTCTTTCGACCTCAACCATTCTCTGATTTTGTAGTTCTATAACAGTGCAAGATTGTGATCTTTAATGAAAACTGATTCCAAAACATGTCTGGTTTTCTGGGGGGGTGGAGGTGTGGTTTTTTCTGGGGGGAGAGGGGTGTGCCCTGATACTTCAGGAAAGGACATTATCATCTGAATTTTAAGACTGACTGCAATGCGACATGGAAGATAAAGAGTTTTTTTTGGTAAAAATTACATTTTCTGCATGCATACAGCAAGTAAGTAGTTGGGTTTGTTTATTTTTCCTGGTGGAGGAGATGTGTAGAGTACACCATTTACATATGTATGATAAGGTGAGGGCTTCTAAGGAAAAAGGTAAGTGATGAAGCTCACAGGTAGAGAACATAAGAATGATTCTGTTACAGAATGAGTAACTCATAGATCACAGGTTTCTGTGAAAGTTGTTAGTCACTGACTTTGTTCTCTGGCTGTCCTAACATCCTGGGAGAAGGGGGTATGAAATAGCAATCAATCCACATCCTTTGGTAGAAGAGACCAGTTAAAAAGAGGAACACCAGAAAGTAACATTCATCTTTTTTTAGAACTGTATAGTAGTGGATTTCCTGCTTGTTGCCATAGAATCAAAACTGACTTTAATCAATAGAAAACTATTATTCAGTTTTTCAAAATTCACCTTTCTAAACTGTATCCAGGATTATGACATTTATATTTAAAAGGTTTGCCTTTCTTTATGTCTTTCATTCCAGGTCAACTGGTGTAATTTAAAAGAAGAAAACATCTGTTATGCACCTATGGTAACGGATTAAAATTTATGTTCCAAGATTTAAAATTGTAGTCTTTGCTTTAGAGCAAATCATCACTGTGGAATTCCCTTTATATATTAGATTATGTTGCATTTTTCATGTTTTTTACATAAACAAAGAATTTGTCTATCAATCAGACATGTTTTTTAATAACCCTTTTTTCTTTTTCTGTCACTGCATTGGCTTCAATGTAAAATCAATGACGGCACTTAAAACTGCAGTTAACACTTCTAATTATCTTGGTTTTGTCAGACAACTTTCCAATTTTGTCAGACCAGTTTCTTTCCATATTCCAATTTATAAAGCTACCTGCTCCAGAAGTCTGCATGCTCTTCAAATGATAAACATTTCCAGTCTAGTTTACCATCATTTTGTTTCCTATTTTATGAGCTTTTGAGACTGTATTCCCAGAAAGTGTTACATGCTGCCTACATGCCATCCACAGTTTAGATTCTCAATGTGAAAAGTACCTTCCACTAGCTTTTAAATCAAAATTACCACCAGTGTCAAATTCCTGGTGATCGGGGCAATTCAATTATTTCCTGATAGCAGAATGACATATTCTCCTGACTATGTTTTTATTAAATACCTAAAAGCTATAAATCCCAGCAATTTGTCATTCTTCTAGGTAACAATCTATAGTGTGTCAAAAAGCTTTTAGTCTTTTGTTATAATAATAACCGTATTTATTGTTCAGTACTTCACAGTTAATGATCTATACATAATGCCCTCCAACACAAAGACTGAAACTTGATGCAGTTTAATTGTAGCTGCCTTGTATTACTTACGCAGTTTCATAATTTATTATCAATTTGTATTCTAAACAACTAAGTGTGATATTGTGCCTTGAAGACTGCTGTGGTGAACTTCCCAGGCTGATGAGACCAGCAACAAATACTGGTTTGACAGCTAAAGGCTAAGAATTCTGCTTGCACACACAGTGCATTTTCTTGTTAGCATTGAACGTAAAAACCAAACCATTGCTACTTACCTGTTTGTTCCTGTCACCCATGTGTTTTGCAGATGAGTCATTATACTCTTTGTCATCTGCTTTTCCACTATTCAAAATAAGACCTATGGGCCAAATCCATATTGTACTCCAATACAGACACTTTATAAAATATAGAAAATACTATTATATTTGAGTATTAATTTTTGGTAACTCTAGGTATTTGACCTGACATATTTTTTTGTTTGATTGGTTTTTTTTGGTGCCAGTTGTAAAAGAGACTCAGGCCATATGCTTCCAAAAGCAAGTAATACTCTTATCTAATAGGCAATTTCTTCTCCAGAAGGCTCTCTCACTTCATGACTTATTGTATTCATATGTGTATATTTTATTTAGCAGTGAATTATTCTCCATGCTTTCTATAAGACTTTTGATCTTAGTAACCATTCAGCGAAATGTTGCTTTTTAAGTTTTTTAGATTAATATTCAATAACAATCTACTTTTTTTTTTTGTTTCTAAAACATTCACAACTTGTACTTGACAGTGAAGTAGTCTTAATTTGTTCATTTGTTCTACTACTCCCACACTATTGTGATTCAGCTCCCATGGATTGTCAGCAGAAATCTATTTATCAGCTGCATCTTGTTCAACATATCATCGCAGGGTTCCTAAACAACAACAACAAAAAAATCACATTTCATTCCATTCTATCAGACCTTCATTGTCTCACAGACTGCAACAAAATTGATTATATGGAACTTTATATGACTTTCTCTTCCCTCACTTCTACTACCATATGTTTTCACTTGTTCACTTTTAATCAACCTCACAGCACATTCTGAACAAGCAAATTCCAGATTTCAGTTTGACTGTTCACCCCCTACAGACTATTAGCTGAGGTCTCCCTTCTACATAGTTTTTTTCCTATAGCTTGGATGTATGGAAGTAGTATATATAGAGAGATGTATTGTGCTGTCTATTTACTCATGTAGTTAGATCATGCTGGAAAGAAGAAAAGAAGGTGAAGAAAAACTTAACATGGAGAGCAAAGCCTTAAGGAGGAAGCTGAAAGACAGAAAAGAGAACAAGGCAGATACTCTCTATAAGACATTTTATATGAATCCTAAAGATATTAATATGATCTGTACTACCATTACCTCTGTCACCAAAAAATACCTAAGTAAAGAAAGTTGCAAGTAAGATCAAAGAGAAGGATGATGTCAAAAAGAACAGAAAGTTATAACTGGCATATGTAATCAATGTTTCTGATTACATTTACAAGAGAGGACACTAACAGCTTACTATTTGGCACTGACAGTAAGAATATCTTATCCTAGATGACTGCAGGGTCTGTGTGGCAAAAGGATTAAATTAATTGGAGAGATTCAAAAGCAGCAAATCTCTAGAATCAGGCAGTATTCAAGCCAAGTTGTTTAAAGCACAACAGAACCAATGTCACTCTCAATGGACAGAAATCCAAAATAAAGGTCTCTGAAGGCTAAGAATGTGAAATGAGGAGCAAAAGCAATATTATAACTTCTGGCCACCAAAATATGAGCCTGATACATAGAAATGAGGACTGCATCTGTATATAATGTCTGAAAGGAAGTTTGCAAACAAAACAATGAAACATTCAGATCTGTTGATTTCTAAATAAAATATTTACAACAACAACAACAACAAAAGAGACATCACTTATTGTATTTTCCCTGCTTAATGCAAGTCAGATGAATTGTCTTCTTTTGGAGCCAACGTTAGTGTGCACAGAGTGACACTAACATTCTCTGCAGGAGACCTTCCACTCACAAAACCCAGGAATACCTGAAACCTAGCCCTTATTACCTCTTTGATGTGATGGATATCTCAAGATTTCTACAATGTAGAATCAAGATCTATTGCTTTAAGATTTTCAATAACATTTCACAAAAAGTAACATATAACTCATTATTTTTAAATTTCAAACCATTTGATGGAATTATTCCTCAAGGAAATCAGCTGATGTTACTATGCATCACCATTTTATTTCAAATTCATAAACCTGTATTGATTTTCTGTGGCATATAATATTTGGGTAATAGCTCAAACAAAATCCATCTGGCATGATCAGCTGGGGATGCTGAACTTGGTGAATCAGACTGAAAACTTACAATATGCTGTGTCAGTAACATAATATAACTATCCAAGAGGTAATAATCAAAGCCACAAAAGGAAAGAGGAACAAAATCATAATTTAAATTTAAAAAAAAAATAAAAAATCCCATGAAGCAACAAAATCAAAGTACTCTTAGAGTTCATTCAGTAAACAAAGGTACATAATAAAGAACTAGATTTGATGAAGTAGAATATTTAATAATTAATAAACATATAACCTGGCACTTGATGTACACAACTAAAGAAGACATTTGTTATACTAGATAAAGAAAGCCGATATTGCTTGGATTTTCTAACCTGTAGTCTAAGTAGCAAAGCAAGTGCTGCAGATACCTGATACTCATGAAGCTCCAGAACTGGGAGGAATACCATAGAACCATAGAATGTTTGAGGATGGAAGGGACCTTTAAAGGTCATCTAATCCAATCCCACCCCCCGCAACGAACAGGGACATCTTCAACTAGATCAGCTTGCTCAGAGCCCCGTCCAACCTGACCTTGAATCTTTCCAGGGATGGGCAATTAGGAAGAAAGTCTTTACTGTGGGGATGGTGAGACACTGGAACAGGTTGCCCAGAGAAGTTGTGGGTGCCCCATCCCTGGAGGTGTTCACGGCCAGGTTGGATGGGACTTTGGTCAACCTGGTCTAGTGGAAGGTGTCCCTGCCCATGGCAGGGGGATTGGAACTAGGTGATCTTTATGGTCCCTTCCAACACAAACCATTCTATGATTCTATGGTTCTATGACTTACCACCTCTCTGGGCAACCTCTTCCGGTGTTTTACCACTCACATTGTAAAAAATTTCTTCCTTCTATCTAATCTAAATCTACTCTCTTTTAGTTTAAAACCATTACTCCTTGTCCAAAAGTTTGACCCCATCTTTCCTGCAGGCCCCCCTTAAGTACTGAAAGGCCTCAATGAGGTCTGCCCAGAGCTTTCACTTGTCCAGGCCGAACAACACCAACTCTCTCGGCCTGCCCTCATGGGAGAGGTGCTCCATTCCTATCATCATTTTTGAGGCCCTCCTCTGGACCATCTCCAACAGGTCCATGACTTTCCTGTGTTGAGGGCCCCAGAGCTGGACACAGTACTCCAGGTACGGTCTCACCAGAGCGGAGTAGAGGAGCAGAATCACCTCCCTCGACCTGCTGACCACCCTTCTTTTGATGCAACCCATAATATGGTTGGCATTCTTGGTCTGCAAGTGCACATTGTTGTTTCACGTTCAGCTTTCATCTACCAGTATCCCCAGGTCTTTCTTTTAAGGGCTGCTCTTAATCCCTTCACAGTGTAGTTTGGGTTGGGAGGGATCTTTAGAGGTTATCTAGTCCAACCACCCCAGCAATGATGAAAGACATCTTCAACTAGATCAGATTGCTCAAATCCTGGTCCAACCTGACCTTGAATGTTTCCAGCAATGGGGCATCTACCACCTCTCTGAGCAATCCCCAATCTATATTGGCATCCCAACCCAGGTGCAGGACCTGTACTTGGCCATATTGAACCTCATGAGGTTCACATGGGCCCACTTCTCGAACCTGTCCAGGTTGGATGACAACCTGCCCCACAGGCGTGTCAACTGCGCCACTCAGCTTGGTGTCATCTGCAAACTTGATGAGGGTGCACTTTATCCCACCATCTGTGTTGCTGATGAAGATATTAAACAATACTGGTCCCAGTACAGACTTCTGAGGGACAACACTCATCAATGCTCTCCATCCAGATGTTGAGCCATTGACCACTATGGATACAACTATCCAACCAATTTCTCATCCACCAAACAGTCCACCCATCAATTCCAGATCTCTCTAATTCAGACAGAAGACTGTTGTAGGGGACCATGTCAAAGGCCTTAGACAAGTTCAGATAGATGACATCTGTAGGTCTTTCCTTGTCAACCGAAGTAGTCACTCCATCATAGAAGGTCACTAGCTCGGTCAGGCAGGACTTGCCCCTGGTGAAGCCATGCTGGTTGTCTCGAATCACATCCCTGTCTCTCCATTGACCACTACCCTCTGGGTGCAACCATCCAACAATTCCTCATCCACCCAACAGTCCACTGATAAAATCCAGATCTCTCTAATTTAGAAAGAAAGATGCTGTTGGGGACCATGTAGAAGTAAATTCAGATAGGTCTGTAGGTCTTCCCTTGTCAACCTATGTAGTCACTCCATCATAGAAGGCTTTTCAGGAAGGACTTGCCCCTGTTGAAGCCATGCTCGTTGTCTCGAATCACCTCCCTGTCTGTCCTCCATGTGCCTTAGCATAGCTTCTAGGAGGATCTGCTCCATGATCTTCCCAGACACAGAGGTGAGGCTGACAGTGTGGTCGTTCCCTTTCTACCTCCTTTCTACCCTTTTTACAAAAGCGTGCAATGTTTCCCTTTTTCCAGTCACCAGGGACTACACCTGACTGCCATGACTTTTCAAATATCATGGAGAGTGGCTTGGCAACTACATCAGCCAAATCCCTCAGGAACCTGATCTTCTTTTACAGTGGGAGCGACTTTGCTCCCCCAGTCCCTACCTTGTAGTCCATCCACTCGAGAGGTGCGGGGAGAGAGGCTGCCAATGAAGACTGAGGCAAAGAAGTTGTTGAGTACCTCAGCTTTCCCCTCACCTATTGTTATCAAATTGCCAGCGTTGCTCATCAGGGGACAGTATGCTTCCTTTGACCTTCCTTTTCTGTTTGCCATACCTGTAGGAGCACTTCTTATTCTTTGCGCCCTTTGCCAAATTCAGCTCCAGCTGCACCTTGGCCTTCCTGACCCCATTCTTACACAACCAGGCAGTGGAATATCACTACATTTGCTTACACTTTAATGTTTGGGTCAATACTAAAGGCAGAAAAGATGCGTCTAGGGCAGTTACAGAACCTTTTATCAGAAATCAGAAAAATATTAGAAAAGTAGTTTCAGTATGAACCTCTCTGGTTTCATTTGAAGCATCAGTGAATACATATTCCTTAAGTCATAGGTATTGTTTAGAAAAATGAAGTTCAGTGGAATTCATCTATTAGTAAATAATAGGTAAAGAAAACTGAAGCACTATTTTTTTAACTCTTCCAAACCAAGTGGCACGCACCCAGTGAATAATAAAATAAGGATGCTATTACAAAAGTAGTTGGTATTTTATTGTTTTGGAAAGGTGTAGTTAGAAATATCAAACAACTACAGACACTCAGACGAGTGTCGTAAGCTGGACCAGGACACGTATGCAACAACTGCTGCTATGTTTGTATCCTGGAGAGCAGCTCCAGTTACTGGAATTTTATCTGGTTACAGAGGGGAAAAAAATAACTGTATGTGAAATGACTTATAGTTTACCTTTGCCTTACGTCAGATCTACTCTGTCAGAAATGTGATTATAATACATTCATACACAACAATTTTTAGTTTGTTTTTTTTTTTTCCTAAATTGATGATGAAGTTTAGCAGCGAACATACAGAGGATGGGACCTTTTTGAGAGCATTTATTTTAGCTGTCTTAAGCACTTTGCGTAGGAGACAGGCTATCTGCATGAGAAATCTGTTTGTTGATTAAGGCGGGAATTTATATTTTTTAATTTAAGGTAGACAGACTTAAATTTAGGGACAATGATTCATACTTCTGCACTCCACAACAGTACTTATCTTTTCTTGCTTTCACTGAAGTTAGTAATTCCAAGACTAGCTACCATGTCTCAATTTGAAAAGGATATGACTACCTTAAAACTGTAGCTTTTAATCTTAATACTAGCAGAGCTGGAAGTATCAGTAAATTAAGATCTCTACTAGCACATTGCTCCTGTGCTTTTGTCCTATCCTTCACTTTTTATTAATCTTTTAGATTACCCATATGCTAAAAGAAAAATTGTCCAACCTAGTAGCCCAATTAAATTTATTACTGCTCTATTTAAAAGACTTCTTCAAATTGATATTCAAAACTTTTATTAAAAAAAAATAATCATAGTACTGCATTGAAACATTTTAATCAGAAAATCATATTTAAGAAGTACTAAATTCAGCATAATGATTGGAGACTGTGCCATCTGTTCTCTGTTCCACAGGGCTATTGACCACTTTTGCGAAAGTCTGAAAAATAAAATGTAAGTATTAAAGCACTTTCATTCTAAAATAATTTTACAACTTATGAGCCATATCATTTACAATCTCTAAAAAGTCAGTTTTGTCAATTATAAGTGAATAACAAACTAAATGAACAGTAAGATAACAGTGGATAAAACTTCTTTTTAAGTCATACAGAGCTTTACTGCTGACTAACAGAGATAAGATTTCTCTCAGTAGAAAGATTTCAGACACCAAAACTTAGTATGAGATCTTTTCTTGTCCTGATTTTTTGTTATAAAATAGCTACACAAAATTCAAACCAAAGCCTCAGCCCTAGAGGATGCATACCTTGGAAGAAACTTTTGTCTATTCAAAGATCTATTGATTTTCTTCATTGGCATGTTTCATTTTAAATAAAATTTATATGGAAAAGTACAGAAAATACTTTCTTCAATTTAAATTCAAAGCTGCAGTCCTGAGGACATACAAAGAAATACACATAAGTTATTAAAATCAATGCGTTAGCTCTCAATTATTGCATTTTAAATATATATCCTTGCTTCAGAATATTACTTCAGAAATGAATGTAAACTCAAAGGCTTGTTTCCCCCACATAATCTAGTAGTATGTTTGAAATGCATAAAGTACTTCTGAACAAGGTGGTATATCCACATACAGTACTAGTGAAATGACATTCAAAGGCAAAGACAATTAGCAATTCTGCAGCACTGCTGAAATAGCTACTTCCATTTCTTGGACTGGTTTGTTTGAAACTTTTTACTACTTCTTTATGGTACTTCATTGGGCAGACACAAAATACATCCTAAAAGGTATATTGTTTTAGATAGGGTTGTATCTAGTCTTTGTACATTTAAAAAAAATATTTATTCTAAAGCTACAGCTAACTGTATGGTTTGAGCACATAATTAATTTAAAGGCGTATTTTTGTCATCTTCATTCCTGTTGCAGCTTGCATTTCCTTTGTTTTAGGACATCTTCATAAGGACAATTGGCACCAGTTTTAAACTGTTAAAAATAAAATGTCAAAGGCTAAGGTTTTCCTCCCACTGAAGCCCGAACAAGGACAGGTGATGATATGTGTTTAGTACATCCTCATGGTTGCCTCAGGATGCAATCTAGACATGGATCCAACTACTGGGGCTGAGAAGCTCTTCTGAACTTAGTCAGAGAGCTGCTGAACCAAGAGAGCAATGAAATCTCCGTAGTCTAACATTTAGGGTGATCAGCTGGGAAAAGGGACCCTAATTTCTGTTTGTGTGTCCCGTTTAGCCACAGCTCTGACTTAGATACCTGTTTTTTTAAGGGTAAAAATTGTAACTTTGGCATTCGCTGTATTAATTTATTTTAGTATTAGTTGCTGTATTATTTTATTTCTTTCTTTCTTATTATTTTATTATTTTCAATTACTTTTCATTGCTTCCAATGCAAGCTGAATAGTGCCACTTTTCCCTCCAGTTTACACAGGGCGTCACATCCTGGGCTTTGCTGATGCTCAGGAAGATGTCCATGACACCAGGCATACACGCACTGAGGGAGACAACAGCAGCACCTATATGGGTAAAGTCATTCAGGCATAAAAGCAGAGTAGCTGAATCTTTTTTAATGCATATATGTACAGTACCAGACTTTTCCTCAAATGCAGTGCAGTGCCTTTGTCAGACAGCAGTACAGGAATGGTGCTATGATCTTCCGACCTCTTCCATAGTACTATGGAAAGAGTATAATGGTCACAGACTGCAGCCAGCCTTTTGAGGCCTTTGAGATGAAAGCCAGTAACATTACTGTTGAACTTGGTGTGAAGTGTTAATAATAGCATGCCAGTAATGCTCTTATTTTTTTTATAATACTTATTACTTTAAATGTAAAATACATGACATGCATTCAAAATACATTAAAACTAACAATTTTTAAAAATATATTAAAAAAGGCAGATTGTTTTATGTGCCAAGGTTGGACCTTGGGAAGGACAAGTATTTCCTTGGACAAAGAAATTCTGAGATCCATGACCTTGGTGAGCTGCAAAGGAATGTATTTTCTTTCACTGAGGATAAGGCAAAGCTGCATATTCTCTTGGCTTCTCTGATTTTCCTTTACTGGATTGTATGTAAAATTGGCTCAATATATTACAGCAAATGACACCTGAAGCAGAAATAGGGGATTCATAACATTAGCAAAGGGAAATAGATATGTGAAGAGAGAATAAAACCACAATGTACTAAGCATAATATTAAAACAATTACATAAAGAATTTGAAGGTAGGGTATTGTATTTCACTACTTTTCCATGCATAGATATAAGGATTTTTTTTTTCTAATTTCTCCTGTTAGCTCACTTAAAATTTTCTTCAAGATATAGGCAATTGAAAACTACCAAAGTGAGCTATTAATGTGTTTGAAAATATTTTTTTTATACTAGCGCTATATTATTCAATTCCAGTTTTACTGAAGACAGTGAGTAATAGGACATGGCAATACAATAAGGGCCAAAAATTCTACCGATCCATATGGTTATTTTGGCTTTTGGGTCTAAGTCAGATTTTTGTAAAGAATTATTTTTTAATAATTTTCTTGCTTCCTGTTTGCCTCACTGTTATACAATATGTTTGTTCAGGGTTTTGTGTCAGAGAAAGAGATTTCTCTGCCACCGGCTTATCTCTGCAGAATAAGCTAATTAAATAAAATAGAATAGAGATTTCAACCCTAATAAATCTGACTCTGTATTAAGACACTGTGTCACTTTTGTAGCTCTTTCAATAAAGCCAGGAGGGATTGATCCTAAAGACTTTTTAATCATTGTGCATGACATTAGAAATATATTTTCAATCCTACCCTATCAAACTGATTGCTTAAACATGAAAGTCTACATACCCTGTATTCACTGATATGAGTTAGTTTGTTAGTGCAAAAGACAACTGACAGACTATCATATAAAATTAATGTTATTTTTTTCTTTGAAGTAGTGTCACAAGAGAGAGTGATTTTCACTGCTGCAATATTCAATAGATCATGAAATATAATCACAGTCTGTAACACAGAAAGTGGTGCCACACCAATAATATACACTGTTTTTCTTCCTGCTGATTTTACAAAATGCCACTCAAGACATGCTTGGAAAGTCCCTCATGTGAGTTTTACTTTTTTATTTCTAGTGTTGATTAGCTTCACATTACATTATATTTAGCTTGGATTCTATAAAGAAAAGCAAAACTAAGGTACGTGCTCACAAAACTACACACTGAGATACCAGTTGCATAAACTGTTATGCATTGCTTAAGTTTCAGCATTTAAATATCCTAAAAATGTTAATGATATGGCCATGTTAGATGTATTCATGAATCAATATTTTCAGAACTAGGGATTAATTCTAAACATTTTTCTTATGGTACTCATTATAAGCTTTGTGATGTCTACATTATATCTGGAACAAAGCAAAGAATATAATTCCATAGTCATTTTGTTTCTTATTAAGGTTGCCCATCTGAACACTGCAAGTAATCCTTAATATAAGACTTTTAAAGATTTTAGTCCTTTAAAATCCAGATTTCCTACATACACAGAACTGAAGCCAGAATTATAATTCTGCACCAGGTAAAGTTATCTTTCAAACCTGCAAACCAAAGTACTGAAGGTTTGTCCTTTTTTTTTTTTTTTTTTTTTTTTTTTTTTTTTTTAATCAAGCTTTGCTCCATGTGCCTGGAAGCTATAGTAGCAAGAAGGTTGGAATGATATTCACAGTGCTGAATTGATGTTATTAACAGTTCTTCTGTTATCCTGTAGGTCACTTGCTATAGAGGACAAAGTTATAAATCTAGTGAGGATCCTTCAGACACTAAGTCAAAGGTTAAAACTGGCTATAGAAAATAAATGACTAAACTGTTCCTATGGGAGCTTTCTATGCACAGTATGTTGGTGGGATACGAGTTTCCACAGCAACCACAGATTCAATATCAGCTCTTAACACTCCTACATTATGCTATATTACCAATGATTCCTTGTGCCTAGCTAGTGTATTTGTATGGCCTCCTCACCTATTGTGGTACTGAAGATATTTTTCACCTCTACATGCTTTTTTTTAAAACTGGACTCTTAAGGTACCTCATAAGCCATAAGAGCTGTTGAAGTTATGTAAGTGACTGGCCTATATGCATCAGATAAACCAACATGTTCATGACCTTGGCAATTTCAGGAACAGTCTTCTTTACATGACAATGCATGGATTTTGAATAATTTCTACAAGGTGCTATTTAATGAATAATGGGGAGAGGAGCTGGGAAAGGTTTCATTTTCTTTCCTTTTTTCTTATTTATTTTTACACACATAAGAAATTTTTTCTGTGGTACTAGACAAATGTTTCTTTCTGCTAATATATCCTCATTTATTTCTCCATCTAGGTGTGGAAGGGTAGCCACTTATAAGCAACTTCAGAAGAGAGATTTCTGGGAATGCCATTATTTATATAATTAAAAGTTTGAAGATCTTTCAAACAATTTCAAACACTTATTTCACGCAGCATCTATCCCCAGAGCCTGCAGGTAACCAAGGCTAAAGATTTGTTACTGTGCTACACTATATCACCTAAAATCCTATTGCCAAAGCTGCTTTGCTAAGTGGGCATATATGAGGAGATGAACTTTTAACCAGAGAGCTTTCATTCTACATAAATAGAAAAACAGGGGAATAAAAAGGTATGATTATTCCTAGAGCACAGTTAAGCGAAGCAAATGAAAAGAAAAGGCTTATGACCTGTCTTGCTCCAGTTAGCAAACCTCTTAACATATGCTGAACTTAAAAAAAAAAAAGTGTTTCTTATTAAAATGCATTTCTTAAGATATGACCTTGAGTGTGAGGCTTACTTCAGTTGCATGGCTCAGTCTGATGGTCCCTGCATAACATAAGTGCTTGAGTCAGGTTGGTGTGTACATTACATGGTTTGACTGTTGTACAAATCAAAATTCTCTGTTAGAGAGTGGCACTGAAAGTCTTCCCATGATCACAAAAGGATCTGTGTCTGCTGTATCAGAGCTCTTCTGCACAGCTCCATTTGTGGAGGACAAATAGAGAAATAAAGCACATGTAGTTGAAAAGCTTATAAGATTACTAGAAAAAAAATATATTAAAAATAGTACAAGCTAAATAGAAACAGGGATTCATAAATTATAATATTTCCCCTAAGAATATTTGCTTAGAAATCTAAATAGTAGGAAATGAGGACATTTCTTTGCAAAGATATTACACAGAATCACAGAATCACAGAATGGTAGGGGTTGGAAGGGACCTCTGGAGATCATCTAGTCCAACCCCCCTGCCAGAGCAGGGTCACCTAGAGCAGGTTGCACAGGAACGCGGCCAGGTGGGTTCTGAATGTGTCCAGAGACGGAGACTCCACCACCTCTCTGGGCAGCCTGTGCCAGTGCTCTGCCACCCTCAAAGTAAAGAAGTTCCTTCTCATGTTCAAGTGGAACTTCCTATGCTCAAGTTTGTGCCCATTACCTCTTGCCCTGTTGCCGGGCACCACTGAAAAGATTCTGGCCCCATCCTCCTGACACCCACCCTAAGTGTTGATAAGGTCCCCCTTCAGTCGTCTTTTTTCCAGACGGAAGAGACCCAGATTCCTCTGCCTTTCTTCATAAGAGAGGTGTTCCAATCCCCTAATCATCTTCGTAGCCCTTTGCTGTACCCTCTCCAACAGTTCCCTGTCCTTCTTGAACCAGGGAGCCCAGAACTGGACACAGTACTCCAGGTGCGGCCTCACCAAGGCAGAGTAAAGGGGGAGGATGACCTCCCTCGACCAGCTTGCCACATTCTTCTTAATGCACCCCAGCATGCCATTGGCCTTTTGCTGGCTCATGGTCATCCTGCTGTCCACCAGGGCTCCCAGGTCTCTTTCAGCTGAGCTGCTCTCCAGCAGGTCAGCCCCCAACCTGTACTGGTGCATGGGGTTATTCCTCCCCAGGTGCAGCACCCTACCCTTGCCCTTATTGAATTTCATAAGGTTTCTCTCCACCCAACTCTACAGCCTGTCCAGGTCTCGCTGTATGGCAGCACAGCCTTCTGGTATGTCAGCCACTCCTCCCAGCTTTGTGTCATCAGCGAACTTTCTGAGGGTACACTCTCTCCCCTCATCCAGGTCATTGATGAATATATTGAAGAGGACTGGACCCAGTACTGACCCCCGGGGAACACCACTCATCACTGACCTCCCACTAGACTTTGTGCCCCTTAATCACTACCCTCTGAGCTCTATCTTTCAACCAGTTTTCTATTCACCCCACTGTCCATTCATCTAACCCACACTTCCTAAACTTCCCTATGAGGATGCTGTGGGAGACTTCAGCCTTGCTGAAGTCAAGGTAGACAACATCTGCTGCCCTCCCCTCATCTATCCATCCAGTCATTCCATCATAGAAGGCTATCAGATTAGTCAGACATGATTTCCCCTTGGTGAATCCATGTTCAGTGTTTCTGATAGCTTTCTTTTCCTCCACATGTCTTGAGATGATGCCCAGAACGAGCTCTTCCACCATCTTTCCAGGGATGGAGGTGAGGCTGACCAGCCTGTAGTTCCCCAGGTTCTCCTTCTTGCCCTTTTTGATGACTGGAGTGACATTGGCTTTCCTCCAGTCCCCAGGCACCTCGCCAGTTCTCCAGGACTTTTCAAAGATGACGGAGAGTGGCCCAGCAATGACTTCCGCCAGCTCCCTCAGCACCCTTGGGTGCATCCCATCAGGACCTATGGACTTGTGGATATCTATTTGACCTAATTGATCTCTCACTTGATCCTCCTCAACCAAGTCTCCAAAGACTCCTGAGGCTGGGCTGAGTAGTAAAGACTGAAGCAAAGAAGGCATTCAGTAACTCCACCTTCTCCGCATCCTCCGTCACCATGGCTCCTGTCTCATTCAACAGTGGGCCCACAACTTCTCTGGTTTTCCTTTTGCCTCCAATACACTTGAAGAAGCCCCTCCTGTCGAGCTTGACATCCCTAGCCAGGTTTAATTACAAGGAGGCCTTGCCTTTTCTCATTTCATCCCTGCACGCTCTGGCATCATTCTTGTAATCTTCCCAAGTGGTCAGTCCCTTCTTCCACTTACTGTAAACTTCCTTCTTCCACTTGAGCTTTTTCAGAAGTTCCCATGCAGGTCTTCTGCATCCCTTACCCAATTTCTTGCTCTTAGGGATGCACCATTCCTGAACTTGGAGAAAGTGATCTTTGAATACCAACCAGCTCTCTTGAGCCCCCCTGCCTTCCAGAGCCCTAGCCCATGGGATCTCTCCAAGCAGTTTCTTGAAGAGGTCAAAGTTAGCCCTCCTGAAGTCCAAGGTTGTGATTTTACTTCTTGTTGTTTTGTGAATGCTGCCCATGATCCTGAACTCTATCTTCTCATGATCACTGCAGCCAAGGCTGCCCCCATATTACAACAGTTCATACGGGCCAGTGAAATGGATATACATATACACAAGGCAGAACTAGAATCTTTTCTTTTGGTATGTTTCTTTTCTTTCTGAAAATACCTTGTGTTCTAGTGGTGTTTCATCATATGACTTTCCTCCAAATCATAGAAGTTGATAGGTGATCACTGAAAATCACCAAATGTGATCAAGGTACCAGAAGGACTATTTGACAAAAACCAAACCAAAACAAAAAACAAAACCAAAACCAAAAAACTAACTAACCACTTTTAGCTTGACTATGGGCCAAATCTAGACCATTTTTCCAGTAGAGTCATTGATGAATGAATTGCTCTAAAAGGCACAGAAAGCAACCATATCAGCATACATTGTGGCTAATCACTAAGTTAGGAAATTAATTTTCTTAGCAACTATGGATAATAAAGGAATTGAGGTCATTGTAATTTCAAACATACCATGGAAAAAAATAACTCATAATTATTTTGTTCTGTAACATTTTAGTCACTCTGAAGAAGTAAAAGGAGAATTTACTGACAAAAATTCCTTTTATAACTTCTCTTCCATGGTTATGTATGATGTGTCTTAAATTGAGCACTAGAACAAGCTGCTTTGGGAAGTGGTTGAGTGGTTGAGGTATTTAAAAGATGTGTAGATATGGTGCTTAGGGACATTGTTTAGTGGTGGACTTGGTACCGTTATGTTAATGGTTATATTTGATGATCTTAAGGGTCTTTTCCAACCTCAATGATTCTAGGTAGCAAATCTAAGACAAAATTTAAGAGGAATTATAAATTTTTAACTGCAAGACAAAAGTTTGCATGTTGATACAATCTTCTCAAAGCTGCAAACGTTAAAAAATAAATGAAAGCTTTAACTAATTTATCTAAAACATAATTCAACTAACGGTGATTAATCGTCTGTACTGAATATTGCACACTGAAGTGTTATACATTACAGCACTTTCTAAAGTGGAAAATGTAGAATGTTAATGTAAAAAAACATATTCTGTGCCTTTCCTTCGGGTTTTGGTTGTTACATATAAGCTTATCTAAAATAATTAAATATTTACGTGGACAGAAAAAAGAATGACACTGTATCCTGATCATTAGTGCATTCATCTAAGACAATCATTCCATTCTCTTTTGTAACTAAGCACTTTACACAAAGTGGAAGAGAGTCAAGGAGAGACTGGCAAAGCATCACCACCACCATGTATCCTGATGAATATGACAGTCTTGGGGTATGTCGAGGATCTTGTCTTACAAGCCTGTCATAATTTGGCTATGGAAGAAATAGAAATTACGGTTTTCAGTGTACCCAGTGATTTTTCTGACAATGCATTTAAAGCAATAGGAAATAGTGAAGAATAAAAACCCCAAAACTATCAAAGCAAAAATCCTTTTCTGTGCTTTGAGACCTGATTTAAAAGCCATACATTAATAAAAAAGATCAGATAAAACCTGGAGGTAAGAATAAAAGCTTATGACTTCAGCTTATGACTTCCACCAGATCTAAGGGACTTTTATGTTTGGGAACATTTAAATGCTTCCTAAGTTAGGTTGTAGCTGACTTGACTTCTGGAAACAGAAGTATTGGACTTCAGTGTATAAAATTAAGTTTGTGGGAAAACCACACAATCAAGCCAACAAAAAGAGTTGTCTCTCGCTTTTGCCTTTTTTCTAAATCACATGCTATATTCTGTGTTTTAAGTAGAGCTATACATCACCTAATATTGCAAACATTAATTTATTAAATCCTGTGGAAGAACTAGAAAAAAAAAAATCTCACCTATAGAGGAGACTGAGAAAAATCCATCACTAAAATCCAAGATATTTTTTATGCTTTAAAGTCACATTTCAAAATGTATTCAGGCTTGCAAGCACAGTTTTGCATATTTTAATAATTCACAGAAGTGCTTCTTCTGTTCCAAAATTTTGGAATATTTTTTTTTTTTCGTTGCTGTGTTTTGTTTATTTTTTGTTTTAAAAAAAAATATAAAGAAAGAAAGATGAAAGGAAGGAAGAAAAAGGGAGAGAGAGAAAGGGAGAAAGGGAGAAAAAGAAAGAAAGAAAGAAAGAAAGAAAGAAAGAAAGAAAGAAAGAAAGAAAGAAAGAAAGAAAGAAAGAAAGAAAGAAAGAA
This sequence comes from Larus michahellis, assembly GCF_964199755.1. Taxonomy (NCBI): domain Eukaryota; kingdom Metazoa; phylum Chordata; class Aves; order Charadriiformes; family Laridae; genus Larus; species Larus michahellis. The sequence goes on along the minus strand of NC_133896.1, from coordinate 183,307,456 downwards.
AGAAAGAAAGAAAGAAAGAAAGGAAGAAAGGAAGGAAGGAAGGAAGGAAGGAAGGAAGGAAGGAAGGAAGGAAGGAAGGAAGGAAGGAAGGAAGGAAGGAAGGAAGGAAGGAAGGAAGGAAGGAAGGAAGGAAGGAAGGAAGAGAGAGACTTATTTGCTATGTTCAAATCCTAAATTGAGCTGGAACAAGCTCAATCAACTTGTCACAGCTGATAATATATTTACTGTTCATTGTATTATAGCTTTCATTTGGATCTCTGATGCATCTGACCAACATTAGCCAAAAATTTGCAATCGAAACTATAGAGAAAAAAGTGTTTTTTTCAGGTGAAGATCAGTGTCAATTTTATTGGACATGTTATAGAAATGAGAGTTTCAGGAATTAAAAGATAAAAATAGATCTTTATATATATATTAACTATATATATACATAACTATATATAAATATAAACTTCTGTCACAGACTTCCTGTGATACTTGTAAAATCCATTCTAAAGCCCTTATTCCATGTTCTTCAGTTCTTCTGTGTTTTCTCTGTTTTCTTTCATTTTTTTTCTTCATTTTCCAATACGAAGTGTCATTTCTTTGGGGCAGAGGTTACTTTTTCCTGCTTGATTCCTATGGAATTAATTTGACTTATGTGAGTTGACATTATTAGTTTTTCCTGTTACAAAATAGATAGTACAAAAAGCAGAAAAAAAAAAGAGAAAAATGTAACAATGAATATAAGGAAAGGAAAGGAAAGGAAAGGAAAGGAAAGGAAAGGAAAGGAAAGGAAAGGAAAGGAAAGGAAAGGAAAGGAAAGGAAAGGAAAGGAAAGGAAAGGAAAGGAAAGGAAAGGAAAGGAAAGGAAAGGAAAGGAAAGGGAAAGGGAAAGGAAAGGGAAAGGAAAGGAAAGGGAAAGGAAAAGGAAGGGAAAGGAAAAGGAAGGGAAAGGAAAGGGAAGGAAAAAGGGAAAGGGAAGGAAAAAGGGAAAGGGAAGGAAAGGAAAGGAAAGGAAAGGAAAGGAAAGGAAAGGAAAGGAAAGGAAAGGAAAGGAAAGGAAAGGAAAGGAAAGGAAAGGAAAGGAAAGGAAAGGAAAGGAAAGGAAAGGAAAGGAAAGGAAAGGAAAGGAAAGGAAAGGAAAGGAAAGGAAAGGAAAGGAAAGGAAAGGAAAGGAAAGGAAAGGAAAGGAAAGGAAAGGAAAGGAAAGGAAAGGAAAGGGAAAGGAAAGGAAAGGGAAAGGAAAAAGGAATAAGGGTGAGAAAGGATCAGGAAACCTGTAAGACATCACAGACTTGAAACAACCATGAAGACACAAAGTATGCAGTTGCTAGTTCAAACAAAGGTAATGACAGGTAAAACCCAGTAAATCTCAACAAATATTACTATAAAAGAAGATAAACCAAAAGATAACATATAGAAAAAGCAATAGAAATGTTTGGCAATTGGTAAAACAAAATTTGCTGTCATGGTCAGTCCCAGACTTACCACTGAAGCAAATGACGGATGCTCTCCCCCACCTGTCTTTCCAAGGAGAGGAGGGAGACAGAGAAAGAGACTTTATGAGTTTAGAAAAAACTAAACTACTTTAATGAAAATATTAATAAAATAATAACAAAGAAAATAATTAAATATATACAATATATATGAAACTGTATCAAGCTCGCAGAATGATCATCACATCACCAGCAAGCACAGGGAAAGTCCCGGACTTTGAGATGGACTGGATTCCAGATCTGGATTCAGGAACGCACGGATCAGGATCAAAGAGAGAGTCCTCCTCGGACGCCAGCCATCGAAGAAAGCTTTTATACTGATGCAGCATACATGATGCAGATGGGATGGAATTCCCTGTTGGTCAGTTTTGGGTCACCTGTCCTGTCCGCTTCTCCCCACAGGTGTGACCCCTCTATGCTGAAGAGCTCAGCCCTCACCGCTTCTGACCCTCCAATGTGGCAAATAACAAAGTGGGCTGACCTTGGTTCCTATGGCAATAAGTACAAGCAAGAGCCTACGAGCCTGTCTGCATACCATTTCTTGGCATAAACTATAAATATAGGTCTTATCAATCTGAGTGAACAGTTTCCGAACAATACGCTGTTAATTTCAGCAAGTTTCAGAGAGTTTAAAGCAGCATAGTTAAAAATTAAAATTACTGAACAGAAAATTAGTTCTGTTTTACCTCAAACCAGGACAGTTCTCCTCAAAAGAATAAGAATATATTCATAAAAAGCAGAGCTTTGGTATCAAAGCTTATACAAAAGCAGAACTAATCAAAGGATGTAATACTTATGTAATTCTTGCATGAATTACGTTAATTACTTTGTGAGTTTGTCCACCATACTATGGATGAAACAAGTTCAGTTTGTCAGAACCAAAGATAGAATAAAGATTTTTAAAGAAAGAAGTGTACAGAAAACAATTGTTTAAGCCTAAGCGTTACAGAGGCACCCCATTCAACTGAGAAATTAAATGACCTTTTGTTAAAGGAAGAAACAAAAAATAAATCTTTCAAACCCCATGCACACCACTGAAACACAAAACATTTGTCTCTCACCTTAAGACAAAATATAAGGATTTTTTTATAAATAATACATTTAGTTCCAGATCTAAATTTGTTGAATTGTGAAAACTACTACAGATGTGCTGTAGCATTCATCACACACATCGAACAAAACAATTAATTACTAGGGGTCAGTTTTATTAAATTTGAGGCAAAACAGTGAGTTTCAGATGAGACTAAAATATAAAAAAGATGTAACTCATACACAAGCTGTGTAGTTTTTCAGGATAGAAATCTTTTAATTAGGTTGTATGTATATTTTTTTTTATGTAGTAACTATAATGTATGTACATATGTATTATTATATTCTATATCTTTTTATTTTCCTTGAGTAATTATATAAAATTAAGCTTTCCTATTGACAGCCACCAAAACCCTCTGTCCTTGAGATGTTATATATACAAAACTGACCCTTGTGTGCTTTACCCTGAAAGATCTGGCTGATGATAAAACTTGTCTATAATTAGTCACATTTTCATTAGTTGTTATTTGCAGATGAATTTTAGGTGCCTTTTCATCTGTCTTTTATTAAACATCTTTCCTTTTTAGAACCTGTTTAAAATAGTGCTGTAAACATTCAAGTAAAAAGTGAATCTTTTTCTTCGTTCTGTCAAGCTCAAGTGAAACTTAAAAGCTGATGTCCTATTTCTAAAGACACAAAAAACCTGCAGATTACTAGGAATACACAGATCATGTCTGAACAAAATAAAATGCTCAACGTTATGCCTGCATAATGCTCATTGCCTGATACAGTATTTAAACAGTTCTCTTTTGTGATCAAATTTGAGTAGCAGGTATGCTTTCTGTTCATATCACGGAGATGATCCGCTGGTGATGCCCACCCACTTTTGTGCAGTTCTGTATGCACTACAAAGTCTAGGCCAGGCAGTGTGCAGTGCATACATTCTGACTAAGATAAGCCAAGTGAAAAAAAAACTTCTATTTTTCAAAGTCTTTTATAACCAGTAAAGATTTAATCAGCTCCTATTGATTATATGGCACTGTGTCCTGCTTCTTAATGACTAAGTCTGGTAGATTTTCACTTTATCAATCAAGGCAAAGAAGTATAACGTTAAAAAACAGAGACAGCTTGTTTTTATTTAATACTGTAAAGAATATTAGTTTGGAGGTAGGGGAGCAGAAAAATCAGTTAAATTTATAATCATCCATTAACAATCAAATTAAAACTAACGTTAATATAAAGTAACATATAGAATCCCAAGTGTATCCAGAAATCCTAACAGTTACTGCACATTTAACTTGTGCCTACAGTTTCATTTATTTCACTGGGAACAGTAGCTACTGAACAGGCAGCTAAAACTTGCTAGGATTTATCTCCTATATATGATTTATTTACTTACTTTTAAAAAATTAGCAGGAATATAGGCACTGGTATTGCTGAAAGGCTTCTAGGCTACAGTCCCTGGTGACAGAACTGGATGGCAAACTTTAATTATCTGTTCTGAAATGCTATACTATCAACAAATACAAGAACTGTGGAAAGTAAATCAGTAATTTTCTAGCCAGGGTTATTTTTCACTCCTGGGACTACTGGCATATTGTTCCATGTCCAGACAAAATTGAAATTCAGTCAGTAATGTGCAAGTGTTTTCATATTAGGCTTCTAGGTGTCCCAAATTATTTAGCTCTAGATAGTAGTTGCTCTCTCAGATGGACTTGAAATCTCAAATGAAAGCTATGCTTCTGACAGCCAGGAGTATTGATATTTATATTTTAGATTTACGTTTTCATATGGAAAATTATATTCTGCCCCTTGCCTTCCTCACCCAGTTGCCTCCACACTGATTTATTTTGAGGATCAGTCTTGGAATAGGAATTTCAAACTCTTCAAATGAGATTGAGGAATTCTTGAGAGGACTGCTTTACACATTTCAGAATAATTTACACTGTTCAGAGAATGGGATGTCCAAAGTTCTTTTCTGTGGAATAACTCTCAGCTGGGAAAATCCCAAGGATCTGTGAAGACAGCTGAGCTCAATCTCACCCCGAGTTCCCATAGTATCTAATGGAGCAGAAATGCAATGTTTTCCAGAAATCTCTATCTTGCAGTTGGTGTGCAGTGGTCCATACCACACGGACTCATATCAGATCTCTTTCAAAGATCAGTAAAGAACTATCTCTTTCCCTGTTTAGTCTGCTCTCTATATCATGTTCAGCATACTATCTTTTTTTCTTTCTGAAGGAATATCTTTAAAAGAATAAAATTTACAGTATAATTAACGTTGTGTGATGTTTCCATTGATCATTGTTTTTCCAAGTATATTTAATATGCTTATCAAAAGGATGTCTAGCAATATACACCTAACTTTGTATAATGAATATTCTTTCATTTAGTTTTTGTCAATAAATTACTGTGCATGTAGCTTGGCCTTATTTAACAGTATCTCTCCAAGAAAAGAGGCTAAGTTCCAGCTAATTTTGAAAGAAAGAAAGAAATAGGGAGATACCTAAGGTTTATCATGGGGTTTCATCCCTGTAAAAAGCAATGCAGGGTATTTAAGCAGTCCCAGTGAGGGAATATTTTGTGGAGAGTTCACAGGATTACAGGAGACTCCGTACACTCCTGTGCAGCACTGAATGAAATTAAATAAGAATATTGAAGGTTGAAATATACATATGCATGAACATGCAGATGATGTGTGGTGAATTCTTTAAACAAATTCAGACAAACAAAATGAAACCAGCTGCTGCTACCTCATCCCTGAAGTATTTCTTTGGAGAGTAGCCTCCCTCTATCCATGTACTAAATTCTGAGTGCTTCCCAGTGGTCTTTACATTTCTGGCCTTTTAATGAATTTTATAGCAGAAACCTGCTCAGTATTTTGTAGCTACTTGTTCCTTGAAACATGTATTCCGTTTCATTTGTTTGTGTCACATTTGTTTAATTGGATTTATTTTGGATTAGGACATTATTTAGGTAGACTATGAACTGAAAACTATCCATATAACAAGAGCTGCCAAATATATCTTAATATAACTCCACCGAACACCAAAAAAATTCAAGAGGGATATATTGGGCACTTTACATGAAGTCAGTAAAGCACTCATGCAAGACTTAAAAAAAATTACATTCTCTTAGTTTGGAAATGAGCTTCATATGTGACTGCATATTAATTCATGTTTTATTATAATTTTGGAAGTGTAGCATTAAAATAGAGACTGAGCCTCTAGCTTTTCTAACGCTGTGCTAATATATAAATTCTCTTCCTTAGAGAATTTTTTTTAAAAACAGAGACCACATAAAGAAGAGACATTAACAAAAGAGTTAGTCACTAGATATGAAAAGGCATTAGTGTCTCTATACAACTGTAATAAAAATGGAGGAATTCTGCCCTGTCAAACCCTGATTGCCCAGGTTTTGACAGTATCATGCAGTTAGATGCCTACCCATGTTGAGGAGCACCCTCACTTTTGATGTGTAGAGGCCTGGTGCTCTCTGTACCTGGTGCTCTCTTGTAGAAAAACAGAGAAACATTCTTCAATTCAACAAATCAAAGATTCCAGCATTCAATCCAAACCTGAGAAGAGCCCTCTGGATCAAAGGAGAAATTAATCTACATCTTCAACTTCAAAGATCTACCCAGCACTAGGGACAATAGAATGCTCTCAATCTATTGTACCAGAGTGATAATTAAATAGTCTCTGGACCTGGAAATGAGAATATATAAGGGCTGTCTCATGTACTTGAGATAGAAACATTTCCATTTCCATGTTTAATAAATGCCTAGCTATTTTTCATTAGGAAATCACTGTCAGAAAATTCATTTAACCACTATAGTTCAGAATGTCTCATCTCAAGTTGTGCCAGGGGAGGTTTAGATCGGATATTAGGACAAATTTCTTCACTGAAAGGGTTATCAAGCATTGGAACAGGCTGCCCAGGGAAGTGGTTGAGTCATCATCCCTGGAGGTATTTAAAAGATATGTAGATGTGGTGCTGCAGGACATGGTTTAGTGGTGGACTTGACAGTGCTAGGTTAACGGTCGGACTTGATGATCTTAAGGATCTTTTCCAGCATAAATGTCTCTATGATTCTACAATTTTATGATTCTACAAATCAAGGATAAATAATTTTTCCATGCAAATTAGTAAAACTGTAATTACTGTAATTATGTCTCTGACAGTTGTCATTAGCTATTGGGGGAAGCTATCTGCAAGAATTCCAGCTGCAACTATTGTGTGCACTGAATGATACTAGGACCCACTGAACATCTGAGCAGAATAATGTGTGAAGAAGTCCATTTGTGTGACCAAAAGACAGACATATTTGTCCTGAGTAACTCAGGTAAAATCCTTTTAGTAGCATTAGATCAACAGAGGAATTGAAGAAATCCAAAGAAATTGCTAAATATTAGTGGGAATTGACTATTTTCTAAGGTTTAATGATGTGTTAGTGAGTGAAAAAGTGAGGAGACTGTAAAATGTTCTGAAGATATTAAAGAAAAAAATTAGCACATGACTTGATATTTCTGAGGAATAGTCTGGGGGTAGTATTACAGAACAACATTCAAATGAAAAAAGTGTCAAGAAAGACAGTCCTACAAGAGGGGATGCATTACTGGACCTATTGGTCACCAACACAAGCAAGCTAATTGCTGACATAAAGATTGGAGGCAGCACGGGCTGCAGTGATCATAGACTGATAGAGTTTACAGTCCTGAGGGATATGGGTCAGGCAAAGAGTAAAGTCAGAACCCTGAGTTTTAGGAAAGCAAACTCTTCAAGGACTTAGTCAATAGGACCCTCTGGTGCCCACAGGGACAAAGGAGCAGAAAAGAGCTGGCATTTCCTTAAGGATGCTTTCCATGGACTGCAAGAGCTCTTGATCCCCATGTATAAGAAATCAGGAAAGGAGGGAAAGACACTTATAGCTGAGTCGAGAACTGCTGGTCAAACTAAAGGGCAAGAAGAAAATGCACAAACCGGGGAACTAGAGACAGGTATCCTGGGAAGAGTATAGGGATGCTGGCTGATTGTGCAGGGATGGAGTCAGGAAGGCCAAGGTGCAGCTGGAGCTGAATTTGGCAAAGGGCGCAAAGAATAATAAGAAGGGCTTCTACGGGTATGGCAGACAGAAAAGGAAGGTCAAAGGAAGCATACTGCCCCCTAATGAGCAACACTGGCAATCTGATAATAATGGGTGAGGGGAAAGCTGAGGTACTCAACAACTTCTTTGCCTCAGTCTTCATTGGCAACTTCTCTCCCCACACCTCTCGAGTGGATGGACCACAAGGTAGGGACTGGGGGAGCAAAGTCACTCCCACTGTAAAAGAAGATCAGGTTCATGACCATCTGAGGAACGTGAACATACAGAATTCTATGGGACCCAATGAGATGCATTCCAGAGCCCATGATGGGGCTCTGAGCAACCTGGTCTAGAGGGAAGTGTCCCTGCCCGTGACAGGGGGGTTGGCACTAGGTGATTTTTAAAGTCCCTTCCAACTCCAACCATTCTATGATTCTATGATTCTATAACAATACATTGTTCTAATGAAAAGATGAACAAGCCAAAAAATACACAAGGAATAGAATGAAGGAGTTGAAACTAGATGACTAAAATGGAAATTTCAGAAAGGCTAAACTTGTCTGAAAGTATCTAAAAATGGGAAGACAATTAATAAGCATACACACACAGGAAATTCACAAATATTACTTTATTTCTTATATTGAATTTAGCCAGGATTATTAAGCAAATATCTAAAATGCAAGTTCAAAAATAAAAAGAACATGTTAATTCATTGATTTTATCAAATTTTACTTGGAAAAATAAAGGCATTTCTACAAAAGAACCTCATCAAACCAAAAGGTAATTATGTAAGAGCTAAATAAAATCATCAGCCATAAAGGAAAACTGGAGTAGGAGGCAAGGGTGAAACTTTCATTACCCTTTATATTCATGCCCATATGGGGCTGACATAGCAAAAGGATTATGATCGCTCTCAGTTTCAAGACAGAAACAATTTCAAAATGTGCAGCGCAATTGCTAGGAACTGAAGATCAGGCAGCAATCAGCCATAAATCATGGAGACCAGCAACTATTCTATTTTAAGTAATGAGGGAAGATGACAGAGAATAGAAGGTAAGTTGCATATTTTAGGAGAATTCTTTAGAGAAGTTAGGCACACTATACGATTTCAGCTTTAAGGGTAATATCCGTAGCTTTATTATTAGACACAATCCATAATAATCTCCCCACCAAAGTGGTAGATTCCCCAACATTGGACACTTTAAAGATTCAGCTGGACAGGGTGCTGGGCCACCGTATCTAGACCATGTTTTTGCCAAGAAAGGTTGGACCAGATGATCCTTGACGTCCCTTCCAACCTAGTATTCTCTGATTCAATGATTCTGTGATAACTTCTTACTAACACAAAAAAATGCAGAGTTGAATATTGTGTTGGACCAGTCATTGAAGACAATACATGCATCTGTTGCCTCAAGTTTTTATTAGCTGTAACAACAGAAAACGTAAGGAGCAAAAACAATTTCACAGGTGAATTCCAGTAAACTCAGGAGGAGTACTAAAACCTGTCTTCAAATTACACCCTGTATTTATCATGGGACCAATAAATTGATCATTAAACTACTGATAACATTACAGCAACAAAACCTATGCTTTATTGAGGGAGAGCACTAATATTTAAAGTTTCTAGAGAAGCAGTAGAGGACCTCTCTGACTCATAAGTGCTCTAGTCCAGCTATCCTGTGAGTATTTCTCCAAATTTTTGGAGCCCCTTCTGTTAGACAGATATGCATGTGTATGCGGTCATGCACATGCAAATATCCATGCTCATGCTCTGGGGAAGTGGAACATAGATACTTGTCAGTTTTTTTCTTGGAGTACAGGGAGATAGAGGTAATATAAAAAATAATTATATTTTGTCTTGGGACAAGTTTCCTATTCCATCACCCAGGCAGTACTATAGATCTGTAGCAAAGTTTCTGTTTTAGATAATTAACAACTTTGGTGGTTTTGGTTTTTTGGTTTTGTTTTTTTTTTTTTTCTTTTAAGTTTGAGAACTTTGAAAATCTGAAATTTCTCAGCAGATGAGATTTCTGATCAGATAATACTGATCATTAAGCTTTCCTGCTTACATTCAAAGAGGGACATTCAGTAGAGTTCCCCCCCACCTCTATTAGTTATACATTTCTCCCAGACTGGAGCTGTGTTGCCAAACTGTAGAAGAAAGGTTGTGCATCTCTTGTAAACCAGTCGAAACATTCATCGACATTTCAAGGAAAGCAAGGCACACAGTTTAAGCTTATTTTTTTGGAATTACCTTTTTCCTTTTGAATTGGGCTGTGTAGAGCTGTTTTCTGAAGTGATGAGCATGGAGTGGGAAGGTAAAAGAAAAGGCTTTTCTTTGCCTAGCTGTATTTCACCATTGCAGCCAGTACTCATTTGTGCATTGCTTTGGGAACCTAGATCTCCAACACTAATACGAAGAAGCCAAAGACAGACCATGGGAATTGCACATTGCAGTCTGCTAACTGACAGAGGAGGAACCAGAAAGACATTCAAGATGAAAAAAAATAATCCCTGGTGTGAGGATCTTGGGCATCAGTGTCAAACACAGCCATAAATTTAGCTTCTGCGGAGGCTTGCTAAAAACTACATACAGAGACAAAAATCATTCAGGGGATGAACTCTTCCTATTTGAAGGCTTTGCAGATGGTTGATTCTCTAGGTATATCACTTCTATGACCACCAGCTGAAGTAATGATGTCACTCACTTTGAAACAGCCAGTCAAGCTTGTTCTACTGAAGTCTGTGATGATGCCCTTTTATGATTTTTCAGCTTCCCTTACTTTTTTTTCTTCTCTTACATACACAGGTGGGCATTGAATGAGTTATTAGAGAGAGGATTGCTGAGAAAGAATTTCACATGATTGGGAAGTAAGAAAAAGAACTTCCTTCCCCCCAGGATGTATCTTGTCTAACTTTTTCTATTTTAATGTGATATTAGGCTCAATGTCATGCCAGGTAACAATTCAAAACTCCTACTAAAGAAGTTTGCTTCCACTATTTTTTTTTTGGACATCTATTGTGGCGTTGCACAAGGTACTGAGAGTGTATCACGTAAAATGTTTTCTGTTCTTTTTGAAAAACAAAAGATGTAACTAACCTCTTAAGTATGTTTGTCCTTTGCAGTTGTTAAAGAGGTAAAGAAAATGAGTGTAGAACTCCCATCCTGACCAATACATTACATCCTTTCTGTTGAGAAAAAATATGGTTTTTTTTTTAATATTTTCACAGACATCAGAGATGACTGTAATTACAACATACCATGTTTGGGGAATTTTTCTTTCTTTTTCTTACTTTTTCATAGAATCATAGAATCATAGAATCTTCATGGTTGGAAAGGACCTTTGAGATCATCGAGTCCAACCAAACAACCTACAATCTCTGCCATAAATTTTTCGTTTATGCCTTGGAGTGCCACAACATATATAATATCCATATTTGTATCCCTCATCTGATTTATTTTCTTTGCTGTTTCATTTGCTGCTTCTTTAATGTTTTGCTTTGTCACACCTCAGTTTTTCAATAACTTTTAAACTTTTGGAAAGAGTTACAGTGATAGAACAAGAGTGTCAGTTTTCTTTATTTCAGTCAGTTACTTTTCTAAAAGTTATCAGACAACACATCTAAACTACAGAACAGTGGAAGGACGGATGGCAGGCAGGCATGCAAAAAAGACAGAATCTGTGTGCTATTCAAAATGTAGGCACTTGCAAAAAGACAAACAGCGCCCCGTCCCAAGGATGAGGAAAGGGGTAAAAGAAAGTAAAGCAAAGCAAAACAACAAATATCAAAGAATTCTACTGTAAAAACGGATACTTTGGGCAACTACAAGCTTTTCAGAAAATCTTTTTAAATAATGGGAGGGAAAAGGGAGTAAATTCTCGTTGAAAAAGGAAATTAACAAAGAAAAGCATAGAAAACAGCTCTGCTTTTCATTCCAAGTAGAAGGTTTACTCCAGTATTATCACTTGTGTGTTACTTTTAACAACCCTTTATTTGGCAATTGCTCACAAGCATTCTTACTGCTCTATAACATAAAGGAAGTGAGTTATGCACCTGAGAATGCAGAACCTCCCAAACAGGGCAGAATAAGGTGACCATTAAGCCCACTTTAACACTGGGATCATTCTGAATAAAGCAAGTCTTTCACATCTTCAAAATGCGATGGGATTTCTCCCACTAATCATAATATATCTTTCATAACCCAGAAGTGTTGACTGATAGATAAGACAGCCACTGGTATCTAGTGGGACAAACAAAAGGAGGCTCAGCAGACATTCCTGATGCCTCTCCCCTTGTGACTTCTTGAAACTACCAAAATTTTAGCTTTCTTTCTCATGATTTGGAGACATAAAGTATCAATGTTGTCAACAAACTAACTCCCTATGGCACAACCCAGCAGAGAGGACTGTTCTAGAGAAAATGAACCAAGATAGGTGGGTCAAGGGGGGAAAAAAAAAACAAAACAAAAACAAAACAAAAAAGTTTTTTGTTTTACACTTATTATATTAAAATGTAATGCAGAGATGGAATATAACAGAAAAAAAATCAGGGTTTACAGTGCATTGGGTGTTCCAGCTCCTAATTTATAGATATTAGAGATCCTTCTTTGCTTCTCATATTGGCAGTACCTACTGTGAGATAACTGCTTAATTAGTTATTGGCCTGATCATTTTGCAATGAGCCAGACACAGTGGCTTGGTGAAATATCTGCCGCTTGTTACCAAGCTCTCCCCAGCCCCCTCAAACGCAGCAGTTCTCTAAGCTGCTCCCAGCTGCAGCAGCAATCTTCACTGTGATAACCATTGTTTCACAGCAGCTGTGGGAGTTGTGCTGGGGGACTTTTAGTGAGCCTAAACATGTTCTAGATGGAAGGATTTCAAATGTCATTCCTGTTCACCCAGGAGTTCATTCACATAACAACTTCTGCTGCAGGCTTATGTCCTGAGGGCTGTTATGCCATGAAACTGCGGTATAAGTGGAAGATGAAGTCCTTTCATGAGCCCAGATGAACATTTGATAGTTTTGGAAGCTCGTTCCTGTGAGCTGGTAGCCCCAAGCATTTTAACTTACACACCATGGATTCAAAAAAAAACCAAACTAACAAACCAAAACAAAAAAACCGCACACCAACAACATTGAAAAAACCCCAAAACAAACAAAAAACCCCACAAAAAAATGTTCTATAGGAGTTGGAACATAGCTTTGTAGGAAAGACTCCAATTGGCGCATTGAGCCAGTGGGGGTCACAAGAAATTTGTAATAGGCAATGAGGGATTTCATGTTTTCCTAGAAGAGTAATTTCACTGGATAAAGTGATGCACCAGCAGTGTTACTTCCTGTAAGAGTGTCATATGACAGCCTATTTTTCTTCTGGAGGTATGGAAGATAAATGGAAATAAATAGATTATTACCTTTTGTTCACCTGTTGCTTTTACCTGTGAGGAGTTTGCAACATCTTTACCAGAGACCTGGAGGCTGAAACTGCATTTTTTTCCCAGGGAGAGGTTATATATGAAACTTAACACTTGCTTCATCTTAAGTCTTTTTTGCAAGTGGCTGATGATTTCACTGGTAACTCAGAAGTCTATTGGTCTAATCCTCTTCCAGTGTGTATCCAGAATGAAAGACACTCCAATGGCTCAATGTCCAGATGGAGATTGGTGGCAAAGTGGTGTCTCTCACCAAGCTGAGTAGTATGGTTGACAAGCCCGAAGTATGGGATGCCATCCAGAAAGACCTGAACAAGCTCAAGAAGTGGGCCCATGTGAACCTTATGAGGTTCAACAAGGCCAAGTGCAGGATCCTGAACCTGGATTGGGGCAAACCCTGTATGAATACAGGCCAGGTGATGAAGGAATTGAGAGTAGCCCTACCAAGAAGGACTTGGGGGGTACTGGTGGATAAAAAGCTGGACATGAGCTACAATTTGTGCTCACAGCCCACAAGACCAATCACATCCTGGGCTGCATCAAAAAAAGTGTGACCAGCAGGTTGAGGGAGGTTATTCCACCCCTCTACTTGGCTCTGGGGAGACCCTAGCTGGAGTACTGCATCCAGATCTGGAGCCCTCAGCATGGGAAAGACATGGACCTGTTGGAGCAGGTCCAGAGGAGGGCCACAAAAATTATCAGAGGGATGGAGCACCTATGCTATGTGGACAGGCTGAGAGAGATACGGTTGTTCATCCTGGGGAAGAGAAGGCTCTGGGGAGACCTTATTGAGGCCTTTCAGTACCTAAAGGGGGCCTACAGGAAGGATGAGGACAAGCAATTTAGCAGGGCCTGCTGCAATAGGACAGGGGATAATGGTTTTATAGTAAAAGAGGGCAGATTCAGGACATGAGGAAGAAATTTTTTATGTTGAGGGCGGTGAAACACTGGAACAGGTTTCCCAGAGAGGTGGTAGATGCACCGTCCCTGGAAACATTCAAGGTCAGCTTGGGTAGGGGTCTGAGCAAACTGGTCTAGTGGGAGGTGTCCCTGCTTATTGCAAGGTGGGTTGGAGTAGATGACCTTTAAATGTCCCTTCCAACCCAAACTATTCTATGATTTTGGAAGGAACTGGTCTTTCTGTGGTGTATGGATGTGTTAGAAAGGTGGAAACCAATGTAATTCATACCATAAGACTAAGCTATCTTTTGGACTTTCATAGTATCATTATACATAATGGTAAAAGACCCTTGCATAATTTAACTTGTTGTATACACACAATGTATGTAAAGTTAGTTTAAAAATATTTGTACTGTCTGCTTCTTATTATTTACCTTTCCACCTGAAAACAGATATGAAACTCTTGAGAACTCGGAACAGCCATCAAAAATATTGAGGTCAGGAACAGCTAATCAGTCTACCCAAGTTGTCCTTTTAATGTGCTTTGACACTTAGGAGAGATCTCAATTCTTGTCTCCTGTTTCAATGTTTAATCCTTACACCATTATGTCTCTCAAATATTGTCTAAGGGATCTGAAAGTTCTTTGCTAATGAGCAGACCTTTATCCCTTCCCTAAATGCCTAGTTATTACACGTTGTCTATGCAATAAATATAAAAGGATTAAAAAAAAAATCTCCGTGTCTGACACTAGGTGATACCGTCTTAATGACACAGATGCCATTTAGGGTATTTTTGCCTTTATATAGCAGATATATATTTTGGGAACATGTAGTTCCAGTGGTCCAAAATGGCACCTGGAAGATATTTAATAGTTATGCAGTGCTAATGATCAGTCTGCAAGTGGTTGCAATCAGTCCTTGATTCTCTTAAGTTTCCCAAAAATAGATATTACCATTGTATTTGAAATTAGCTGTTTAGGTATAAGGGAAAAAACATCATATTTTTCCATCTTAATAGTCCATTCCCTAAGCAGATATGACCCTGTGCAATATTGAGGATGCTGCCAGTATCACAGGGTGGGATAATTTGTATAGCACTATGGATGACAAGATATGGACTGTGAGAAAAGTAGGACTGCAGTTCATGGGGGGGTTTAGGGGCATCAGTGAGGGCAGAATGTTGGCTGGTAGCTTCACTTGCACTTGAAAGAACTCAGTCCCGATGGACTCTGTGTGTGTGCAAGTGTGTGTGTGCATGTGAGTGCAGGTCTGCAAAATTCTGCGTATTGCAGCTCCCTGCACTTTTTTCCCACTTCCTCTGCTTTCCCTCATCCTTTCCGTCTTGTATCATGAAGGCATAGTGTTTTCTGGAACACAGTCTTTTGGTACAGTGAAATCTCATTTCGTAACTGCACCATGTGCAGTCTAAGAAATGGTGGCATGGAAAGGGTAGAGTTATTCTCCTTTGCCATTAGAGCTGGCCCACAGCTTTCCTTTTCAACCAGTCAAATGAGATGGAATGAGTCCAATCCTTCTAGGTGACTGTAGAAAACTGGGACTGTGTGGGAAATGCATGCTGGAAAGGAAGGGGCAATGAAAAAATTCATTGTGTATTCTGAAAACATCATGGGCTAACTCAGAAATGTGCCAAAAATGGCTTTGATCTTCTTCTACTGTGTGTTGATATACACATTGCAAAGTGTTTGGCACGTTGTCTAACTTGATTAACCTGGTGGACAGTGAATTCTGCTGCCTTCCCCTGTGTTTTCTTTCAATTCTCTTTGCTCAATGTAAGGAAGTGGAATCAGTGAGGCAGTAGAAGAATACAAATGCATACACTTACTTCTCTCTCCAAGCAATACCTTAAGATCCTTTCTGGGAGCCCTTTTATCTCTTCCTGGTTTTCCCACAGCATAGGAATTCCTCTCAGACAGCCAAATATGCATGTGTTTCAGCAAGTCAAACTCATGGCTGTGCTGTATGGCATATGAACAGCTGCTGTGTTCACAACATATCACTTCTCCTCCTGGCTGCAGAACAGGACGGAGGCACGAATTGTCTGTGATTTCCTGAAAACTAGGAAGTTTTGCCTCTGTTTCTGCAGAGGACACTCTGACAAAAAACATCAACAGCTTATGGTTACTTGAGAGTCTTGATTACTATGTTAGTTGTTAGAGTTTGAATGCAGTTGTAAGCAAGGTTGCAAAAGTACGGAAAATGCGGTAAGAGTATGTATATGTAAATGTTTAGATGAAATATTTGGATGTGCCTTAGTGGGAGTGTGGGAATTATATATGCACATCCAAGATGTGGAATCTTGGAAATACAAACTCCCCATCCCAATTCTGGGCACCTGAATGCCATCAAAAATACTTCAAATTCCACTATCATTATTAAAAAGTTGATAAACACTGTATTTATACTGTCTATTTATACTGTCTGATTCACTCCTCACCTAAGACTTTCTACCCATAAATGCTAAGGATGTTTATCACCATTTTGTTAGGGTTTTTTTTGGTTTTGGTTTTGTTTGGGTTTTTTTTGTCCTCTCTCTTCAGTGTGTGGTAATTGTACTTGTGAGAACAAACTCTTTGCAAGAAGTGCTTAAAATTCACACAGGGTCCTACTATTTACTGAAAGAAAGTGTTAGTTACATGTCAACAAACTCTGTTAATGGAATCAGAGAGCAAGTTTTATTTGTTAGTGCTTTTTCTGTTTACACTAAATATTCAAATGATTAAACCATCTTTTTATAAGTGCAAATCCATTCTCTTTGCCCCATTGTAAAGACAGTGATATTAATATAATGAAAGGTGAGAAGATAGTTTACGTTTGTTGACTACTAATTCAGCAGTATAGCTTCTGGAAATTTTTGTCATTTATTGCTGCTAAAGAATTTATAACCTGGAGAAGCTGGTGATAATGGGCTTTAAGCCTTACAAACTCCCCAAACCACTGGATTAAAGAACCTGCTGTATTGTGTGTAGTCCCTGAAGCACACTTTAATGGTTCTGCTGAAACGGTATCAATCATACAGGAACAGTTCCACAAAGTCACAGTGAGGCACTCCCAGATGGTTAAATGATTGCATTTTCTGAAATGTAATACAATTGTAAAACTATATCCAGGAAGCCTAACAATTAGAATCTTTGCAGCAAAAATTCTGCAATCCATGTTTTGCTTTGGTTTTAATTTCTGTAACTTTGGACTTATAAGTTTGCCGAGGTCTCCTTTTGATTAGATGTTTTCATTCTGACTTTTTTTTTTTCTATGCTTTTCTAGTCATAGGTGAGAATTGGAAAGCAGGTATGATTTTCTTGTCATTTATGGGTGTAATCTTTTGTTGACTCTTTTTGCCCCAAACATGACCATTCATGCTGGTTATCAGCATATACTTTTAGTCTGGAAATTTGTCTTCTTTTTGTTACTTACAACAAAATTTGCATGCTTTCACAGAAAATATAGTTAAGATTGTCTTTAAGGAACCACCATTGTTGGGAAAGTTTTTTTTTTTTTTTACATTATTATTACCAGTAATAAAACATTGCAGATGGATAAAGGTCTAGAAAACTTTAATCGGTCAATTGAATACAATTCCAATTAAAAAATGAGTGCTATTTATTCCTTCCAGAAGCCTTTTCTGCAGCTAAATTCAAACGTTACTCAGTTCAAAATTGCCTTATTTGTCACTGTGAATTGATACCACAATTATGTCAGACTACAATCAAGTATAATCTGTGAGGGAAAGAAATAAACTGTAAAGCTCCAAAGCTACACGTTTTAGGAAAAAAAGTTGGAGATTGCCTTATTTTTCTTCTCAAAGATTTTGCATAACGTATTTAAATAACATGTGCAGATATAATCAGTTTAGTTAGGAAAAGTCAGAATTGGGATATCAGTTCACAATCACTAATAAAATATTTTCAGGCTGATTAGTTTTCTAATTTATTCTACAGTCCTGAGGAGGTTTATCCTTTGAATTCTAAATTCTGCAGATCTTTAAAACATGTAACTATCTCACATTTCAAACAATAAATGCAACAATAATAAAAATTACAGTCAGTGTAATTCTATAAATGGGCATTATGGTGTCAG